>NC_089904.1:0-675833 GCF_040182565.1 Anser cygnoides | reverse complement strand
ACCCGTTCCTGGGCAGCAGCCTGACGGGCACCGCGTCACCGCCACCGCCACCGCCACCGGCACCGGCACCGGCACCGCCACCGGCACCGCCACCGCCACCGGCACCGCCACCGGCACAGCACCACTGCCACCGGCACAGCACCACCGCCTCCCCTGACCAGCCCAGAACTGCCCTGCCACCACCGCGCCACCGCCACGCCACCGGCACCGGCACCGCCACCGCCACCGGCACCACCACCGGCACAGCACCACCGCCTCCCCCTGACCAGCCCAGAACTGCCCTGCCACCGCCGCGCCACCGCCACGCCAGCGCCACGCCAGCGCCACCTCCTTGCCACCCTCCCGGTGTCCCCCAGTGCCCCTCGGTGTCCCCCAGTAGCCCCCAGCGTCTCCCAGCACCTCCCAGTGCCTCTCAGTTCCTCCCAGTGCTCCCCACTGCCCCCAGGCCCCCAGCACGTCCCCGGTGTCCTCCAGCACCTCCCAGTGCTCCCAGTGCCTCCCAACACCCCCAGTGCCTCCAGTGCCTCCCGGCACCTCCTGGCACCCCCCGGTGCCCCCAGAACCCCCAGTGCCTCCTGGCACCCCGTAGCACCCCCCAGTGCCCCCAGCACTCCCAGGACCCCCAGCACCCCCTGGTGCCCCCAGCACTCCCCAGTGCTCCCAGTGCCCCCCAGTACCTCCCAGTGCCCTCCTGTGCTTATCCAGGGCCCCCCAGTACCCCCCCGTGCTCCCCCAGTACCTCCCAGCACCCCCCAGTGACTCCCAGCACCCCCCAGTGCTCCCAGTGTCCCAAGCACCCCCAGTTCCCCCAGCACCCCCAGCACTCCCCAGTGCTCCCAGCGCCCCCAGTACCTCCCAGTGCCCCCAGTACCCCCCAGCCTCACCCCATGACCTCCTCCTTGAGGCGGAAGGCGATGTGGGGGTAGGAGCGGGCGGGGGCCCCGGGCCGGGGGGCAGCAGGCGCTCGGGGGGGGGTGCCGCAGGTCGACGCTGCGGGGGGCTTGGGGGCGCAGAGGTGCAGCAGCAGCGCCGCCAGCGAGGCGCAGGCCAGCAGCAGCAGGCACAGCGACTTCGGCACCGGCCGCATCCTGCGCCCAGTACGGACCAGTATAAACCAGTACGGGCCAGTATGAACCAGTACAGAACAGTACAGACCGGTACAAACCAGTACAGACCAGCGTGGACCAGTACGGACCGGTACAGACCGGTGTGGACTAGTACAGACCACTGCAGACTGGTACAAACCAGTACGGACCACTATGGACCAGTACAAACCAGTACGGACCAGTATGGACCGGTACAAACCAGTACAGACCAGCGTGGACCAGTACGGACCGGTACAGACCGGTGTGGACTAGTACAGACCACTGCAGACTGGTACAAACCAGTACGGACCACTATGGACCAGTACAAACCAGTACGGACCAGTATGGACCGGTACAAACCAGTACAGACCAGCGTGGACCAGTACGGACCGGTACAGACCGGTGTGGACTAGTACGGACCACTGCAGACTGGTACAAACCAGTACGGACCACTACGGACCAGTACAAACCAGTACAGACCAGTATGGACCGGTACAAACCAGTACGGACCAGTACAGACCAGTATGGACCACTACGGACCTCTACAGACCAGTTTGGACTGGTACAGACTGGTACGGACTGCTACGGACCGGTACAAACCAGTACAAACCAGCACGCACCCAACCGCACACTGGTGCATGCCAGTCCCGCCCCCCCCCAAGGCAAACCAGTGCTCCCAGTACAAACCTGCGCTCCCAGTGCAAACCAACACTCCCCAGTGTTCCCAGTGCCTCCCAGCACTGCCACCCCCCCAGCCCTCCCCCCCCGCCCCCGCACCTCCCAGCACCTCCCAGTGCCTGGCAGTCACCCAGTGCTCCCAGCACTTCCCAGTCCCTCCCAGCAGCTCCCAGTGCCTTCCAACACCACCCAGCGTCCCCAGCGTCACCCAGTGCTCCCAGCACTTCCCAGTCCCTCCCAGCAGCTCCCAGTGCCTTCCAACACCACCCAGCGTCCCCAGTGTCACCCAGTGCTCCCAGCACTTCCCAGTCCCTCCCAGCAGCTCCCAGTGCCTTCCAACGCCACCCAGCGTCCCCAGCGTCACCCAGTGCTCCCAGCGCCTCCCAGCATTTCCAGTAGCCCCAATGGCTCCCAGTGCAAACCAGTGCCACCAGTGCAAACCCATACCCCTGTGTTCCCAGTACAACCCAGGCCCCCCAGTGCCACCCAGTGCTGCCCAGCACCCCCAGTCCCTCCCAGTGGCCCCAGTTTGGACCAGCATCTCCCAGTGCCCCCAGTATCTCCCAGTGCCCCCAGTTCCTCACTGTTTCCCAGATCCCCCAGTGCCTCCCAGTGCCTCCTGCTGCCACCCACTGTCCCCAGTTGCCACCCAGTGCCCCCAGTAGCACCCCCAGTGCCCCCGATATCTCCCAGTGCCCCCAGTATCTCCCAGTGCCCCCTACCACCCCAGTGCAAACCAGTGACCTGGTGCCCCCAGTAGCCCCCATGCCTCCCAGTTCCACCCAGTACAAACTAGTGCCCCCCACTACACCCAGTGCAAACCAGTGCCCCCCAGTGCCTCCCAGTTCCACCCAGTGCAAACCAGTGTCCCCCCCAGTGCCTCCCAGTTCCACCCCCTGCCTCCCAGTCCTCCCAGTTCAGATGGGAGACTCGAGGTGACCGCTTCCCAGTCCCGCCCAGTCCTTCCCAGTCCCTCCCAGTGCCCCCAGCCCCCCCCCGGCCGCCCTCACCTCGGGGGGGGGGGAGGCCGAGGGTCCCAGGGATGATCGGGGGGGGGGGGCGGGGGGGGGCCTCAGCCCACGCTCATGGCTCTGCCCCCGGCCTGGCAATGGAAGGGGGGCGTCGGGGGGGGCGGGGGGCACACGCCCCCAGCCCCCCCAGTCCTCCACCCCCACCGAGTATCAAACTGGGGGGGCACAGCTGGTGGAATCCCCCAATCCCCCCCCGAGGGATGTGGGGACCCAGGGCCCCCCAGACCCCCCCCGGAGCTCCCCCGGTGATGCCCGAGGTTGGGGGGGGGGGGGCAAGGAAAAGATGGGGGCTGGGGGGGTGGAGGGGGGGCGAGGGGATACGGAAAAGGGGGGGGGGTCCAAGGAAAGGGGGGGGGCAGAATTGGGAGCAGGGGGGCTGGGGAGGGTGGGGGGCGCTACGGGATGGGGGGCGTCAGGGGGGATGGGGGGGGCAAGTAGGTGCCGGGGGGCGGGGGGGTTGGGGGGGGCTGGGGGGCAGGGGATGCGGGGGGGCTCGGGGGGGGCGGTGGCTGGGAGGCCCGGGGCGGGGGGGGGGGGCAGGGGGATGCGGGGGCCGCCGATGCTGGGGGGGGAGGAAAAAGGGGTGCGGGGGGCGTTGGCAGGTGCCCCCCCCCGCCGCGATATGTCGCGACAGTCCGGGGGGGAGCACGGGCCCTACCTGGCTCCGGCGGCGGCTCCCGGAGCTCCGCGGCCGCGGCACCGGCTGCGGGGGGGGGGACGGGGACGGGGGGGCGGAAGAGGGGGGGCAGGGCGCCCCCGGTGGCACCGGCCGGGAACGGCAGCGCCGCAGCACCGGGAGCGGGGGGCGGCGGGGGGGGTCCCGGGGGGGCGGGGAGGGGGGGTGAGCTGGGGGGGGCGGGGAAGCGGGGGGGGGAGCTTTTGGGGGGGGGAGGAGGGGTTTAACGGCGGCGGGGGGGACAAAGGGAAAGGGGGGCGGCTCCGCCCGGGGGGCCGGGGGGGGGGGCACGGGGCGGGCTCAGCGCCCACGCCGGGGCCGCACAACGGAGCCATTGAGGGCGGCGGCGGGGGGGGGGGGGCGGTGGAAAGGGGGGGCGGGGAACGGGAGGAGGCGCTGAGATGGGGGGGCACGGGGGGGGCACCGGGGGGGAGTTTGGGGAGGTGGAGGGAGGGGGAATGGGGGGAGGGGAATGGGGGGAGCAGCAGGGGGGGTCCCGGGGGGAATTGGGGAGTGGGGGGGTGGGGGGACCGGGGGCCTATGGGGGAGGGGGAATGGGGGGAGGAATGGGGGGAGGGGAACGGGGGCTTGGGCGGGGTGGGGGGAGGGGATGGGAGGGATCCGGGGGGGGGCGGGGGGGTTGGGGGGAATGGGGTGGGGGGATCCGGGGGGATTGAGGGGTTGGGGGGGGCCCCCAGTGCTCCCCCGCGGGTCCCCCGCCCGCCGCCCACCGCCGGTGGCCAAACCTGGGGGGGGTCGGGCACAGCCCCCTCCCCCCCCAGCCCCCCCAAACCTCCCGGTGCCGGTAATCACGTGATCAGCGGCCCCCCCCCCCCGCACCCCGGGCAGGGATGCTCCGTCCCCGTCAGCCAATCGGGAGGCCGGGATCGCCTGCATCCCGCTCGGCCAATGGGGAGCCAGCTCCCGCCCCGCCCCTTTACGTCAGCGCGC
The DNA here is from genome assembly GCF_040182565.1 of Anser cygnoides. Classification (NCBI taxonomy): domain Eukaryota; kingdom Metazoa; phylum Chordata; class Aves; order Anseriformes; family Anatidae; genus Anser; species Anser cygnoides. Next base: position 671,412 of record NC_089904.1, on the reverse strand, counting down.
CTGGGCGGGGCCGCGCCTGGCCATTGGCTGCTGCCTCTCCGACCCGGCCCAATCGCCTGGCTCCAGGCAGCCTCCGCCGCCGTCCTCCCGCAGCGGCCTCAGCCCCCGCGGCGTCATCTCCCGTTGCAACCAATGGGAGGCCGTTTCGCGCTGACTGGCGTCGGGGCGGGCCAACCGGCGTGCGCGCTCGCCGAGGGGGCGGGCGGAGGCGTGAGGGCGGCGGGCGGAAGCGGGCGGAAGCGGGCGGCTGCGGGAAGATGGCGGCGCGGCGGGGCCCGGTGCTGCCGCTGCTGCTGCTGGCGGGGGCGGTGCTGGGCCCGGGGCGGCCGCGGGGCGAGGTCGGCGCCGCGCTGAACCTGCAGGAGCTGAGCGAGCTCAAGTACGGCCTCGAGATCCTCGCCGAGCCCGTGCTGGCCGGGCAGGTGCGGCACCGGCACCGGCACCGGGAGGGGGCGCGGGGCCACCGGGGGCCACCGGGGCTGGGCCTGGGGCCCGTCGGGAGCCGGGCACCGGGGGGACAGGGGCTGGGAAGGGGACGGGGGGGCTCCCGAGGGCACCGGGCACCGGGGGAGGCACCGGGCCCGGGAGGGGGGACAGCGGGCCCGGGGGGGGGCGGGGGCGGGGATAGGGCTGGGTTGGGCCCCCCGTACCCTCCCGTTCGCCCCCTTTCCTCCCCGGTCCCCTCCCGTTCCCCCCGTTCCCCGTCCATCCCCCTCTGCCCCCCCCCCCGTTCCCCTTCCGTTCCTCCCCGTTCCCCCCCCCCCCCGATCCCCCCCCCCGTGTTTGGCCCCCCCCCCCCCCCCCGGCTTTCGGTTCCCCCTCGGTGTTACTCCCCCCGGTTTCAGTCCCGTCCCCCCCCCCCCCCCCCCCCGGTTTCAGTTCCCCCCGTTTTGCCCCCACCCCGGTTTCGGTTCCGCCCCCCCCCCCACCCCATGGGGACGCTCCTGGGGGGTCCCTACCTTGCCCCCCGGTGCCAGCAGCCCCCGTTCCCAAGCCGGTGACACCGGTGACCCCCCTCCCCGGCTGCTGCCCCCACCCCCGGCTGCCCCAAGCCCCCTCCCCGTGCCCTACGGGCCCCCTACCCCGCCGGGCTCCCCGGGGACAGCAGGGGACAGCCGCTTGGCCGCCCTCCCGTCCCCTCCCGGTGCCACTCAGGGCTCTGACGTCCCCCCCACCCCCTCCTGGCCGTGTCCCCGTGCCCGCCCCCGCAGCGCCGGGCCGAGGATGTGGTGACGGTGGCCTCCAAGTTCAAGCAGCGCTACGAGTGCCGCCTGCCCCCCGCCGCCGTGCGGCGCCCGCCCGACCCCGAGGAGGAGGCGCAGCTCTACAACGGCTCCGGCGTCGCCGAGCTCCTGCGCCCCATGGGGGCCGCCCCCTGCCTCGTTAAGGTATGGGGGGGGGGGTTGGGGAATGGGGTCACCCCCCTGCCCCCCGTGTGCCGGCCCCGTCCCCAGTTGAAATCCGGTTTCTTCCAGACCAAGGACTGGTGGACGTACGAGTTCTGCTACGGGAAGCACATCCAGCAGTACCACGTCGAAGGTGCCCGGCAGGGACCCATCCCCAGAGCACCCGTGGGTGCCGCAGGGTGGCTCGGGGGGTTGCTCCGGCCCCGATTCCCCCCACCCCCACCCCAAGCACCTCATGCACCCCTCTCCTTCTCCCCGCAGAGTCCGAGATCAAAGGCGACGTCCTCTTCCTCGGCCACTACCAGTCGGCGTTCGACTGGGACGACGAGACGGCCAAGGTCTGCGCCGGCAGCCTCCCAACCCCGCTACGAGACGGCGGGGAGTCCCGGGGGATCCCCGTTTGCACCCTGACCCCCCCCCATGGCTTCCTTTCCCCCTCCCAGGCCTCCAAGCAGCACCGGCTGAAGCGCTACCACAGCCAGAGCTACGTCAACGGCTCCCGCTGCGACCTCACCGGGCGCGCCAGGGAGGCCGAAGTGCGGGTAAGCCCCGGGGGCGGACCCCCAAATCCCCATGGGGGCCGCTGACAGCTCTCCCCTCCCTCCCCCCACCAAGTTCCTGTGCGAGGAGGGTGCCGGGGACTACATCGCGCGGGTGGACGAGCCGCAGTCGTGCTCCTACGTGCTGACCGTGCACACCGCCCGCGTCTGCCGCCACCCCTACCTGCGGCCGCCCGCCGGCGCCGCGCCGCAGCCCATCCTGTGCCAGCCCGCCCTCAGCCCGGCCCAGTACGTCGAGTACGTCCGCGCCCAAGTCTGTGAGTAGTGGGGGGCCCCCCCGGTGGAGCTGGTGCGGGGCCGGAGGTGTCATGGGTCCCTTTTGTCCCACCCAGCCGACACCAAGCGGAAGGTGGAGGAGATCTCGGAGGAGCTCAAGACGCTGGACACGAGGCTGTGGAGCGAGAGGGATGCCGAGAAGCCCCCCAGCCCACCGAGGAAGCCCGCGGTGACGGTAACAGGCGGCCCCCACGCCTGGGGACACCCGGGGTGGGCTGCGGCCACGTCTGCGTGGTGGTGACCCTGCCCCTTCCCTCCAGCCCGGCCGGGGGCGAGCAGGACCCCAAGGAGGTGGCGTTTTGGGAGCGGGTGCGCGAGGTGACCGGGCAGCAGCGGGGCACTGCGGTGAGTCCCCCCTGCCCTCCGCGTGGCGCTGGGGGCACGGTTGTGCCTGGGGGGGGGGGGGGAACAAAGCTGGGATCCCATTCCACCGCCGCATCCGTCCCACAGGAGGAAGAGCCGGCCCCGACGGGAGCAGCCGGTGAGTCCCCGTGCCCCCCGCTGCCGTGACCCCCCCCAAGCCGGCCCCGTCGTCCCCAGCCCGGTTCTCGTGGCGGTTTTTGCAGGTGGGAGGAAGAAAATCCACTTCAAGGTGATCCGGAGCCCCGGGGACCTGCTGCACTTCATCGAGGAGCTGAAGGAGAGCACCAGGAAGGTGGGCGGGGGGCTGCCCGGCGTGGGGGTCCCCGGTGGGCCCCCCCCGTGCCTCCGTTTCCCCATGGGGGCCGTGGGGGGGCTGCCCTGGCTCCTGGCTCGCCCCCGGGGGATTTCGGGCCCACCCCCAAGCTCCTACGGTGCCTCCAGGCCCGGGAGAAGACGAGCGAGGAGGAGGCGGAGAAGAGCCCCGAGCCCCCGGCCCCCAGGAGCCCCCGGCTGCGGCCGGGGAGCGCCCGGGGGGGGGGGAGGAGGAGGAGGAGGAGGAAGGAGGAGGAGGAGGAGGAAGATGGCGACCTCCTGGGCGGCTTCGAGAAGGAGCTGGAGGGCGTCCTGCTGCCCCGGGACCGCATGGCGCAGCTCAAGGAGGAGGTGAAGACGGAGATGGAGAAGGAGTTCGACAACATCATCAACGAGGTGGGCGCCCCCGGGGGCTCCCCCCGCGTGTGTTTTACACCTCCCCCCCCCCAAAAAAAAAACCACCACCCACCCCCCGAGCCCTCCCCTTCGCCCCCAGGTGGAGGACGAGCTGGAGACCGAGGGGCTGAAGGGGGAGTTCGACCGCAAGCAGGCCTCCAAGTCGCTGGCCTCCACGCTCAACCGCCTGATGGACAAGCTGGACGCGCCCCCCGGCCCCCCCGGTGACAAAGGAGGAGGAGGAGGAGGAGGGCGCCAGGAGCAAGGCCAGCACCGCCCCCACCGAGCAAGCACCCGGTGGGTCCCGAGGAGGGGTGACCCCCCTTTCCACGCGTGTCCCCTGCTTCCACACCTCCCCCCTCTGCCTGTGTCCCCCCCCCGACGCAGCCCTGTCCCCCCCCCAGGCGGGGGGCCGGATGGGCGCGTGCGGGTGCGGGTGAGCCGCCTGGGGCAGCGCCAGCCCCGCGCAGGGGAGGGGGCGCGGGACCCCCCCAGCTGCAGCACCTGGAGAGCGAGGTCCGCGAGCTGCTGGCCAAGGAGGGGCTGCGGGCTGAAGGTAGGGGGCTGGGGAGGGGGCTTTGGGAGGGGGGTGGGGGCTTGCGACCCCCCCCCCCACACACACACACACACCCCCTCCTCGTCCTCCCCCTCCCAGGGAAAATCGAGATCAAGATCGTGACGGCGGGGGGGGGCGCGGGGGACGAGGACGAGGCGCACTGGCTGTCGGACGAGGACACCAAGAACCTCAAGGACATCTTCTTCAACATCCTGGTGAGGGGGGGAGCTGAGGCACGGCGGGGGGCACAGGGACCCCCTGGAGCTGGCAGGGGTCTCACACCCACGGTGTGCCCCCTGCCCCCCCCAGATCCAGGGCACGGAGGAGGCGCAGAAGGAGCGGCGGCGGCAGCAGGCGCTGGAGGACAACTACCGCTTCGTCTGGGGGGCGCGCCGAGCCCCAGCCCCCGGGGACTCGGAGGACGCTGAGTTTTGACCCCCCCCCCGCCCTGCTACAGACTGGTGGCTGTGCCCCCCCCCAAAAAAAAAGAAAATGGGGCAGGCTGGGGCTGAGGGTGGGGGATGGGGTGGGCAGGAGGCCCCCCCACGTTGACCCTGAGGGGGGACCTTGGACTGGGGGGGGGGGAAGAAGTGCACTGTGCCCCCCACCCCCTGTGGATGGGTGGGTTTGTGACATGGGGATGCGGGGGGGTTGGAGGGAAAATTGGGGGATGGGGGGCCCTGGGGTTGCTGCTGGAGCTGTTTCCATGCCCCCCACGTTGGGGGGGCTCTTTCTCAGATTGAGATGTGACGCCCCCCCCCCCAAGATGTGACACCCCCCCCCGGCCAGGGGCCCTGGCCCTGTTTTTAATCAATAAACTGAGCTCAGCCCCAGGCGCTGCTCCTGCCCTTTGCCCCCCCCCGGGGCTGTGTCGTTTGTCGTCCCCTCCCCCAGCCTCTATCCCCCCCCCCCGGGGCTCTGTGCCCCCCCTCCGGGTCCCCATAGGGGTGGCAGCCTTGGGGGGGGCCGGACTGGGGCTGCCCCCGCCCTGGTGCTGGGCAGGGTCAGGATCAGGCCCTGCCTCGGGGCGGGAGGGGCCGGGCGAGCGGGGCCGCAGCAGGTACCGGGGCTGGCAGCGGGGGGGGGACACAATGGGGTGGGGGGATCTGGGGGGTGGGAGCACCCCCAGCACTGCCCCGGGCTCCTGCTGCCCCCTCCATGCCCCCCTCCCTCCCTCCCCAGGCCCTAATTAGTGGCTGGTAATGAACTTTGCTGTAAAGGGGGGCCCTGAACCTGGAGTGGCTGGGAGGGGGGGCACAGGGGGGTTATACTGGGGGGGAAGGGGACATTTTGGGCAGGGGGGGGTCTCATGGGACAGGGTGGTGGTGGCTGGGGGTGGGGGGGGACCTGGGGGGGGTCACACTGGGAGGGGAGCAGGACGGATGGGGGAATCCAGGGAGATTTTTCCCCCTCCTGCCCATCACCGTGTCCCCCCATCTCCGTGCCCCCCCCCCCCAGCCACCAGCGCCCGGGGGCCATGTGGCTCTGCCCCCCAAGGTGCCCCGCTTCCCGCTGGGCTTCGCCGTGGGGCTGGCCCTGGCGGGGGCTTCCTGCAGAGCCTGCAGCTGGCCTGGCCCCCCCGCGGCCCCCCCCAGCCCCCACCTGCTCCACATCTCCCAGTCCACAGGTAAGCCCCGGGGGGGGACACGGGGCTGGGGGGGAAGGGATCCCGGAACCACGGCGACGTGGGAGGGTGCGGTGCCAGCAGCCGGCACGCCCAGAGCAGGGTGACAAGTGCCACCGGTGGCACCCGGCGCTGCCACGGGGCGGGGGGAGACGAGGGAGGGACGGCGTGGGGGTGGCGGTGGGGGGGTGTGGGGGGGTGACGGTGAAGGGACAACGTGTCCCGTGGCGGTGGCTCTGAGCCGGTGACAGTGACGTGACGGTGGCAGGGACACGGCGTGGCGGTGGTGGCACTTCTGAGACGGGGACAGTGGGGCAGGGATGGGGACAGTGCCACGGTTGGCTCGGCTCAGAGGGGACAGAGAGGGGGCGGCGTGGGGGGACACACCGTGGGGGGGGGGGGGGACAGAGTGTGTGTGTGGGGGGGGGGCAGCTCTGAGCAGGTGGCACCGTGGCGGGTCACCAGGGATGGGGACAGGGCAGCGTGGCCACCGCTGGTGGCAGGGGGACAGCATGTCCAGGGCCGGGTGGGCACTGAGGGTGCCCCCAGACACCCCCCCCCCGCCGTGTCCCCAGGGCTGGGGGTGCCATGGCCACGCCCCCCCCCCAAATCCCACCCCCCCCATCCCCGCAGTGAACGCCAGCGAGGCGCGGGCGCTGCAGCGCCGGGTGCGCATCCTCTGCTGGGTGATGACGGCGCCGGGCAGCCTGGCCACCAAAGCCCGCCACGTGCAGGCCACCTGGGCTCGCCACTGCGACGTGGCCCTCTTCATGAGCTCCCGGCCCGAGCCCGACTTCCCGGCCGTGGGGCTGCCCGTCGGGGAGGGCCGCCAGCAGCTCTACTGGAAAACCATCCGCGCCTTCCAGTACGTGCACCGGCACCACCTGGGCCACGCCGACTGGTTCCTCAAGGCGGACGACGACACCTTCATGGTGGTGGCCAACCTGCGCTGGCTGCTGGCCGCACACAGCCCCGAGCGCCCCGTCTACTTCGGCAAGCGCTTCCGCCCCTTCGTGCGCCAGGGCTACATGAGCGGGGGGCCGGCTACGTGCTCAGCAAGGAGGCCCTGCGGCGCTTCGTGGCCGCCTTCGCCTCCGGCACCTGCACCCACACCAGCGCCGTGGAGGACCTGGCGCTGGGGCAGTGCATGGAGAAGCTGGGGGTGGAGGCGGGCGACTCGCGGGACACGCGGGGCCTCGAGACCTTCCACGCCTTCCCCCCCGAGCGCCACCTCACCGAGCCGCTGCCCGCCGACCGCTACTACCCCTACTACTCCTACTACCCCGTGCGCTGGGTGAGTGCCCCCCTGCCCCGCAGCCCTTCTGTCCCCCACCCGCGTCCCAACAGCCCTGCGCCCATGGCCCCAAGTGCCTCCCGCACCCACCCTGTGTCCTCCCCAAATCCCCTGAGCCTCCCCCCCACTTATATTCCCCCCACTCCCACTCATGTCCCCCAAAACCTCCATTCCTGCGCACTGAACCACACCCCCCCCCCCCCCCCCCCCGGTCTCCTGAGCATCTCCTGGTCCCCCACTCGTGCCCCCCTGAACCCCACTCATGTCCCCCCAACCCCCCCCCAACCCCCGTATCTCCTCTGCATCCCCTGAGTCCCTACTTGTGCCCCCCCCCCCCCCCCCCCCCCCCCCCCAGCCCCATCCATGCTGCAGGGCTGCCACCAGGCCCCGCCCACCCCCACCAGGCCCCGCCCACCCCCACCAGGCCCCGCCCACCCCACCAGGCCCCGCCCACCCCCACCAGGCCCCGCCCACCCCCACCAGGCCCCGCCCACCCCCGCCAGGCCCCGCCCACCCCCACCAGGCCCCGCCCATCCCACCAGGCCCCGCCCACCCCACCAGGCCCCGCCCACCTGTTCACCACCACCCCGCCCACCCCACCCCCAGGCCCCGCCCACCCCCACCAGGCCCCGCCCACCACCAGGCCCCGCATCCAAGCCCCGCCCACCCCACCAGGCCCCGCCCACCTGTTCACCACCACCCAGTCCACCCCACCTGCACCTTCCCGCAAGCCCCGCCCACCACATTTGCATCCAAGCCCCGCCCACCGTGCCCCACCCGAACCCTCCACCCCAATCCCCTGGCACCCCTCCCAGCCCCACCCTCACGGCCCCGCCCCCTCGCGGCCACACCCCGTTATGCCCCGCCCCTCCCCTTATGCCCCGCCCCCTCCCCTTATGCCCCGCCCACCGAGCCGTGCCCGCAGAAAGCCGAGAGCTGCTCGGACCTGGCGGTGTCGTTCCACTACGTGCGCGGGGAGGAGATGTACGCGCTGGAGTACCTCACCCACCGCCTGCGCCCCTACGGCTACCGGCACCGCTACCGGCCCCCCCGCCGCCCCCCGCCCCCACCGCCCCCATCGGCAGCCCCAGCGGGGGGCGCGGTGGATGAGGACGGCGCCGTGGTGGCCAAACTGGGGGCTGGTGGCCGGGGGGGGGGGGGGGGGAGCCGGGGTGGGGGGTCTCAGGAGTGGGGGGCGTGGGGGTTGTCAGCCCCAGACCCCTCCCCACAATAAAAGGCCTTTGGGGGTGGGGACGGCTCCTGGTCTGGGCACCTCTGTGGGCAGTGGGGGGGGCACGGCCACATAGGGCACCGGTGCCACTGCCACCAGCACGGCCACCAGCACCACTGGGACCAGCATGGCCACCAGTGCCACCAGCATGGCCACCAGCACCACCTCCACCAGCGCCACCATCAGCAGTGCCACCACCACGGCCGCCCCGAGCCCTTGCCCCAACGCAGGGGTGATGCTGGGAGCCCCCTCCCCGCCCCTCGGTGCCAGATGGGGCTGGGTCCCCATCGGGGTGAATCCAGTTGGGGGGGGGGGGGGAGGGGGCAGGATCAGGCCCTGCGCCCCGTGGCCCAGCTCCACCGGCACAGCTCCAGCACCACGGCCCCCTGGTGTGGCCCTCGAGCACTGCGTCGTGGCCCAACCCCGCACCGTGACCAGCCCCCCCACCCCAAAACAGCCCCCCTAGCCCCATAGCACAGCCCCCTCCGCTTCGCACCCCGTGTTGTCCCCCCTCCCCCCAGTGCCAGCACGAAGGAGCAGCCGCGGTCACAGCGCCAATCCGACATTGTTACGTACTTACAGTTACAACCCGAGAGAGGAAACGCTGTACATACATGGCCCGGACTGCACCCCCCCCAGCACCGCCCGGACCCCCCCCAGCCCCAGGCACCCGCGGGGGGCGGGGGGGCCCTGGCTCAGCCCCACCGGCGCTGCCGGGGCATGGGGGCGTCACGGCAGTGGGCGCCCATACATTCATGGGGGTCCCGGGGCAGGGGACGGGGCGGGCACCGTGCTCCCCTCCCGGCCCCCCCCCCCCCCCAAAGGCCCATGGCCAGCAGGAGAGGTTGGGGGGGGGGCCCCGCTGGTGTCCCCCCCACCGGGCACCGCAGCACCACGGCGGGGGGGCTGGCTCTATCCTAACGCTAAACGAAGCAATAAATTAAAGAGGTTCCCAAGGGGACGCCGAGAAAAAGATGGGGGGGGGGGGAACGGGACCGGGGAAGGGGGGGGGGGACAGGCCACGGCGGTGGGGGGGGGCGGGGGGGGGGGTTGTACAAAAGGTCGTTGTAGAAAAGGACGGGAAGGGCGGTGGGGTCTGCTCTGCTCCTGCCACGCAGCCCTGGGGTGGTGCCAGGGGGTGGAGGGGGCACAAAGGGGGGGGGGGGGGGGCAGCTCTGGGGGTGCCCCGGTGGGGGTGGCTCTGGGGAGGGGGGGGGGTGACACGGGCAGCGGAGGTGGGGATGTCACCGAGCAGATCGCCCCTCCCGATCTTGTCCCTGGCTGCGCCGAAACACTGTGCCCACCCCATGTGGTGCCCTTGGGGGGGGGGGGCGGGATCCCCCATCCCTGCACCCGTACCACCCCCAGGAGCAGGGGGGGCACACGGCAGGGGGGGACAGGACCAGAAGAGACCCCAGCGGGAGCTGAATAATAAATAGAGCATCAAAAATACAAACCGTGGGCAGTGCCGGGCCGGCGGGCGCCCGTAGCGCAGGGCGGGGGGCGGGGGTCCGGGTGGGTGCCGGGCCCCTCGCCCGCTATACCAGGGCGGTCCGGGGCTCGCAGGGGCCCACGCTGGCGGCGCTGCTCTTGCGGCGCAGGCCGGGGGTCGGGGGGCCGCCGGGGCCCTCGCTGGGGCAGCCGTGCTGCAGCAGGATGTCGGCGCACTCCTGGCTGCCGGCGCGGCGGGCGTAGAAGAGCGCGGTGCGGCCCTGCCCGTCCCGCGCCCTCACGTCCGCGCCGTACTGCGGGCACGGGGGGCGCCGTCAAGAGCGGTGGCGCTGGGCTGTGGTGTGGTCCCCACGGCCGCGCCGCATCCCCCGGGGCCTCTCTTGGCGTGTCACGGCTCCCAAGGCCACCCCATGTCCCTTACGGCCATCCCGTCACCCCCACGGCCACGCCACCTCCCCCAAAGCCATGCCGTCTCCCTCATGGCCCCCCCATGTGTCCCATGGCCACCCCAAGTCCCCACCGTGTCTCCCATGGCCACCCCAAGTCCCCCATGGCTGTGCCGTGACCCCCGCCACTGCCCGGAGAGTTAGGGTTAGGGTTAGGGTCAGGGTCAGGATCAGGGTCAGGGTCAGGGTTAGGGTTAGGGTTTAGGGTTAGGATTGTTAGGCCTAGGGTGAGGCCTAGGGTTAGGGTTAGGGTTAGGGTCAGGGTCAGGGTTTAGGATTTAGGGTTAGGATTGTTAGGCCTAGGGTGAGGTCTAGGGTTAGGGTTAGGGTTAGGGTTAGGGTCAGGGTCAGGGTCAGGGTCAGGGTTAGGGTTTAGGATTTAGGCTTAGGATTGTTAGGCCTAGGGTGAGGCCTAGGGTCAGGGTTAGGGTTAGGGTTAGGGTTAGGGTCAGGGTCAGGGTCAGGGTCAGGGTCAGGGTTAGGGTTTAGGGTTTAGGGTTAGGATTGTTAGGCCTAGGGTGAGTCCTAGGGTTAGGGTGAGTCCTAGGGTTAGGGTTAGGGTTAGGGTTAGGGTTAGGGTTAGGGTTAGGGTCATCACCTCCAAGACCGTGCCGTGCTCCCCGTGGCCATGCCATGCCCCCACACCACGTCCCCAAGCCAGGCCATCTCACCCCATGGCTGTGTCCCCGTGTCCCCCTTGGTAAGCTGGGATTCCCAAGGCCATCCCACATTCCCCATGGCCACCCCATCACCCCCATCACCACTCCATCTCCCCAGAAGCTACACCATGGTCCCGCTGCCCGTGCCACGATCCCCATAGCTATGTCACCATCCCCATGGCCACCCCAGGTGCCCCACGGCCACCCCGTGCCCCCCGCCACTGCCAGCCCTGCCCGGACGTACCCACACCAGCAGCTGGGTGATGACCACGAGGGCCATGTCACAGGCCAGGTGCAGCGCCGTGCGCCGGTCCTTGTCGCTGACGCCGAGCTGCTCCTTCTTGCTGTGGGCCAGGAGCAGCAGCACCGCCTCCAGGTCCTTCTCCTGCACCGCCTGCAGGAGCTGCTCCCCCAGCGGCGCCTCGGCCGCCGGCAGCGGCGCCAGGAACAGCCGCTGCTCGTACTTGGCCCGGATCCACGACTCCCGCTCCTCCCTACGGGGACAGGTGGCCTCAGGGGACGTGTGGCACCAGAGGGACGCGTGGCACGGGGGAACGGATGTGTGGGACCGGGGGGACGGACGCGTGGCACTGGGGAGACCCGTGGCACTGGGAGGGGATGCATGGCACGGGGGGGAACATGCACGGCACCGGGGGGACACACATGGCACGGGGGGACTGCTGCTCACCGGGACGACTCAGGGGTGGGTTTGCAGCGGCCCTGCGGGTTCTTCTCCCAGATGCTGTTGGCGGTGGCGTTGCCGATGGAGGCGAGCACCAGCGTCAGCTCCCGGGGCCAGTCGTCCAGGTCGAGGGAGCGCACGCGCGACAGGTGGGTGCCCAGGTTGCGGTGGATCCCCGAGCACTCGATGCAGATCAGCGCCCCCAGGTTCAGGCTGGCCCAGGTGGGGTCTGGGGGGGGGAAACACAGCCCCGTGTGACCCACGGCACTGCATGGCCCCCAGCATTTCTGGACAAGTGGCTTTGCACGGCCTGCGGCACTGCACGGGCAAGGACAGCGCACAGCCTGCAGCGCTGCGTAACCGCCAGCAGCCCCTCACAGCCTGAGACTGTCACCCCACGGCCCACGGCCCTGCATGACCAACATCACCCCATGGCTCGTGGCCCCACGTGTCCCATGGCCCCATGTGCCCAATGGAACCCCACATCCCGTGACCCCCAGGTCACCCCACGCCCGGTGTCCCTACGTGCCCACGTCACCCCACGCCCTGTGGCACCCCCCATGGCCACGTCGCCCTGCGCCCCACGCCCCCCCCAGCACCCCCCAGCACTCACTGGGCGCCCCGCAGTCCACGCAGAGGGAATTGCCGCGGGCGTTGCGGATGGCCTGGATGGCCACGGCCTCGCTCTGGCTGTCCATGCGCGCCTGGGGACGGACAGCAGGGTAAGTGGGGTTGGGGTTGGGGGCAGAGAGGCCCCCCCACACCCCCCCACACCCCCTCTGGGCCCTACCTTGTTCTTGCTGCTCTCACAGCACTGCAGGCTGGCCAGGATCTGGCTCTCGATGGCCTGCACCCAGGCGTCGCGCTCCTCGAAGCTGCTCGCCTCAAAGTGCCACGTCTGCCCCGTGCTGGACACGATGATGAACTCGAAGTTCTCCTCCTCTGTGGGACCAGAGACCCCCCGTGGGCGGTGGGACGGGGCTCAGCCTGTGCGGCGGGACCCCTCCCCCCCGGCTCAACACCTTCCCGTGGTACCCCCCCCAAGGCCCCCCGCGGCCAGGACCCCCCCGGCTATTCCCGGCCGCGGCCACCGGGCAGGCAGGGGACGAGGACGCAGCGGATGCAACGGCGGCAGGCGCGGATGGGACACAGCCACATGCATGAGTGGAGCAGGCCACGCGCCACGCACCACGTTACCTGTTTTATAAATATTTCTTAAACTACCAAAGCTTTTTAATTTCCACATTTTGCGCTTGGCTGCGGAGGGTCCGGGGCAGCGAGAGCAGAGAGAGGAAAGGGAGAAGAGAGAGTCACGAGAGGAGCCCGCAAAGCCCCGGGGACAGGGGGGACGGCGCCCGGGCGCAGGGAGGTGGCAGGCAGTGGCACAGCAAGGGGGGGGTGCGTGGGCAGGGCGGCGTGGCTGAGCGTGGCGGGGTCGGGTCCAGGCTCTGGAGCCCTGTGGCTTCCTGGGGCATCGTCCCCGTGGGGGGGACGCTGGCGTTGTCCCCACGGCTCTGCGGCCGCCGTCCCCGCGTGCCCGGGGGGGGAGGCTCTCGGAACCCCCATCCCCGCAGCTCTCACCTTCCGCCTGCCCCGCCGAGCCCTCTGTCTTGGATGGCGTCGTCAGCTTCTTCCGGCGGTGCTTCTTCCTGTCCACCATGGGCGACGGCGGCGGGTCTTTGCCCGAGCTGCCGGGGCTGGATATGGTCTCGGAGGCGGGGGGACCGTCTGCCGAGGGAGAAGCTTGCTGGGGTGCTCACGGACACCGGGCTTGCCAGTTGAGTCCGCCAGTGTCACCACTGGAGTGGGCCACCAGGCTCACTGGGGTCACTGGGGCCACGGGGCTCACTGGGGTCACCAGGGCCCCCCACAGCCAGCAGGGTCACTGGGCTCACCAGGCCACCCCCAGCTCACTGGAGCCACCAGGGTCACCAAGTCCCCCAGTGCAACTGGGGCCACCAGGCTCACTGGGACTCATTGTGACCTCCAGGATCACCACGGGGTTTACTGGGCCACCAGTGCCACTGGTGCCACCGGAGTCACTGAGGCCACCGGGCTCATTAAGGCCACCAGGGACCACTTCAGTCCCCAGGCTCTCTGGGTGCCACCGGGCTTAGCGGGGCCACCTCAGTCGTGGTCCCTGGCTCCGTCCCAGCAAGGTGGCTGGGGACAGGGGATGGGGACAGGGACAGGGCACTCACCGGAGCCCGACAGCTTGGCGCTGGAGGCGGAGGCGCAGCGCTGCAGGGACCGCTCGCCCTTGCCCGTGACCTTGGTCCCTGGCTCTGGGGGGAGGCTGAGCCCCACGGGGGAGGCGCCGGCTGCAGGCAGGGGCAGGGCGGTGACACAGGTGTCCCCCCCCCCAAGGGAGACACGGCCACTGCCGCCCGCCCCCGGACTCACCACCACCCTCGGGCGCCGTGCCCCCCGCCACGTCCTTCACCAGCCCGTTGATGCTGGCGGAGGGGCCGCAGGCGGAGATGGCGCGGGGCGGGCGCTTGCCGGGGACCTTGACGGTGGTGCGCAGCAGGTCCATCTCCTTCCCGTGGGTGCTGTGGATGTAATCCTGCGGCGGGGACAGGTGGGTGCTGAGAGCAGGGCGCCCTCGGGACGGGGACAGGGGATGGGGATGGGGACGGGGACACTCACGTTGATGCTGGGGTGGTAGAAGAGGAGCCCATTGCTGGACAGGGTCACGTACTTCTTCTTCCACTCCTTGTTGAGGGAGTTGCCGCTGCGCTTCAGCAGGAAGCTCTGGGGAAGGAAGGGTGGTGAGGGGGACGGGGACAGGGTGACAAGGGGACACGTCCCCACCTGCCACTGCCCTGCCGACCTGCTTGATGGGGATGGCACGGCCACTGCCTGCCGCCTCGCCCCGGCTGTCCAGGCTCCGCTTCTCTGAGTCACTGCCCCGGCGCGTCTGAGGGGACAGGGGACACGGTTGGTGGCACGCGTGGCCCTGCTGGGGGCACCCTGGGGTGCCCTGTGGGGCCCTGCTGCTGGGACGGCCCCGGTGCCACCCACCCCCACGTCACTGCGGGACACGATGGCCTGCGTGCCCCTGGCCACTGCGGTCCCAGCCCGGGTGCCACCTGCATCCCCTAGCACTGCCCTGCCGGGGGACCCCCCAGGTGCCACGTGCCCCCAGTGCCATGGGGACACGCCAGGTGCCACATAGCCCCCTAGTGTCACCCCCCCCCATCCAGGTGACCCCCCAGGTGCCCCCCGCTGCCCACTCACAGCGAAGAGGCTGGTGCGGCGCTTGGCCCCGCGGTGCAGGGAGCTGGGGGTGCCCAGGGGGGGCGGGGGCTCGCTCCGCAGCTCCCGGTGGCTGACGTTGGGGGTGGACGGCAGCGAGGACGAGTAGTCGCTGGTGTGGCCCCCGTTGCTGGCCTGGAGGGGACGCAGGGCTCAGCGTTGGCCACGGCCCCGGTCCGCAGGGACAGGGCTGGGCAGCTGGGGGTACCTGGCCAGGGTGGGCACCCCCGACGGGGGTGGACGCGGCCGAGTGGCTGGGGGTGCTGGGCAGCGACTTGCAGGAGGCCAGGAGCTGCTGCTGCTTCTTCAGCGCCACCGCCTTCTGGGCCACTGTCCGGGAGGGACCTCAGCTGGGACGGGCTGCCGGGACCCCTGGCCTGCCTGCTACCAGCCACAGACACCCCCCCCTGCCCGGCCGTGGTCCCCTTCCTGCCCCAAGCACCCGAGCACGGGCCCCCTCCCATCTCATCCCACCCCGTCCCGCCTGGCCACGGGCCCCATCCCGCCCGGCTGTGGTCTCCGACCCCCAGCCACAGACCCCACTCCATGCAGCCCCGCTCCTAAACCCACCCCAACCCCAGTCCCCGCCCCATCCTGCCACAGCCCCCGTCCCCCCCGGCCACCAGCTGCAGCCCCGTCCCCGGGCACCAACCCTCGGTGAAGACCCGGTCCACGTTGAGGCCGTAGGTGGCGCAGGTCTCGTAGTAGAGGCAGCGCTTCATGTCCCCGCACAGCGCCTGTGCCCGGGCATCCTCGATCACCCGGGGGTTGGAGGAGCTGATCTTGTCTGTGGGGGGGGGGGACAGAAGGGGCTGAGGCGAGGACCGACCCCTCCCCGTCCCCGTGGGGCTGCTGCCACGTCCCCTGGCTCACCCTGGGTGCCCACCAGCGCCAGGGCCACCTCGCTGGCGCCCCGGTAGCCGCTGAGCAGCGCGTGCAGCTGCGTCACCTCCTCGAAGCTGCTCTCGTTCTCCAGGCTGAAGACGAAGATGACGGCGTCTGCCCAGCTGGCAAACTGGGGGGGGGGGGGGGGGGTTGGGCAGAGGTCAGGGCTCGGTGCCGGCCGGCACAGCCCCCCCAGCCCCCCGGCCCCCACTGACCTTGGCGTCCGGGGCGCCTCCTTCCTCCCGGATGAGCAGGAGGTGGCTCTGGCCATCAACCAGCACCTCGCGCTTGAACTGCCCACCTGGAGCAGGGGGGAGGAGGGGGGGGGTCCCGCAGTCATGGCCCATCCCGTGGCCATGGCCCTCCCATGGCCACGTCCGTCCCATGGCCATGCACGTCCCACCCATGGCCTTGTCCATCTCATGCCCACGTACGTCCCATAGCCATGTACATCCCATGGCCACGTACATCCCATGACCTTGTCCCTCCCACGGCCTTGTCCATGGCTCCTAGGCCCCATGGCCATCCCATGGTCCACATCCATCCCATGGCCTTGTCCATCTCATTGCCATGGCCCTCCCATGGCCACGTCTGTCCCATGGCCACGCATGTCCCACCCACGGCCCCATCCATCCCACGGCCACGTCCATCCCATGGCCACGTCCATCCCATGGCCACGTATGTCCCATGGCCATGGCCAACCCTACAGCAACACCCAGCCCCACAGCCATGCCCAGCCCCACAGCCGCATCCATCCCACGGCCACTCACTCTCCGTGGGCTCCAGCCCCACGTAGGAGCCGGTGAGGAAGCGGTGGACGAGCGCCGACTTCCCGCTCTTGCTGCTGCCCAGGACGCCCTGGGGGGAGGACAGAGGGGACATCAGCACGGCCGGGGACACGCGGACACGGGGCAGGGCCACCAGGACACGGTACCCACCAGGCGGATCTCGGGGACGGAGCGGCCGAGGGTCCATTCCTGGCTGT
Organism: Anser cygnoides; assembly: GCF_040182565.1. NCBI lineage: Eukaryota > Metazoa > Chordata > Aves > Anseriformes > Anatidae > Anser > Anser cygnoides. Next base: position 655,027 of record NC_089904.1, on the reverse strand, counting down.
TCACCAAGGCCTCTGCAGGGAGGAGCGGGGTGAGGTTGTGCCCGGACACCCCCGGCACCCCCAGCCCCCCGGCCCGGGGGGGGGGGGGCACGGCCGCCCCCAGCCCTGCGGCAGTGCCGCCGGCAGCTCCCTGCGTGGGCGGCCACGAGCTGTCACCAGGCAACGGCACCGCACCGAGCCCGGTGGGGGCGGCGGGAGGGATGCGACGTGGCACGGACGTGGCTGTGGCACCACGGGACCTGTCCTGCCCTGCTCGCCACAGGCACGAGGATGCAGTGGAGAGGATGCGGTGGACACGAGGATGCGGTGGACACGAGGACAGGCCACGGGGCACGAGGACGCAGGGTGGCGCAATAGGTGCGAGGCTGCAGCGTGGCACGAGGACGTGGCACAAGGACGTGGCACGGCACAGGGATGTGATGGGCACAGGGGCACGGTGGCACCACAACACAGGGGGCACAAGGATGTGGCACGGCACAGGACTCAGCAGCCACGAGGACACGATGGGCACAGGGCTGCAACGTGGCACAGGGACGTGGCACAGCACAGGGACATGAGGGGCATGGGAACAGCATGGCACAGGGCTGTGGTGTGACACGGGGACACCAGGTCGCGATGGGCATGAGGACGCAGCGTGCCACAGGGATGCGAGATGGCGCGAGGACACAAGGCTGTAGCATGGCACGAGGACGTGGCACGGCACAGGGACACGACACAGCACAGGGACACCACGGGCACGGGGGCATGGTGGCATGGACACGGCAGACACAAAGATGCAGTGTGAGAGGAGGAGGTGGCACGGCAGGGGGACATGATTGGGGCGAGGACACGAGGATGCGGCGTGGAACCAGGACACAGCGTGGCACAGGGACACGACTGGAACAGGGACACGATGGATGCAGCACACGGGAACATGGCAAGCACGACAACATGGCAGGCACTGCAGGCGTGGGGCACGAGGGGGAGGCACAGCGCAGGGACATGGCACGACATGAGGACGTGGCACTGCACGAGGACGCTGCGTGGGCCCCCACGCACCCAGCCCAGCACCCCCAGCCCACCGCAGGGCCCGCAGCTCTGCGCCTCCTGCACCACCAGAGAGGGAAACTGAGGCAGGGACAGACAGGGTGCCCCCCAGCACCCTCCTGTGCCTCAGTTTCCCCCGCGTCACGCGCAGGGTGGCCCCGATGCAGCCCCAGCGTGCAGCAGCGGAGGGGTTAACACCGGTGCCTGTCACCCCGCGCGTTGTCACCACGCTGCCACCCACGGGTGTCCCTGCTGCCACCCCCAGCAGGCGCTGCCCACACACCCCACGGGGGGTTGGGGACGGGAACCCCGACCAGCAGGGTTGGGGCAGGGCGGACGGACGGACGCAGGGAACCCGCAGCTGGCTATGGGGTGGCGGGACAGATGGACGTGGGGCGAGCGGGTGCGCGGACGGAAGACGGACGAGTACATGACGCACGGATGGGTCCGGAATGGATGGAAGGACGGACGGGTCGAGCGATGGACGGACGGACGGACGGACAGGAAGCCCACAGCTCCACCAGCACCACCAGGGACCACGGGGTGGCCCTGAGCCGAGGGGGGGGGGCTTGCCTGGGGGTGTCGCACGGCGCAGGTGACGCACAACTCCCCACGGCCCTGCCCGCGCGCTGCGGGGGCTCAGCACCCGCGCCACCCCCGCGCCCATCGAGGCCTCCCCCAGGCTGTGGGGCGCAGACGGGTCCTTCCCCACAACCCCCCCTTCCCAGCACCCAGACCCCGCTCGTCACCCCACGGCGACAGCACAGCCCCATGCGGGGGAAACTGAGGCACGGCGCTGCTGCACAGCCCTCCCCCAAAAAAACCCTCCCGCGGTCTTGGGGGAAACCGAGGCACGGGGCCTCCCCCCTCCGGCCCGGTACTCACTGGGGGGGCCGCCCCTGCCCAGGTCGGTGCTGAGCAGCGCCCAGGGGGGCGCGGGGTGCGTGGGGGTGGACGCCGGGCTCTTGGCGAAGATGCCGCTGATGAACTTGAGCATCTTGCGGTCGCGGGTGGAGGCTCGGCCGCCCTCCCGGCCCCGCTTCAGCCCCGCGCCCACCTCGCTGGGGGGGGGGGGCGGCCGCCAGCACCCCGGGCAGGGGGTGCAGGTCGCTGTTGTCCAGGGTCTTGCTCTTGCCCTTGCGCGGGGACAGCCGGGCCCTCGCCGGCGGCCGGGGCCCCCCTTCGGCACCCGCCTTGGCCCCCCCCGCCTTGGGGCGCCCCTTGCCCTCGCCCTCGGGCCAGGAGAGGCGGCTGCCTTTGTGGGGGGGGGCTTTGGGGGCCTTGGGCTCCGAGCCCACCTTGGCCCCGCTGGTGGTCACCGTCTTGAAGGGCTTGGTGCCGGCCAGGCGCAGGCGGCGGGGGCCGGCGGACGGGTGCGGGGACGACACCCCTGGGGCCGCGTGGGTGGGGGGCTTGGAGCCCTCCGGGGGTGGCTCGGGGCAGCCCCAGCTGGCTTGGGCCAGCAGCGGGGGGCGGCTGGGGGGGCACGGGGGGGGTCCCCGGCCCCGCTCCCCCGGTGCCTCCAAGGTGCCCTTGGTCCCCCGGGCGATGGCTTCGGGTTTGGGGGGCACGGCGGGGGGGGGCAGCAAGGCCGGGTCGGGCTTGGGGGGCACGGCGGGGGGGGTGGGCAGCAGAGCGGGGTCGGGCTTGGGGGGCACGGCGGCGGGGGGGGCAGCAGAGGGGGTCGGGCACGGCAGGGGCTGGGTCAGGCTTGGGGGGCACGGCGGGGGGCGTGGAGGCGGGCGAGCGGGGGCGGCCGGAGCCATGGCCCCCCCCCCGGGCCCCGCGGGCCGTCGAGCCCTCGGTGGCCGGGGGGGGCCCGGGGCTGGGGGCGCGGGGGGGGGCCGGGGGGCAGCGGCGGGTCCGGGGGGCCGGAGCCGGCGGTACTTATCCAGAGCGCGTCCTGGCGCTGGAAGAGCCGCTCCGGCCTCTTGCTCTTGCCGCCGCCGCCGCCGTCTTCAGCCCGGGGGGGCTCCCGGGGGGGTCCATCGGCCGCCCCCGCTTGCTCCGGGTCGTCCGGGGCTGCCACCGACTCGAGCTTGACCAGGGTGAGGGAGATGAGGTAGGTGGTGCGGCGCTGGAGGCCGGCGGCCCTGCTCATGGGTGCGGGCAGGGCCCCCCCCGACCCGGCCAGGCTCGGGGCTTGGAGCCCCCCCGCCCCCCCCCGCTCCCCTCCCGGCACCGGGCACCGGCTCCGGTCGGGGCTCGGCGCGGCGGCTCCGCGCCCGTCGGTGCCGCCTGGATGCTCGGCGCCGTCCCCACCCCCGGCCCTGCCCCCCCGAAGCCTTCCCCGCTCGCCCGCCCCCGGAGGGGTTGGCACCGCCGCCGCCCCCCCCCCCCCCCGCTCTCCGCCGCCGGGATCGGGGCCGCCCCCCCCCAATTGCCCGGTTCACCCGGTGCCCCCCCCCGGTTCAGCCGGTGCCCCCCCCGCAGCCGGTCCCCCCCCACGCCCCTCGCAGAGCCGGGGTTAGCGACCGGGGGGGGGCGGGCGGGCAGCGGAGGGGGGGGCGGCGGCGGGGACGGGGAGCTACGGGGGGGCCATGCCCGGGGCTCCGGGCCCGGCCCCGGGGCTCACGGCAGCGCCCCGACGGGCTCCTCCTTTGTGGCGGGGCCGGCGGCCGCCGGGGGGGGCCCTGAGCGGCCGGGGGGGGCCGGAGCCGCCGCTCTCCGCCATGCGCCGCTCCCGGGGCCGGGGCGGCGGCGGGAGGGGCGGGGGCGGGCGGCGGCCCCGGTGCTACCGGGCAGGCGCGAGCGCTCCCGGGCGCCCCCCCCCGGCCCCGGGCCCGGCCCCCCCGCGGCTGTCCGAGCAGCCCTGCGTCCCCGTCCCTCCTTCCCCGTCCCCATCCCATCCCATCCCATCCCATCCCCATCCCCATCCCATCCCATCCCATCCCATCCCCATCCCATCCCCTCCCCCTTCACATCCCCATCCCCATCCCATCCCCTTTCCCATCCCCATCCCCGTCTCCATCCCATCCCCATCTCATCCCCTTCCCCATCTCCTTCCCCATTCCCCCATCCCATCCCATCCCATCCCATCCCATCCCCATTCCCAACCCCATCCCCATCCCCTTCACATCCCCCCCATCCCTGACCCCATCCCCATTCCCAACCCCATCCCCGTCTCCATCCCATCCCATCCCATCCCCATCCCCATCCCATCCCGTTTCCCAACCCCATCCCCGTCTCCATCCCATCCCCATCTCATCCCCTTCCCCTTCACATCCCCTTCCCCATCCCCATCCCCATCCCATCCCTGACCTCATCCCCATCCCCTTCCTATCCCATCCTGCGCTATCCCATCCCCATCCTATCCCCATCCCGTCCCCATCCCCATTCCCAACCCCATTCCCATCCCATCCCATCCCATCCCCCACCCTATCCCATCCCCATCTCACCCCATCCCTTCCCCTTCCCGTCCCCATCCCATTCCCATTCCTCTCCCCATCCCCATCCCATCCCCACCCCATCCCATCCCGGGACCCTGCATCCCCCCCCCCGACCGCAGCAGCAGCACCGGGGCCAACCCCCAGTGCCACGGGGACACCGCAGGGACACCTCAGGGACACCGCGGGGACACCGCGGGGGCTGCGGGGGCCGGAATGGGGCCAGGCCCCGTTTTCTGGCATTTTTAGCAGCGGCGCAGAAATCCTCTGCATCCCGTTGCCAGGGCAACGGCGGGGCCGGCGATGCAGCGAGCCAGCGGGTGCTCGCCCGCGGGCTGCCACCGCCGGTGGCACCGGCACCCGGCACCAGCAACCGGCTGCCACCGCCGCACCGGGGGTCTCCCCGGTGTGTCCCCCCCCCCCCCCAGCCACACCAGCAGGTCCCTGTCCCTACGTCGTCACGGCCGGGGACAGTTCCTGGGGAGGGATGTGGGGTCCTGGGGGGGGGACATGGGACACTGGGGCCAGGCACGGGGACAGGGGACAGACAGGGGGACACGGAGGGGACATGGGGACAGGCTCAGGACATGGGGACGGGCTCGGGACGTGGGGACAGACCTGGCACTGGGGGACAGACACGGGGCATGGGGACAGGAACGGGACATGGAGACGGGCACGGCACCCGGGGACAGAGGGGACACAGCCGGTGCTTGGGGACAGGTAGGACGCTTGGGGACATGCATGATGCCTGGGGACAGATGACACTTGGGGACAGGTACGACGCCCGGGGACAGAAACGACACTTGGGGACGCGATGTTCAGGGCTGGACACGGCATCTGGGGACAGACGCGGTGCTTGGGGACAACCACGGCACCAGGGACGGACACGGCGTTTGGGGACAGATGGGGACAGACGCGATGCCCGGGGACAGCCACGGCCCCCCCGGGTGGGCTCGGCGGCACAGGACACCCCCTGCACCCCCCCGCAGGTGCTGGCAGGGACACGGGGGGGGGTCCCAGCCCCACGCCCCCCGTGGGACACGGAGCTCCCCGAGGGGACACGGGGGACCTGCCCCCGCCACGCAGGGACCCCAGGAGCTGGCACGTGCCCCATGCCCCCCCCCCGACACGCTCGTGACGGAGCCGGGTGCGTTGTCGCAGCAACCCGCCCACGGCCACGCACCCGCAGGCGTGTGCCCCCCCCCCCAGCCCCCCCCACCTGGGGCATGCACCCGTCACCCCTCGACCCCCCCGTTCCCCCCTGTCCCCCTCTGCCACCCCCTGTCCCCCCCACGGGTGGCACATTGCCCCTGTCCCCATCCTCCTGCCAGGCTGGGGGGGGGTCCGGGGGGCTTGGCCCTCTCAGCCCCCCCAGTACAAGCACCAGACCACCCCCCAGTGCAGCCCAGTTCCCCCCCAGCAGCCCCCCCCCAGGATCGCCACCGCTTGGGGGTTGTGGTGGCAGTCCCCCGTCCCACCTGGGGGGTCACCAGGTGTGCCCCCCCCCCCAGAACAGCCGTGCCCCTTCCCCATCGCCACCAGGCCCCCCCAAAAAAACCTGGATGTGGGGGGCTGGGGGGGGACAGGAGGGATTTGGGGGGGGGGGGGGGGCGCACCCTGGGGATGGGGGCACAATGGGGGGGTGCCCGTTATGGGGGGGTCAGGGGGATGATGGGGGGGGTGGGGGGGTCTGTGCCCCCCCCCCCACGGGTGCTGGCTGTGGGTACCACTGTGCGGGCGCCTAGCAACGCGGCATCCCCCTGCTTCCTGTCGCCACGGCAACCGTGATGGGGAGATGCCAGAGCACGAGGCTGGGGGGGACCGGGGGGGAGGGCCCGGGGATGTGGGGGGGGGGGGGGGGCGGTTCGGAATGAGGCTGGGGGGGGGTGGGGGGGGCATCGTGGCCCTGGTGCTGCCACCCCAGTGGACACCCACGGGGTGGGAGGTGGGGGGGGGAAGGACATGGCGGGGGGGGGGAGGCCCTCCACTCAGTGTGGCCCCCCCCACACTCAGCGGGGCCCCCACCAGCCGGGGGGGGGCATCGCGACCGCCGGAGGTGAGGAAACGCCGACGTCAGCGACCGCAGCGCCGGGGCTGTTGCACCGGAAACCGCCCCGACGGCGCAGCTGGGGGGAAGGGGGGGGGGGGCTGGATGCGACCCCCCCCACCCCATTCCCCCCCCGGGACCGGACCCCCATGGTGGGTCCCTGTGCTCCCCACCCCCTGCCCCCCCCGCCCATACCCCCAGCGCCGGGGCAGGATCAGGCCTCTGCCCCGCCGCCCTCGCAGGCCTGGCCCGGATGGGGCTGGGGCACCCCGAGGTGCTGGGGGCCCCCCAAGGCGGCCACTGGGGGGGGGGGCTCCCTGCTGCAGCCCCAGGGCCCCCCCACAACGGGGATGGGGACCCTCATGGCACCTTTGGGCCCCGGCAGGTGCCGGCCGTGCTCAGGCAGGCACTGTTGTGTCGCTCGTCCGTCCGTCCATCCGTCCGCCCTCCCATCCCTCTGCACGTCCGTCCACCCTTCCACCTGTCCATCCATCTGTCCGTCCACCACCCCACCTGTCTGTCCATCCGTCCATCCATCCATCCATCCGCCCATCTGTCCATTTTGTCCGTCCATCCACCTGTCCATCCATCCATCTGTCCATCCATCCGTCCGTCCATCCAGCCAGCCTTCCCACTGTCTGTCCGTCCATCCATTGTCCATCCCCCCATCGCCCATCCTTCCCTCTCTCCATCCGTCCCCCCTTCCCAACCTCCAGACGCCACCAGGGCCTCTGGGCCCGGTGCCCAGTTCCCGGTGCCGGTTCCCAGTTCCCGGTGCCGGTGCCCAGTTCCCGGTGCCAGTTCCCAGTTCCCGGTGCCGTTCCCGTCCCCCCCGGTACCTTGCACGACGCTGAGCGACGCGGTGAGGCTGGCGCGCAGCCGTGGGTCCGGCACGGTCTCCACCAGCCGGATCAGCTTGTTGACGTGCTGCTTGGCCCCCTCGTGCCGCTTCACCTCGGCGCGGATGGCGGCCAGCACCTGCTGCCGGGGGGGGCCCATGGCAGCCCCCCGCCCTCAGCGCCGGGTCCCCGGGGCCATGGCTCGACCCGGGGCGCGTCCCCGCCGCGCGTCCCCCGGCCCCATCCGGCCCCGCTGCGCCTCGCCGCGCTTCCTGGCTGGCGTCACCCCGTGGGGCCGGCGTCACCCGTGGGGCCCGCGTCACCCGTGGGGCCGGCGTCACCCGTGGGGCCGGCACGGGTGCAGGGCTGGGCCTGGGAACGGCGCTGCCCGTCCCGCCGGCGCGTCGGGGCAGGCTGGGGCTCGTCGTGGCGGCCCAGCCCTGCGCCCCCGCGCCCCGTCGGGGACGCGCTGGGGACGCGCTGGGGCGCCCCGGGGGGGTGCGGGGACGGGGAGGTGGCGGGCAGGGCGGGGGACGAGGCAGGGACGGGATGGGGACACGCGGGAGCCACGCTGGAGATGGGGTGGGACACGCACGTGGGTGGGGACACGGCAGGGACATGCGTGTGCCAAGGGAGACGCGTGCACCGGGGTCTTGCGCAGCTGCAGATGGGCCAGGGACGGGTGTGCAGCCACACGGGCACGCCAAGGACACGCGTACAGCTGCACGGCCACGCAAGGGACATGTGTGCAGCCACACGGACACGCTAGGGACATGTGTGGCCACGAGGACATGCTAGGGACACGTGCAGACAAACGAGCACGCCAGCAACACGCGTTCGGCCACAGGCACGCTCAGGACGTGTGTGCAGCCACACAGACACGCTAGGCACATGCATGCAGACACGCACACACACACTAAGGGCAGTTGTACTAGTGACACGCGTGTGGACACACACGGCCACGGGGGATGTGCGTTGGGCCACGTGGACACGCGAGGGACACGCGTGGAACCACACGGGCACGCTACTGGCACACGTGTGCAGTGACAGGGACATGCTTGGGACACGCGTGTGGTGACACATGGCAAGAACACACGTGCAGTGACAGGCACACATTAGGGACACGTGTGTGGTGACACGCTGGGGACACACACAGCCCCTGTGCCACTTGGGGGGGGGACAGGGACGTCCCCATCCCCGCCAGCCCCACATCAGGGCCGTGCAGCCCCGGGGGGGAGCGGGGGGGGGGGGGGAGGAAACTGCCCCCCCTGGCCCCGTGGCTTCCTGCCACCGCCACGTGGCACCCATGGGACAGCCCCGGGGGGGGGGGGACGGGGACCCTGAGGCGGAGGTGGGGGCGAGCGCGTGTTTATTGCGGGGGGGGTCAGGGGCTGAGGGGGTAGGAGGAGGCCACGAAGCGCTGCCTGTCCCCGTAGTAGGAGTTGGTCCACGAGTAGGTCTGGATGGTGGCCGCTTTGCCCCCCAGCGTCACATGGCACCTGCGGGGGGGGGACAGACGGTGACACCGTGGCCACGTGGGACCCCCCCCCCAGCACGGCAGGGCTGGTCCCATGCTGCCACCGCCCCCCCCCCCCCCAGCCATCAGCAGGTCCCCAGCGTGGGTGCCCCCCGTCCGTGGGTCCCCACTGAGGGTCCCCCCCCAGCCGTGGGTCCCCAGCGCAGCCCCCACCCTGTCCACGTGTCCCCAGCCCAAGTCCCCCCCTATCTGTGGGTCCCCAACATGGGACCCCCCCCCCCAGCTGCGTGTCCCCAACGTGGGACCCCCCCCGGCTGTGTCCCCCCACCACGTCCCCCCACCACCCGTGTCCCCGTGCGGCTCCCCCCCATGGGCACGTCCCTGGCTCCAGTGCCACCACCTCCGCCTGTCCCCAGCGCGTCCCCTCCCCTGTCCCCTGTCCCCAGCTCACTCGCGGTCAGGCCGGGCTTTGTAGCAGAGGGTGTAGAGGGCCAGGTCGAACTCGGGGCTGGAGCCCATGAAGGTGGAGCCGATGCTCTTGAGGTGGCCGTCCCAGCGGTACTGCAGGGCCAGGACGTCGGGGAAGGTGTCCCACTGCGGGCACGGGGACACGGTGGGACCACGGGCACGGGGACACAATGGGACCACGGGCACGGCCCCGGGGTGCAGGGACGGGCACGGGGACACGGGGCAGGGGAGGGGGCCACGGGGGCCACGCACGGGTTGGGGACAGCCCAGGGATGGTCGTGGGGTCTCTGGGGACAGTGACCAGGGATGGGGTGCTCGGGGGTGGGTGCAGAGGAACGGGGACGCTGGGGACACTGGGAGGGGGCCCGGGGATGCTGGTGGCTGGGTTGGGGACCCTGGGGACAGGCTGAGGGGGGGGGACAGGGGGGCCGCACTCACGGGCCCGTCGTAGCTGTAGCTCAGGTAGTTGAGCTGCCCCAGCTTCTCCAGCCGGTAGAGCTGCACCCAGCTGTGGCCGCCCGACACCTTCCCGTTCTTGATCTCCCCTGGGTGCAGGGCAGGGGGAGGGCAGCACGTCCCCATCCCCGTCCCCATCCCCACACGTCCCTGTCCCCACACGTCCCCGTCCCCACGGGCTGCCCCCGCTCCCCCTGCCCTCCAGTTCCACGGAGCCGTCCCCGCAGCCCCATCCTCCCCCTGTCCCCCCAGACCCATCCTCCCAATCCCCCCCGTCTCCCAGCCCCATTTTTCCCATGTCCCCATGTCCCCCTGTCCCCTCCTCCCTGTCCCCCTGTCCCCCCATCCCCATCCTCCCCATCCCCGTCCCCCCAGCCCCATCCCTCCTGTCCCCCCGTCCCCCCCATCCCACCACCTCCACCCTCTCCATGTCCCCCCCGTGTCCCCCCAGCCCCGCCTTCCCACACCCTCACCTCCCTCCTCCTCCTCCCCGTGTCCCCCAGCCCCCCCCGTGTCCCCCCCCCCGTGTCCCCGTCCCCGCGGTACCGTGGAAGACGTGCTCGAAGCCGGACGAGTCGAGGGCGCTGCCGCCGGAGCGCGAGTAGAGCCCGAACCACATCTCCTCCAGATCGTCCCGAAAAGCAGCCTCCGAGCCGTACAGCCCTGGGGGTCACAGCGCTGCCGGGGGCGGGGGGGGGGGGACACGGCCACCCCCGGCCCCTTCCCCCGAGCCCCCGGCCCCTTCCCCCTTACCCTTGTTGAGGAAGAAGCTCGTGAGCGCGGCCATGACGGGCGTCTGCAGCACGGCGTCCAGGAAGGCGGCCACCTCGCGCTGCTCCGCGGCCGTCACGACCTCGGCGCTGCCCGTGGGCGCCACGAAGTTGTCCAGCAGGGCCAGCAGCCGCGAGAAGGTGGGCCGGGAGAACAGCGCATCCTCCGCCACGCGGGAGAAGAGCCTGGGGGACGGGGACGGGGATGGGGACACGGGGTGGGACACGGGGATGGGGACAGGACATGGGGGGGATGGGGACACGGGATGGAACACGGGGATGGGGACAGGACATGGGACAGGGGGACAGGACGTGGGACGGGACGTGGGACACGGGAATGGGACACGGGGCCAGGACACAGGACAGAGGACATGGGGATGGGACACGGGGACGGGACATGGGATATGGGGACAGGATGGGGATGTGGGACACGGGGACGTCCGTACAGGGTGGGTGTGGGATGGAAAGAAGGGAGACGGAGAGATGTGGGGTAAGGAGATGGGACGGAGACACGAGATGGAGAGAGGTGGCAGGGAGACGGGTGAGGAGACACGGGGTGGAAACGTGGCATTGGGAATGGGATGGAAACGGGGTGGAAAAGGGGTGGAAATGGGGCATTGGGAACGGGACAGAAATGGGATGGAAATGGGGCATTGGGAACGGGACAGAAACGTATTGGGAGTGGGATGGAAATGGGGTGGAAATTGGGCATTGGGAACAGGATGGAAATGGGATGGAAATGTATTGGGAATGGGATGGAAGCAGGATGGAAAAGGGGTGGAAATGGGGCATTGGGAACGGGATGGAAACGTATTGGGAATGGGATGGAAACGGGATGGAAATTGGGCATTGGGAACAGGATGGAAACAGGATGGAAATGTATTGGGAATGGGATGGAAGCGGGATGGAAAAGGGGTGGAAATGGGGCATTGGGAACGGGATGGAAACAGAAGGGAAGGGAGGAAGGATGATGGAAGGAAGGATGGGTCATGGAGGGAAGGGAGGAAGGAAGGCAGGCTCATGGCGGGCAGGCGCACGCAGGGCAGGCAGGACGGGCAGCCAGCCAGACCGACAGACCCCGGGGCAGCGCGGGGGGCAGGACCCCTTCTCCCACCGCCCTCACCTCTGTGGGGCGTAGTCGTGGCCGGCGCCGGCCTCGCTGTTGGAGACGCGGTGCTGCAGGGCGAGGATGATGTCCCCGGGCGCCGCGCGGTTGCGGTCGGCGGCGTAGAGCCGCTCGGCGAGGGCGCTCAGCTCCTGGTCGGACACGGAGAAGCCGCCGGCCGCCAGCGCGGGCAGGAGGCAGAGCAGCACCCGCAGCACCGCCGCCATGGCTGGGCCCCCCCCGGACCCGTTGTCGCCCCCGCTTTTATCCCACCCCCCAGGCCCTATCACGGCCCCAAGGCCAGGGACGGGGCCACGGGGGCCACAGGGGACACGGCAGGGGGGGATGACATGGCGTGGGGACACCATGCCCAGGGATTTGGGGCAATTTGGGGCAGTTTGGGGACACGCGGCCGTGATGCCATGGTCCCACAGGTAGGCAGGGTGGGGTGGGGGACCCCGTTCCCCCCCCCATGGGGATATTGGGGAGGGGGTGACCCCCCCCCAAACCGCTGCCCACCCCTCCCCAGGAGCAGCCCTTATCGCCCGGGCGGTTTAATGTGTAAGGGACCACATGCTGCCCCTCCAAGGCCTTCCCAGGGCTGGGGGGGGCAGCCCCCATCCTCACACCCCCCCTTTACAGGGGCTATGGGGGGTTGGGGGGGCTCAGGAGGAGGAGACAGAAAGGGGCTGGGGGTGATGGGGGCACCCGGGGGGGCATTGGGGGTTTTGGGGGGGCCATGGGGGGGCTGGGGGGAACCAGGGGGTGCCTGGAGGCCTGGGGGGGGGCATGGGGGATAAATAGTGAGGAGGGTCGGGGGGGGCAGGAAGGGGGGGGCACGGCGGTGCCTTGGGGGACATGGGGCAGGGGGGAGCCCTGGGGATATGTGTGTGGGGGGGTAATAGGGTAGCGGGGAGGGGGGTGGGTATGGGGGGGCCATGGCAGAGCTCGGGGGGGGCAGAGGCACCTGGGGGGTCTGGGAAGGGGCCGCTGGGGGTGGGAGGGGGGCGTGGGACAGCCTGGAGGGGCCATGGGGGGGGGACAGGGGGGCTGCAGGGTGCCTATGGGGAGCCTGGGGGGGCGTATAGGGGGGCTGTAGAAGGGGCAGGGGGCCTGGGGGGGTTATAAGGCCTGGGGGGGGGTATAAGGGGCCTAGGGGGGGCTATAGGGGGCTTGAGGGGGGTTATAGGAGCCGGGGGGGGTTATAAGGGGCCTGCGGGGGGGTTACAGAGGGCCTGGGGGGAATTATAGGGGGCCTGGGGGGTTACAAAGGGCCTGGGGGGCGTTATAGGGGCGCTGGGGGCGTTATAGGGAGCCGGGGGTCGCTATAGGGGGCGGGGCCCCCGCGGGTCACGTGGGGCCGGGAGGGCCTGGGCGGGGCCATGGGGCCGGGGAGGGTTCCCGACGCCCCGCCCCCTTCCCGCTCAGCCCCTCCCACATCCGGGCACCCTCCCCGTCAGCGGCGGCGGCGGCGTCACGGCTCGGCAGCGCGCATGCGCCCGCCCTCCCGGCTGGGAATGGGGGGTTCTTCCGCCCGGCCTTGCGCGGCGCGCAGGCGCGGTGCGGGAGGGGAGGGGGCGTGGCCGGGCGCGGCGCAGGCTCAGTGCGGCGGGCGCGGCGCGGGGCGCGGGGCCGGGATTTAAAGGGGCCGCAGCGGGCGGGCGGGAGCGGCCCCGCGGCGGCGGCGGCGGCAGAGGCGGGGGCGGCCCCACGATGGTGTGCGGCGGCTTCGCGTGCTCGCGGAACGCGCTGTGCGCGCTCAACGTGGTCTACGTGGTGAGCGGGGGGGCACCGGGCGTGGGGGAGGGGCCCACCGGGAGGGGGAGGGGAGGGGCACCGGGAGGGGGAGGGGCACCGGGAGGGGGAGGGGCACCGGCACGGGGGTGGGGGCTCGTCCCGGTCCTTGCCCCCCCCAGGCCTCGGGGCCGGTCCCCCGGTGCCCCCCCCCCCCCCCCCCCCCCCCCAGCCCCTCCTGGCCCTTGGGGGGGTGCGGTGGGGGTTGGGGGGTGGGGGAGGGGCTTGCCCCCCTCCCCAAAAGGGGCCCGGTCCCCGGGTACTCCCCCTCCAAAAAAAAGGTGATGGCCCCGGGAACCCCTCCCCAAGTGCCCCCCCCCCAGGCGATGTCCCCAGGGGCCCCTCCCCAAACCGCCCCCCCTCAAGGTGATGGCCCAAAAGACCCCCCCCAGCTGTGCCCCCCCTCCCCCAACCCAATGCCCCCAGAGCCCCCCCCCAGGCTCTGTGCCCCCCCCCCCCCCCCAAACCCATGACCCCAAGGACAGGGACACGCTGTGCCCCCCCCCCAAGCCAAGGTCCCCAGGGGCCTGTCCCCAAACTGCGCCCCTCCCCCCCAAGCTGACCCTCCCCAGCCCCCCCCCCCCCCCCCGCTGTCCTCCACCCCCCCCAAAGCCCCCCCCCTCAGGGCACATCGGTCCTGAGACCCTCAGCACCATCCCCTGGGGGTGTCCCTTGGGGGGGGGGGGGTCACCGAGCCTGGAATTGCACCCCCCCCCTCCCCCCCAGCTGGGGGGCTGCTGCTGGTGGCCGTGGGGTGTCCGCTGGGGGTGGTGACATGTCCCCTGGGGGGGGGGGGGGGGGGGGGGGTTGTGACCCCTGGGGATGGGGGGGCTGTTTTCCAGCAGGGGGGGGGCCTGACGCTGTGTCCCGTCCCCCCCCCGCAGCTGGTGGGGCTGCTGCTGGTGGCCGTGGCCGCCTGGGGCAAGGGCTTCGGGCTGGTCTCCAGCATCCACATCATCGGCGGCGTCATCGCCGTGGGCGTCTTCCTGCTGCTCATCGCCGTCGTGGGGCTGGTGGGGGCCGTGCACCACCACCAGGTCCTGCTCTTCTTCGTATCCTTCCGTGTGTGCCCCCCCCCGCGGCGTGTGCCCCCCCCCCGGCACCCCCAAACACCCCCCCCGGGTGTCCCCAGGGACGTGGGAGGGGCTGGTGGCACCCAAGGGTGGCTTCAGCTTTGGGTGGGGGGAGGCACGGGGGGGGGGGGGGTGGGGGCTGGCAGGGGGTGCCCCCCCCATGGGACAAGCACATCCGTGTGTCCCCCCCCTCCCTTGACTGCCCCCCCCCAGTACATGATCATCCTGGGCCTCGTCTTCGTCTTCCAGTTCGGGGTCTCCTGCTCCTGCCTGGCCATCAACAGGAGCCGGCAGGTGAGGGGGGGGACAATTTGGGGGGGGTGGGGGGGGGCACACAACATGGGGGGGGGGACACACAACATGGGGGAGGCCACCAGCCCCCTGCCACCGCACGTGGCACGGCCCCGGGGACACCTTGGTGAGGGGGGGGGGGGCACCAGCAGGCGCTGGCCCTGCCCCTCCACGCTGTCCCTGGGGGGGCTCGGGGAGGGCTTTTTTTGGGGAGGGGGGGGCTGCCCGTTTTGTGTCCCCCCCCCCCCCCAGGAGGGGCTCTTCAGCTCGGCGTGGCCGCTGCTGAGCAACAAGACCAAGACGGAGCTGGAGGAGAGCCTGGACTGCTGCGGGCTGCTCAACAGCACGGCCGACCCCGGCGCCTTCCGCACCTTCCAGGCCGAGTTCAGCGCCTGCCCGGCGGTGAGCGGGGAGAGGGGGGGGCCGGGAGCCTTGTCTGTCCCCCCCCCACCCCCCAAAATGTCCCCCTCACCTCCTGTCCCCCCCCCGCAGAAGTGCAAGGCACTGCTGGGCCGGGACCCCCGCGCCAAGTGCCTGACGTGCGGCGAGAAGATGCTGCGGCACTCGGACGAGGCCCTGAAGATCCTGGGGGGGGTCGGGCTCTTCTTCAGCTTCACGGAGGTAACGGGGGGGGTGGGGGGGTCCTGGGGGGGGGTGTCCCGGGGGGGGGGGGTCACAGTGCCCCCCCCCTCACCACCCCTCGGGGCCGTGTTCCCCCCCCCCCGCAGATCCTGGGAGTGTGGCTGGCCATGCGCTACCGCAACCAGAAGGACCCCAGAGCCAACCCCAGCGCCTTCTTGTAGGGGCTGTGGCCCCCCCCCCCCACAAAGCCTCGTGTCCCCCCCCCCAGCCCTGTGCGTCCCCCCCTAGCCCCTTGTCCCCCCCCCACGTCCCCGAGCCGCTGACCGGGCGCTCGGCGGCCGCATGAAGCCTCGGGCACGTGGCAGCCCCCGGACGGACGCAGGACAGACGGACACGGGACGGGGCCACGCCTCGGCTGGAGCTGGGCTCGTGGCCCCCCCCCCCCCCCCCATCCCCCACCGAGGGGCCCCCCCGCCCCGTGCAGGGCTCCTCCCCCCCCCCCCCCCCCCCACCTCCCAGTCCAGTCACCCCCCCCCCCGGACTGGTGCATGCTGGTTATTTATACGCGGGGACGGGGACGCCCCCCCCCCCGCCCCACTGGGCGGCCGTGGGGGGGTCACCACGCATCCCCAGGGGGTGGCAGTGTGGTGCCCCCCCCCCCCCCAGGGTCAAATAAATAAATGCCCCCCCCAGCCACCGCGCCTCTGGCTCTCCCTGGGGGCTCCCCCCCCCGTTCCCCCCCCCATCCCTGCGGCGCACGACAGCGGCTGGGCCACGGGACAAGGAGGTGGGGGCTGAGCCCCCCCCGCCCCTTTATTGGAGGGGGGGGGGCGCCCAAATCCTCATCAGGGCCCCCCCACGGCCGTGCATGAGGCCCCTTGCACGAGGGGCCCCCCCCCGTGCGAGCAGAGCACCAGTGCAAAGGTCGGGTTCCCCTGCACGCAGCTCGCACGAGGATTTGGGGGGGGTGGGGGCTCCTTTTGCACGGGGGGTGGGCACATCCTTTTGCACAAGGATTTTGGGGGGGGGGGGGGGGGGGGGACGACACCAGCACACGGTGCTGCGCCCAGCCCCTCCTCGTGCAAGGGAGCCACGGCCCCCTTGTGCCCCCCCCCCCCGCCGTATGTCCGTCAGCACTGGGGGGGGGTTGGGGAGGTGGGGGGGGCCCCCAGCAGTGTGCCCCCCCCCCCCCAGAGTCCAGTCCTGCGCCCCCCCCCCCGGGCGCTACCCCTCGCCCTGCAGGTAGCGGTGCCGCAGCGCGTCGTAGGCCGAGATCCGCTTGTAGGGGTTGAAGGTCAGCATCTCCTGGGGGGGGGACACGGGGACACGGTCACGGGGGCGTCCCGCTGTGTGTGCCCCCCCCCCGGCTCGGTGCCCCCCCCCGGCTCACCAGCAGCAGCTGCGTCCCCAGGGGCTCCATCTCGGGCACGAAGCCCTCCACGGGCTGGGGGGGGGCGGGCGGTGAAGGCGCAGCGGGGCAGGGCCACGTCCAGCGGCCACTCGTCCTCCACGGGGAGCCCGATCAGGCTGGGGGGGGGACGGGGGGGGGGGCAGCGTAAGGGCTGGGTGCCCCCCCCTCGGTCCCGGCCCCCCCCCAGTCCCTCCCAGACCCCCCAGGACCCCTCAGCACTCCCTCGCCCAGAGCTCAGGACCCCCCCCAGCCCCATATTTCAGCCCCCCCCATCCCCAGTGCCCCCCCCACCCCCCCCAAGAGCCCCCCCCATCCGCAGACCCCCACCACCAGCCCCCAAAGGCCCCCCCCCCATGCCCCCCCCCCAACTCACTCAAAGATCTTGCCCAGCTGGTCGGCCTCTGAATTGCCGCAGAAAAGTGGCCTGGGGGGGGGGGGGGGGGGGGGGGACACAACGTAAGGGATGTCACTGAGGTGGGGGGGGGGTGCACAGGGACCCCCCCACAGTGGCTGCTGCCCCCCCCCCCCAATTGAGGGGCTCTGAGGGACATCAACCCCCACCCAGCACCACCCTGGGGGGGAGGGGGGGAGCCCACCAGGGTGGGACCGTGGGCACCAGCGGCTCCCCCCCCCCCCAGGTGGGGCCATGGGGACCGGACCCCCCCCCGTGCCCCCCCCCCCCCCCCCGTGCCCCCCCCCGTCCCCGCTCACTTCCTCCGGAACATCTCGGCGAAGATGCAGCCCACGCTCCACATGTCCACGGGCGTCGCGTACGTCGACTGCAGCAGCACCTCGGGCGCCCGGTACCACAGCGTCACCACCTGCACCGCACGGCTCAGCCACGGCCACCGGTGGCCACCGTGGCCACCATGCCCCCCCCCCCCACACACACATGGCCGTGGGACCCCCCCACGGCCACCCGGGACCCGCAGCTTCACGGCCACCGCAGCCCCTGGTTGCCAGCAGCTGTGGCCACCTGGGACCCCCGCCTCGCAGCTCCTTTTGGCTTTGTGGCCACCCAGCTTGGTGGCCACCCAGCCCCATGGGCACCCAATTTGGTGGCCACCTGGGCCCGGGGTCACCT
Source organism: Anser cygnoides (assembly GCF_040182565.1). Classification (NCBI taxonomy): domain Eukaryota; kingdom Metazoa; phylum Chordata; class Aves; order Anseriformes; family Anatidae; genus Anser; species Anser cygnoides. The sequence continues at coordinate 637,218 of NC_089904.1, read as the reverse complement.
GGAGCTCCGAGGACTCGCCCCCCAGCCTGACCCGTGGCCACCTGGGACCCACGGTTCCTCGGGCTCGTGGCCACCCAGGACCCAGAGCTAACCCAGCCCGTGGCCACCTGGGAGCCACGGCCACCAAGAGCTGTGGCTGCTGGGACCCAGAGTCCCTCGGCCTCGTGGCCAGCCCAACCCAACCCGCGGCCACGGCTGCTCGGGGCCCTCCCTGCTCCTTGGCATCCTGGCCAGCCCCGTGGCCACCCAGCCCTGTGGCCACCCAACGTGGTCCTGGGCCACCCAGAGCCCCAGGGACTCACAGCCGACGCAACCCACAGCCAGCAGAGCCACGGCCACCCCCACCCATGGCTCCTCGGCTTCGTGGCCACCCCAACCCACCCCGCGGCCACCTGGGACTCAGCCCCAGAGCATCGTGGCCACCAGGCCGTGGGACCCGCAGCCTCCCCCGGGGGGTCCTGGACCCCCCCCCCAGGCACGCACCACGGGGGTGAGGGCCATCTGGCAGCTGTAGATGCGAGCCAGCCCGAAGTCGGCCAGCTTGACCTGCCCGCTGCTGGTCACCAGGATGTTCTCGGGCTTGAGGTCGCGGTGCACGATGCAGTTCGAGTGCAGGAAGTCGAGGCCCGCGCAGGAACTGCCGCATCAGGTCCTGGGGGGGAGGGAGGGGGGGCACAAAACATCACCATCGGCACCCCCCCACCCCGCCGTGGCCCCCCAGCCGCGCCGTGGCCACCCCCGGGGCCACCTTGATGGTGTCGAGCGGCAGCCCGGGCGCGGGCGCCTTGTCCAGGTAGGTCTTCAGGTCCTGGTCCACGTGCTCGAAGACCAGCGTCACCTTGGTCTCGCGCTCCGTCCGCGCCGTGGCACAGACGTCCATCAGCCTGCCGGGGGGGCGACGCGGGGTCGGTGACACCGGAACCCCCCCCCCCCCCCGGGTGGTCCCCGTGTCCAGGAGGGGCAAGGTGGGACGGGGTGGCCCGGCCACGGGGCGGGAGGTGGCCCCAGCCCCACAGCTGCAGGGCAGGACCTCGGGGGAACCGAGGGGCACGGCGGTGGCCGTCCCCTGTCCCCCCGTCCCGTCCCCCCCCCCAGGGCGGTGCAAACCCCACAACCCCCCCACGGCCAGGGGACAGCACCCGTCCCTCGTCCCCACGGTGGCACGGCAGGACCCCCGGGGTGACCCCGAGCCCCGTAAGCCGCCACCGGCCCCGCAGCCACGGGACGTGGGGACGGAGCAGACCCCATAACCGTGACCTGCGGGGGTTGGGGGGGGGGCACGGGGAGGAGGGGGGGGTCTCACCGCACGATGTTGGGGTGGTCGAAGTGCTCGAGGCGCTTGAGCAGGGCGACCTCGCGCACGGTGCTGAGCGGGAGCCCGTTCTCGGTGGCCTGCACCCGCACGTTCTTGAGGGCCACGAAGCGGCCGCTCTGCAGGTCCCGCGCCTTGTACACGGTGCCGTAGGCGCCCACGCCGATCTCGGCCACCGGCTCGTACTGCGCCCGCACCTCCTTCGCCATGCTGGCGCCGCAGCCCTGCGCACCCCCCCCCCTTGGTGACACCCGGCGCCCCCCCCACACCGGGACCACCCCCCCCCCCCGATACGCCCCAGCCCCCCCCTCAAAGCCCCACCGCCCCGTAACGGCCGGTGCCCCCCAGCCGGCACCCAGCACCCTTGGACACCCCGACCGCCCCCCCCCCAACCCTCAGCACCCTCCACCCGCCCCCCCCCCCCCAGCACCCCCTATCCCTACGACCCCCCCCTCCCCGGGACCCCCCAGCTCTAAACCAGCCCCCGATACCCCGTAACCCACAGGACCCCCCAACGCAGCCCCCCCAAAGCAGCCCCCCCAGCACCCCATAACCCCTAGGACCCGTCCGGGACCCCCCAGCCCCCAGCACCCCCCCAGTTCATGGGACCCCCCCCGGAACCCCCCAGGCCCCCGGCACCCCGCAGCCCACGGGACCCCCCCGGAACCCCCCCAGGACTCCCCAGCCCCACCCCCCCAAAGCAGCCCCCCCAGCACCCCATAACCCCTAGGACCCCCCCCGGGATCCCCCCAGCCCCCCCCACCCCCCAGCTCACGGGACCCCCCCGGGACTTCCCCGGGACCCCCAGCCCCCCCCAGCCCCCGCCTGCCCCCAGGACCCCCAAACCGGCCCCCGCCCCCCCCAGGACCCCCCCCCCCCGCGCAGTGCCCCGGGGCCGGGCGGGGGTCGCGGGGGGGGTCCCGGGGGGGGGGCGGCCACGTGCCGGGCCCGGCACTCACCGGGGGCAGCGCGCGGCTGGCGGGCCGGGCCGGGGGCGGGGCTGGAGGACCGGAACCACCGAGACGGCCGGCCGGAAGGGCCGGGGGGGGGGCGGCCGCCGGGGGGGGGGGCCCGGCTGGGAGATGGGGGCGGGGGGGCGCAGGGAGGGTTTGGGGAGGGGGCGGGGTTGGAGGTGGCCCCGGCTGGGCTCGAACCCGCGGCCCCGGGTGGAAGCGGGGAGCGGGGACACGAGGGGGGGGGCACGGGACACGCGGGGACACGGGGCAGGGGGAGGGGAGGGGACACGGGGGGACACGGGGGGGGCGCCGGGGGTCACGGACACGGGGGGACCGGGAGGGGTCCCGGACGCCGGGGGTCACGGACACCGGGGGGACACGGGAGGACCCGGGGGGGGACCCGGGAGCGCAGCCCCCGCGCGGGGACAGGAGGATCCGGGGGACACGCGCGGACCCCGCGGACACGCGTGGCCGTGGGGAAGGGGCTGGGGGGGCGCCCCCTCCCCCCTCCCCCCGTGTGAACCCCGCCGGGACCCCTCGCGGCCCCGCCCCCATCCCTGGCCCCGCCCCCGCCCCTGTCCGTGGTGCTGAAGCGGCTCCGCGCCGCCTCCGCGGGACCCACGCGCGATCGTGTTCTGGGGGGGGGGCCTGGAACAGGGCCCAGGCCCGGCCCCGGGGGGGGGCGTGGCCCCCAGGGGGCGACAGGGCTCACGGGGGGAGACGGGGACACGGGGGGGGGCCCTCATTTTCGTGTGCCCCCCCCACGCGTGTCTCAGCTGCCCTCCCGCGGGCACACGCGCGTGGAAATCCCCCCCCCCCAGCCTCGCGCATCCCCACGGGTCCCTGCGTCCCGTGCTGTGCCCGCGCTGTCCCCTGTCCCCGCCCCCCCCAGCTCACAGGGTGGGGGGGTCCCGTGGGACCACTCCCACGTGGGGGCAGCGCGGTGTCCCCCCCCCCGTGCCCGTGTCACCACGGTGTCCACCCCCCCGTGGCCATGTCACCGCCGTGTCCCCCCCCCCCGTGCCCGTGTCACCACGCTTGGCCGCGTTTGGCGTCAGGGGGGTCCAGAGTCCCCCGCGCTGACATCAGCCCCGCGCCCCCCCCCGGCCTGGGTGGCACATTAACCCCACGGGGGGGGGGAGGACACGGGGGGGGGGGACAAGGGCCCACGGTGCTGTGATGACGGCAGCCAGCGTGGGGCAGGGGACAGCCCCGTCCGCCCCCCCCCTGCTGCCACCCACAGCAGGCAGGGTGACACTGGGTGGGAGGGACGGGGCAGGGTGGGGGACACGAGGGACGTGGGGGGGACACGAGGGACGTGGGGGGGACACGAGGGATGTGGGGGGGACACGAGGGACGTGGGGGGGGTGACAGCAGGGTCACGGGGGGGACACGAGGGGGGTGACAGCAGTGTCACAGGGAGGGTGACACAACCACGGGGGCGGAGGGACACAAAGGGACCGCGACCTGGTGGCCATCGCTCTGGGGATCACCCCCCCATGGGACACCCGTGCCCCCCCCCCTCCCCGGCACCCCTAATTAACACCACTGATTAATTATAATAATAACATTATTTTCTCTTCCTTCCCCGCCCCGTTAATTGCCCTTCTCCCCCTCCATTTCGCTTCTTTCCCAACCGGGGAGCAGCGGGCAAACGCCTGCATGCTGCCGCCGGGACACCCCCCGGTGCCCCCCCCTCAAATCCCGGTGCCTCCCCCGTCTGCTTTCCCCCCCCCGCAGCCCCGGCTCACCCCGGGGGGGGGCAGGCCGGGTGCGGGGGCCGCGGGGGTGCCGCCCGGCGGGAGCGGGGCCACGTCACGTCTGGGCGCCGCGGGCACGCCGGGGCAGGCAGCGCTCCCCCTGCCCCCCGGCACCGGGTGCGGGTGCTGAGTCACCGGCGCTGCGCCGCGCAATCCTGTTAATTAACCGAGGGGCAATCAATAAATAAATAAAGCTTTAAATAAGCCGGGCATGCGAGGGGCCACCACGGCTCCGCAGGAGCAATAAAGGAGCGCCCTCGGGCGTTAAATAAGGCGGCGCGGCCCCTGTGGGGCGTCACGGGGTTGGGGACGGGGGGTCCCGGCCGCACGCCCCCTCGGCGGCTCAGGAACTGGAGGTTGATGCTGGCCTCGGGGGACGAGCAGGGTGCGGGTCATGGGCCTGACCGGGGCCCCCCCGGGCTCCGGCCGCACCTCGAAGCGCAGCAGGATCTGCGAGAGGAAAAAGGGTGAGGGACGGGGACACGGAGGGGACACGGAGACACAGGGACATGGGGACAGGATGGACACGGGGATGGAGGGGAGGACACAGGGATGGAGGTGAAGGGGACACGGGGACTTGGGGCTGGGGGGCACGCAGGGATGAGGGGCTGCAGAAGATGGGAAGGCCGCGGGGACACGGGGATGGAGAGGGCACACGGGGACAGACGGGGGGACATGGGGACGGAGGGGACAGGGACACAAAGGAGACACGGGGACACGGATGGAAAGGATGGAGGGGATACGGAGACACGGGGACGGAGGGGACAAGGACACGGAGGAGACACGGAAAGGACGGAGGGGATACGGAGACACGGGGTGACAAGGGGATATGGTGAATGCAGGGACGCGAGGACGGAAGGGACGTGGCGACACAGGGAACGCAGGGACGGAGGGGACACGGGGACACCGACCTGCGCCAGGGCCAGGTGGATCTCCAGCTCGGCCAGGCGGCGGCCGACGCAGCTGCGCTTGCCCACGCCGAAGGGCAGCGAGGCGAAGGGGTGGCGCGTGGGTCCGCGGCGCAGCCAGCGCTCCGGCCGGAAGGCGTCGGGCGCCGGGAAGAAGCGGCCGTCGCGGGAGGCGGCGTAGTGGCACAGGGTGATGAGGGTCTGCGGGGACACACGCGGGGAGGTGAGGGGGGGCCAGGACGTCCCCTGTCCCCCTCCCGGGCGCGTCCCTGCGCTCACCTTGCGGGGCACCAGGTAGTCGCCCACGCGGATGTCTCGGTCGGGGACCACGCGGGCGTTGCTGGGGATGACGGGGTAGAGCCTGCGGGGGGACAGCGGGGTGTCAGCGGGTGCCGCCGCCCCGTCCCCACCGTCCCCACCGTCCCCGTGCTCGCCTCAGCGTCTCCTTCACCACGGCTTTCAGCAGGGGCATGCGGGCCAGGGCGGCCGCGGGGGGGCTCGTGGCCGGGGCCCAGCACCGCCGCCACCTCCTGGTGCAGCGCCGCCTGCACCCCGGGGTGCCGCGACAGCTCGTACAGGCTCCAGGACAGGGTGCTGGAGATCTGTAGAGAGGGGGGGGGTCAGCGGGGGTGGGGGGGCACCCACACCCCGATATCGTCGTGTCCACCCCGTCCCCACCATGTCCACCCCATCCTCAGCACTATCACCCTGTCCCCAACGCCTCCACCCCCTCCCCACCACATCCACCCCGTCGTCCCTACCACCCTCACCCCGTTGTCCCCACCACCATTACCCCATTGTCCCCACCGCGACCGCCCCATCCCCACCGCGTCCCCCCCCGTCCCCACCGTGTCCACGCCGGCCAGCAGCAGCTCGGTGACGTTGCCATAGATGTCCCTCATGGGCATCTCCTCCCGCACCAGGTGGTCCGTCAGGCACTTGTGCTCTGCCGGCTCCCCCTGCGAGAGCCGCTCGGCCGCCCCGGCCACGCGCCGGTCGACGTGGCCCTTGGCTGCGGGGAGGGGGGGAAACCTCGTGAGAGGCCCCGGGGGTGGGTGACAGCGCCGTGTCCCCCACCCCCGCCGGCACCCGGCGCCCCCTCACCGAAGGCGAACATGAAGTCCCAGGCCTCGCAGAAGGTCCGCCAGGGCTTGGGGAAGAGGCGGTGCAGGGCCTTGGGCATGGCCATGGTGAGCAGCGTCATCACGAACATGGTGTTGATGGAGCGGATGAAGGCCTCCGTGTCCCGCGGCACCTCCTGCCGCAGGCAGCCCAGGCGCGACTCGAAGAGGACGGAGGAGATGCCTGCAGGTGACGGGGGGGCTGTGAGGTGGGGACAGGGGATCCTTGGGGAGCCTCGGGGACACCGGGAGCCTCGGGGACACCGGGAGCCCTGGGGACGCGATGGGGACATGGGGTATCCTTGGGGCACCACAGGGGCCGTGGGTGGCACGGGGGCCGTGGCGGGGACAAGGGGCACCGCTGGGTCGTGGAGCACCACTGGGGAGCCCCGGGGGACACAGGAGTCCCTGGGGACATGGGGGGGGATGAGGGGCACCCTGGGGGACACGGGAGTCCTTGGGAAAATGCGGCAGCCCCTGGGGGACATGGGGGCACTGAGGGACACAGGAGTCCCTGGGGAGATGGGGGCGCCTGGGGGAACACAGGGGGCGTCTTGGGGACCCCACGGAGCGCTGCGGGGACACGGCGAGACACCAGAACCAAGGGGGGGACACCGGGAGGTCCCCGGGGACACCCGGGAAGCCCCCGGCGCCCCGTCCCCACCCACCTTCCAACCCGAACTTGTAGAACTCGGCGGCGACGTCGGGGACCAGGTGCTGGGGGTGGCGGTCCCGCAGGTGCTGCAGGCGCTGCAGGAGGTCGCCCACCACGGCGCCCACTGCGCCCGCATACGCTTCGGCCGCCCGCGGGCGCAGCAGGAGCCGGCCCACGAGGCTGCGCAGCCGCTGCCACTCCTCGCCCTCCCTGTGGGCCCCCGGGGGGGGGGACACACACAGGTGACGCGCGGGGATGTCAGCGCCCGCGGCCGAACGCGCCTGTGCACGTCCCCGGCGCCAACCCCGCGGGGTGCACGCGTGCAGCCGCGAGGGAAGGTGCCAGGCAGCGCGCCGGGGGGTGCAGCTCGGGGGCCGGGGGGGGGGCGCACGGGATGACAGGGGGCTGGGGGGGCTGCTTGTAGGGTCGGGGGCTGAGCACGGGGTTGGCGGGCTGAGCGTGGGGCCCTGGGGCTGAGCAAGGGGTTGGAGGGGTGAGCGTTGTCTGGGGGCTGCGCATGGGGTTGGGGGGCTGAGCACGGGGCTGGGGGCTGAGCGGTGTCCAAGGGAGTTGCACATAGGGTTGGGGGCTGAGCGCAGGGGTCAGGGGGCTCCCCATGGGGTGGGGGCCAGCCCGAAAGGGTCAGGGGGCTGCCTTTGGGGCCGTGCCCATGCCCCGGGGCTCTGTGCCCGGCCCCCCTGCCCACGCGGCGGCTGCGGCGCACCCCTGGGGTTACTCACATCCTGCGCTGGGGGCTGGGGGGGGGGGTTGGGGAAAGGGGGGGTGGCGGGGCTGGGGGGGGGGGGGGCCCTGAATCACGGCTGAGTCACGCCGGGAGCCCCAGCACTTCCCAGAAGGGGTGTGGGCACAGGGGGATGGGGCAGGGGCTCCCCAACCCTGCACACAGCCCCCGGACCCCAATTTGTGCCCCCAGCCCCCACGTGCAGCCCCCAGCCCCCCCCATTTACACTGCCCCACCCCCAGCACAGCCCCCAGCCCCGTACGCAGCCTCCCAGAGCCCCCAGTTACAACCCCCAGAGCCCCCAGTTACAACCCAGCCCCCAATCTGCAGCCCCCAGCCCCCGATTCGCAGCCCCCAGCCCCTGATTTGCAGCCCCCAGACCACAATTCACAGCCCCCAGCCCCTGATTTGCAGCCCCCAGCCCCTGATTTGCAGCCCCCAGACCACAATCTGCAGCCCTCAGCCCCCGCGCCCCCTCCCCAGCTCCCCCACTCGCAACCCCCAGCCCCCAAGCAGCCCCCCACCCCCAAGCCCCCCAGCTCGCAGCCCCCAGCCCCACTCACGCCGTCAGCAGCCCGCAGGCGTGCCCGCGGCAGGCCCGGTAATCCTTCCAGGAGGAGAGGTGGGAGCGCACCGGGAAGGGCCCCTCCTGCCTCAGCACCTCCTCGATCAGCCCGGCCTCCGCCACGTGCACGGTCAGGATGGGCCCGAAGCTGGCCTTCCACACCGGGCCGTACCGCGCCCGGCCCTCCACCTGCGGGGACACCGCGGCCACCGTGAGCAGCCCCCCCCCCCCAAACCCTCTGAGCACCAGGGTGGTGGCGCTGGGGTCCCCCTGAAGCCCCCAGAGGTGGCACTGGGGGTCCCCGACACCCTCAACCCCCCCAGAGGTGGCACTGGGGGTCCCCTGCCGTCTTCAAGCCCCCCAAGGTGGCAGTGGGGGTCCCCATCACCCTGAAGCCCCCAAGGTGGCACTGGGGGTCCCCCCGACACCCTCAACCCCCCCAGAGGTGGCACTGGGGGTCCCCTGCCACCCCCAAGCCCCCCCAGGTGTCACTGGGGGTCCCTTGTCCCCTCCACGTCCCCCTGACCCAGCTCCTTCTGTCCCCAGCAGCAGGGACCCCTTGTCCCATCCGCACCCCAGGACAGTGGGGCTGGGGGACTGGGGGGGGGACAAGCCCCCAGACGATGAGGTGGGGGCTCCCCCTGCCCCCCCAAGCCCTGGCGTGGGGGTGCCCAGCTCCCCTCTGAGCCCCCGAGCGGTGGCACCGGGGTCCCCCCTGCAAGCCCCCCAGGGATAGAACTGGAGGTCCCCCCACCCTGCCCAAGCCCCAGGATGGCGAGACCAAGGTGCCCCCCCCGCCCCCACAAAAAAATATGGTCAGGGTCCCTTTGTCCCCCAAGCTCCCAGCCCTGGGGACCCCCGCCTTGCCCCCCCCTTTACCTGCAGCTCGTGCAGCCTCCGGAGGCCCCCGGCAGAGGAGGTCATAGATGAAGGCGGCGGGGCTGGGCCCGGGCATCTCGGCCAGGCTGCGGAGCCCCTGGGGGGCTGCGGGGGGGCGGGGGGGCAGGGGGCGCAGGGGGGCCCCCAGCTCGGGCAGGCAGCGGGCGAGGAGGGCGGCCCGGGCGGGGAGGCGAAGGCTCTGCGGCATGATGGGGGCTCGGGGACACGGCCGGGGGGGGCTCGGGGGGGTCAGGGACACGGCTGGGGGGTCCCGGGAGGGGTCGGGGACCGGCCTCGACTGAGCAGGCGGCATCGCCCCGCGCCTTTATAGGCACCCACGTGGAGCCCCGCAAGCCCCGCCCCCTCGCATAAGCCCCGCCCCCGCCCCGCAAGCCCCGCCCCCCGAAGAGAGAGCCCCGCCCCCCACCCAATTTGCACGGGGGGGCAAAAGGGGGGGACCCCCCACGACACGCGGCCACATGTGGGCACCCCCCAGCCACCTGCACGCACCCCCCCCCATAACCCCCCCCGTGACCCCCCTCACTTGGTGACCCCCCCATGAACCCCCCCCACTCATTAACACCCCCACTCATTAATCCCCCCCCAGGCATGAATGCCCCCCTTACCCCCCCATCCACGCCGCCCCCCAGTCCTGCACTGGTCCCAGCACCCCCAAACTGGGAGGCAGCCGGGGGGCTTTTTGGGGGGTCGGGGGGGGGGAATAATGTGTTGTGTCCCCCCTGGGTGGGGGTGGTGATGGAGTGGGGGGGACTTTAGTGGCGGGGGGGGGGAGGAAGACAACTGGGGAGCACCCTCCCCCCATACTGGCGCCCCAGTTCAACCAGTCTGAGGAGGAAGCTGGGAGGAGGAGGGGAACGGGGCGGACAGCTGGGTGCCCCGGGGGTGGATTTTGGGGGGGGGGGGGAAATGGGTGCCCCCCCCAGCCCCGGATTCTCGGGAATTACCGCCTTGCGACACAGGAAGCGGCCGGGCCTGTGGAAAACACCCGGGGGGGGGATGGGGACAGGAACGGGGCCCTGGGGACCTCGCGGGTGGGGGGGGTCGGGGGGGCAGGCGTCACCCGGGGGGTTTCCTGGGTGTGAGCTCACACCTGGACGGCGGCCAAGGGGAAACTGAGGCAGGGCGAGGGATTTCTGTTGGGGGGAGGGGGCAGAGGGGTGGTGGAGCCCCCTGCCCCAAATTGGAGACCCCAAATTCTCCGGGGGGGGCAGGCACAAGGGGGGAGCTTTGAGAAGGGTCCGGAGCCGCAGATGCCGCCTGGGGGGCTGCTTTATTCTGAAATAGAAAGTGTGGGGATGGGGGGGGGGGGGGCCTGGGGGGGACCCGGGGGGGGACCCCAAGGGGGGGACCCTGGGGTGGCGAGAGGGACCCCGGGGCGGCAGGAGAGATCCCAGGGTGGGGGGAGACACCCCGGGGGGGCCCTGCAGCGGCAGGAGGGTCCCCGGGGGGCCGGGAGGGACCCCAGGTGGTGTCCCCGGTCCCGGTGTGCCCCCCGTGCCCCCCCCCCGCCATCACGCCTCGTCCCCCAGGGCCGGGTCCGGGACGCGTCGGAAGACGGCGGGGAAGGTCCTGCCGCCGCCGCGCTGCACCTTGCGGCCCTCCTCCGTGCAGCTGCCCAGCCGCGCCACCAGGGGGTCCTGGCTCTGGGGACACACCGGGGGGTGATGAGGCTCGGGGGGGGCACAGAGCCACGGGGGGGACGCAGGGAGCCCCCCCCCCCCGCCTCTGCTCACCAGCTCGGCCAGCGGCACCTCCTCGAAGAGCGGGTGGGCGCGGAAGTGGCTCGCCATCCACTCGTGCACCTCCTGCACGTCCGTGATGGTGTACGCCAGGCCCTGGGGGGGCACGGGGGGGTGAAACGGGGCTGAAACGGGGCTGAAACGGGGTGGGGGGGCACAGGGGGGGGGGGGCTCACCCCGGGCGCAGCACGTAGCCGTAGTCGGCCAGCAGCGTGGCGCTGATGATGCGCCACTTGTGCTTCGTCCGCTTGAAGTGCGGGTCGGGGAAGAGGAAGAACATCTTGCTGAGCTGCGGGGGCGAAAAGTGGGTGTGGCGGGTGGGTCAGCGACAGCACCGACCCCCCCCCCCCCCATATCCCGGGGTCTTTTCCGGGTATTTTAACCCCCCACACACCCCGGCCCCCACCTGGCCCTTGCGGAAGAAGTGGGGCAGGTGCTTCATGGCGTTGGCGCGCAGGCAGGCGACGTTCTGGAAGCGCCCCGGGTGCGCCGCGCGCAGCGCCCGGATGCGGTCGCGGGCGAAGTCGCTGACCTTGAGGCGCAGCTCCAGGCCCAGCGCCAGCGTGCGCGGGAACAGCGCCGACAGCTCCACTGCGGGGGGGACGCTCAGTGGGACCCCTCCAACCCCAGGGCTGGGCCCCCTGCCCCCCCACTCCCAGGCATCCCCACGGCAGCTGCCCGTAGGCATGGCCCCGCCAGGGGCACGGCCCCGAAGAAGCCCCCGCCCCAAATGTCCCCCTCAATGGTCCCCCGCCCCCCCAGAGCAGCCCCTGCCCCAAAATGTCCCCCCCCGTGCCCCCCCAGCCCTACAACCCCCCAGCCCCCAGTACTGTGCCCCCCAGCCCTACTCACCCCAAATGTCCCCCTCAGTGCCCCCCAAAGACACCCAGAGCAGCCCCCATCCCAAAACGCCCCCCCCGGTGCCCCCCCCAGCCCCACTCACCCCCCAGCCCCCCCAGGACCATGTCCCCAGAGCAGCCCCCGCCCCAAAATGTCCCCCCCAATGCCACCCCCAGCCCTACAACCCCCCAGCCCCCCAGTACTGTGCCCCCCCAGCCCTACTCATCCCAAAATGTCCCCCTTGGTGCGCCCCCAGACCCAGTCAGCCCCAAAATGTCCCCTCGGTGTCCCCCCCTGGCCCCCCTCACCCCACAGCCGCCCCAGGGCCACATCCCCAAAGCATCCCCCAACCCAAAATGTCCCTCCCAGTGCCCCCCCCAGCCCCACTCACCCCAAAACGTCCCCCCTCGGAGCCCCCCCGGCCCCTGTCACCCCACAGCCCCCCAGGGCCATGTCCCCAGAGCAGCCCCCCCCCAAAATGTCCCCCCCGCTGCCCCCCCCCCACTCACCCAGCAGCCCCCCGTAGCCGCAGCCCACGTCGGCGAACTCCACCTGGGCGGGCGGCTCGGCGGCAGCACCGGTGGCAGCGGCCGTGGCTTCGGTGGCATCGGGAGCGGCTTCGGCGGCACCGGGGGCAGCACCGGGGGTGTCAGCGGTGGCACCGGGCGGGAAGAAGGCCGGGAACAGCGGGGCCCAGTCCATGTCCTGCGGCCTGGCGGGGCTGCGGGGACACGGGGCCGGTGCTGCCGGGGCTGCCGGCGGTGTCAACGCCCCCCCCCCCCCCCCCGGGGTCCCCATCACCGGACACCGGGGGGCGCTGAGATACCGGGGCCGGGACCGGGAGGCTCCCGGTGGTGCCTGGCAGGGCCGTGAGGGGAATGGGGGGGGGGTCCCGGTGATACCGAGCCGGGGGGGGGGGGGGGTCCCAGTGATACCGGGCCGTGGGGGGGGCGGAGGCTCCCGGTAATACCGGGCCGGGAGGGGGGCGGCTCCCGGTGATACTGGGCCGGGGGAGGGGGGATCCCGGTGATACCGGGCCCTGATGGGGGGGGGGGGGTCCCGGTGATAACGGACCGGGGCGGGGGGGCGACTCCCGGTGATACCGAGCCGTGAGAGAGAGGGGTTCCCGGTGATACCGCGGTAGCGCCTGGCCAGGCCGGGAGGGAAGCGGGGGTCCCCGCTGATACCGCCTGGCCAGGCTGGGAAGGAAGCCGGGGTCCCCGGTGACACCGGGCCGTGAGGGGAGTCCCGGCTCCCGCCGTTCCCGGGCCGGGCCGTTACGGGGGTGCCGGTTCCCGCTGCTCCGGGGCCAGGAGCTGAGGGGCTCCGGTTCCCGGCGTGCCCGTGCCGGCTGCGGGGTCCCCGGCGCACTCACTAGCGCAGCGTGTGGTCGGCCAGCGGGTTGGAGTGGGCCCGCTGCCGGTAGAACCGCTTCTGGGGGGGCGCCGCCTCCGCCGCCGCCTCCGCCACCGCCTCCGCCGCCATCATGGCGGCCCCCTGGAGCGGCGTGGGGCGGGCGCCGCCGGGTGACGTCACCGCGCGGCGCAGGGCAGTGACGTCACGGCCGCCCGGGGCGGGGCGCGCACCTGCCGCCAGGGGGCGGGGCTTCTCCAGGCTCCGCCCCTCGGGCTGACCTCGGCGGCCCGGTCACGCCAGTGCCCCCCAGTACTCCGCAGTGCCCCCCCAGTACCTCCCAGTACCCCCCAGTGCCCCCCAGCACTCCCCAGTGCCCCCCAGTACCCCCCAGTGCCCCCCCAGCACTCCCCAGTGCCCCCCAGTACTCCGCAGTGCCCCCCAGTACCTCCCAGTGCCTCCCAGTTCCCCCCAGTGCCCCCCTGTGATCCCCCAGTATCCCCCTGTGCTCCCTCAGTGCCCCCCAGTCACGTCCAGTCCCTCCCAGTATCCCATCAGTGCTCTCCAGTGCCTCCCAGTGCTCCCCAGTACCCCCACCCCAGGGCACTCTCTGTACCTCGGTGTCCCCCAGTGCTTCCCAGTGCCTTCCAGTCCCCGCCACTGCATCCCCATGGCCCCCCAGTACCCCCCAGTGTCTCCCCTGACTGTTCCCAGTGCTGCTCAGTGCCCCATCGTCATTCCCCAGTGCTTCCCAGTGGCCTCCAGTCCACACCAGTGCCTCTCCCAGTGCTCTCCAATGGTTTCCAGTCCTTTCCAGTGCTCCCCATGCCCACCAGTCTCCCCCGGTGGGTCCCCTCCAGCGTCCCCCAGTGCTCCCCAATCCTCCCAGTCCCCCCATTTTGTCCCCCTCACCACTCAGCGCTCCCTCAGTGCCCCTCCCAGTGTTCCCAGTGCCTCCCAGTCCTCCCAGTGACCCCCCATGGCTCCTACCCTGCTCCCCCCAGCCCTTCCCAGGGCCAGGCCTCTTGCCCCCCCCCCCCCCCAGTGACTCCCAGTGACTTCCAGTCCTCCCAGTCCCCAGTGACCCCCCAGGATCCCCCCCCCCCCCCCAGTGCCTCCCAGTCCTCCCAGTCCCCCCAGCCCCACGGCTGGGCCCTTCCCGGCAGCAGGCCTGAAGGGGAATTCGGGGCTGCGGTGAAACCGGGGGCGATTTCTGAGAAGGCCCCTGGGGGGTTGAGCAACACCGGGCCCGGGGCTGTCCACATGTCCATCCGTCCGTCCGTCCCCCTCCCCCCCCCCTCAACCGGGAAACCGTCCCCAAAAACTGCCCCAGTGCAGTGGGGGGGATGGGGACGGGGCCCCGGGTGGGGGGGGCCGTGTCGGGAACCGGGGCCCCGGGGGCCTTCCAGGAACGGGGCTGAGTCACGGGAAAGTCACGGGGGAGGGCGGCGGGGGGGGGGACACGGGGCCTGATCCCGGTCCCGGGGCCATGGGCAGTGACCGGGGACGCGGCGGTGACGCAGGCGGCCGCGGGGGTCCCGGGGAGGGTCGGGCCGGGGCTGGTTGCTCATTACCCCGGTGGCACCAGGGGGGGGACCGGCTGCGTGGCCTGGTTACCGGTCATCGCACCCCGCTGCACGGGCACAGCTGGGGGCTCTCCCGGTGCTGGGACACCAGGGATAGGAGACAGGGGACACCAGGACACCAGGGACAGGGACACCAGGGATAGGGGACACTGGGGACAGGCCTGGGGACAGTGGGGATGGAGCAGGGGACACCAGGGGACACCAGGAATGGAGTGGGGGACACTGGGGACCCATCTTGGGGACACTGGGCTGGGGCAGGGGATGGCGTTGATGCAGGAGGGGACACTGGGGACCATCTTGGGGACGCTGGGCCGGGGCAGGGGACACCGGGATGGGGCTGGGGACAGTGGGGATGGGGCAGGGGACACCGGGGACAGCCTGGGAGACCGGGATGGAGCTGGGGACACTGGGACGGGCAGGGGACACTGGAATGGGACAGGGGATGGCGTTGATGCAGGAGGGGACACCAGGATTGGGGACACCGGAACGGGGCAGGGGATACCAGGATGGGACGGAGGACACTGATATTGGGCAGGGGACACTGGGGACAGGCCTGGGGACAGTGGGGATGGAGCAGGGGACACCAGGGGACACCAGGCACGGAGTGGGGGGACACTGGGGACAGGGCAGGGGACACTGGGATGGGGCAGGGGACACTGAATGGGACAGGGGATGGCGTTGATGCAGGAGGGGACACGGGGGAGCAGCTTGGGGACACCGGGATGGGACAGGGGACAGTGGGGATGGGGCAGGGGACACCGAGAATAAACCTGGGGACACCAGGGTGGGGCAGGGGACACTGAAACAGGACAGGGACGGCACTGATGGAGGAGGGGGCACGGGGGAGCAGCCTGGGGACACCGGGATGGGACAGGGGACACCGGGGGACACCGGGCGGGGGACGCCGGGGCTGAGCAAGGGGACACCGGGACAGGACGGGGGACGCTGTTGGTGCAAAGAGGGAGCACGGGGAGCAGCCTGGGGACACCGGGACGGGGACACCGGGGCGGGGACACCGGGGCGGGGGCGGGGCTGGGGAGAGGCCCCGCCCCCCCGCGGGAGCGGCGTCCGCTCTGACCAATGGGGAGAGGGGCAGCGGCACGGCCCCGCCCCTCGGGCAAGATGGCGGCGCCCAGCGGCGGGGCCGGGGCCGGGGCCGGGGCCGGGAGGGGGGGAGGAGGAGGAGGAGGAGGAAAGGGGAGAGGGAGGGGGGGGAATTGAAAGAGGGAAGGGAAAAGGAAGGGGAAGAGGAAAGGGAAAGGCGGGGACTTGAAAGAGGAAAGGGAAAAGGAAAAGGAAGGGGAAGGGGGAAGGGGAAGGGAAGGGGGAAGGGAAGGGGAGGAAGGGGGAAAAAGAAGGGGAGCAAGTGAAAGAGGAAAGGGAAAAGGAAAAGGAAGGGAAAAGGGAAAGGGAAGAGGAGGAATGGGAAGGGGAAAGGGTTGGGGAAAAGGAAAAGGAAGGGCAAGGGAAGGGGAGGGAGAAGGGGGGGAAATGAAGGGGAAAAGGGAAAACGAAAAGGAAGGGGAAGGGGAAAAGGGAAGAGGAGGATGAGGAGGAGGATGAGGACGAGGATGAGGATGAGGAGGATGATGAGGAGGAGGAGGAAGCCGCAGCCGGGCCGCTGGCCACCGTGTTCCCCCGCGACCCCGCGCTCTTCGCCGACTCCTTCCCGACCCGGAGCCGGTTCCGCTTCTGCGGCCACGTCCTGCGCATCGCCCAGCACCACGGCCCGCGGCTCGGGCTGGCGGCGCCCGTCTGGGAGGGGGTGCGAGGGGCCGGGGGGGGCACACAGTGGGGGGGCCACCCATGAGGGTGGGGGACACTGGAGGTTGGGGGTCCCCGGGGACATGGGGGGGGGGGAGATACTGGGGTATGGGGGGGGCCTGGGAATTGGGGGGTGCCCCATGGGGGTGGGGGGGCTCCGGGGACCCCAAGGAATGGGCAGACCCAGGGGGACCCCGGGAGCACAGGGACACCGGGTGAGGGGGGGACCCTGAGGAGCACCGGGAGGTGGGGGGAGACCCCAAGAGGGGGACAGGGGGATGCTGGGGGGTCCCCTGTGCCCCCCCCCCATCCCCGCCTCCCCCCCCCCGCCGCAGGCCTTGGAGCTGTGCCGTTACTTCGAGGAGCAGCGCCTCGACTTCCGCGGCCGCACCGTCATCGAGCTGGGCGCCGGCACCGGCATCGTGGGCATCCTGGCTGCGCTGCTGGTGTGAGCGGGGGGGGGCACCACGACCCCCCCAGGTGTACCCCCAGCGAGGGACTGGGAGCCTGTGGGGGTCACTGGTGTGAGCACTCCCCGGGCCTGTTGGGTACTGGGGGATATTGGGGGGTTTTGGGGGGGGTTACTGGGGGGGTATTTGGGGGGTTATTGGGCGTAAGAAGGGTGTTTGTGGGGGTGCTGGGGGGTTATTGGGGGATTTGGGGGATTATTGGGGGGTTTATTGAGGGGTGGGAGGTATTTGGGGATTATTGGGGGGCACAGGGGTATTTGGGGGGTACTGGCGGGGTTATTGGGGGTAGGCAGGTATTTGGGGGTTTACTGGGGGGTAAGAAGGGTGTTTGGGGGGGTTCTGGGGGGGGTATTGGGGGGATTTTGGGGGGTTATTGGGGGGGTACTGGGGGTAGGGGGGTATTTGGGGGGTTATTGGGGTAAGAAGGGTATTGGGGAGTACTGGGGGGGGGGTATTTGGGGTCAGGGGCCGATTTGGGGGTGCGGGGAGGTGTGAGGGAGGTGTGACCCCCCCCTTGTCAATCCCTTAGGGGGGACGTGACCATCACGGACCTGCCGGTGGCTTTGGATCAGATCCGGGAGAACGTGCGGAGGAACGTGCCGGGGGGGGCCACGGGCCGCACGGCGACGTCCCCGGGTGCGAGCCCTGGCTTGGGGCCTGGACCACGGCGCCTTCCCCCGGGGCTACGACGTGGTGCTGGGCGCCGACGTGGTGTACGAGCCCCGCAGCTTCCCGGCGCTGCTGGCCACGCTGCGGCACCTCTGCGGGCCCCGCTCGGTCGCCCTGCTGTGCTGCGGGATGCGGCGCGAGCTGGGCGCCGCGCGCTTCTTCCACGAGCTGCTGCCCCGCCACTTCCGCACCGAGCTGCTGCGCCGCTGCGCCGACGGGGACGTCGAGCTGTACCGGGCCACCTGCGGGCACCACGGCTGACACCGGGACACGGGGACGCGGCATCGCCTTGGGACTGAAGGGACCTGAGGGGTCATCAGCTTCCGGCCCCTTGTCCCCTCCATCCCATCGAGCTGTACCGGGCCATGTGCAGGCACCACGGGTGACACGGGGACACTTCGGGACCAAAGGGACCCGAGGGATGCCGGGTAGCCCCTTGTCCCCTCCAGCCCGTCAAGCTGTACCGGGCCACCTGTGGGCACCACGGGTGACACCGGGACACGGGGACACTTTGGGTTGGAAGGGACCTGAGGGATCCCAGGCGGTCCCCAGCCCCCTCCAGCCCGGCCTCGAGCAGCCCCGGTGCCCTCACGGCCTTCAGAGTGAAGATTTTTTTCTACTTTTTGACCTAAATCTCTTCACTTTTAGTTTTGGGGCACTCCCCATTGTCCTGGCTCCGCACCCCCCGGTAATGGGGGACAGCCCAGGGGGGGGGGCTCAGACAGCCCCGAGGGGTCGGTGGAGCTGCGCAGGGGGTTCTGCTGCGTGCTGGGAGGGTCCCTGGGGGGCTCTGGGGGGTGGGGGGGGGGGCTGGGCAAAGTGGGGGGGGCTCCAGAAAGGTGGGGGGGGCTCAGAAGGACCTGGGGAGGAGCGTTAACCAGGGCCGGGGGGCTGGCCAAGGCCGGGGGGGACTCTGTAGGGACTGGGGGGGCTCTGTAAGGGCTGGGGGGGCTCTAAAATGGGAAGAGGGGCTCTATAGGGGCTGGGGGGGGGCTCTATAGGGGCTGGGGGGACTCTGCAGGGGCTGGTTGCAGCTCTGTAGGGGCCGGGGGGGCTCTATAGGGGCTGGGGGGGGCTCTATAGGGGCTGGGGGGCTCTATAGGGGCCGGGGGGGCTCTATAGGTGGGGGGCTCTATAGGGGCTGGGGGGCTCTATAGGGGCCGGGGGGGCCCGTCGGGGCCCGGTGCGCTGCGGCCCCGCCCCCTGAGCTCCCGGCCCCGCCCCTGAGCTCCCGGCCCCGCCCCTCTCCCGGCCCCGCCCCTGGGCTCCAGGCCCCGCCCCCTGGTTCCCAGACCACGCCCAACGCCACAAGCCCCGCCCCTCGGCTCTCGCCCCCGCCCACGGCCGCCCCGCCCCCTCCCCAACCAATGCCGCGACGCCTCAGGTGACGTCACGCGCGCCCCGCCCCCGCGGAACACGCGTCCCGTCCTCCCCCCGTCGACGCATGCGCGCGGCCATCCACCGAGACCGCGCAGACCCTCGGCGGCACCCGTAGCGCGTGACGTCACACGCACGCGCCGCAGTGACGTCAGAAGCAGGCGCCGGGATGCAGCGGGCGGCGCTGGGCGCGGTGCGGGTGAGCGGCGGGGCCCGGCCCGGCCCCGGGGGGCATCCGGTGACTTCCGGTGGCCCCCTCCGGCCGGGCCCCGGTGCCAGCCCCGTGCCCGTTCCCCCCCTCAGGCGGGCCCGCGTCTTTGCCCCCCCCCGGCCCGGTCCTTCGGCGCCTCCCGCCCGGTGCCGGCGGCCGCCCCGGACAAGGAGGCGCTGCTGGCGCTGCGGCGGCGCACCGGGCTGCCCTTCGTGCACTGCCGGGAGGCGCTGCTGCGCTTCGGCACCGACCTGCCGCAGGTGGGGGCGGGGGGGGAAACGGGGGGGCCCCGGGAACCGGGGGGGGGGCGCTCGGAGGAAACTGGGGGGGGACGGGACTGGGGGGGAAACGGGGGGGGGAAGGGGGGCTTGGGGGGGTCTGGGGGGGCCTTGGAAACGGGGCGGGGGGGGGGGGGGGACTCGAAGGAAACCGGGGGGGGCCTGGGAGAGGGGGGAGATCGGCGGGGGAGGGGGCCTCGGAGGAAACCCGGGAGCGGTGGAAAAGAAGCGGGGGGGGGGTGTTGGGGGGGGTCTGGGGGGGGCCATGGGGAGCATTGGGGGGGATTGTGGGAAATGGGGGGGGGGCGTTGGTGCTGGGGTGAAGGGGGGGCAAGGGGATGGGGGGGTCCCAAGGGGATGGAGGGGCGGGGGGGCAAAAGAAACCGGGGGGGGCTGAGGGGAGCTGGGGGGGCCGGGAGATGCCAGGGCTCGGGGACACCGGGGGGGCAGCCACAGCAGCCGGGGTCTGCACCCAGCGCTGAGTCCTGATGCGCGCCAGTGCACCCCACCGCACACCAGTACAAACCAGTCCCCCCCCAAGACCCCCTGGGGGTACCCCCCTCCCCCCCCGCTGACCCCCCCGGGGTGCCCCCCCACCCCCCGCGGCAGGCAGAGGCGTGGCTGGCGGCACGGGCCCAGGAGGAAGGCTGGAGCAAGGCCACCAAGCTGCAGGGCCGGGCGGCGCGCGAGGGGCTGCTGGGGCTGCTGCACAGCGGGCAGGCGGCCGTCATGGTGGAGGTATGGCCCGAGGGGGGACAGGGGGGCCCGGGGGGGGGCACAGATCCCAGCGCCTCCCCCCCCCTGGGGGGGGTCTCGCTCCCCACAGGTGAGCTGCGAGACGGATTTCGTGGCCAGGAACGCCAACTTCCAGCAGCTGGTGCAGGACGTGGCGCTGGCCACCATGGCTCATTGCGGGGGGGCCGCCGAGCCCCCTGCGACCTGCACCAAGGTGAGGTTCCCCCCCCCCCCCCCGCTTCCCCCCCCGGCGGGGAGCGCAACGCTCAGACGCAGCCTCTGCCTCTCGCAGCGCTTCCTGGGCACCGAGGAGCTCTCACGGGTCCGGATGGAGCCCGGTGGGGCTGAGCTGCGCGACCGCCTGGCGCTGGCCATCGGTGAGGGCCCCCCCTCGACCCCCCCGGCCCCCCTCTGCCCCCCCCCCCGGACCCCCATCCCCGCGGGACCGGGGCTGTGTCCCTGCTCCCCCCCCAGTTCCGTTCAACCCCCCCAGGAGGGGCCAGCTCCTGAGGAGCTCAGACCAGGGATGGGGGCAGCAGCTTGGGGGGGGGGGGGGGGGGGCGTGTTAAAAAAGCCCCCGGCTGCCCCCCCCCAGCCCCCAACACCCCCCCCCCCCCGACCCCTTTTCCATCTCCGCAGGCAAAATGGGCGAGAACATGGCCCTGCGGCGGGCGGCATGGCTGGCCGTGCCCCAGGGCTGCCACATCGCCTGGTACGTGCACGGCTCGCCGCCCGCCGCCGCCCCCCCGGCACCCAACACAGCCCCCCCGGCCCCCGCCCTGGGCAAATACGGGGCGCTGGTGGCGTGCAGGGCGGCGGGCGCCGGCCCCCCGGGCCCGGAGGCGGCCGCGCTGTGCAGGCAGGTGGCCCAGCACGTGGTGGGCATGGCGCCGCTGGCCGTGGGCTCCCCCGAGGACGAGCCGGGGGGCGAGGGCGAGCGGCGGCTGCTGGCGCAGGAGTTCCTGCTGGGGCCCGGCGCCACCGTGGCGCAGGTGCTGCGGCCGCACGCGCTCGCCGTGCTCGACTTCGTGCGCTTCTGCTGCGGGGAGGAGGCGGCGGCGGGCGCCGGGCAGGAGGAGGCGGCGGCGGCGCGGGGCTGATGGCGGCACCGGGGCCGCGCTCGGGGCTCGGAGCCGCCCTGGGGGCTCCCGGGACGAGGAGGAATAAACGGGACGAAGCCGGGATCCGGCCTCGTGGTGTCTGCGCGCTGCGGGGGGGGCGTCCCCAGTGCGCCGTGCCCCCCGCCCCCCGTTGGGCCTGGCCGCCCCATGTTCCCCCCTTCCCACCCCATTCCCCCCCCCAGTCCCCTCCGTCCGCCCCATCCATCCTGACCCCCCCATCTGTCCCATCCCGGTCCCGTGTTCCCCCCCCGTGTCCATCCCGTGTCCCCCCCCATCAGTCCCATGACCCCCCGTTGGTCCTGTCCCGTACCCCCCCTGCCCCATCCATGCCCCCACAATCTGTGCCCCCCCCCCCTCCCCCCCCAGCACAGAGCCCGGCACCTTTCTCCTTTTTTTAATTCCAATTCCTCCAAAGAGCCCCAAAACCAAGGGACCCCCTCTAAAACCAACCGACCCCCCCACAAAATGGCGGGGGGGGCGCAGCAGGACCCAGAGCCCCCCAGGATGGGGTTTTATTTTTTCGGGGAGGGGGCAGCTTGTGGCACCCCCACCTGGGGCCGGGTCCCTTTGGCAGGGAGAGGACCCCCCCCCCCCCCCCCCAGCAGTAGCACCTACATTTAGGGGGAGAGCCCCAACACCCTGGGGGTGTCCAATGGGGGGGGGACAATGTCCCCGTATTCTGTCTTGGGGGGGGACGGGACATGGGGATCCCCCCTGGGCCCCCCAACGTGGCCAGGTTGGGCCTGGGGACAGCAGCGGGGACACCTGGGGGGTGTCCGGCACCTGTTGGGGTCCCAGCACCGAGGTTGCCCCCCCCGGTGTTGTGCCCCCCCCGGTGTTGTGCCCCCCCCGCAGTGTTGTGCCCCCCCCCCCAGTAGCTGCCCCGCTGCCTGCGGCCGCCTCCCGGGCCAAGTGACCCAGGACAGGCCGGGCGCTCAGCGCCTATCCTGGATTACTTGAACCGGGCCACGGCCACCTCCGCGCAGCTCCGACGGCCCCCCCGCGTGCCCCTGACCCCCCCCCGGGTGCCCCTGAGCCCCCCCGGGGGTGTCCCCATCCCGCCCCCCCCCCCAACGTCCCCGTGACCCCATGGGAGCTGTCACCGCCCTGCCGGGGCCACCGGGGGGTGCCGCGCCTCGCCGGGGGGGGGGGCGCGATTTGGGGGGGGGTATTTGGGGGGTTATTGGGGGTAAGGAGGGGGGTTGGGGGGGCTCAGGGGGGGGTATTTAGGGGTGGGGGAGGGTTTGGGGGGGTTGTTGGGGGGTTATTTGGGGGTGTGGGGGGGCTATTGGGGGGCAGGGGGGTATTTGGGGGCTTATTGACGGGGAGGGGGCGTTTGGGGTTACTGGGGGGGGTTGGGCGGTTACTGGGCGTCAGAAAGGTGCTGGGGGGGTAGGGGGGGTTCAGGGGGTACTGGGGGGGTTATTGGGGGGTGGGGGGGGTATTTGAGGCATTATTGTGGGTAAGAGGAGGATTGGGGGGGTTATTGGGGGGGTAATTTAGGGGTGGGGGGGGATTTGGGGGGTTACCGGGGGGTACCTGGGGCGTTATTTGGGGGCGGGGGGGTTGGGAGGCTGCTGTTTGGGTCCGGGGGGGTCATTTTGGGGTCGGGGCGATTTGGGAGGGGTTATCTCGTGGGGGAGGGGTTACGGGGGGGGCGGGCAGGGCCTGGGGGGGGGAACGGGGCCGGGGGGGGGCACCGGGAGGGGGGAGGGAGCACCGGATCCGCCTCCCCGGGCCTGTCCCCCCCCCTCCAGCCCTGGGAGGCCCCCCCCGGGCGGGGGGGGGGACCCCAAGCTCCCGGCCCCGCCCCCCCCGTTCCCCCCCCCCCCCTTCCCCTCCCCGTTACCTGTGCGCCCCGCGGGGCCGCTCCGCGCCGCACGGAGCCGCGGGCCCGGTACCGGGGGGGGGGGGGGGGGGAACGGGAAGGGGGGGGGGCACCGGGGGGGGGAGGGGCGGTTTCCAGGCCCCCCCCCGCGCCGCTCGGCCCGGTCCGGCCCCGGGGGGGGGAGGGGAGTGAGGGGGGAGGGGGGGAAAAGGGGGGGAGGGGGAGGGAGCGGGGGGAGGGGCGCGGCGCGCGCCCGCCGCTTTGTTATTGTGGCACCGGCGGCGGCGCGCGCTCCCGCGGGGGGGGGGGGGGGCGGGGGGGGGGCCTTGAAACGGCCGCGGCGCGCCCATTGGGCGGCGGGGAGGGGGGGGCGGGGCTTGGGCGGAGGGGCGGGGCTTGCTGCGGGGGGCGGGGCGGGGGCGGGGCGTAGGGCGGGCGGCGCGCGCCCGGCGGGGTTTTGCCGCGCAAACATTGCGGGCGGGGCGGGGGAGGGGTCGGGGCCTCGTGGCGGAGGCCACGCCCCCCGCCCATTCACCCCTCTGTGCGGTGGGCGGGGCTACGGGAGGTGGGCGGGGCTACGGGAGGTGGGCGGGGCTTGGGGCGGGGGGGCTCCTGCTGCTGCTCCCCGTTTCCCGTTTGGTTTTGCCCCCCCCGCCCAGCGCCCTCGCACCTGGAGCCCCCCCCCCCCCCGTGCCCACGGAGCCCCCGAGCCTTACCGGGCCCAATCCTGCTCCCACCGGCGCTGGTTCACGGCGCTAATTAACCGCTGCTCGCTAATTAACGGCCGCGGGGTTCGCTGCTCCTGGGCACGGCCAGGCTGGCCCAGGGCTCGGGGAGGGGGTCACAAAACGAGGAGTCCCTCGGCCGCAGCTCCGTTAATTGCAGCACGAAGGCGAACGAGGGACGCACGGAGAGCTCCCGGCCCCGCCAGCAGCGCCCGCTAACGAAGCGCGGGTAATTAAATTAACGGCCCCGAGCGGGGGCGGCGTCTCCAGCCACCACCTCAACTCTAGACGGGGCTCCCCGCTCCCAGCGAGGTGCCGTTGATTTAATTCAGCTTCGTTTATTTTCAAAGTGAATTCGTGGAGAATCGAGCCCCCGCAGAGCCCCTGCGTGGATGCTCGTTAGGGATTAACGAGGAAAAGTCCGCCGGGTCGAACATCGCAGAGCAGCCCCCGTGAGCAGCGCTCACAGCACCCAGGGCACACAACGCGCCCGCTTACCTCCAGGACAGCGGCCACGATAGCAAAAAACACAATTTGTGCCCCAAAACCGTGGCGGTGCCCTGACTTCTTCTGGGGGAAGCGGCTGGGGAGAGTGGGGTGAAACCTGGAAAGGTTCAACGGGAGCTGAGAGATTCACCGGGAACACCTGGCCCGGTCGGAGCCAGCGCAGTGCGAGCGAGTGCTGAATGCAAACAAAAAGGTGTAATTGGTCAGAGGTTTAATTAGAGCAGAGATTTAATTAAAGGAAAGCGAAGCTATGACAAGTGAAACTGCATCCGTCTGGGGCTCAACAGTGTCATCGCAAACAATCAACCAAAATAGAAGAAAAATAATCACACTGATTTTAAACTCTGCTTGAGGATCGATTCTGGGCTGCAGGAGGGTCCCAGTGGCACCCAAAACTTCGTGAAATGGCACAGAAATGGCGAGCGGGTGCCAAACACGGGGGCAGCTTCGGGAGAGGGCTCCGAGAGGGAGCGCGTCCCGCCTGCAAAGCCGCTGGGAACCCAACGCCGCAGCTCTGCCCCTCTCCTGGCCCAGCCCGGAGCAGGGAAATCCATCGCTCAGCACCAGCAGGAGCCGCGCTGGGCAGGAACAGCGCGAAGCCGGGTCGGAAAACCAGCAGCGCATCCCTTCCCGGGCTGGACACAACTTTTTTTTTTTTTTCTTTAAATATAAAAATTTTGGAGGTACCTAAAAGCGCGACGCCGACCCCAACGGCGGCGATGCCTTCAAGTGGAGCTTCCCGGGTGCTCGGAGCCGCCGGCCCAGCACTCGGCCCCGCAGAGCTCCCCGGGGCAGAGCCTGGGCTCTGCTCCCCGTCCCCATCCTGCCCGGTCCTGCGCCAAGCCCGGCTGCCGGGGGGTTTCCTGCAGCACCAGAGGTCTCCGTTAACGTCTGCGCTGCCGGCGTCATCGCGCCACGACCGAGTCCGCGTCGACGTTGTTGAGGAGGAAGAGCTCGGGGCGCATCGCGAAGCCCAGCTGCTGCTGGAAGAGGCAAAGGAGAAAAGGGTCAGGGCTGGGGAACCGCAGCGGCCTCGGGACCCGGCCGCGGGACTCGGAGGTTTGGGGGGGTCTCTTTTTTTCCCAAATCTCTCGCGTACTGCATCGTCAGAGCGACTTTTTCGCAAAACAGGAAAAAATAAAATATTAGGGCTCTTGAAGACTCGCTGAGCTGTTAATGGCGCTAGTTAATTGCAAGTGCTTAATTAATCTGCAGGGAGCGTCACTGGAATCACTGAGGCCGCACGCAGCTTGGGAAGGGGCCGCGGTGCCTTCTGCCACTGCGCTGACCATTGCTTAAGGTATCGGATCGCTAATTATTTGCCACTCATTTGCTAATTAGGGGTTAAAGCAGAGGAAAGGCAGAGCTCGATGCGACACACACAGCCACTGCTATTTATTAAACCGCTCCAGCCCCGGGGCACGTCTACACACACGGTGATGCTCCAGAATCGCCAGGTTTGTCTGCAGAGCATCCCCTCGGCAGCTTTTAATTCAAATGAAGGGGGAAAGTAATTGAGTTTTGGGTGTAGACAAGCCTCAATCAGCACTACGTGATCACAGTTTGGGTACGGTTGTGTGACAGCAGCGGGGTTCGGGGGGGGAGCGGCCGCTCCCTGCCCAGGTGCAGGCGAAGCGCCCGGCGCTGCTTCACCCCGCTGCCGCCACCAACGTGCCAGTCGGGCTCCATGCACGCGGCCGGGCGCCCGCCGCGCCGCTTGGAAGACTTCATTTTAGTGCTCGATTCAATCAAATTTGGCTCACGAGATTCGGCTGCAGCCAATCAGACCGGCAGGCTCAGCGGGACTTACCAAGAGCGTCTTACCAGACAGACACAAAACCTACACGGCAGCGGTTAGGGTAGCGTAGCAGGCTTACAAAGCAATCCTTCCTCTTCAAACACAAAAACCAAAACCACACAAAGCTCCCCGAGAGCCAGGAGCAGCGCCCAGCTCCCTCGGAGGGGACGGGGAGGCTGCGGAGGGTTGGGTGCCCCCAGGTCAGAGCAGGAGCTGGCACTGGCCAGAGGCAGGAGGAGGGGACACGGGCAGGTGGCAGCTTCGGCCTCTGTCTGCAGAAGGGTTTTAGACCACAAGGGACAATTAGCTCGGTCGTTATACGAGCCCGTCCCGCGCCGCCCCGTCCTCAGGCACAAACCCTTCTTCTGTTAGAGCCACGCGCGGCTTGCGCCTCCGACCAACCCCCCAAAAAAGAGCCGAGGAGCCACGTTGAAAAAGTATCTGTCTTTTTAATCGAAAACGTAGTTTGTACAAACTGGTTCAAAGGCAGATACGGGGAAAAATCAGTGTCACGGGGAGCAGGAGCCACGAGGGACAGCGTGATGCAGAGACTCCTGCTCCGAGCTCCGGTCAGCACGTTACATCAGTAGAGCAACCAGGAAAATCCCCTCTGCAGTTACAAACCCCCAAACCCCAAACACACAAGATCAGAGATGATCGCTACAGCAGAATTACATGAGCCCGTGGCCACGGAAGGCAGACCCTTCGCCACTTACAGACAGGTTCATGCTCTGGCTTTTTGTTCGCACCGTGGGACAGGGGAGCTAGGCACAGCACCTACGGGAGCTACGGGGAGTGTTAATTCCAGCTGGAGTTTCCATGCACTGTTTTCTAATGCCTGCAAGATTTGGGGGGGGAGCAAGTAAAGCTCAGCTGGCTTCATAAAGGGCAGGAACAGCGTAAACAGCCCTGTCCAAGTCAAAACGGAGCCGTAGCACCGTGCGTTGGCTTTTGGCATCGTGTCACCCGCTTCTACGAAACATGTCCTCAGCACCACCCAGCACCCACAGCCCCTGCGCTCCGTGCACCCTCCACTCCCTGCCCTGCATCCGCCTCCCGCGCCAGCTCTGCCGGTGCGAGGCATCGCACCGAGCCACGCCAGCACGGGCGGCTCGGGCTGAAACTGCTGGGACCCACGGCGTGTCCCCAACGCGCCCGTCACCTTCCGCAGGAGAGCTCTGTGTAGGAGAATCATGAGCAAAACCAGGGCTCCCCTGCCATGCTGCCTGCAGAGCGTGTCCCAGCGAGGCCCCTCCGAGAGCCGTCGCCACCCTGCGACCGGGGAGCACCCAGGAAGATGCTGAAATCCCCGAGGAGGGCCCAGAGCCCTGCCTGAGCCCACTGGGGGTTGGTGCCACGCCGCGTGGAGGTGCAGGGCTTTGGAACAGGGATGTCAGGACCCAGCCCGGCTCCTGAGAATGTGCGGGAGAGGCCAGCAGCCACCAGCCCGCGTTTTGGGAGAGCTGAGCCCAGTGAGGGGCCGGGGGGACAGGCAGAGCTGCCAGCAGCTCTGTTCAGTGGAAGCGTCTGTGAACACAGGCTCTTTGCTCACACCAAACCACTCGTGCTGGGTCCTTCAGATCCACAAGAGCAGCTCTGTACCTAAAGATCTTCGTGGAGCTGTGCCCTGACAGCGCTACATCTCCCGGATGAGGAGAGAAACCTCACCGATAAACCTGGCTTCCAGCTTCCAGCACGGTTTTCATGATCAAATCAGACACAGGACACCTCACTGAGGCCACGCAGGATGTAACCTCACAACTCATCTGTCTCGGGAGAAAAGGCAGGCTGCCTTTTCTCATCAGAGAAGCCGAGGGGACTGCTCTCGGCATCGTCAGACTGAGGCTGCCTCCCAGGTGAAGGGTTCTGATTCTCCCCAGCGGATAACGGAACACGTTCCGTGCTGACAGAGGAGGGCAATGAGGGAGGTCACGTAGTGAGCTTAAAACAGGATTTGCACATCAGGCCCTGGGGTTGTGTTACAGCGATGACCGCACCGAAGGCTGATGGCACGCCCTGCAATGTGACTTTGTGAGCCACACGGCAGGGACTTTTGAGAACTGCAGTGTTTCCATGAATCACATCCATAGGAAATTAATTCACAAAACCATAAATAACCAGACAGATTAAAACTCTTTTTTTTTTTTTTTCCTTTGCTGACCACCAAAATCACATGCCAGGCAAGTTAAAAAACCAACATGACAATGCCAACACCGAGGCGTCCTGTCCTTACGCCAGGGGACGCTGCTCCGGCATCCCAGCTCCCACCTGCATGGGAGCTGCACGTGGCATTCAGCCTCACGGTGAATTTGAGATGTTTGCCCCCAGTGTTTTCCAGTGAAACATCAAATGCAGTCAGCTCACGATCCAGAGCCGTGAGCTGACTGCAGAGGTAGACCCTGAACGTAGTGTCACCGCAGGAGCATCCCTCCAACATGGCCCAAAGGGCGCACCTGGAATTTCCTAGCTTATTGTTCCTTTGATTCTGCAGCTGAGACCCAGTAATTACGTGGGGCTGGATTCTCACTGTGCTTTGGAATTTCTGCTACTTGGATTAAAATGCAAGGAGAGGGGAGAGCCTGCTGGCTGTAATGCAAAAACAAGGGGCTGAGGCAGGGCTGAGCCACAACGAGGAGTCAAGTCAGCAGCACAGCACCCTGCCCTCTGCTACGTGTTAGTGTCTGCAAGCAGGCGGCCTGCGTGCAGGTCCTGTAGTGCTCAGCACCGCTCTTACGGCTGTGATTAGAGGCGTTCAGCAAAGAAAACAACTGACTTTTTAGTATTTTTAGCAGCAACGCATTTCCCAGTATGTACATCTGATTTCCCACGCGACAAGCAGAGAACTGCACCAGTAATCCCTGTGCAAACCGCACATACACTTGTATATGTTCACACGGTAAACCATAGAAACGCACTGGCTCTGATGGCTACTCTCTGTGGAGGGGCGCCGCGGCTACTTGGCGGCGTGCGACGGGGACTCCTCCGTCAGCAGGGTCCGGGTGACGCTTACCGTTTTCCCGCAGGCCAGGAAGGAGACGCCCAGAGCGATCAGGCACAGCCAGGTCTGCAAGAGAAGGAGGCGCTGGAGATCAGGGAGACCCGGGTTGCACGGCCAGTTGGGGTAACAGCTAAATAAACAGTGAATTTAAATAGCAGAAGCGGAGTTCAGAAGTAAAACAAACAAGGCACTGATGGCATTTTGCTCCTCTGGCATTATTACAAATTCTCCTCCAACTTTTCACCTGCTGTGACTGATAAATGGAAGCCCTTTGGGGAGCTGCCAATTGCTACAGAAACAGCTGAAAGAGCCGGGGAGAGGCCGTGCAGGTTAGCAGGTGCGGCACAGAGGGTTCCCAAGCCGACCCGGCCACAAAAGCCTCAATTTCCCCATCTGCTCTGACTCCCTGGCAGAGTTTAATGCCTGCCAAACGTGACAATATTAACAGAGTGGTGAAAAAACGAGTCTGTTGATGTGTCCCCCCTACAGGGACACTCCAGACTTACCAAATAGGCGACGAAGGACAGGTAGACCACGCTGAGAAGCGCCGCCCCGATGTACAAACCCAGGTGGTTCAGAGACATGACGTAGGCCACCACGAAGTACATGTTGATGCTGCAGATGAGAAGGATCACCACTCCGCCGCCGATCTTCCAGAACCTGTGAGAAAAATCAGGGCACAGGGAGTGAAGCAGAGGGGCCACGCTTGCATCTGGGGGGTCAGGAGGTGAGGTCAGAAAGGCGTGCCTGAGAAAGCAACGCGCCTGCTCCGTCCCCTCCGTACTTACAGTCCGTTGGCAAAGTCATTCATGACACTGGGCAGGCTGGTGAACGTCAGGACCGGGATCAAAGCGAAAGGAAGCTGAAACATGCAACAAAAGGCAGAAGAATAAAGAGTGGAAATCGTTTAGGTTATCTCGGCACGGACAAACACCGCTCACAGCTGACAGCATTTCCCCACGGCTATTGTAAAGCGAGTCAAAGGGACTTCCCCTGGCTGGAAAAAGGAAGCAATCTGAAACCCTGGCGGAACCTCTTCACCTCCCACCACAGACCAGAATCAATCAACGCTAACTTCTCTGCTCAGCTTAGCACCAGAGCCTGAGACGTTCAGGGCTCCACGCGTTGTTCTGAGCCCCGTCCCTCACCTGGAGGCTCATGAGGACGTTTAAGAAGTCGTTCATGCCCGTCAGGTGCTCGACATCCTGAAAGATGGCCACGAAGAGGGTGGGGGTGATGGCGATGGAGCGGGTCAGCAGCACCCGGGCGAAGCGGGACCAGCGCAGATTCAGGAAGCCCTGCAGAGAAAAAGAGCAGCTGTGGGTGAGAAGAGCAAGGAGACATCAAGTGTGTGGGGGGGTGAGGGCAGGAGGAAAAGCTGACCAGTTTGAAAGGCACATAAGAGAATTTCACAGAGCTTCCGTGTGCTCCGTGAAGGGAAATGACCGATATTAGCTCTAAAGGTTCATGAAGAGAGAGAGCAGGGACAGAGGCAGCTGTTAGAGCGCTCATTACCTCCATGACAAACTGTCCGGAGTACGTCCCCGTCATTGTTGAGCTCTGGCCTGCAGCAAGGATCCCGATTGCCCAGATGTAGAGAGCGGCGGGGCCAAAGTAACAGCCCAAAACGACGCCCTGGAACAGAGATCTGCAGGTTCCCATCTGCTCAGTCCCAAGTAAATCCCCCGTGGCCAGCGCTTCCCATCATGGGCACAGAGTTGGAGGAGAAGCAATAATCCATTTGGAGAAGGAAAAGCACTCCCCACATTTGCTGAAAGTAAGGCAACGCCCCGTGGACTCCCATCTTAAGAAAGGGGATTTGGGGTGGATTTAAGGGAAAACTCTGTCATGGCCAAGCTAATAAAAGAGGGCAATAGGCAGAGCAGGGGTGTCTCCGGGGTCAGGTTAGATGCAGCACAATTAGCAAAGGGATTGATAATTGTGCTTGGGCATAGGGCGAGGCTCAAGGACCTCCTGAGCCCTCTTCCAGCTCTGCTTTCAGCAACGTCCCGGGCTCTGTTTACCCAGGAGCTTTAGTTTACTGTTTAGCTGCTGTTAGTTTACCAGCAGCTAACAGCCAAGGCTGTCCCGCCCCGCAGGTCCTCACCCCTTTGTAGATGTCCACCTGCAGCGTCTGGTTGTCGCTGGGGAAGAGGGAGGAGTGGGGGCTGCTGGTGTTGGCGCAGACCTCGTGCTGCAACGAGACAAGGGCAGGCGGCTCGACCGGCTCTGCAGGAGCGCTGGGGCCCCTCAGGCTGGTTTACACGGGCAGCTTCAGCACCCGTCGTCTTCCCCCCCCCAGTTACACACAGAATAAGTGGGCTCTGCTTGACACAGGGGCACTGAGGAGGCCCAGAGCCCCCCTGCTGCCCCAGCAGCCCCACGGCTCGGCATCAGCCCAGAAATCACAGCCGTGTCCCAGCCCCACTCACCACATCCGCATTCGTCTTGTCAAAGAAAGCCTCAGCAAAGACGGTCACCACAAAGATGTTGATGATGAAGGAGACAAAGAGGGCTATGCAGGACTCGATGAAGAAATACTTGTTAGCCTCTCGGACTTCCTTCTTGTTTGCACGGTTCACTTGCCGGGACTGAAAGGGAGATGGTGACAACAGCAAGTTTGACAAAAGGGAACTGGATATTCCACTACTTCTAACTCTAAGTATGTTATATCAGACTGGCAGTGGGACACAGGTCACCAAAAGTATGGAGAACACGCTGAAGGGAAGCAAAACTACGAATGTGCAGAACAAGCAATGAGTTGGCATCTAAAATGCTGACAGCCCTGTCAGCGTGGCTGTGCTAGCTCGGAACTGGACGCGTCCGACATCCAGGGACCCAACCAGCCTGGGGTTTGCTGTGTCCCCTCGATAATAAATGCTGACTCTCCAAGCTCCATGGCTGTGACCGCTCAGCACCGCCGAGCTCCCCGCACAGCATTCCCCTCTCTGCATTCCGCAGAGCAGCTGCTCACCTTGACCAAGGCAGAGTGCAGGTACATGTTGTGGGGCATGATGACAGCACCCACGATGCCCACGGCTTGCTCCAGCTGCGGCGTGCCGCAGTTCTGGCAGTAGGGGATGAAGAGCCCTTTCAGCAGCTGCTCCTGGTCAGGTTTTACTGTGACGTACTGGGCACAAACACACAAAAAAAGGGGGGGTTTAGTGTGAGGTGCATCGTGCAGCAGCTTGGACTGCCCATCTGAAAATACTCAAAAACCAAAACGTGGCCACCGTGGGGAGGCAAAACCACACTGCGGCAACCGTGTGCCATTTAGTTAAGGCAGGGATGCTTCGCTGAGCAGCACGCACCGGTGCTCGCACTGCAGCGTGCACAGCAGCTGGGTGCCAGCCTTACCCCTCCGTACAGACCCAGCTTCAAACAGCCTGCATTTCCCAGCTGCAAGTACCTCGTATCCGAACGTCAGCGCCATGATGGTGATCAGAAAGCCAAAGAACGCCTCCAGTTTCCGCAAACCTGCAAAGAGAAAGAGACTGTCAGCGTGCTCGGGAGGGCCGGACCTGATTTCCCTTCCAGGATTCCGCCGGAGGAATTACCGTATTTGTCCAGGAAGAGGAACACAAAGGTGTCGGCGATGGTGATGAGCACGCCGCCCCACAGCGGGATCCTGCAGGCGGGCGAGAGCAGGCGTCAGCTGATGAACCCCCCCCCCACACCTCCCCCACCAGCACTTCAGGGTCAAAAATCTCTTTTTCCTTAGGCCATCTGTTTGGGGAAGGAACCACGCTGTGAAGAGGTTTGTTTGCAGTCTGACGAGAAGTTTGCCTACACGGGACAAGACCCCGGAGGTTTATTTTCTGCTCAAAGCAGCAAATAAGCAGCTAAGAGCTCAGCATAGCTCCGATAAGTTTTTTATCCTCAAATCTAGAAAGCAAACTGCACGTCTGCAGCAAGGACAGGAGCGAGCGAGACTTTAGCAGCAAGTTGGTACAAAAAGGTAGCTTCCTTGGAGGTTTTGATTTCCAACCTTTGTGGCCAAAAAGGGACATCTTCCTGGCGGTCCTTTACTGGGAATACAAAACTTGCCAGGGAGGCAGCAGCCCAGTTTTTGGCACGTATCAATTACAGCTAAAAAAAAAAGGCAGCCACCTACAGTTCTCCTTAGAGCCAAAGTAAATCGGGCACCAGCGGCTGAGTCATCTAGGACAGAGCCAGCACAGCGTGGGTGAATCACCCTCCCCAAAGAGCTTATTTTGGGAGATTTATAGGAAATAAATGAGTACATTTGGCACACACGACGTCCCTTTGTTAATCCTAGAGGGGGGCACTCATTTCCTGCGTCCCTGTGACGACAAACCCAACTCACTTCCCCATCGACAGGAGGTTGATGGCAATCGCCGAGCCGATGACTTCTTGCATGTCGGAGCCGATGATAGCGAGCTCGACCATCAGCCACAGGATAATCCGAGGAACCTGGGGGTACAGAAACAGCCCCATCAACAAAGAGAGGGAACAGCTCGCTTCTCCCTGTAATCTCCGAGAGGTACACGTGATTACGGGGACTGCACACTCCGGAGCTGTTGCTTTTCCCTGCTTTGCTGCTTCCACATCGAATGAACGTGCGGAAAACATGTTGACAATTGGCACTTGGGGCTGGTCTGGAGCAGAAATGCAGGTTACCTGTGGCAATCCCCAGGGGAGGTTCCCGGGTCACTTATATAACCTCAATTACTCGCCTCAACAGATATCGCGCGTTGCGAGAGTGAAACCAGCGGGCTCTGCGTGCTGACGAGCCGGGAGCCCTTTCACACGGTCACGCCAGTGACGAGGGTTTGACAGGACGGGGACATCACCGACTTCCCCAGCCCTGCTCAGCCGCAGCTGAGGGCGACGCATGGCTCCGCGGGCTTCTGAAGCAGGGGGATGTACCGCGAGAAAAGGGTCTTGTTCTAAACATGCCATTTCTCTCCTCGTGATGCCTTGTGCTTATCTAACCGACACGTATTTCAGCTTGCCTCGGGAACTTAGGGAGGGAGGATCCAGACAGAACAACTGAAATCAGGGTTTTTTTTTGCAGGCTCTGGCTGCGAGTCACTGCCAAGTGCCAGGACACTCACCACACCTCCCTCCTCCTGCCTTCCTTCCTGCAAACGGGGAAAACACCGACGGGACCTGAAGCGTCCCCGAGCCGCCTCCTGCCAACCCAGGCCCTCCTTCAGTGGGACAGCTCTCGGGCTGTGATTAAAGCCTCTCTCTAAACCTGCCTTTCTTCCAACCACGCAGAAGAAATCAACTTAATCCCCCAGCTCCCCGAACAATAAAGATACGAGACTGAAAACATATTTTAGCAACCCAAACACCTTCTCCCGTGGAGGATCTGGCACAGTGAGTGGCAGGAGAGGCGGAAGAGCCCCCGGCCAGCTGAGCGGCGCGGTCACCCACCTTCTGGTACTGCCGGTGGCAGACCTCAGCGAGGTGCAGCCCCGTCACCACGCCGAGGCGCGCGGCCAGCCGCTGCAGGAGCAGCCCGATCACCGTCGCCAGCAGCAGCACCCACAGCAGCTGGGGAGAGAGGAGGGCACCAGTGGGTGCGTGGGCGCAGCGGGGTCCCTGCATCCCGCACCCGCCTGCCAAGTCAGAGTGCTTTTATTTTTTAACATGCATTATGAACATTTGGAGGCTGTTTTTCGGGCTTGGAGCTGGCGCAGGAAGGATCCGAATGCGTTACCGGCTGCAGAGGGCACATGGGTGCCTCGTTTCCCCCTTCCCCACCCCCAGGCTGCTTTCAGCCCAGCACCCCTGCCCTAAACCAACCGGGAGCACCATTTCCAGTGCTTCCCTCCCAGGTTTCCGTGCTGACCTTAAACCCTGCGACGGCCCCAGACTGCAAGTCCGACTCGATGTTGCCCGGGTCCAGGTAGGCGATGCTCATCAGAAAGCCCGGCCCGGTGAAAGCCCAGAGCTTGCGGAAGCTGAAGCACGAGTGCTGCGATGGGGAAGGACGGGGACGTCAGCGCCCAGCTCTGCCACAGGGACGTGGCGTGCCCCAGAGCAACCAGCGTGGCAGAGGTTTTGATGTTCATTGCCCCGGTGAGGTCGGGCTGCTCCTTCACCTGCTCCCGAGCCCCGCAGCCATCGCTGCCCGCGGGGACAGCCGAGGACCGGACCCGGCGTGGGAGATGAAGCCTCCCACGACAGCAGGAATGTCACCCCCCTGCTCAGAGCGGGACAAAGCCACACTCGTGTGCTCCCTTTACCCCATAAGGGAACAAAGAGCCAACCTCCCCTCCCCTGGGCTTGTGAAGGGCGATTTCTCTGCTCGTTGGCAGCTCTTGAGCCAAATCACCCAGATGAATCATTAACCCCAGGGCGAGCTTGGAGACCCTTCGCCCTCCCCTGTCCCAGCCCTGGAGCACGCTCCCAAGCTGCACACGGATGCAGCCGGCTCCCAGGGGTGCTGCTCCCCTCCAGCACCCACCGCCTGCAGGACTTTTTCCGGCCCGATTTCCGGCTGGGGAGGCACCCACCGTCTCATCCTCGGGGATGGGGATCTTGCTGTCGAAGTAGGTGGTGAAGGGCTCCTCCGAGGAGGTGTCCGGGGGCTGCAGCGGGTTCCTGCTGCCAGAGACGGTGCTGATGCCGTCCCCGGAGCCATCTTCTGGGGGAGGAGCAGAGGGGGAAAGGAAGGAGAGAGTGAAAAACCTCACGGGAGAAACTTGGCAGAGGCTCTGCAAAGCAAACCGTGCGTGTCCCGGCCTCGCGGCTGGCTGGCACGGGTCGGGTTGTTTGTAAAGACAATCAACAAAAAGAGCACGGTGCGTGACCAGAATCATCGAGGAGCCACAGCCAAGAGCAAGGAGCAAGGAATCGTCAAGGAGCAGAGCCGCTGCCGCTTCTGCGGAGAACATCGCCCCGAGCTCCCCTGGCAGGCGAGTTTTCAGGACGGTTTCTACTCGTGAGCAGGGTGTGGGGGTCACCCCGGCAAGGAAACTGCAAACTCCTGCCCCTAAGACCCGTAACATCCCGTGAAGAGCCCTAACGTCCCGTGAAGAGCCCTAACATCAGCCGACCCCCCCCCCCAGCCCAGCGGCACAGCGGGGCCGTACTCACTTCTGCTCCCCGTCCGCGGCATTCTGCTCCCGGAGCCGCGCGCGCCGAGCACCCGGCCCTTGGAAGGGGCCGACCGCCACGGGCCGCTCTTTTACCAACTTTCCTATTGCATCATCAGAGCAAACTGCAGCCCGTCAGCTCCTCCTTCTTCCCGGCCTCCCAAAGACCTCGCGGCACGCTTGCATAATGGCTCCGGAGCCGGCCCTGCGCGGGGGGAGCCGGCGGTGCCGGGCTGCCCGGGTTGAGCAAGGCCGGGCGAGCCCCAGGACCCGGGGCTTGGCCCCGCTCCGGGCAGCGATGGGCACACGCTGACCCCGTCGTGGTTTTTTTGTTCTTTTTTTTTTTTGCAGAGGGGGGGGGCGATTGGAGACGTGCGGGGGGCGCTTACCGTCGGGCGTCCTCAGGTCCGTGTCGGGGGTCCCCATGGCTGAGCCCTGCTGGTGCTCCGGGGACGGGTCTAAATGGGCCGTGTTGGCTGCAAGGGAGAGGGGAGGGTTTGGTTACTGGGGGTGCCGAGGAGGAGACCGAAATCCCCCGGGAGAGCGGCTGCCACCGGCAGGGACAGAGTTATTTCCCCCGGGGGAGCTCCGGCCACAAGGCCGGGAGGAGGGAGCAGAGCACCTGGCCGTGTCCCCGTGCCTCTTGTGAAACTCCAGCTGTGGAGACAAGAGGGGAATTTCCTTTCGGTGCACAAAAACCGCATTCCTTCCCTCCGGGCAGGGGTGTCGGACCTACACCGCGCCCTCACGGAGCATCCAGAGCTCTTCTGGGAGCAGGACGCGGCCCTTGCACCATTGACCCGGGCAGAAAGGCGCCGGGAGCTGGGGCAGGACGCGCAAAGCTGGCCCCAAAAGCCAACCCCAGAGCCCGCAAGGACACCTCGACGCACCACCAGCACCTATCGTAGGGATGTGGAGCGCTTCATCTCCGCCAGCGACCCCGTGCATTAACGGGGGGAGCTCCTCGTAATACGAAGACATCAAAGGAAAACATCCAACAGCTATTCAATTTAAGCGATTCGAACCGATTTTAGGTTTGTGAAGATTCACTTGCTGCTTCCACCAGCAGCAGCAAACCCCCAGCTACGAAGGCTGCCAAAATCACCCAGAGAGGGCAGCGAGGCCGCTGCTTGCTGGCGCGACACGATCGCTGTTCCTCCGTCCGCGCCCTCGAGGCTGCGAGCTGTTGACTTTTGGGCGAACAAAGCAGCCGCCGCGCCCCGGCAGCCCCGAGCTCGCCGCTTCTGGCAGCAGACAGCCTCGAGGGTCTGCTCCGGAGCAGAATTCCCGCTGGATGCCACCGCGCAGAGCTGCGCCGCCGCCTGCCCCGTCCCCTCCAGGGCCGCCGCCGTGCCCGGGGGGAGCGGTGGCAGCCCCGCGGCCCCCACGGTTCTGCCCGGACCCCTCCTGCCCGGGGGGAGGCACGGAGCTTTCCTCCCACGCACACTTCCACTATTTCCTTCCTTCTAGGCTCACGCTTAAAGCGCTGCCCCGAGGGCTCCTCGGATCAGACTCCAGCACTAAGCCGTCTTTTCCCCGGCTCCCCGCGGAGGAGCGGCGCTCGCCTCGGCTGCCGGCCCCACAAGCGCTCCCGGCACAGCCACCGGCGAGGCGGAGGGAGGCGAAGGCAGGGCGAACGCTCAGCACGGCGCTGCCTGACCCCGATATCTGCTTGCCAAAGGCGGCCCCGCGCAGGCGGGAGGCAAATGGGCGCCACTATCTCTGCCGCGAGCTCCTCGGTTCGGAAGCGATGAGGGGGGCTCGGCCCCGCTCCTACCCCCAGCCCCCGTGGGTCTCACCGTCACCGTGTGGGTCCGGATTCGCTCCCTGTGTTCACACCCAGGCACGGCGGCCGCCTTCCCAGGAGGAAACCCGCTTGGGAATGGGGCGAGGAGCCGAGGATACCGTGCAGTCGCTCTGCTCCGAAGGCAAAGCTGCTACTACTGGGCTTTTGATACCCGTCTTTTTGCTGATGAGCCTCGGCCCTTTGGGTCTGTTCTCCCCGCTAGCCGGAGGCAGAGCCGCCGTCTGTCACGAGGGCTGCACGCTCGGCGTGGGTTATCGGGCAGCCCCAGTCCCACGCTGGGAACAGTTCCTGCCGCTGAGGTCGTGGCATTTGATTTCGAGCTTTGATGTTGCTGCTTTCCTCAGGCACCGGTAACTCTTCCGGAGCGCCCCGGGGCCCTACGGGGCCAGCCCTTTGTGCAATGGTGCAGAACTCCCGGCCACATTCCCTACGGACGCCGCTGCCCTAAGAGCAACACCCACAGAAGCCGAGCGGACTGCAAACCAACCCCTCACCCTCCTGCTCCAGACCCTGACCACCTTCCGCGCCACGGCAGCGCCAGCTATGGACAAAAACCGGGGTTTTCGGGCAAAAACCCGCGGCAGTGCCCGCTTTGGTTCTGCGGGATCCCCTGCACGCCCGGGCTCTCACCCACCCCGGCACCCGACGGGCGACGTGGCTGAAGGTACGGGGTTGCTCAACCCTCGGCTCTGCCACGAGGCCTCCCGGCTGGCTGCCGGGTTAATGAGGCGAGCTCCTCCCTGCTAATTGCACCGGGAGAGGCCGTGGCCAAGGGCAGGAGGGCACCGAGCCGCCCCCGGCCCACCGACAAGCGCCGGCCCCACGGCAGTGGCGAGGCTCGGGGCTCGGAAACGTCCCCAGAAAGCCAGGCCGAGGGGGGCAGGCCGGGGCGAGGAACGCTGAGAAGCACGAAACGAAGAGGCGAGGAGCCGGGCAGACCACGGGAGCGCCGTGCCCGCGGTGCCGGTGTCACCGCCGTCACCTGCCGGGGTCACCCCCGGCAGCTCCGGCCTCCGGACCCCGGCCCGAAGCGGTGCCAGGGCAAGGGGACGCGTGAAGCCCCCACGCCCAGGGGGAGCCCCCCCGGGGGCTGGGGTTCCCGGGGGTCCCCAGGCGGGGCCGTGGGGGTGCTGGGGGCTCAGGGATGGGGCGGGGGGGGCAGCGTCTTGGGTCTGGAGGCATCAGCCCCCCCCGGACTGACCCCGTCCCTCACCTCCTCTGGGGGATCCCGCAGCACCCCGGGGACCCCCAGCTCACCACCAACACACACAGCCCCCCCCCAGCTCAGCCCCAGCACCCCAGGGACCCCCCAGCACCCCAAGGCCCCCACCCAGCCCAGCACCCCCAGGCCCCCCCTCAGGGCCCCTCCTCGCCCCCCCCCCCCCCTCCCCAGCGCTCCCCTCAGGGGTCCCCCATCGGCACCCTGAGGGGGGGCCCTCCCCAGCCCCCCCAGGGCTCCTCCCCAGCGCCCCCCCGGGCCTCAGGGGGCTCCCCCTGCCCTGCCCCGGGCCCCGGCCCCGCCGCTCACCGCCTCGGCCGCCCCCGGCCGCCGCCGCCGCCGCCGCCTCATGCCCGGCCGCGGCGCCCTCCGCCGCCACAC
Source organism: Anser cygnoides (assembly GCF_040182565.1). Taxonomy (NCBI): domain Eukaryota; kingdom Metazoa; phylum Chordata; class Aves; order Anseriformes; family Anatidae; genus Anser; species Anser cygnoides. Next base: position 597,823 of record NC_089904.1, on the reverse strand, counting down.
CGGGCCGACCGCGCTCGGGGCCGCTCGGCTCCGCTCGGAGCCGTTCGGGGCCGCTCGGCTCTGTTCGGGACCGCTCGGCTCGGCAGCGTTCGGAGCCGTTCGGCGGCGCTCGGCTCGGAGACCTCGGAGCCGCTCGGCTCCGTTCGGCCGCGCTCGGCTCGGAGCCGCTCGGCTCCGTCCGGCGCCGCTGGGCTCGGGACCGCTCGGCTCCTTTCGGCTGCGCTCGGCTCCGTTCGGCGCCGCTGGGCCCGGGAGCGCTCGGCTCCCTTCGGCTCCTTTCGGCCGCGCTCGGCTCCGTGCCCGGTGCCGGTGGCACCAGCCCGGTCCCGGTCCCGAGGCTGAGCCCGCCCCATGCGGCAGCTGCAACCCATCCAGAACCATCAGACAACGCTGGTTTTTTTTTGGGAAAGAAAGCCTAGTTTTGGGTCCTGTTCGTTTTTCTGGCTGTTTTTCAGCAGAGAAACGCTGCTTCTCCATCACTCCGGGCTGCTCCCGTGAAAACTCGCGCAGCAATTCTCCTCACGAAAGCTCCGACGGGTTACGCTGGACAGGCACCAAAAATGCCGTCCCCTCAAAACCTCCGCGGGGCATTCCGAAAAACACCCAAACCGGAGAAAAAAACGGGCGGCCCGGCCGCAGGGCACTCACTCAGCTCGCAGGTGGCGGGGCCGGGCTCCAGGCGGTGCCTGCGGGGCATGGTGCGAGGCTCGACGCCGCTCCTGCTACCGGGCGCCCGGCCGCCGGCTATAAGAGGTGTCCCCACCCTGCTGCGCCCCGCGGGCAGAGTCCCCCGGGGGGCCGCGGGGCCGCCAGCCCCGGCCATGCCCGCCCTATCGCCCGCCGGACACCCCCCAGGCGGTCGTGAGCTTTGATGCGGGCCTTCGCCAGCGGCCTTGCGTGCTCCCGGGCGGCGTTATCGTCTCCCGGCACAATTAAAAGGGCTTTTTGTCGAGCAGCAGGAGCGCTCCTGTAATTAGCGAGCGGGACGGTCTGGACTCTGCTCCACCGGGGCTGTTTCAACGATTAGGGACCCAACCGCCGCCGCGGCGCATTTCCCAGCTGCTGGGACGTGCAGCGCTGATAAAGCGTTATCCCTCCGGGGCTGGATCAATATGGTGAATTATCACCGAGCCCCAGTGGCCCGAACCCCAGGGGTGCAGCACGATAACCCCCGGCTTTCTGAAACCGGCAAAAGGCCCCGGTGCTCCTGATAAGCAAGCGCTGAATGCACAGCCCCGCAGGAGCGAGCACGTAGGAGCCGCCGGTGTGCGTGACCGGCCCCACGCGCTCTGGCTGCGGCCGAGGGCGGCTCCAGGTCCTCCTTCAGGAGGACTTTTCCTTTGGGAAGGCATCGCCCGGGGCTCGGGGGGGGCTGCTGGAAAGGGGCACGGAGGGTGCCCCGTGCCGGTGGTGCTGGGGAGGGTGACGGGGGAAGGCACCGGGGAGCCAGGAGCAGCCGTGATGGTGGCGGGGCCGGTCCCTGCGGTGCTTGTAAGGTCCAACGGGGCCCAACGAAGGCCGCCAGGCTGGAGGCCTTGGTGCAGAGGATGGACGGACAGCGGGGGCCGGTGCCACCGGGGCTCGGTGCCGAGCAGCAGCAGTGTCCCGGGGGGGCGGGCAGCAGGGGTAGGCCCACGAAGCGGCTCTGCCCGGTGCTCCGTGCCTCGCTAGGGGGTCCCGAGACGCAGAGAAGAGCCCCGAGCCCGCCCCGTCCCCCCCCGGCAGCGGGGCTCCCCCCTCGCGGTCCCCCCCCCTCCTCCCGGGGCCTTCCCCGCACCGGGGAGCCCCCAAGATGGCGGCCCCCAGCGGCCACTTCCGGCGGCGTTCACGTGACCGCCCGCGCACCGCCTCCCGCCCCGTCACGTGGGCGCCCGCCAAGATGGCGCTGTGCCGGGCGGGGGCTCGCGGCGCACTTTGGCGGCTCGGCCCCGGGCCCGGCCCCGCCTGGGGCCTCCTGGGGCCGCGGCCCGCACGGGGGGCGCTGAGGTGAGCCGGGACCCCCGGTACCGGCCCTAGATCCCCCGGTGCCTCCCCTGGGAACCGGCCCTGGGACCCCTCCCCCTCCCCGGTGCCATCCGGGGGACCCCCTGTGCCTCCCCTGGGTGCTGTCCGTGGTGTCCCGCGTCCCCCCCCAGCCCCCGGTGCTGGCCGTGGACCACTCGGTACCGGTTGTGAGACCCCCACTACCACCCCAGGACCCTCAACCCCTCCCCCCGGTACCGGCCGTGGTGTCCCGTGTCCCCCCCCCAGCTCCCGGTACCGGCCGTGAGACCCCCGGTACAGGCCCTGCACCCCCCCGGGTACCGGCCGCGGTGTCCCGCGTCCCCCCCCCCCTCCCCCTCCGGTACCACCCCCGAACCCCTCACCACCCGCCGATTACCGGCCGTGGTCCCCAGCACCCCCCCGGTGCCCTCAGCTCCCCCCCGGACCCGGCTGTGCCCCCCAGCCCTGCCCTGCCACGGAGGCTCCCGGGGCCTCATCCCCCCCCGGGGGAGCTTCGGGGGCGGGGGGGGCAGCGGCCCGGGACCGAGCGAGCTCCTCACCGCCCCCCCCCCCCCCGGCCACCCCCCGCCGCAGGATCCCGGCGCGCGGCTGCTCCGCCAAGGCCGGTTCCCGGGGCGCCCTCGCCGCCCTCGTGCAGGGCGTGAAGCGGCTCAACGGGCACTACGAGCGGTTCCTGCAGCGCTGCTTCCCCCGCTTCTACGCGCTCTACGCCACCTTCACCGGAGGTGGGGGCACGGTGGCGGCGGTGAGACCCCCCCCTCCTACCCCCCTCCCTTCCCGCGGGGCCGGGCCGGAGCCCGCCCGGCGCGTTCGGCTTCCCGGGGGAGCCTCAGCGCCGTTCCCGCCGCCGCAGGGATCCGGTCGCTCGTGGTGGAGGTGAAGGAGATCAGGAAAATCAGGCAGAAAATGGCCCGGCAGAGGCTGAGCGCTCAGCAGCTGCCCTACCGCGAGATGGAGAGGCTGCGGCAGGTGCGGCTGCGGGGGGGAGCGGGGCTGTTTTCAGGGGGGGGGACATGAGCGATTCCTGCCCCAAGTCGGGGCCCGGGAGCCGTGCTCGGGGCCAGGACGCTGCTTTTGGGGGAGCTGTGGGGGTTTTGCCCCCTGGCTGTTTGGTTTTCTGCTGAAAATAAATTCCCGCTTCGGTTTCCGCCGCAGTTCCGCAGGGACGTGATCAAGGCCATCCCCGTGGGCGTGCTCGCCATCCCGCCCTTCGCCAACTTCTTGGTCATCGTCCTGATGTGAGTGCCCCCAGTCCCCGACCAGCGCCCGCCTCAGGGGGGGCTGCGGGCTCCTCTCCCGGCTGGCGCTGGCGTCTTGGGTTTCGTGGAATCGCTTTTTGGAGCGACAAATATAGGCAGGGCGCTCCTCGCTCCGAGGCACCTGCAGCTCGGGGAACCCGGCCGGCATTTCGCTTTCGCAATTCCGCCCGCCGCGTGCCCGGGACCCGGCCAGGTCCGTGCTTCTCCCCAGCTCGGCGGGGCACAAACATCCCTGGCACGTCGCTGCCACCCCCAGCTGTCCCCTGGGAGCGCTCCTCTCCCTGCCAGCTCCCCTGGCTCGGGCTTCCCCTGCCTTTCTAAATCCTGGCTGTCGTGCCCCGCGAGCCGGTGAGATTCCCCGCGGGGCTCTCTGCGTCGTGCCGAGCTCCACGACCATCGGCGCAGCTGGGAATGCCCTGCTGGGAACGCAGCCGCCCCGCAGGAGCGTGCCGCCCCCCCCCCGAAGGGCAGGAGCTCGCCGCGGCCTTGGGAGGAGCAGATCCCGCAGGGAGAGGAGCTGCCCCGCCGCAGGACGCTGCTTCTGCCTCCGTGCAGCGAGCGAGGCCGTGCCCGGCTGGTGCGTGCGTGAGTCAGCCCCTCCTGAGCCCCCCCCTCTTCTCCCCCAGGTATTTCTTCCCGCGGCAGCTCCTCATCCGCTACTTCTGGACGCCCAGCCAGCAGGTGGAGTTCCTGGACGCCTACCACGCCATCCGCAGCGCGGCGTACGCGGAGGTGCTGGAGAGCTTGGCCCTGGCGGCGCGCTCCCTGCCCCAGCCCCAGCTCCAAACCCAGCTGCAGGAGCTCTGCGCCAAGGTGGGCGGGGGGTTGCGGCTCCCCCCCGGGGGCTGAGCGGCTCCCCAGGGGGCTCAGCGGTGCCCAGCGCCCCTGGGAGGCGTCGGTGACGAGCGCCAGGGCTCTTGCAGGTGCAGCGCGGGTCCCAGCCGCACGCAGCCGAGCTGTACGCCGTCAGAAGCCTCTTTTCGGGGCCCCCCCTGGCCCTGAGCAAGCTGCGTGTCTCCCACGTGGTGAGTGCCGCTCTCCTCCTCCCCGCGGCTGCGCTGTTTTGGGGTGTGCTGTGAGAAAAACCTCATTTTCTCCAGACGGGACCTTCTGGGAAGGTGTTTTATTCACGATGGCAGTGGCGGGCGTCCTGCCAATTAGGGGAACATTTTAGCAAACGAATCCTAACCTTTTATTCCCTACTACCCGACACCTGATCGCCTCCCCTGTTTCCTCACTGGCTGAGTGCTTCAGGTTCACAGCCTACTCGATGCTCCTCTGTACCGTGTATGCACAGGTTTTTTTCTCCAACCCTTTAATTTCTCCTTTTTCCCCTTTTTTTTTTTCCTTCTCCTTTCTTATGTTTTGGGAACTCGTGATTTTGTTTTACTGCTCCCGCACTGCTCATCCCGTGTTTCTCGAGCTTCCACCTTATTTTGGAGCAGGGAGGCAACAGAGCTCGGAGAAGCGTTCGGAACAGCGACCTGCCCAGCGTTTCTCCGTGCTGTGACTATGCAGCTGCCGTTGGGTGGCTCAGGTTGTGCCCGAGCCGTCCCGCTCCGCGCTTGCGTGGGCTCACGGGGTGCGTGCCTTGTTCTCTGCTCCAGAGGGCCCTGAGCCACGTCCTGTTCCTCACCCCCCGCCTGCCGGCCTTCTTCCTGAGGCACCGCCTGCGCAGCCACGTCCTGGAGATCCGGCACCTGGACCGGGCCCTGCTGCGCCTGGGCTTGGGCCAGCTGTCCGAGGAGGAGCTGAGAGCGGTGAGGGAGGCTCCGGTGCTGAGGAGGGGTCCCAGGGCGCTCCCCTGTGTGACCCCGGGGCCCGTTGCTGCCCCCCCCATATTTTTCTTCCCCCCCCCCCCGTGCAGGCTTGCTACCTCCGGGGCTTGAACTCGACGCACCTCGGCATGGCTGAGTGCAGAGCGTGGCTGGAGCAGTGGCTGCGGCTCTCCTGCAAGCTGCAAGGTGAGGGTGGCCGAGCGGCAGCTCCTGCCTGCTGGGGTCGGGGGGGGGAAACGCGTTTTGGGGAGATTTCGCTGGAGTTTGGCTGGGAAAAGGCTCAGGGCGCAGCACCTGGGGAGTGGGACGCGGGCTGTGTGCCCCCTGAGAGGAGGACACGGGTGGGGGCTGAGGGGCCCTCGTGGCGGCAGGCCCGAGCCCTGCAGCAGGCCTGGGGGAAGCGAAAATGGGAACGGGAGGGAAATAAAGGACAGGGAACAGAGCAAAAAGCTCCTGGGGAGCTCCCCAGCCCCCCGGGGAGGGGACAGGGAGCCCCCCAACCCCCCGGGGAGGGGATGAACACGCCGGGAGCGGTTTGGTTTGCAGCCTCTGCTCCCTGCCGCTCACCCCCTGCCCTTGTGGTGCAGTGTCCGAGGTGTCCCTGCTGGCCAACAGCATGGTGCTGCTGTCCCTCAACTACCTCGGGGCCAAGGAGTGAGCGTGGGGGGGCCCCGGCTGCGACCCCTTGCCTGCGGCATCGCGGGGGGGCTTGCGCTCCCCCCCCACGGCCCTGGCACCTCGGGCAGAGTTTCGGCGGTGCTGGGCAGAGCCTGGAGCCGACCAGCGGAGCCCCGCGCGCCCTCCAGCCATCGCCGCACCCCGAGGTGCAGCCACGCAGGTGAAGGGGGGTCCCCGTCCCTCCGCGCTGTCCCCGCTGCCCCTCACGGCTCCGTTTCACCTCCTGACCTGCATCACTTTACGGATGGGGGGGGGGAACAGGCGTCCCCCCCCTGCCTCCAGGAGCTTCCCGTAGTGCCTCCTCGTAGTGGGTTGTGCTCAGCTTGGGTCCTGCTGCCCTCTTCCCTGGTGCGGAGGGGATCCTGGGGTCGTTTACTGAAGTCTTAATGCAAACAGCTCCTGAAGGGGGGCGAGGGCCAGCCCCCGGCTCCCCCGGGACCTGCCCGGGGGGGGGGGGGGTCCCTGTGTTTTGTTCCCAGGGCTGGGGGTCAGCCCCTGCCCTGCACCGAACCGCTGCGGCCACGGACGGCGCTGGGAAGGACCGAGCTGCACCGGCGGCGAGGACACGGCCTCCGGCAGCGCTCAACACCGGCAGCGCCCTGCCCCGCTCGGGTTCTGCCCCGCGCTTTGGGCTCCTCGGGAAAGGATTTGGGGGCAAGAGGCCGGCAGCAGCCTGCGGCGTGCTCCCCCCGTGTCCCCGAGGGACTAAACCCAGCCTCTCACCACCTCTGTCCTAGCGCGGTCTGTGCATGAGAGACTCTGGAGTGAATTTCAACCTGCTTTACGTGTTTTATTAAAGACAAAAGCAAGCGAACCGCTCGCCTGGCTCTAAAACAGCTGCCTCTGTCCCGGTGCCTGCTCGCCTTTCCCCATGGAAGCTTCCTGCTGCCCCAGCTCTGTTTTTGCCCCGAGCAAAAACAGCCTGCTTTTAACGCCCTTTAAGGCCAAAGCGACTCCCGGTGCAAGTTTGAGCATTTCTTTATTTTTACACTTAAATATTCTCTTTAAATACAGCATTATCACCATGGAAAGAACGTAAAAGGCCAAAAAAAAAAATAAAAAATGCGGAGGACCTGACAAGCGTTGGATTCACACTGGAACCGGAAAGAAAAAAAATGCCACCTGCGTACAGTGTGTGAGAGATGGGGGCGAGTTAGGAGGAGCAGGGTCAGGATTTAAATAGGAGGAGCTGGGCTGGGGCCAGGGGGGGGGCAGGCTGGGGCCGTGTGCCGGTGGCACCGCTCCCGAGCAGCCCAGTAGCACCAGTGGGGGCTGACGGGTTCGTCACGCAGCTGATGGGTCAGTAAGAGCCGGCGTGGTGCCAGCGTTAGTGTCAGTGAGTGTCGAAAACGAACGAAAAAGGCAGAAATGCACTTCCATTGCACTATTAACAGCATAGTTATCTTTGTAAAAATAGAATAAATCCTATTAGTTCTTTGCTTAGTGTGAGCGCGCCCAGCCCAGCCCGGCGGGCGTCCTGCCCTCGGGTCCCGCGCGCAGCCCGGCCTCGCTGCCTGACCCGGCTTCAGTTGTGGCTGCAGTGTCCGAGCTGGGGAGCGCTGAAGTCATTTAAACGAAAGGAAAAACCAAGAAAACACCCCCCCACCCCCCCCCCCCCCCCCAAAAAAAAAAAATCTCCAAAGATTTAATCCTATTCAAGTGTCACCGTTTGCTCTGGCTTGGCAGCGCAGAGTTTTGCACAGGAGGCTGCCTGCCCCGTGCCCTCGCTGGCTGGGGAACGGGGCCGGCACAGCGGGGGCACGGCAGCCCCCCAGGACGGAGGGCGGGGGGGGGGCACGGCCCTGGGTAAGGCGTCGTTCCTCCCACAGCCCGAGCGGGGACGTAGCCCTTGGGTCCCGGCCGTGCCAGTAAGGCAGGAGGGAGCGCGCTGGGGCAGGAGGCACCGAGCCCCAAAGCCAGAGCCCCCCCCAGTCACTGGGGTCTGTCCCCCCCCCCCCCCCAAGCTGCACCCCCCCGGGCTCTGTGCGAGCCTGCGGAGAATGGGGGGACGGCCCTGGGCACACGAAGCCGCCCGCGGAGCTGCTGTGTGCCACCCGAGGCCCCGCTGCGGCCGCTCGGAGGGGCACCAAAAGGTCCCAGCCTGCCACCGGCGCGGGTGGGAGCGGCTCAAAGGCATCCCAACCCCCCCCGACCCCAGCAAGCGGTCACCAAGCAGAAGCAGGAGAAGAGCCGTGAAACAAAACGAAGCCCGAACAATTAAAGCACTTGTGCAGAACACAGTTTGTCCCAGTCCGCTCTCTCCGCTCCCCAGGGCTGGGGGGGGGGGGGCACAAACGTCCCTTTGGAGTGGGGGGGCTCCTGCCAGCAGCAGCGTTCGCAAAGGAAATGAGAGGGTGGCGGCAGCCCGGGGCTGTATTGGGTTTCCATCCTCCGGCGGCAGGAGGAAGCTTGTGGGCAGCGGGGAAAGGCTTCAGGAACAGCTTCGGAGCTCGGCACCTTCTCCTCCGCTCCGGCACGGCAGTCGGGGACTCCTGGGGGGGTTCCGTGTGCCCCTCTCCTTCCCCTCGCTGCGGTCTCCCTGCGAGGTTTGCTCAGCTGCAGTCCGTCTGCGCCCTCGGGCAGGGGGTGCTCGAGGTGTGGCTGGGGCTGGAGCAGCGCAGAGCTCCCGTCCCCAGCTCGGATGGCGTTGTCCCACGGGGGGGGGGGAGATGGAAACCGCTGCAGAAGGGCAGGGGAGCTCTGCTGCTCGCTGGGTCCTGCCAAACTCCCCTCGGCCCTGCGGGGTTGGTGTGAGGAGCTCGAAGGAGCAGCGCTGGGGAACAAACCCCCAGGGGGGCTGCAAAGTGCTTTCACCGCCTGGCAAGGGGGCAAAGCGGACACGCTCGCTTCTGCCCCTCCTGCAGGCTGGTGGGGGCGGATGGACGGACGGACGGACGGACGGGGACTCTCCTCCCAGGGCTCTCACTGCCTCCGCGGCACGGAGCCGGGTGTCATTAAAAGCAATGAGGTGATGAGCAAAAAAACCTTCCAGGAGAGTTTGTGGGCCGTCTTCTCCCCCTGTTGTGCAGCTAAAGGGAGGTTAGGGACCTCTCCCAGCAGCGCGGGGTCTTCACCGCTCTGTCCCTGCCCGCCCGAGGTCTGCCCGGGTGCGACGGGGCAGTGCCGGACAGGAGGGGCTGGTGCAGCACCCGGAGAGATGCGAGGCTGCGGCACAGCCCGGTAAACATTCAACACATTAAAAAAAAAAAAAAACAAAACTAAAAAGGTTGTCTTCTGTTTAAAAGACAAGGGGAGAAGGTGCCCAGGCGGGCGCTGCAGCAGGGCAGCTGCAGAGGCGGAGGACAGGGAGAAGCAGGAGGCTGCGTTCGCATGCGGACGGCAACCGAGCGGCCGCGGATGGTGGCCGAGCCCCGAAACCGTCCCTGCTGGGCTGGCGGTGAGAGGAGGGCGAGCAGCGGGGCCGCGGCCACCTGAAAGCAGCCGAGCACGGAGGCCTCGAGTCTACTGCTCCGAGACGCGGCCACGCGGCGTGGTCCCAGGGAGCGCGCCCAGCGCCAAGCACAAGGAGCCGCCTCCGAGCAGCACCCGCCTGGGCTCGTTTAAAATCACCTGTACAAAGCAGCCCCGCTCCCCTCCCACCCCCCCGCAATTAAATAACCTCGCGTGGCTGCTGCTGGTCTGTAAAATAATTGTTAATAAATAGAGGAAGGGGTGCCCGCGGCCGCTCAGACGGGCAGGGCAGCTCCCAGCGCGCGCTCCTCGGCGTCGGGCAGCTCCCGCGCTCGCTCCAGGGCTTGCTCCGGTGCAGGGGACGGAGAGTTTGTGCAGGAGGGAGCGGCGGGTGCCGCACGGCAGCCCTCACCAGCAGCTGCAGCCTCCGGAGCCGGGGCTTTTGCCGCTTCTCCCTTGCTCGGAGCAGCAGCGGCTCGGCCGCAAGTCACCAGCGACGCCACGGGGACGGAGATGACGCTCAGGTCCTTCTCGCTTGGGTACGTCGGGGGCACCTCCAGCTCCTCGGGGCCGCTCTCGCCCTTGGTGCCCAGCACGGAGCGCTGCTCCACCTGGTAGTAGACCACCGGGCCACCGTTCAGGTAGGGCTGGTTGCCCGCCGCCGCCTGCTCGGTGCCGTCGGCAAAGCAGAGGACGGAGGAACCCGGTGGCAGCTGGGCTTGGATGAGGATGGGGGCGGCGAGGCCGGGGCACAATACCTCCGGCACGGCCAGGGGCTCCTCCAGGATGCAGACACCCAAGCTCTCCACACCGGAGCTGCTGCTTGAGTCTTCCTCGGCCTTCAGCCTCTCCAGCTCCTCCGCCGTCTGCAGGTGCATGACGGCCGTCTCGTTCTCCGCCATGAACTCCTGGAAGTCCTGCGTCTCCGGCGGCTGCGTCCCCGGCCAGGCGCTGCCGGAGCCCTGTGCTGCTGCCGCCGCCGCCGCCGCCTCCTCCTCGGCAGGCCGAGCTCCCTGGCGCTTGTTCTCCAGCTCCAGCTTCATGATGGTGTGGAGGTAGTGAGTCCGCACCCGGATGGGGTTGAATTCGATGCGGCCGGCCATGTTCCCGCAGCCGTCCCGCGAGCAGCCGCAGGGGAAGGACATGCGGTCCACCTGCGAGAGGGAGACGCCGCAGCTGAGGACGGCGGCGCCGGGAGCACGCGTGACGGCGATTTCTGCCTCCTGAACCAGCCCCACCAGCGCCCAAACGCCATCCCACAACAGGGGCTCGACCCCTGGGAGGGTTTTCCCTGCAAAGGATCCCCAAAACAAGGCCGGGGCTGCGCGCCCGCCTCCTCCAGTCCCTTCTCAGCCCTCCACGTCTCACGGAGGGCCCGGTGCCGCGGGCAGGCCGAAGGCTGGGCGCTGGCAGCTCCCACCCCGACTCACCTGGCATTTGATGCCCGCCTGGCTGCAGGCGCAGGCCTCGGGGTCGCAGTAGAGGCGGCAGTCGCAGCCGCACTCCTCCCGTGACAGGCGGATGGCCCGCAGCTCCTGCTTCTCCTCGGCGTCGATGCGGTGCACGCCGGAGGCGCGGAGCAGTGCCCGGCGCCGCTTGGTGGGCAGGGGCTGCAGGAAGAAGTAGTCGTCCACCTCCACGTTCTCCACGTCGATGTCGTCGTCTGAGACGTCCTCCAGCGTCAGCCCCTCCGCCTCCTCGGACTCCACCGTGCCGTTCTTGGTGAGCTGTGGGGCGGGGGGACAGCGCTGAGACCCCGCAGCGATGCTGGGGGGGCTGCGGGTCCCCTGGGGGGCAGCGCCGACCCCGACTGCGCACCTCGGGGCAGAGCCAGTGGGAAGGATCGAGCCCGTGCCCATCCCCAGCCCCCTGGTCCCATACAGCGGTTTACAGGAAAAAAAATATGAAGGAGTTTAGAGCAGAGGCTCCGCCGCCTTCCCTCCTCCCCGCAAGGAGCATGACAAAAGGAGGTCGCCGCTTCCTAAAAATACCCGGGCCCTGGGAGAGGAGGGTTTGGGGATGAAACTTCGCCTCCCTGCCGGGGTCCGTCCTGTTCTCGGCCCCCAAACCCTGGCACTGAGGACGCGCGGCCCCGCTGCTCCCTGGGGAGATGCAGCCGGACCCAGGGGCCGTCGCCAGCCCCTCCGGCCCCCGTGGCTCCACCAGCAGCGCACAGAGCCGGCGGAAAAGCCCGTGCTAAGAAAAAAATGGTAAAACCCGAGGCGGCCGGCTGGGCCTGCGTCCCTCTGCCAAGCGCGTTGTCATGGCAGCAGCAGCCTGATTAAAGGCTGGCTTCGCTGACAGCATCCGCGCTAACGAAGCCCAGCCCCGAGGCAACGCCCAAGGGTGCGCACCCTGCGCCTGTAATTGGGGACGGGTTGGGGAGCAGGCAGAGCCACCCGGACCTGGATCCTCCCTGGGCACGGCCGCCTCCCAGACTGGAATTTCCACTGGCACAGACCCAGAGAGGTTTGTTCGGGCTCTCCAGGAGGGAAGGGGGGAGCGACGGAGCAACCGGGCAGTAAGAGCAGCAGCAACAGAAAGAAGAGGTAACAGGAGAGAAGAGGAAGCAAAAAAATAAAAAAAAAGGCACAGAACAGAGCTAAACTATCCCAAATCCGCACGGAACAGCAGCCCGGATCCCCCCCTCCCCATGCGCTCCCTTTGCCGAAGCCCGGGGGCAGCTCCCGGCCGTACCTTCATTTTCTTGGCGTGGAGCTTCTCCTCCTTGAGGTGCTCCCGCAGGATCTCCCGGTGGTTCACCTCCTGCTCCTGCGCGAACTCGCAGAGCGTGTAGCGCCGCACCGAGTTGTGGCGCTGCGCCATGCCCAGGGAGCTGCCGCCCTGGCTGGGCACGCTGGTGAAGCCCTGGCGCCGGGCGAAGTAGTACACCGTCACCTGGTCGAAGCGCACATTCTTCCTGCGCAGCTGCTTCTGCCTCTTCAGGATGGAGGTGGCTGCGGGGAGGGCGAGCCCAAGGGGGGGTTGGAGCAGAAAGAAAGCCCGCTCGGCGGCCCCGCGGCGGCCTCCCACCCCCGGAGAGCGGCGTCTCCGCGCCCCCCGCTGTGTGGAGGGCGCCTCGCTCGTGCCAGCAGCCCTGGGCTGGCTCGCGGAGACTTGGCTGCGCCCACCCGGGCTGCTGCTGCCACGTAGACAAATCCCATTAATTCGGGTCCCCTCGCAATGCCCTCACCCCGTTCAGACACCCAAACGTTTTGGTAGGGGCTGGAAAAGGAGCGGGAGGAATAAAGGCTCGGGGACGGACACTCGCCATCTCCCAGTTGGCAAGGGATGAGCGTGGGGAGAGCCGAGGTGGCACAGCGGCACCGCCAGGGACCGTCCCCGTCCCCGTCCCCGGCCACTCACGTATGAAGCCGGTGGAGCTGGAGGGGTTGACGCTGTCGCAGCTGTCGGCGCTGTCGCTGTTGGAGATTTCATCATCCGAGTTGGAGGCCGGGGAGCCCACGTCCGCATCCTCGAACTTCCTCTTGAGGCCGCCGCTCGCGATCGCATCCATTTGGCCGCGGCTCGCATGGAGAGCGGGCGCGCAGCGGGCGGGGGGGGACCTGCCACCGGCTCCCCGGCACCAGCCCCAGCTGCCGGCAGGCTTGCCGTGGACCTGCGGGCACGGGGAAAGAAAGTCAGCACCCAGGGACCGAGCCCGACCCCTTGCTCCTCACCGGAGCACCCGCAGCCCGGGGAGGGTAACGGTCCCCAGCCCTGCTGCTGCCGTGCTCTCAGGATGCAGAGCTGCGACGCCCCGGCAGCGCTTGTGGATAAGCAAAGCAACACCCAGAGTGCCCCAAAGCTTCCCCCCTCCAGCCAGGAGAGCTGCGAGACCCACGGGACCCAGCTCAGAGGCCCCGAGAACTGTTAAAAAACGGCCGATTTTCAGGCAGAGCCCTCAGGACGGAGCCTGGCAAGGAGGTGGCAGGGACCCGCGGGCCGGAGGAGCCCAGCCCGGATCTGGGGAGGGCCCAGGAGCAGAGGCGAGCTCCTCCTGCCCACGTTTAATTCGCATTTAACACGTTTGATTCGCAGTTAAACGACCGCAGCGCTTCCCACGAGCCGCAGACTGGCCGAGAGCCGGACTCAGACCGATCCGTAACCCCCCATCAAAGGGAAACCCCTGGTTTGTAGCACCCAGGAGCATCTGAGCGACGCGCCGGGGACTGAGCAAAGCCACCTCTGCTGGGGAGGCCGTCGGTCTCTGCATCTCCAAAATCTACAGCCCGAGCTGCTCCCGGCGCATCGTCCCCCGCCGCCGGCCCTGCACGAGGGGCTCAGGACGCAGAGCCGCCGGATCTCGCTGGGAAGCCTGGAAGCGCTGGGCAAGGGGGGGATTTCGGGGAGCCCCCGGGGGGGGGGAAGGCAGAGCCGAGGCTGCTGTGGACGCGGGCGGCTCCGTCCCCGTCCCTCTGTGCAGCAGCGCCGGTTCTCATGGCAACGGAACAAACGGCTGCGGGAGACTGCCGGCAGCGTCCGTCCGTCTGTCTGTCCGTCCGTCCACCGGAGGCGTGGATGCGCCCCGAGGAGCCCCCAGCCCCCTCAGTGCTGCGGAGGAGCCCGTTTTCTGCCCCAAAAAGACAGCGCTGGCGGAAAGCCGCGAGGAGCTCACCAGTGTCCGCACCCCGCAGCACAATTTGCCCCCACTCGGATGAGCCCAGGCTGCACGGATGCTGTGGTGTGGGCTTAAAATCAGCTTTTTTTTTTTAGGGGAATTGGTTCTGGTTAATCGTGGTGCTGGGAGAGGGGAAAGGAGCAGCTCTGGAAGCAGCGTGGTGCTGATCTAACTGCGCTGTGCCTGCACGCGGACAGGGACGAGCCCCAAAAGTAAAGTGAGGGCATAAAACAGCTGCTCGAGCACCCCTGCCCCAAGGAACCAGCACCACATCCCTCGTGCCACCGTGTCCCTTTCCAAACCGGCCCCCTGTCCCTGGCCTTGGCGCTTCCTCAACCCCGTGTCCCGTTTTCGGGGGCAACTTTGCCCCTGGAGCTGGTGGCCACGCACCCCCCATCGGCTTCCTTTCGGGAAGGAGCTCGCTGGTGAGCACAGGGGGAGGTTCCTGCTGTCCCTGCAATCCCCGACACCAGCAGGGGTGGATGAAGGAGGAACACCCCACGAGCCTCCTCGTTTCCTTGGGGCTGGGCCAGGACGCTGACGCCGATCCCTCCCTGCTCGTGGCTCCCTAGCTCTCCATCCTTTCCCCGGGACGGGGGCGGCAGCAGCCCCCACACGATGCCCGCAGCGGGATGTGGGCTCCGTCCGTCCGCTGGCTCAAGTTACCCTTCCGAAATAGAAAGTGCACTCGTGAAAACGTCCCGGGCACGGATGCGAGGGGCACAAAGGCGCCGGATGCGTAACGGAGCCGTTCACAGCCCGCAAGGGGGGGACCGGGACCCTGACCCGGGCGTTGCGGGGGGGACGTTGTGGCACCCCCGTCCTCCCTGTTGCTTGTCCCCTGCAGGTTTCCTTTGGTTTTGGGCAGGAGGTAAAGCCTCAAGGAGGAAATTTGACTGGAACGGAGAAAGGAGAAACTTCCCTCGCACGCCGGCCAGAGGTTTCCATGCTGAGCTCCGCGGGAAGCCATCACACGACACCAATTCCCCTTCTTTCCGCTATTAAACCACGCCGAAAGGAGCTAAACTAAAAATATTAATTTTTCCATGTCAACAGTCGCTGGAATTGCCCTTGGGAGCAGGAGCAGGGAGGGCTTTGTGCAAGCGAGGAGGGCGGCGGGGCGACGAATGCTCCGGGGCGCTGCTCCGGCCGCGAGGCCCCAAAATCTGAGGCAACCGCGGGCAGAGGCGCTCACAGGGCCCAGGGGAGCAGCTGAGGGCTCAGGGCAAGCACCCCCTTTTGGTTAACGAGCCGGGGTGACCACGAGGCACTAACGACGGAGCCAAAAAGCCGAGCTGCTGGCGCGCAGCCGTGCTCGGGCTGGGGCTGCCATCACCTCCTTGGTGACACTGGGGCAGTCCCGGCCCCGCTCTGCATCCTCCTGGCTGCCTGCTTCGGTTTTCCTCCCTCCGCCTGCCGTGGAAGCGTTCCTCCCACGGCCGGGGACGGCTCAGGCTCGTCGCGGCACACGGCAGGAGCCTGGAGGACGTTGGCCACGTCTCAGGCGCTCTCCGCGCAGAAATCCCCGCAGTCCGTGCGCAGTTCTATCCCAGGCAGCGGCAGCGAGCGGTGCCCGTGGGGACCCTCGGGGGCTGCGCCTGCGGACACCCTCCACGGACGCCCCCGAAGCAGCAGGGCTGGGGGGGGCGAAGCAGGAATTCGAGCCCAGCACCTCGCAAGGCTGGAGCGGGAGCAGCGCCTTCGGGCGCGGCGGCGCCGGCACTGGGTTTTTGGAGGGGGCCGAGTTGGGTTAAGTGGCCTGAAAAGAGCAAGAGGCCAAAGCCTGCGAAGGCTCCCGGGTTTTAGGATGTCAAGAGGCGTCGAACACCCAACCCACACGGAATAACCCCAAATTCCAGCCTGGAAGGAAGATGACCTTTGCTGATCTATGGGTGTGGGAAGGAGCCCTCCCGCTCCCCGCAGCGCGGCCGGGGCTGAGCCTGCACAAAGCCCAGCACCACTCGGAGAAACGCCAGCGTCCATCCGTCCGCCTGTCCGTCCGTCCGTCCACCCTCTGCCCACTAATCCCACGCCGGAGAGCAGCTCCTCGGCCGGCAGCGAGGCAGCAAAGGCCGATTGTTTCAGCAGATGGAAGAGAAGAGGGAGGGAGGGAGGGATGGAGACGCCCGCAGGGGGCTGTGGGAAGAGGACGGAGGGGGGCGAGCAGCGGGGAGACCCCCCCCCCCCTCCCCCCCCGATTTATCGACACCAGTGGAAAAAGCGGCCCCGGCTGAACTGGGCTCACCGGGGGCGCGCGCACGTGGGCATCGGCAGCAGCCCCGCACAAGCAGAGGGCAACGCGCAGCCGTCGAGCCTCCCCGCGCCCCAGGAGAAGCACCTCGGCCCCTCCGCTGTTAATGTCTAAGGCCGCAGCACAGCGGGCAGGATAAAGCCAGGGAGGGAGGAAAACAACCCCAAGGAGCCCATTTTATTCCGCTGCAGCGCCGAGCTCAGCATCCCCTGCGAAGGCAGCACTGCAGCGCGAGGCAGAACTGGCAGGGGAGAGGATTTCGGCGATTTCCCTTCCACCCGAGACAAGGGGCAGCGATTTCACAGAGGGAAAAGGTCTCCGCCGCAGGCTGGGCTCCTGCTCCCCCGGCTTGAAACCCACCCCGCAGGGGCTCGGCCGGCGCTCGCCGTGCTGCAGCAGGAGCGGCGCTGCCGGGGATGACGCGGCAGCAGCGCCGCAGAGCCGCCGCAGCGCGATGCCGGCCCCGGAGGAAGCTGCAGAGCGCGCCGGGGGCTCGGACAGACGGACACAGGCGGCTCGGACAGACGGACGCCGGCCGCACAGCCCCGCAGCTCGGCGGTGGCACACAGTGGACGCCCTCCACGGCTCCCCAGGATGCGCGGACGCGCACCCAACGCGCCCAGCCTGCGGAGCGGCTGCTTGCGGCCAAGGGAGAGCAAAAAAAAGAGAAGAAAACCCTGGTCCCCGCTCCGCAGCTCCTCCGAAAGCGGCCGAGGCGCTGGGCTCCCTCCCCAAGCCCTGCGGAGCACCCCCGGGATGGCTCGGCCTTGGGCCCAGCCCCTGGGAAAGGGCACGGCTCGGCGGGCAGAGCGCGGCACCGCCTGCCCCAAGGGGGCTAATCGAGCACGGAAGGCGCTGACGCCCGACGAGCTCCGCAGAATTAACCCCGGCACAAGGGTCCGGGACCTCGCCGAGTCCAGACACCGCCCCAGGGCCGAAGCAGGGATCCACAGAGGAGAGACGAAACCACCTCCAGCGCGGCGGGCCCGTCCCCCAAGGGGCAGCCACTTTGCAAACGCGACGAGTTCAGGGGTCGCCGCTCCGCTTGTTTACAAACCACTCGGCAGAGGCTTCCCAAAGCGTTCGGTCATCGGCCCAGAGATTTAGGGACCCGCTGCGCCCCGAGCCGTCCCCGTTTCGGAGGGCGCTGTGCTCTGGGGAAGCCCCCGGTTTGGGGCTCAGCGCTCCTGCCACCAGCGGGGCCGGAGCGAACGGCCGGCCTCGCCTTCGCCCCCACACCACGGTTCGGTTCCTCTCCTGCGCTGCGAGCAGAGCCAGCGCATCAATCCGGGCTACGGCTCCCCCGGCAGCGGCACCACCAGCGCCTTACGCAACGAGCATCAAAATTAGCAGCGACGGGCCCAGGTCGGCCTAGCGCAAGGGCCCCAAATCGCGTCTCCGGGCACG
Source organism: Anser cygnoides (assembly GCF_040182565.1). Taxonomy (NCBI): domain Eukaryota; kingdom Metazoa; phylum Chordata; class Aves; order Anseriformes; family Anatidae; genus Anser; species Anser cygnoides. The sequence continues at coordinate 580,414 of NC_089904.1, read as the reverse complement.
CCGCGGCCAGGCTGAGCTTCCCACGCCGCCGCCGGGCCTCCTTGGGGCGGTGAGACGGGCAGGGTGGAAAAGGCTGGCCCCGAAAAGCAACGCGGGGCCCTTGCCCAGTGCTCACACTGAGCCGCCGACGCTGGGCCCACCCCGTGAGGTCTCGCCCCGAAGACCTCGAGGCCAAGGGCACCGCAAGGCGCTCCGAGGGAGGCCGAAGGCCGGCACGCCGCGAGGAGGAGCGCGAGGAGCACGCCGTGCCCTGCCCTCGCAGCTCCTCCCAAAAACCCCATGGAGGGCCGGGGCCGCCTCGCAGCAACGGCTGGGGAGGAACCCGGTGGGCACCGGGGCACCGAGAGGCCTTGGGCAGCCCCCGTCCCCCCCGCAGGAGGCAGAGGGGGCTGGGCTGGGCTGGGCGGAGGCCGCCGGCTGCCTCAGCCCCCCAGAATTGTCCCCACACCACCATGGGGCTGTCAGCGCCTTCCCTGGGGGCTCGCAGTGAACACTGAGGATCCCCCGAGCTGTCCCCGAGGACCCCCCCGAGCTGTCCCCAGCCCCAAGCCACCCTGGCAGCTCCGTGCCCAGGGTCTCCTCTGTGCCCCCATCCCGGCTCCTTCATGCCCATGACCGCGGCCCCACCGCTCGGGGCCCTCCTGGGGGGGCTCCCCAAAAGCCCAGGGCCAGCCGCCCCTCCCCTGGCACCCCAACTCTCAGAGGGGTGACAGCCACGACCCCCCCACCCTGCAGCCCAGTGCCAAGGGCACCCTCGGCCTCGCACCCTATGGGGTGCCCAGCACCACCCCACGTCCTCCATAAGTGTGAGGCCCTATGCTCCTCACAGCCCCCCCAGCTATAAGGGCCTCCCCATCCCCTACAGCCCCCCTAAACACACATCCCTTACGGACCCCCCAGACAGCAAAGGGACAATCCCAGCTGCAAGGGACCCCCATCCCCTAGAGGCCAAGGGCTGCAGAGCCCCCCACGTCCCCTATAGCTCCCCCATCCCCTATAGGGCCTCAGCTGCAGACCCCCCCTCACCCCCTGCAGGCCCCCAGCTGCAGAGCCCCCCTCATCCCTATAGGTCCCCAGCTGCAGAGCCCCCCCATCCCCTATAGACCCCCCCATCCCCTATAGGCCCCCAGCTACAGAGCCCCCCCCCCATCCCCTATAGACTCCCCATCCCCTATAGGCCTCTCCCAAACCCTATAGGGCTCCAGTTGCAGACCCCCCCCTCATTCCCTGCAGGCCCCCATCTGCAGAGCCCCCCCCCCCATCCCCTACAGGCCCCCAGCTGCAGACCCCCCCATCCCCTATAGGCCTCCCCCATCCCCTATAGCCCCCCCCACCCCCCATCCGCAGCCCCCTCCCCACAGGCCCAGTCCCATAGGGTCCACCGCCTGCCGCCCCCCCACTCACCGGCTCCCCGGGGCGAGGCGGCGGCGGCGGCGGGGCCTTGGGGAAGGGGGCCCGGGGGGGGGGGGGGGCCCCCGAGGCCAGGGTCCGGCGGCGGGGCGGGGCCGGCGGGGCGGGGGCGGCCCCCGGGGCGGCTCGGCGCTGGGGCTGCGGCCGCGCGGACCCGCCCCGCCGCCGCTCGCCGACAACAATGGGGCCGCCGGCCCCGCGCCGCCCCTAATATACCCCGCGTCACGTGACGGCCCCGCCCTCGCCCCCGCCGCGGGGCGCGTCGGGAAAGCGAGTTCGACGGCGTGAAGGGAGCCGGGAGCGGGAAAGGGCGGCCGCGGGGGGCGATGGGAGATGTAGTGCGGAAGTGGGCGCCGGGCCTGGCGTGCGGTGTTGCGCCAGCTGCCCCCTCACGTTAAGGATTACCCGAGTTATTAACCAATTAGAAGCTCAGGGCACTTTTAATCAAGTGCTCCTTGATTAAAAACCCTCTTCCTTTCCCCCCTCCCCCCCCGCCAAGCACTTCGTCCCCCCCTTGTTTCCAGCCAGCAGCTGGGGGCTTCCATTGCCTCCTGCAGCCGCCCTGCATGACCCCCCCAAAAAAACAGCATAATTAAATTTAATTAATTAAAAGAAGCCGCACACACCCAGAAGCATTCATTCAAAAAGTTTACCGAGCCTGCGTCGCTGCCATACACATCCGTTACACTTGGTGCATACTAACAGGAAAAAACAAACAAACAGGGTTAAAATAGGCACCGGCCCCCGCCCAGGATGAACTAAACCATGGAGAAAAGGCGTTTTTAACCCCAGCCCCCCAGGCTCCTTCCTACCCTGATGCTGCCCTGCGGTTTTGGGGGCTCAGTGGAGCGGGGGTTTTGCAGAGCTGCTGCCCCAGGTCCTGCCCTGGGCGCTGAGAAGGGAGCTGGGAGGTGCCGGGGCCCCTTGCGCGATGCCAGCGCCAGCCTTCTCCCCCCGCCGGCTCCGGGGCGTGCTCAGGGGTTTGATTTCCATTTCCAAGGAGAAGACGGCTTCCAGGAGCCAGCCCAGCAGGTTGGGAACAGAATCGTTTATGGCTTACACACACAGCCGCTTACAAACTTCAGCAGCAGGGAGGGGACTTGGGATTGTCGTGCACACCAGTGCCTCTGTTCTCCTCCCAGCCTGTTCCAGGATCTGCCTTGTTCTGGATGTTGCTGAAGTCTGATTTAAAGCAAGAGGTCTGCTTTACGCTGTATTTTTCCCCCAAGATACTTTTTTTGGCCAAAACCACGCTCTGGTAGTGCAGTCCCACGGGGGTAAGAGGCAGGTAGGTGTCACCCAGGGCATCTCGCAGCCGGGGAACGGGATCCATCATCGCAGCACACAGCAGACTCTTCGCTCCAGAGGTGCAGCTGCTGTCCTGGAAAGCTCCACACAGGCACTTTTGTCCCCATCAGGTCCCCTGAACTTGTCTAGCTTCTCCTCAGTGCACGCAGGGCTACACCAACGCTGGGTCAGCCGCAGAGGCTGGGCAGGGGAGTGCAGGGGCAGAAAACAGGGCAGCACATAGAGATCACCCCAGTGTTCAATAAAGGTATCCAAGTCTTTCTCCCTTTCCCTTGAGAACCCTGAAACATGCAGAAAGGAATCCCACAGACCAAGCTAGTTAGCGATTTCTTTATCCAGCTTTGCTTCACTCCACATTTTGCTCCAGCTTTACACGTCCACGTGAATTAAATCTGTAGAGAGAGTTCCTGACAGCCTTATACCTGCGAGGGAAGGATGGCACCACAACCACACCATTTCCAGGGTGGGTGGAGAGGAGAAAAAAGAAGTCACCACCTTTGTCTAACAGATGCATTGTAATATGAAATGAAAGCTTAACAAAATCTTTAAGAAAATCCCTCCCAGCCCTAGCCTACCGCTCCACCAGCACAGCACATAGCGTGTTTGAGACCTGCTCAGCTCAGCACGTGCCAGAGGGCCAGCTGGGTGTGCTGGACCACTTCAATTCATGTTTTCTTGCCAGTCTGTGAGCGTCACGGGAGCTGATGCCTCTCAGAAAAGCAGAGCACGCTTGCCAGAGAAAAGCCTTCACAATCTTAGGTCCCAATGACAAATTTCTACTGAGAGCTAGAGGAGAGCGCAGCCTGGTGACTTCAGCCTCGCATCTCCAGTGACCAAGCAGCACGTTTCCATCACTGGCAGCTCGCAGGCTGTAAGAGCAAGGCGGTCCCCTGCCAGAAAGGCAGCCGAGAAACGAACAGCTCGGGGGCTGAGAGGGTGCCCAGAAGCATCCAGATCTCTGCTCGTGTCCTTGTGCTGGAAGTGAGGGGTCTTCATGCGTGACAAAAGGATCATAGGTGTCTCTTATCCCGTCCCCTTCTATTTTAAGATGATGTGGTAGCTATCATTGGTTTCAGCTGCAAAGGAAGAAAAAAGCTTATGAGACACTCATAAGAGCAAAGGGATCCCCTGGATTCAGCTGATCTGACACAAGAGCTCCCCGGGAAGTACACAAAACCCGGGCACTTACACACCTTTCATGGTGTCCAGAACAAAACAGGATTCGTCTTGGAAGTTCTGAATCATCTGAAAGAAGCCAAGAAAAGCAGCTCAGTCTGAAGCTGTATTTAAACACGGGAAGTGTTTCACAGAAAGGGCTGGAAGCTGCTTGCTCGGGAGCTCAGTGCTCTGGGAGGTAGGAGATGCACCAGCCGTAAATATTTATTCCTTCATCCAGCTCTCCAAAGCTGAAGATCTGAACCAGCAAGCCAAGTGAACCGACCGTATTCTGAGATGCAGGTCTGGAAGCAAAGTCCTCCCACGGCAGCTCCCCTCCCTGCTCTCACAGCACAGCCGGAGCACAGCCGAGCACGCAGGAGGGCGCGCGCCCAACCCGCGGTGCTCAGGGAGCGCTGCTCACCGCACCAAACCCCACGGCTCCAAGTGATCAGAGCCAGCAGCAGAGCAACGTCCCCAGTGCTAAAATCCTTGGCTCTGCGGGCTTCACCAACTGACTCCAAGCCCTCAGAAACCAGAGGCAACGGAGCAGGGCCCTTCCCAAAAACCTGCGCAGGCGGCTCGGGCAGCATCAGACACAAACCAGCTGAGGCAACCCAGCACAAGAGGTAGGGAATAAGGAGCACCGCGAGGCGGTTACCTCGTCGCTGATCAGCACGTGTATCCCCGTCGGGCCTTGCTTGTAAATCTGGCTGATCTGCTGCGAGGAGATGCTGAACAGCTGGGCCAGCTTCTCCGTCAGTTCCACCGCCGTCAGCTCCTCCAGATAAATGGCGTGGTACACTGCAAGGAGAAGCGGCGTTGTAGCAAGGCAGAGAGCAGCCTCAGTGCCTGCACCGTGGCTGCAGAGACCAGCACGCTCACCTGGGGTGCTGGTGTGCAGAGCAGCACCGCAAGCAGGAACACCCCAGCCCCCTGGGAAGGGCCGTGCACCTTTTCAGCAGTGGGCTACCTGCTCTGTGAGCTTTCCAAACCCAAGCTCCTAAATCGTCACACGACTGCAGCTGGTCTCTGGTGAATGCTTTGACTACGTGGCTGCAGCGTGCCCCCAGCTATAAAACCTGGCCATCGTCAACGCTTGATCTGCATTCATGCAGTCCTCGCCTCTAAAAGCTTCTCTTTTGATTACCACCAGCTGAGCAGCACTTTGTACCATTCCTGGTATGCTTTGCAACGCAGCGGGGTAGAAAAGCCACCCCTGAGCCCCCTCGTTCTCCCACTGCTGCAGCGGGTCCCGGGGGATGCGAGAGGACCCAGACTGGAGCAGGGCGAGGAGAGGCCACGCCGCCTGCTTTTGCGCTTGCCGCTCCAATCACAGAGGTGGATAAACCGGCGCCTGGCTGCTCCACAAATGTAGGTCACTCATTGTTGTCTGGGCAAGGCTGGGTTCTCGCAGGAGCTATCATTTGCCGGCTCAGAGCAGGCAGCACGCCAACAGTCAGTCTGCAGCCACCCGTTTGGTCAGCAAGGGGAAAAAAAAAAAAATCAGCTGGGTAGGACTGGGGCAAGTAAGAAAAGCGCTCCCGGCAATCCTGTGCCACCCTGATCAACGGAGAGTGTGCACAGCGCCCTGGGTCACACACAGAGCCTGCATTAGCTTGCAGGGGAACTCTCTGCCTCCTTGCAGGGAAGAGATGAGAAAGCAGCCAAAACAAGGCACAGCAGCTGAAAGCCAAAGCCACAAACCCTCTCTGAGCTGCTACGCAGACTCAGCGTGTTCCGGTAAGGTATCGACAGCCCTGGCTGTTTGCTGGGGGATGCTCCATGGGGGCTCAAAACCCCAGGGACAGCAGCCTAGGGATCAGCACTGGGGATCAGCCCCGCTGCTCCTGCGTTTCTGCCTGCCGAGCCCTGCTGCTGCTTCCTCCTCCTCGCCATCACCCAGGCGCGTGTGTCCGCAGCGATGCCACAAAGCCCTTACCAAAGAACGTGCTGGTGACGGTGTCCCTGTCCTCGTGCTTCTGCTGGAGGTCCCTGAGCTGCTGGGACTCCTGGCACACGTAGATGGTCAGTCGGGGCCGCACCATCCTACGGACAGAGCAGCGAGTGAGCACAGCGCCCGCAGGATTGCCCAAGGACCCTGGCGCTCAGCCAGCAACCTTCTCTCCCCAGTGTCCTCAGAAAAAACAGAGCAGGTTACGGAATTCACCTCGAAGCAACGTGGAAGGGGCATCGCGGGTTCCAAAAAGGGTCCCAGAGACAGGTATAAAGCAGCATTCCCCTTACAGGAAGGTTACTCCACTGAATAACCATCAGCGGGCAGAGGAAAGGAGCACGGCACAGGCAGCACCTCCTGGGCTGTGGCTGCATCCCCTGCCACCGACCAAATCTTTCCCTCTCTCCCTTCCAAGAGGAAAATCATTTCCAATGCTCCTTGCCCACATGGATTTTCTTCCCCCAAATTGTCCCTGGAGCAGTTACCCTGCTGGCCAAGCTGTCAAATTAAACTGAAAGGGGTTCACAGAGGTTCATGAAACTCTGTCCTCTGTAATAGCAAGTCCCAAGCAAACGGGTTAACACCAAACACGCTTCCCTGCCACGCACGATCAGCTTTTAGAGCAGCCAACTTACCGTCCTTTCAACGCATTGAAGAGCCTGATGCCATCTGCAGGGCCACAGATCTGGATAACATCTTCTCTGGTCAGCTTCAGTAAATCTGCACCTGCAATTTGACATCAAGAGGGGAGAGAGTCACAAAAGCAGCCCAGAGCTCCTGGGGTGGGGGCCCTGGACCTCAGGGTTGTGCCAGCTCTCCCTGCAGAGCTCACCCCATCCCAAAGCCTTCAGCCCTCTGCTGACAACCTCCCCCCGCTTCCCCCGGAAGGACATTTGCATGTTTTTCCAGACTGTTTTTGGAAGAATGTGCTTTGGTACGACCCCACGGCCGGCATTATCAGCCTTTTTCCTCTTACAGCCTGCTACCCAGTGCCTCAGTGACCCTGGATAACGGAGACCACATTGCCAGGGAACGAGAGGAAAATAAGTACGAGCAGTCCTTTACACAGTGCACCAGATCAGCATTTCCCAGCTTGTTTTAAGACTAGAAGGTGCTGCGAGCTTTTGGAAGAGAAGCCACCACCATCCCCAGTGTTTTGTCAGTTGAGAGCGAGGTGAGAAACGAAGCCGACAGCTTTCAGGTAGCCAAGCTTTATTGCGTTACAAAGACACGAGATTTTCAAACAGCTGAATTTGCAAGGGGGACAGAAAGATGGCCTGGGGAGCAGAAGGAAGCAGAGCAACGGCACGGACACGGAGGGGCCGCTGGAACCTACCTGAGAAGTTTCGGAAAAGCCGAGAAAAGGTGGAGAAGCGATTCCGGTGCAGCCACTGCTGGGCCTCCTGGGGGGTGCTCGTGGGCAAGAGGTTCTGCAAGGCAGGAAAAGAAGGGTCACAGCCTCAAAGGTGACACGGACGTTTCCACCGAGGAACGAGCACAGGCCAGCTGGTTCGCTGTCTGTAATCTTACATCGAGAGCAGACTGGGCTGGGCTCACTACGCACACACAATAAAGGCTGCAGCCTGGATGGGTTTTGGTTTAAAAGGCTTCAGAGGGACAGAGGGGGAGGAAGGAAGCAACGGGGAAAGCATTAGCAAAGATAAACTGATCAGCAAAGGTCACAGCGAGCTCCAAGCAGCTTGCTCCCAGCTCTGCCTTGCTGTACTGGACATTTTTCACTCTGTCACCTCTTCTTTCCAAACAGGAGTCAAAATGAAGTTATAACCCCCCAAAGACGTTAAACTACAGCAGTCTCTTCCCAGGCAAACTGCAGCACAGCCACCCACGAGCCCACCACCACTCGATCACAGCAAAGCCCCTTTTGCGACCCGTGTCCCATCCTTACCACAAGCACAAGCTCTGAAGTGTGACTTACATCTGCGATCGGAGGGGGTGGCTCGGGCTGGTGGTTTGGAGAGCCATTTCTAGATGGGGGAAAGAGCCAGACAGAGCACAACACGTGGTTAGCACTGCCCTTCCCTTCCTGGCACGGGATGCCCGCAGGCAACAACACCGCCCTGCAAAGCACAGCGCCCGGTTGGTATCGGTGCCGCTTCGACACCGCGGAAGCACGGGGGCACCGCTGCTTGCGGGCAGCCCCGCAACGGCAGCAGCACCATCATTGCTGCAGCGAGACACTTTGCAAGCACACACGGCTCAGGTAAGAGCAGTCAGCACGGTCACCGTTGTACTGAAACACTTTGCAAGCACAAACAGCTCAGGTAAGAGCAGTAACGCGACGGGGGAAGGCAGAGCGCAGCAGGCTGGAAGCCGAACGCAAGGGGCTGCTGATCGAACGCGCACACGCTTCTCGTGCAAGAGCCGAGCTTTCTGGGAGCAAGGAGAGGCAACGGCGCTCAGCTCCGAAGGCTTTCGTTTCTTTTTTTCCACCCTGACGCTGCCTCTGTGCGGGCTGCTTCCGCCTCCTTGCACCCTGGCACCGGGCGCTTCTTCCTTGTGCTGCCAGCTGGGGTGCATCGACCTCTCCGGCGAGCCAGGAACGGACAGCCAGGCAGCCTCCCCTCCAGACTCACCCTTCTCCGATGGAAAAGCTGCTGTGGGAGCTGTTGAAGCCAGGGGATGGCGCGTTATTGACGTACGTTATCTCTGGCCAGGGAGAACACTGGAAAGGAAAAGCCAGAAGGGTCACAGGTGGCTTTGGACAAGCCCACGCGTCCGCTCCGCTCAGCGCATGTTAACGGCCATTTGCTGGCTGGCAACTGGTGACGAAAGAGAATTAAAGAATAAAGTCGGGGATTAAAAGGAGCCCTGCTAATTCACCGCAGACAGGCACAAGCCTCAGACTAAACAATCCTTCATCTCAAAAAGCCAAGAGCCCCCAAATTCGAGTGCAGGGAGATCAGACTCTTAAGTGATCTGTGTCGCTGGGCTGACTGACACGTGCAGCACCGCCAGCCTCAGCACCTCCAGGGCGCATGAATCACCCGGGGTGGGATGAGGGCTCCCTCCCCAGGGCGTTTAAGAGCTCAGACTACCAGGGTTTCACAGACTGACACCTCCCAGGCAAAGGGAGGAAACGGGGGAGGTTTTCTGCTCACTCATGACCTACATGGCCGATTGTCATGCAGGCAAAACAAAGCTTGCAGGCAGAGGGAGCATCTTTCGTTATTCAGGGGAAAAACCACCGACTTTCGAGGCACAAGAGCCCTTTTTCAGGCCTGCTAAAAATTATCTCCTCTGCCTAGAGTTATTTATCTGGCTTTTGCCTTGCAGCCACAAACAACTGAGGCAAACACCTCAGAGCAGAGCAGCCAGCTCCTCGCGGCCAGGGCAACGCAGGCTTCACTCAAACAACGTCCCCGCCCCGCACAAGGACGCGCCCCACCTCGGTGAGTATCGTGGTCTCGTAGGAGGGCTGGTACTTCTCCTTCTCGTGGGGTGTTCGCTTCTCCATCTTTTCCCGGTCGGTCTTCTGCTTCCGATCAGCTCCCTTGGGCTGGGGAGGAGATATCGGTGTTAGATCAGCGGTGTGGGACAGAGAGAACCGCGACAGCCTGAGGAGGTGACTCGTCCTCCTGCTCTCCACCATTTCGGTGGCACGTACTGCACCACAACACAGAGAGCTGGGTTATGAGCTCGGCTTTGCTGTGACCTCGAAAAGACGTCTACTTTCTTATAGCCAGGCCTAGGAATGCTTTTGCTTGCTGCCTTTATAACGCGCTCAAAGCCTTGGGGATGGCAGCAAGAGAGGCGTTAAAACCACCAAACCGTCCCGGTGCTCCCCTCTGCAGGACCCTACAAACAATAACAGGCAACATCCTAACAGCAGCAATCCAGCACGGCGTGAGGCATCTTCCTCCTCTAGACAGCAGAGAGGAGACCTGAACAAGCTCCCAGGCAGCTCCAAGCTGGGTGAGGAGGTGCTGCTCGGCTGCAGCTCAACCAGCCTGCTGCAGCCACGGAAATGGAACAGCTGCTGTTATCTTTCCAGCCTCTGTGGTCAACGTTGTGGCTACTGGAAGCCAGGAAGGATCCGTGCTCCAGCCACGGACGAGCACAGACGAGACTGACACCGAGGGAGCTCTTCTCAAAGCAGAGACGCTCCCAATTTGAGGGGCAGAGGGGAGAAAGGGAAGAACGGGGTGGGAGCCCAAAGAGCATCAGCCCTAACCAGACAGCACCCTGCAGGGACGGGCCCACAGGCACCACCCCGAGCCTGCTGCCCCAACACTCACAGCCCCAGGGCATCAGGGCAATACCGGGAGCCTCTGCCAAGGGCTCGGGCAGGCGAACGCCGAGGAGGTTGAGGGTCCCTGTGCTCCGGTGCCCTGGCGCGGGGCAGCGTGGGGAGATGGCCGGTGGGAGGGGTACAGCGGCGTTCCAGAGGGACCTTTTCGAACGCAGAACGGCAACAGGCAGCGGCTGCAATTTATCGTTTTGCTCCCGCAGGTGCCGCCAAGACCATCCTCAGCAGGGAGGCTGCGCCCTGAGGCTGCAGCTTCGCTCATGGGCACTTCAGCTACAGCTCTGGGTTTCCCCGTGGCAAGGTTGTCAGAGCCAAAGAAAATAAAAGCCACCCCCAAAACGCATCCCTGGCGCAGAGCGCTGAAGCTCAGTAGAAACCCAGTGCCAGATGCTTGCGATGCCACTATCCTCAGGGTGCTCATCTGCAGCCAGCCTTATCCTCTCAGCACACAGCTCCGCAGCCATCCTCATAGGCTATTTACATCCAGACACGAGCCAGAGCTCAAACAAGCCCTAACAAATCACCCCCCCGCCCCTGCCTTCGAAATTTTATAACGCAAGCGGGCAGGAGAGAGAGAAGGGGAAAGAAGCCAAGTCAACAGCAGCAGGGCACGCTGCCCGACATCCTACAGCAACTTCACGATAAAACTGCAGAGCGGCGCAGGCTCCCAGCCAGGCAGCCGACCTGCGGCGAGCCAAGCGCCCCTGGGGGGATCAGGGCAGAGGAAGCACAGCCACAGAGGCTGCGTGGCATCGGAGGGAGGACGGGGACAAGGAAAGGGACAGGGACTGGGCAGGCTCTTTGAGACAATGTCAGCGACCCAGACAGCGTGGGCACGGCCGCCCCGCGGCACAATGCCTGGGCGGTGCTGCAGTCACCTCGCTGGCACGTGCTGCCACAGCCAGATACGGCTTTGGGTGCCCTGCAAAGGATTCGGAAGTCCTGGAGCAGCTGCACACACACAAACCAACAGCAGCCACAATAGGAACTGGTAATAATGGGATAAGGAGGTCAGACGGGCATCAAAACTCCCAGCAGGATCTCCCAGGCAGGTAAGACACGAGGCTGAATGTGGGAGCTTTGGCAGAGAAGCACCACAACCCATTTACTCCCTAGTGTGCTGTTCTTGGCTTTCCAATTTTTGAGCCACAACGGCATCCAGGCTCCACTAGGACAGGAACTAGACCAGGAAAAGAGGAGTGACCAGAAGGACCGAGGGTTTTCACTGCCTGCAAGCTCGGCCACGGTCCTGCAGCCGTGCTGCTCGCTGGGGCTGCGGCAGGGACTGGGACCGGCTCCTGGCTCGCCTCCCGGAGGGGCAGGACACAGCGGACGCTGCGTGCACAGCGGGCCGAGGTACCTTGAAGACCTTGATCTGGCAGCTGGCCGAGTGCAGGTGCTCCGTGTACTCTCCGTTCTCGTTCTCCTTAAAGGTGTCTATCTGGACCCGAAAGGGCACCCCCTTCTCCCCGCCGTGCTTCCGCATGGTGAACTCCGTGCTGATGCAGTGAACCTGGGGGAAGGCAAGGCGCCCCGCCGTCAGTGTCATGTAAAGGGCAAAATGCAGAGCTCGCACGGGAGCACACAGAACCAGGAGCGTTAAGGAGTTAAGGGGACGCAGCAGCAGAGGTGGAGCCGCATTCTTCCAGCAAGTTTTGCAAGCTCTCGATGTTACGAGCAGCCCCTGGCTCAGCAGGGCAGAGAGCTCGGCTGCACCAGCCTCTGCGCGCTGGAGCCTGTTTGTTCTGGGCAGCGGGGCCAGAATATTGCCAGGAGGTATTTCAGGCAGCCGGGGAGATTTGCAAAAGCATCTAAGCAAGATGGGGAGCACATCACCTAAACCAGCAGGGCCTAAACCACCACACAAATCAAACAACTCGTAGGTGGTCAGCCAAGCTTGTCTGTTGCCAATCCACGAGCTGCCACTCTCTTGCACTGCTTGTGGCAGGAGGCGAGGTGTATTTCAGTTTATACCCTCTACCACTGTGGCATCTGGCTGCTATTTCAGAGCTCTGAGTCAAAAATCATCTCTTTTTTTCCCCCTTGGATAACTTTCAGTTTTTTTCCTAAAGCCCTGCAAGTGGAAGTTCCCCCGTCCCTTCCGTTACCTGGATAAACACGGACGTCCTCTTGGAAGGATCCCATAAGAACTCCACCGTGTTGAGCTGGGTTGGATTCGCTCTGGGATCAATGATGCCCACGGACATCGGGATATCTGCAGGAGCACATGCAGACAGGTTTTGTTAGGAGGAGAAGCAGGGGAGTAGCAGGGAAGCTACGGAAGGACCAAGTGCGCGTCTCCGCCTGCAGAACGCGGCAGAGCTTTGGGGGCTCGGAGGCAGGCCCCGAGGTGCTGCCCCAGGGACTCACCGATGTCCAGGATCCTGTCCCCAGGCCTGTTCCACCGCCAGCCCTCCAGCTGCTGATGCTCCGTGTACTGCAGGCGCCGGTCGTGGAACACCACCCGGAAAATGCTCTAGAGGGGACAAACTGTCAGCGGCTGGGGCTCTCCCAGTAAACCCCCCGGTCCTCAAGACATTTTCCAGTGCAAAAAAAAAGGAGCAGAGAGGGAAGTGGAGGGACCTGAAGCCTCATGAAGAAGCCAGGGCAACAAAATAAAGCCCAGCTGGACCCTTGACAGGACACGACCTTGTGTGCTGCTCCCTACAGCCCCAGCTGGACCTGTGCACCGAAGCTCTCCACTTACCTTCACCAGTTTCCCATTAATCTCTGGCAGCTCCCCAATTTTCCTGTTGTCCAGCATCCGGATTTCATACGACTGCCCTGAGGGAAGGAAGACGAAGGCTCCTTGTTGTTCGCCACGTACAAGCCGTTGCTGCCACCCTCCCTTGCATTTTGACACCTTTTGCTGCCACACCAGACACGCCACTCGATCTCCTTGCCACGTTTCAGCACGGGGTCCCAGGAGCACGACCATCTCACCGCCCCCCAACGCTCCTCTCCAGTGACATGCAATCCTCTCCCTTTCTGCTGGCGGATTCCCTAGCAAACCCTTACCAACCAAGTGCAGACCCAGCACAGGGCAGAAATCGATTACTCAGCTTCATCTGGCTGTGGTCACCAACCCAGACCTCCTGATTCTACCGAGAAGCGATGGCTGCAGCTTGAAAGCACAAGACGTGCCCACTGCAGGGCACCCCAGCACACTCCTGCCCAGCTCTGGCAGCACGGAGCAGCTCAGACAGCTTGGCTGCACCCAGTTCTCCAGCTGCACTTCACACCGCGCAGATTTTACTCGTGTGAAATCCCACGGGCTGCTCGCACCACCACAGCAAGGCGAAGGAGCCAGCGGTTTCAAACAGGAGCAACGTGGGGTTTAGTAGCGAGGTGCTTTCCACTCCCAATGGGAAATAGCCAAAGGCAGACCTTTAGGGTTAAAACGTGGCGGGTTTAAACCAAGCGCCTGGGGTTCCCTCACCTTGGTTGAGGTAGGTGAGCGTTTCGTCGTGGAGCTTCACCGCAGGGGACGTGGCCGCACACAGCACATACTGGAAGGGCAGAATTTTGTTCTCATTCTCCGGAGGCAAACTCGATTCTTCCTGTTTGAAGATGGGCAGGGCAAGGACGTCACTGAAAAGAGAGGTGTCAGACATTCATTTCGGCTCTGGCTCCAGGGGTGAGGCGGTAGGTGTTGGGTTCCTCCTGCGAGGAAGAGCTTTAAGATTTTTAGTTAAACCAAAACCAAGAAACAACAACACCACACGAGCTGTGACATCTCTGCACAACTGCAAAGGGGCATTAAAGCAGGCCAAGGAGATCTGGGGAGAGGCCCTGACACCAGCTCTCGCTGCAGCTTTTTCAAGTTGTCCCCCCTAACACACGTTTCTTGCTTCAAACCTACGCAACAAGCGAGCCCGCGTTGCAGACAAAGCCCAGCTCCTTCGGCAGCACGCCTGCCCCAGCAGAGCAAGGAAGGCAGGATGCCTCCAGCACCACGCTGAGGAATTCCTGTCCTCCCCCTCGAGGTACCAGCCCAGTGCCCTGCTCCCTGCAAGGCGGTGGTTCAGCTTTGGGGGCACAGGAACGGGAGCCACATGGGGAGAGCCAGCGTGGGGCAGAGCCCCCCGAGCCCGTTTTTAGGGTGGCACCGAAGTGCTGAGCTCTGCCACCGAGTTAAGCCCTGCTCCTTCTCCGTGAGAGGCTTCTGGACAGCTCCCTGGACAACAGCAACAGCTCCCTGCCAATTCCACGTGCTTTTGGGGAAAGCCTCCGCTTACGCGCTTCGTATCAGGGTGTGGGAGAGGAGCTCCTGGAACAGAAGGAGCAGAAGAACCGCAGCCAAGTTCTGCAGGTGGAAGCGCCCGCTCAGTGCCCAGTTATCGCCTCCGAAGCCGCCGCTTCTCCCCCAAATCCCCGGGCTCCAGCACAGACCAGCAGCACCAAGAGCTCGGCTGCGTTATGCAGCATGAAGCACAACCCCACAGCGCACGTCGTGAAGGAGCAGCGGTGTCCAGCCCTCGTCGTGCTGCCGGCAGCCACCTACCAGCGCTCGGCCCCGAGGTAGCAGAGTCCCTCCTCCATGGGGAGAGCCCCAGCCGGGCTCCGAAATGGGGGCGCCCGTCGAAAATGTTCCCCCCCTGTCCTGCACCGCGGCGCTGCCGTGAGAGATGGGAGGAAAATGTCAGATGTCAGGCCACAAAGGTCAGCGCGCTCACCTCCGGGGGTACGCGCTCTATTTACGGGCGGCTTAGGTCAACAAAAGTCTCGGAAAAAAAAGAGTCAGGTTTCAGCCGGCTCCGGCAGTGCGGTGCGAGGGTCTGCCCGCGCCATCCCCAGCCGATGGGTGACGGAAAGCTGCCGCCGGTGTTCACAGCGAGGTCCCGAGCGGAGGAACCGATCCGAAACACAGCCGATGGCACTGCTGCGATGGAGAGGGGATGGGTGCGCTCCTCTCAGCTCCCGCATGTCTGCGATTTGGCCAGCTAGCTGCCTGAGGATCCTCAATTAAACAAAACCAAACGGTTCTGGCATCCCAAGAGGGGTCAGGGATAACTCCAGGAAGGTGCTGCCTCTCCTTGTCTCTGGAAGGAAGAGGAGAGCTGCTACTCTGCTTCCCCTGCACGAGGGCACCAAGTCAGCAGTTTCTTTCCACCGCCACCTTTCCTCTCTCCCAGCGCCTTGTTTTTAATCCCAACATCTAACGTTTCCAGCTGCTCAAAGAACTCAAGTCTTGCGTCAGCTCGTCCCGGGAAGGCCTCTTGCAGAGAGAAGTCGGGGTCACAGCTGGATTTACGTGAATTCTTTCTGGCTGCATCTCTGGGCTGCAGGGAAAACCAGAACAGCTTCCTGCAGCTTCACTTCCACGCCAGCTCGCCCCAAGCTCCTACCTGGCCCCAGCCCTCCGGTCCAGCTCTCAGCACCACCGAGCAGGCGCGTCCTCGTCACTACCAGGAACAGAGCTGGGGGTGCCAGGGCAGAGCTGCCAAGCGAGCACGAAGCCACCTCCAGAGCACAGGCCACGTGCTCAAGCAATTCGGTCTCAATGTCCAACACCGCAGGGTCCTGCTCCTGCTCACCGCCCATGCACGAGGACTCCCTGGGGGTCCCGGTCCTCTCCTTCGCTCCTGGCTCTGCTCAGAGCCAGGGCAGAGCTGGTCCCAACGGACAAGTGCCCGCCGCTGCTCCTCGGAGGTAATTATTTGTGGCAAGGCAAAGTTCCTGGGGCGTTTACAGCACGAAAACAAAGCCAGGGAACGGGGGAACGGGCTCTGCCAACCGGCCCCACACCAGGCACAGGACCGGCGCCGCGATTGAGCTGCGAGTCGAGGGCTGGGGGAGGCCGTGCGCTCAACACCCGCCTGGCAGTGCCCCGGCCTCCAAAACCACCTCCAGCCACCGCCCCCCCACCCTACCCCGCGGGCCACCCCGAGCTCAGGCCTTCCAGTGCCCGAAACCGGAGCGGGCAGAACCCAGCTCCCGGCGGGCCCGGTGCGGCCGCAGCCCCATCCCACGCCCCCGCCACGCCGGGCACCCCCAGGGACTGGCACAGCACCAGGGCACGTGGATCCCCCCCGAGCCTCCCAAACCTCGTTGAGGGGCACAAAACCGCCTCGGGGGACAGTGGGCGCCACCCTCGGGTGTGCCACGAGCCCGGTGGGTGCAGGGACAGCCCCCCCACCCCTCCTACCTCATGCTGTAGGCCCCGGCGCCCAGCTCCTGGCCGATGCCCGAGAGGCTGGCATCGAAGTCCTGCACCAGGCCGGACTCGATCACCTCGTCCGCCAGCGGCAGCTTCAGCGCCCAGGCCATGATCCTCGCCCCACGGGAGGCCGGGTGTGTGCCCCCCCCCCCCGGTGGGGGGACGAGCAGGGGGGGAGCCCCGGTACCTCGCCCCTCTGCAGGGGGCAGGCGGCGGGGGCCGCCCGGGGGCCCTCCGGGGTCTCTGCGCTGCTGCCCCGCTCCCTCCTCACGGGCTCCGAGCCCCCCCCCGGGCCGCTTTGGGGCACCCCCAGACCCAATTCAGGGTCTCAACGCCCCCCCGACAACTGGCTGCACCCCCCGGGCCCTCCCCGAGCCCCGCAGCCCGCTCCCCGCGGGCTCCGCCGGCCCCGACTCCCCCGGACACCCCCGCACCGGCCTCACCCCCCCCGGGACCCCCGGACCCCCCCGGGACCCCCTCCTGGGACCCCTCCGGGCCGCAGCCCCCTCCCCAGGGACTGCACCCCCAGCCCCGCTGAGCCCCCTCCCGAGGGGCTGCACCCGCCGGGGACCCCCCCCAAGCCCCAGAGGCTCCCTCCGCGGGGCTGCCCCCCCCCCCCCCCGGGACCCCCCGCTCCCGGCCCCGCTCCGGCCCCGCCGAAGGCACCGGGCCGCGGCCCCCTCAAAATGGAGGCGGCGACGGCGCGGACCCCCCGCTCCAGCCCCAGCGGGGAGCCGGCCCCGCCCCCTCGGCCGCCGTCAGCCAATAGGAGCCCCGCGCGGCCCGGTGACGCGCGGAGGGGGCCGCCAGTGGTGGGCCCCGCGCGGGGCTGCGGGGGCTGTGATTGGTCGGGAGAGAAGGTGGGCGGGGCGGGACCGGCGCGGCGCGGGGCGCTCGGGTTCCCCCCGGCGGGGAGCGGGGCTGGGCAGCGACTCTGGGGCCGCGGGTTCGAGGCCCGGGCCCGGCTCATTCGTGCGCTGAGCTGCGCGGCCTCAGCCCGGGGGGGGGATCCTGATGGAAACGGCCCCGCTCCGGCCTCGGAGCTGCTCAGAGCCCCCTCCCCCAAAAACCAGGCCCCGGTGGCACGGGGGGTGCAGCCCGGCACCGAGGGTGCACCCAGGACAAGGGAGAGTGCCCCCCGCACCCCTCCGAAAAGAACGGGAAAAGGAAAAGAAAAAAGAAAAATACTGTTTATTTCACACCACTACATCAAGTGCATCAGGCTGCCGTGGCCCCGGCGGGGCCGTCCCCCCCACCGCGCTCCCCGTCCGTCCGTCCGTCCGTCCGTCCCCGTCTGTCCATCCATCCCCAGGCTCAGGGGGTCTCGGAGGGGGGGCTCCCCCCGCCGCGGGACCCCCAAATCCTCCTCCCAGCTCGCTCTGCCCTCTGCTAACCCCGCGCGGTCCCCCCCCGTAGTGCAATGTCCCCACGGGGACAGAGGGGCAGGGGCACGAGGCCACCCTTATTTAGGTCAAGCAGCACCTCCCAAGGCCTCGGTGTCTCGACACCTTCGTTTTCGGGTTCACGCGGCTCTGTTTGCTCCGAGCCTCCTCGCATCGGCAGGGGGAGAGGGCTGGGAACTGGGGGGGGACGATGAAATAAAAGGGGGTGAAACTAAACTGGGGCTCACCGCTACCGAGCCGTGACGCTACCGGGCCTTAACGCTACCTCGGGAACACAGGGAAGTCACGGAGAAGGGAGAAAATGGCCCAAAAAATGAAAAATCACTCCTGGAAGGGGGGGAGACCTGACACAGAAAGGCGGGGAGGGCGGCCCCCCCCTCACCCAGGGGGCGTCGGGAGACACGGTGAGTGCAGGCGGGGGTCCGGCACCACGCACGTTACGGGACGACGAGGCACGCGCGACACGGGATGCGAACACAGTTGGGCCACGTGTGGGGCGGGAGGGGGGCACGGACACCTACGCGCACGGTTGGGGGGGGACCCGAGCCCCCCGCCGGAGCCGGGCAGAGGGGCAGGGGCCAGGGAAAGTCGGTCACAAAGTGCTGATGGCAGGAGGCTGGGGCGGGGGGGGGGGGTCAGGGAGGGCGTCTGGGCATGGGGGGCCCCCCCAGCCCCTTTCCTTAGGGGATCTGAAAGACGTTGAGTTTGCTGGTGTTTTTGAGCGTCTGTCGGCGGTTGCAGAACCACACGCGGACGACTTCGCGGTCGTAGTTGAGCTCCTTGGCGATCTCGGTGATCTCCTGGCCGGTGGGCAGCGCGTTCTTCTCGAAGTAGGCGTTGAGCGCCTCGATGGCCTGCGGCGTGAAGGACGTCCGGCGCTTGCGCTTCTTGGAGGGCTCGCCGCCCACGAACTCCATCAGGTTCTGCTGCCCCTCCTGGTTGCGCAGCTCGGCCTCGCTCAGCCACTTCTCCAGCACCGGCTTCAGCTTCTGGGCGCTCTTGGGGGTGATGTCGAGCTTCTCGAACCTGCAGGGACAACACGGACCATGGGATGCTGAGCACGTGGCAGGGGCAAGGGGAAGCCCAGTGGCACCCCACGACACCGGGACCAGGAGGTGTTTCCCTGGCAGGGGTGCTGCCTCGTCCCGACCTCCCTCCTCGCCACCTCTATTCCTCCTCCAGCAGCAGGAGATGCGCCGCCTACGCCCCACGGCACCCCCGGCCCCATGCCGGTACCTGCAGATGGCCGACTGGCTGTAGGCAGGGCCCTCGGTGGCCGTCAGGGCCTGCCCCACCTGGGTCTGCGTCAGGCCGAGGGACAGGCGCCGGATCTTGAAGTTCTTGGCGAACTCCCGGATCTCCTCCAGGTTGATGCCGTCCTCCTCCACGCCGCTGTTGGGGGCCTGGGGCTCTGCGAGCGGAGGGGCGGCATCAAGGGCGGCCGGCGGCGACCCCCCGGGGCTCCTCTCCCCTCGTGGGGAAGCCCAAATCCGGTCCCCCCCATCCCTGTCCCCCCCCTCAGAGGAGGGCAGAGCAACTCACTGGCCACCAGCTGGCTGACGGTGGGCGTCTCGGAGCAGGTGATGGGGACGGGGGCCGAGGCCGCCTTCGCTGCCGGCGCAGGGTTGGCGATGACCACGGCCGGCTGGGGCAGAGCTGGGGCCGGCTGGATGGGCTGCACCTGGGTGGGCAGCGAGGGTCAGCAGCGGGGCTGGCACCCTGGCCAGCACCCAGCAGGGGTCCCCGATCCGGCACCGTGTCCCCGATCCAGCACCGTGTCCCTGTGGCTGGCCAGCCACGGGCTCGATCTGTGCGGTTAAACGAGCGGCCACCGTGCTGCTTTGGCTCGGGGTGGGGTGAAACGGGCTCGGGAAAGGAGGAGGGAGCCACCCAGCCACCCAGTACAGAGCCCACCTGGTTCTGTACCGGGTCCCGGCAGCCCACTGCATGCAGGGGGGAGGCGAGGCGCTGTGGGGCAGTTTGGGGGTGGCTGGCACCTCTGCTGGCACCAGAGCCAGATGGGGACACCAAGCGTCCCCATCCCAGCTGGGAAAAGCAGCCTGCGAGCGGGATGCGCAGCATCCCTACGGGGCCGGGCCACGTCCCGAGGATGGTCGCGTTGTCCCCAAGTGCCGTGGCCCCATCTCACCTCGCTCTTGGTGGGGGGCTCGGGGGGGGCGCTTTTCTTGATGGTGGCCGCTTGGATGGTGCCGCTGGCCAGCGTGGCGATCACCTGGCCCTGGGCATTGAGCAGCAGCTGGGGCGTCACCGCCTGCACCTGCAGGTTTGGGGCCGGCACCGGGCTGGCCGCCGCGATGCCGGGGGGGTTCACCACCCACGGCAGGGTCCCGATCACCTGCGCAAGGGAGGAGAGTGGGGGCTGTGGGGGCACGTCCTTCCAGCGCCCTTCCCAGAGCCGCAGCACCACGTTTGTGGGGGGTACCTTGGGGACCCCCCCTCCCCATCCCCGGCGGTACCTGGCCCTGGGCGTTGGTCAGGATCTGCCCCGTGATGCCCTGCACGCTGGAGATGGTGTTGGCGATCACGGGGGCAGCTGCCAGGGAGCTGAGGAGCTGCGTTTGCCCCCCCAGGGAGGCGGCGCTGATCTGCGGAGAACCAAAAGGCAGGGGTTAGGGACGGGCGCACGGGGCTGCTCGTCATCCCCGCCGGCACGGCCACCGCTCGTCCCGGGGTCACTGCGTCCCCCCCTGTGGCAGGGCGGCCCCCGCCTCGCTGCCGTGATGGGAAGCGGTCGCTCCGAGTCCTTTACCGCGAGGGTTTTTTTCCTAAGCCACTCGGAGGGCTGCCCGTGTGGTCACCGGAGAGGGATAAGCGTCCGTCAGGGATAGGGAAACTGAGGCCGGGGATCTGGTGCCGGGAAAGGGGAGCGGGCGCGGGATTGGGGCTGCCCGGCTCCTTACTATGCCAGGGTTAAAGGCAAATCCCGCGGGCTGCACTGTGATCTGGGTCTGCGGCTCAAGCGGCTTCGCCACGGGCGGCGTGGGCGCTGCAGCGGGCTGTGGCAGGATGGGGGGCTGGCTGGGCACGGCGGGCGCCGGGGGGAACACGCTCTGCGGCTGGAGGGGGGGCCGGGGCTGGACCGCAGCCGGCAGCGTCTGGGCAGGCTGCACCGGCGCTGGGATTGCGGTGTTGAGGACGGCGGCGGCTGCAAAGAGATGGAGAGAGCGTGAGCTGGGGAGAGCAGGGGACATCGGGGAGGCTCCAGGATGAGACCTGAGGCTCAGTGGGTCCCCCGTCAGCCCCCTCCCAAAGGGCACCGCATCGCCCGTGGCGCCTCCGTGCGCTCGCACGTCCCAAAGGAGCTCCCGGCAGCCGTGCACCGGGCAGGGCTGAGCTGCAGGATGCATCCTGCCCGCTGAAGGACTGGGTTAATCCAAACAGAGCGGGGAGCCCGGGGCCCCCATCCCAGCTGGGGATGGATCCAAACAAGGCTTTCTTCCCCCGGCTCCGCAGGGAGCTCGGAGGAGGCAGTTCCTTGCTGGAGAAGGGCACAAAGCCTGCCTGGGCACCGCAGAGCCCCTGCGGTGCTGCCCCTTGGGGAGGGTCTCAGCCCTTGCGGACCTGCACCCGCTGCAGCGGTGTGACACGGCCACAACCCCAAACCTGCCCCGGACCCCAGACCCCGAGCACTGTCCCTGTACCCCCATCTCCCCCCCGCCGCTGCCTTCCTCCCCCCCCCGCCGCTGCCTTCCTCCCCCTCACCGCTGCCTTCCTCCCTCGCGCCGTCTCCTTCCTCCCTCCCTCTCACCGCCCCTCTCCGACGCTCCCAGCACCTTTCGGCCTCGGGGGGGTCGCGACAAACCCTGCTTCTTCCAGCGCCCGCGATTAAACACCGTTTCAGACCCCTCCTGGAGAGGACGGCCTCGGTTCGGCAACAAGCCGGGGAGGACCAGGCGTGCAATTAAGGATGCTGCAAAGCAGAAGAGCACCGGTTACCTTGCAGATTGGCTATAGGTGGTTTGAAAATTCCCCCTGTAGGAGAAGCAGCCGTCAGTCCGGGAAGGGCAGCGACCGTTGCTGTAGGAAATGTCCACACAGCCAGCCCCTGCTGACCTGCCACTTGACCTGCAATACTGATGGGGATAAGAAGAGGTTGAGTAACTGTCCCTGCTGGAACCATTACTCCTGTCACAACTGTTGCTAAGTTTTCCTGAGTCAAGACCTGCAAAAGCAAACAAGATTTAAAAAAGAACAAAAATCAACGCCACTGCAGACAGCATCAGCGAGGCAAGAGCGAGCACAGTCTTTGCAAAGGGGCGCGCAGCTGGCCCGGGGTCCCTCCCATCTCAGCAGCTGGGTTCCCAGCTCCGCGGAGCCCCCCACGGCCCCCCCGAGGGGGGGATGCCCCCCACTGCCCCCCCCCCCCCCACCACCACCATGGCCGTGGCTCTGGCAGCACCTCGGGCGGCGAGGGCGCCGAGCGGAGGGATGGCGGCGTGGTCCGGGAGGCAGCTCCTGCGCCCCGTGCCACCAGCCGCCGTCGCTGCCCCGGGTGCCCACCACCAACAGATGTCCCCCCCCGCCCCCGGCCCCAGGTCCCTGCCCCCCCCCCCGGGGTCCCCTGCAAGCAGCCGTGCTCCCCCCACTCCACCCCCCCGGTGCCCCAGCCCCATCCCATGCCCCCCCCAGGGTAGTTACCTGCGGGGCGGCCAGCGGGGCCAAGGGCTGCGGCTGCTGGCTGGCGGCGTGGCCGAAGGTGCCGCCGGGGGGGACGCTGCTGGGGGTCGCTCCGGCCGCCGGCTTGGTTTTGCCTTGGGGGGGGGGGCAGAGGAGAGGGTTCGAGAGGCGCTGGGGTAAGGGGGGGACCCAAATCACAGCCACAACCCCCCCCCCGGGGATGAGCGTCCCTCCCAGGGCTGCCCCCGTCCCCCCTGGGATGGTGCTGGGGCAGCACCGGAGCAGCACTGCAGCCCCCCAGCCCCCCCTTGGGATCTGGGGGGGTCGTCACCTTGGTTATGGGATGCAGGAAAAGGGAGTTTGGGGCTTATTATGGGATGTTCAGGGCAGGGATCCAAGGAGGGGGAAGGAAGGGGTTAGGAGATCCGGGCGGGGGTGCACGCTGCGCCTGTGCCCCCACCAGCCCAAATCAGCAGCGGCTGCAGCGGTGCCAGCGCCCAACGGGGGCACCCTGGGGAGGTGGAAGTTTTGTAACAAAAAAAAAAAAAGTTTCCAGAAAATGGACGCAATTCGCTGCACGAGTGAAATCTTGCATTCTTCTGCTAAAGCTGTTTTAGCTAATTTTCATTTGTGATTTTCAACCCTCCGCCCAACTGCACAAGAGATATTAATATTTCTAAGTTATCATTAACATCCAGGTAAGAGGAAACCTTGCTCCTAATCCTTATTTATTACTTTTGAAAGACCTATTTATTTTTTGAGCAACCTCTTGTATTTATTCTGCTCGACTTCTAATAACGGCAGCCCTTGGGTACAAAATCCACATAATCCTCTTCTATTTTTGAAAAAGAAAGACACCCTTTTCCTGTCTTCTCCTTCGGCAGAAAAACTTTTACCAAATAAATACTTCTCTCATCTACGAGCCAGGCATTTCTCAGATTTGGGTCGCTGCCCAGAAATAGCTACAGGTCTGTGAAGTTTTTTTAAAAAAAGCCTTTTTAAATTTTTTTTTTTGTAGCAAAATCTAAGTGGTTCTAAGCCCGGGTCTAAGCGCTGCTCTGAGCGCAGGATGCTTCCCCCTCCCAGCTGCCGGAGGAGGAATTGGTTTGCTGAACCCTAACAGAGCTCGGCACGGGGATGCTCCGGAGCAAGGGACGGGGGCTGCTCGTCCCACCGAGCGCCCCGGAGCCCAACCTGCCTGCAGGGCCAGCAGGAGCAGGGCAGCCCAGGGAAGGAGCCAGGGCAGGAAAGCATCTCACCGGCCGCCTCGGCGCTGCACGAGGTCTCGGCGCTGGGCGGCACGTCCTCTCTGCCCGGGTCGCCGCTCCCTCGCGGGGAGCCCCGTGCACCCTCCCCGGGTGGCATCTCCAAAGGTTTCCTGTCCTCCTCGGCCGGCGGCGGGGCGTCCACGCCGACCTCCAGCACGCGGATCGTCTCGTGGCTGGACATGACAATGACCTGCGAACGCGTCCCCAAACGTCCGTCAGCTCCGGGGGCTGGCCCCCGCGCCCCAGCGCAGAGCGACGGCTGCTGGGCTCCGCCCGTCCCATGGTACCCCTAAAACAGAGCATGCAGAGCCCCCCATCCCCTCGAGAAGGGGTGTGCAGGGGGTGAACGCCACCCCAGCACAGAGGGGTCCAGGCCAGCACCTCACTGCTTGAGTTAATCAGCAGCTTCAGGGCTCCCCCATAATTAAGCCCAGCTCCGTGTGCATCGGAGGGTGATGTCTGTAGTGGTAAAACACGGCTGGCAACGGCCGTGGCAGCCCCAGCAGAGCTGGTATTTGCTGCTAAAAGCCAGCAAACCAGCAAAACTCCCTGCAAGGTGGCAGAACAACGCCAGCGTGAACGGCTGGGGCTGGGCAAGCCCCCAGTATGCTGCCTCTTGCACGGGGACACAGGGAGCCCAGAGCAGTTTTGCTCCTGCGGCTGGATCTTTGCTCCTCTGGATGCGAAAGCAACCGACGGCAGCTCCTAGGGCTGCGGGCAGCCGAGGCGTGGAGCAGAGGTTTCCTGCAGCCGCTGCCCCAACGCCTCACCCTGCGTGCCCCGTGCCGGGACATGGGGTGCCCCTACCTGCTCGTTGACCGTCAGCGGGGCCTCCTGGGTCTGCACGGCTTCGGGGTCCATGATGTCCCCAGGGAGGCGGGAGAGGGCAGGGGGAGCCGGCTCAGACCTTCCTCATGCTGCAAGCGAGGGACACCGGTGTTTGTCCCCGAGCCACCGGGTGCCGCGGGGCCACGCACTGGGAACCGAGCACGCCCGGAGGCTCCCCGCGCCGCCCTGCCCGTCCAGCCTCCCATTTTACCAGCTCTTTACCAGCCCTGGCTGGGGCTCGGGGTGGTGCAGGGCTTGCTGGCACCCCCCTGCCCTGCTCCAGGGGGATGCATGAGCCTGGGGGGGCCCTCCGAGCACCCCGTCCCCAGCAGGAGGCTGCGGAAGAGTCGGTGTCCCCCCAGAGGGGTTGGGGACGTGGGGCCAACCCAGTTTGTTTGGTGAGGGTCAAACACACTGCGAGCAAAGCAAGAAAACGTGCTCCGAGGGGCAAGCCTCTTCCCCTCTCCTCTCCCACTGCGCTTGGGGAGATGAGGATGCGATTCCTGCAGCCCCTTTCAAAAACCCTGAAAAAGCAGCCGTGAACCGTGGCTGCTCGGGCACAGAGCAGGTCCCCAGGGGCCTCGGTGACACCCCCCGGCTCTCCCAAGCCCCCGATGCGCAACGCCAGCAGCAGGAGCCTCGACCTGCTCCATCCCAAGGGGACCCGGGTCGCTGGGGTGCTTTGGCTGATGTTTTCTGGGGGGTGAAACGAGTCGCTCCCGATGGAAGGGGCTCGGCACACCTGTTGGAAGGCGGCTCGTCCTCCCCCAACGCCCCTCATTATCCCGTTTGGTCACGTAGTGTCCCCTCGCCGCCTTACAGGAGCATAATTGCCTTTATAAGAGGCTTATGAATTTTTTATTAGGAATGTCTCTGGGACGCATTTAACCAGCCAGCCTGGATGACATTCAAAATTACTTGATGCATGTGCGAAGGTGTCCTTGTTTGTGGAGCTGTGCGGGCGCCTGGGGCGTGTTTATCCTGGTGGGTGCAGCCAGACCCCGGCTCTCCCTGCCCAAAATGCCCCAAAACGCTGGGCCCTGCAGCTCCCTCTGCCCTGGGCCTGATTCTGTCTCTGCCTCGCGGAGTGCGTCCTGAGCCGGGGCTGGCGTTTGTCTGCGGTTCCTAAACACCATCACTTGGATCCCGCCACTACAAGGGGGCCCAAATTGAATTAAGAGCCAAATTCTCATTTGAAACTCAACAGGGGCCGAGCATCTCGCTCCCTGAGGCTGGCTTTTCAAACACCGCTCATCATTTATTGTCTGCAGCCAAACGATGCTGGGGGTCCCAGCAGAGCGCCAGGACGGGGCTCGGCAGCCGCCTGCCCCTGCCTTGGTCCTGCCGGGCTCATCCCAAACCTCGCCCGGGACCGGGGGGCTGCAGAGTTTCAGCCCCGTGGCCGGATTCGGCGAGGGCGTCCCCGCAGCCCGTGACTGCTCCCCGGTACCCGCTGCGAATTTTTAAACCTGGCTTCAGAGCACACAAACACCTTGGGATGCCAGCGCGCGGTTTAATTAACAATTTATTCTGGTGCAACAGAGAGCAGAGCGAGGGACGAGCTAGCGGCTTACGCAGGCAGCTGGCATTATTAAAAGTTAATGAGCTCCCCGGCAGCCAGAGCTGGGCGAGTGGCAAGGAAGCCGGAGCAGGGGACGCCTGTGCTGCCTGCACGGGGCAGGCAGGGAGGAAAACCGGCGGACCCGAGGCGCGAAGGGTCCCGCTTCGTGCCGGGCGAGAGGGAGAAGGAAAACTCGCAGCAGGTGGCAGGCGCTGGTCGGGGGGCTCTGCCCTGCCTGCTGCTGAATTCCCCCCACCGGCTGCAGTCTGGGTGCCGCATATCGCGATATGTCGCCTCTGGGTCACCCGGCCCGTGGCCCGGCACCAGCAGGGCAGCCTTTGCGCCCTCGTGTTAAGTGCCTGGCATCGCCCAGCACAGGGCAGCTCCGTCCGGCAGCTGGGCCTGCAGGAGGTGGGGAAGGTCCTTGGTCCCGTCCCGTCCCCTCCCTGCCTGGGACGTCACCGTGTCCCCGAACGCCTGCCACATTGGTGTCCCCAGCGGGGGCACCGGGGCTGCCCTTATGGAAGGGGACGCCGGCACAGCGGGGCCCCCCGGTTAGGTGAGGTGAAACCCAAGAAGCTCAGCTATCTATAGCTTTACATAGGGTGCGTGTAAGCAGCTGCTGGACAGACAGACAGACAGACAGACAGCTCCGCGCCCCAGGAGAGGAGCCAGGCAGCCCCTGGGCCAGCCCGTCCGTCTCCAGACCCCAAGGGTGCGTAGCATCCCACTTTTTGGGCTGCTTCAACACCGTGATGGAGAGGGACGGAGCACCCCAGGGGCCGCATGGTTTGTGGGGGAACCCTTCCTAACAGCCAGGGAACAGCCAGAACCCCAAAACGCCCCCAGGGCACTGCAGGCAGGGCATGGATGAAGCCCCTGGAACGAGCGTGCCCCAATGGAGGGGTCTCGGGGCAGCCCCGGGCGCTCACTCACGGTTTGCTCAGGGTGCAGTCGGGCTCCTGGAGGGGCTCGGGGCTGGTCCTCGGGGCAGCGCTCCGGGTTCGCGCAGTCGGCTGTGGGGAGAGAGAAAGCAGAGCTGGAGGGGAGGCTAACCCCTGGGACAAGGAGCCCCGAGCCGAAGAAGCGAACCGTCCCCAGCACGCACGGTAGCTAAAAGCTAACGCATGAATTCGCCTCCCTCGGGGACTCGGGGGGTCACGATGCAGGGACCCCCCCGCAAGCACCAGGGCTCGTTTCCACCCATCCAAGCCCCTGGCCCCACAAGGTGAGGCGAGGCCAGGAGCCGCTCTCCCAGCCGCGCGTTTCTCCCAGCACGGCCGGAGCAGCGAGAGGCTGCGGAGGGCATCGCGCCCGCGCGCCAGCCGCCGCATTTATCGCAGCGAGGGACTTCGATCCGCTCAGGCTTGCCCCGCGGGGGAAGACTCAAATAACGCAGAGAGAAGAGGAGAGAGATATTTTTTTTTTCCTCGGTGCTGTGCAAAGAGACCAATTAGCGCGCTAGACGATTAAACAGACATTTCATCATGTCAGGCTCGGCGCGGTTTGGCGGCGCGCTTTGGGTTTGGGAGCGGGCTGCTTCTCCTCCAGCAGCCCTTCTGCAGGTCGGCAGTACCATTTCATTTTCCTTCTTCACACATTTTTCGCAATTAATGGGACAAATAATTTGTCCAGATGGTGGTGTTAAGTGCACGCAGCAAGAAGACAGCCATTTCGCAACAGATGGCGACAAGGAAATGAAATGCACAAAATAATAATAATATTAAAGAAAAAAAAAAGAGAGGGAAAAAAAGGAGAGGATAATTTAAGATGCTCTGAGTCTCACTGTGAATATAATTGCCATGTTAATTACAAGTGCTGATGAGTCAGAAATGTAGCCACTTGGATCCCAAGTGGGCAGAAATCTAAGTTTGAACAAACTTGCCACAGGTGAGAAACCCTCAGAGGTTAATTAGGGCCGGTCCGTACAGAAGACATTTTGGACACGGTTACAGCTCGCTAATTACTCGCTATCGTTACCCCAGATTAATTCCTTTGGATGGCCATTCCTGCCCCAGGCTCGGGACTTTCCATGCTCCATAAGCAGCAGCCGGGGAAAGGCCCTGCCACAGGTGGGTGAGCCCTGAAAGCCACCCCAACGTGGCAAGTGCAGGACTCAAAGTGCCTTTTTACCCTTTCTTGAAGTTTATGGCCCCTGAGACGTGTCAGTGCGAGGCTGACCCGCTGTTTATTCTCAGAGGATGCGCTGTGCGACTGCCGGCCTTCGCAAAGAGGAAATCCAGCCCTCAAAATCCGCACCAGCTCTTTGGTTTTCACAGTATGGCCACTTGGGTTTTTTCTTTGAAGCCCAAATATCTGCTGGCACCCCAGAGGCACCGTACCGAGGCTCCCAGCACACCTCGCAAGCCACCTCTGAGTCCTGTGGGCAGCGCGCCCGGCCACGGCTACTTGGGGAAACTGAGGCAGGGGATGAGATGTGCCCCCTGCCACAAACTGGCTTGCAGATCTCAAACCCGTCCATTTCCCGACAAAAATAGGCTGCTCGGAGCTGCGGGGAGCATTCCTGCAGCCGAGCCGACGCGGCGAGCTCCGGCAGCCCTGGGCTCAGCCCCGCAGCATCACGCTGCCGGACCTGAATGCGGAGCCGTGCGTGCGGCTTCTTAATGCAACCTGGCGGGACAAAGAGGCTTACGGGACCCAGAGCCCGAGGAGATGAGCCTCTAATTCCTTCGGTTGTGCTCAACAACACATGCCTCCTAATCAAAACCTTTCCACTAAGCAGCGAGAGCATGCAAACCTGATTTCTGCCCCATCCTTTTGGCACCGCGGGGACTCCGGGACAGCCTGTTGGCATCACTCGGTCATGGTAAAACGGCCCCTGGGCGCACAGGGCTCAGGCCACCGGCGCATCCCTTTGCGCTCCCAGGTTGCTGAGATGATTTCACCCCAAAACCAGGCACCAGACCCCAGCATGGCACCGCACGAGGACCTCAGCTCCTGGCACAGGACCGCAAAATGCTGATGTCCAATTGCAGGAGCAGCTCCTTGGTCCCTGGTCCAAGCCCTGCCTGGCTGGCTGCAGCAGGGAGCTTGGTTTTACGGCCAGCTGTAAATTCCTGGAGACTGGGGCTCTAAGGGAAAGCTGGCATCAGCCGTAAGTGGAAGGCTGCAAAGGCTTCAAGACAGAGGTTTCTTCTGCTGGGAGGGCTTTGGAGCAGCTCCCTGGCGCTCCCGGTTACTCATCCATGGCGTGAGTCAAGCTCGTTCCTGGAAAAACCCATGCCAGGGCTTGGGCCGGCCAAATCTTGAAGGCGAGTCCGGGAAAAGGAATCGACGAGCCCAAGGGGAGCCCTGCCAAGGCGAGCGAAAAGACGCGGGGGCTGCTCAGAGCCAGCGGGAGCCACACTCGTCAAGCGAAGCGAGCGGGGCCAAGCCGAGCTCAGCCGCATGCCCGCGGGCACCAGGGCAGGAGCGAGCTTGGGGAGGGGGTTGCAAGGCTGAAATGGAGCCCCCTGCAGGTCCCAGCCTGGACCCCCTCGCCCCAGCGCTGCATTTTGGCTTGCAGACACCTGTGTGCGATGTAGCACAAAAGGGAGAGGGCGCTTTGCATCGGCCCGCAGCGATGTGCCCGGTGCTGGCACCACGCGCTGTGGGACCCCAGCCCAAGCACGGGTGACCTTGCAGGGGAAACACCCAAAATCAGTTGACCAGGGCTTCTTGCCAGGTTGGGGGTTTAACTCCATTATTTGCAAAATCCTCTTTGCACCGTTGAAAATCAACATTTTTCTCCTGGCCGTGTTGTGCTTTTACCCTTTCCAGCCACTATTGCCCTAAAACGCCCACGGGAAGGTGCAGGGCAGCCCTGCGCACTGCGCCCACCTCCGCCACTGACGGCTCGCACAACCTTGGTTGCATCACTTCACCTTCACTTCACTTCCCACCTTCACGGGGTTTGGGTCGCAAAAACCTGTCCCAACCCCAAATAAAACCTCGGAGGACGATGGGGATCCCCCATTCCCCCGGCACAGACCCCGGCACCGGGAGCAGCCGTGCGGTGACTTCCCAGGAATCCGCTCATTTCTCCGGAGAGCCGGGAAAAGTATTTTTATTCCCGCTGCGCCGACGGGGAGGAGAGGGATTAAGTTCACCTCCCAAGGTCATGCCAGAGGAGGGTGGCAAAACCAGGAACAGATTTCCCGTCTCCCAAGCCGCTGCATTCGAAGCTCCCATCTGGCTCCCCCCAAAAATAGCGACCGCAGCATCGATCGCCCGGGGCTGCCAACGCGAGAGGCGCCCAGGGGGCCCAGGACATCTCGGAGGGACGGTGGGGCGGGTTTGGGCGGGGACAGGACCCCCCCACGCACACCCAAAAAAAAAAACCAGTAACACTACGGTCCTGTGGAATGTAATGGGGGGGGGGGCAGTGCTCTGCCCCTCACTGGGGTGGGGGGGTAAAGGGGGGTTCCTGGATGAAGACAGAGCCCGTGATGGTGGCATGGGATGGGGAGGGGGCCGAGGAGGGAGGCAGCCCCCCCATCCCCTGCACCTCTGCCAGCTGGGGCTCTGCGGCACCAGGGAAAGTGCCGCCCCCCCCCCCCCCCCCCCCAAATGCAAGCGGGGGGCTCAGAGCAGCAGCAGGAGCTGTCCCCCCCCAAGGGGCGAGATGTCCCCAGGGCAAGGACCCCCCCGCAGGGGCACACGGCCCCCCCCCACCTTGCCGCACGCCGTGCCCAGCCCCACACTATGCCACAGCCCCCCCCGAATGTCCTTGTCCCCCCCCGGCCGTACTCTCCATCCTTCCCCGAGGTGCAGCATCTCCCCCCTGCCACCCCCCCGGGGCTCTGCTCGCCCCCCCGGAGCCCCCGGGCTCCCAAATCCCTGCCGAGCCCCCGCACCCCCCGGCACCCGCACCCCAAGGTGTGGGGGCACCATTCCTCCCAGCCGGGGGGGTCCCTTTGCCCCGCACCGCCAGGACCCCAACACTGTCACCCCCCCCCCCGCAGCACCCTTCATCCCTAGACCTCCTTCTCCTGCCCCCCCAAACCCCACCTCCCCCAGCCCCAAATTATTCCCGTCCCCCCCCCTTAACCCCGCTACGATCACATTTTCCCTGCTGGGTGCGGGGGGGGAGGGGGGGGCCCCCCAAGCTCCGGGACCCCCGTGCCCCCCCCATCCTCCCCTCGCCCCCCCGTGCCCCCCCGCCGTGCGCTCCGCGGCCCCGCCGCCTCTCCCCCCTTCCCCCCCCACCCCCCCGAACCCAACCGGGCTCTCTTTATCATAAATATATAAATTATGCTAATTACGGCATTGCATATTCACCGCGGCGGGGCCCGCCGCCCCCCGCCCGGCCCCGGCCCCGGCCCCGCACCGGCCCCGCACCGGCCCCGCACTCACCGCCGGGCTCCGCGCGGCCCCGCGCCCGCTCCCGCTCCGCTGCCGGCGAGAATTAAAAATTCATCGCGGCGGCGGCGGCGGCACAAAGGGGAGGGAGGCGGCGAGCGGGGCCCGGAGGCTGGAGGGGGGGGAAAAAGGGAAAAAAAAAATTAAATAAATAAAAAAGGGGGGGGGGGGCGGCCCGAGCCCGGAGCTCCCCGAAGAGGGAGGTGTTGGGGGGGGAAAGGGGGAGGTTGGGGTGGGTTTTGGGGGGGTTTGGTGGTTTTTTTTTATTTTTTTCTTTCCCTCGGTGGGATTTTTTAGCTGCTGCGTCATGAACATAATTTATGCGCAGGCCTTTGCCGCATCCCCGGGCTGCCACGCTGCTCGCCGCCGCCGGGGGCGCACGGAGCCCCCCCCCCAGCCCCGAGACCCCCAAAGTCAGAGCTCCCCCAAAACAGAGCCCTGTCCCTGAGCCCCGAGACTCCCGAAGTCAGAGCTCCCTCAAAACGGAGCCCCCTCCTCAGCCCCGAGACTTCCAAAGTGAGAGCTCCCCCAAAACAGAGCCCCCTTCCTGAGCCCTGACACCCCCAAATTAAGAGCTACCCCCAATCCCAGACTCTCCAGCCCCATTAAATCCCTGCCTCTCCCCAACACCAGAGCCCCCCGACCCCACTCCCAGCAGCAACCCCATGCTTTGGGGTCACGCTTTGCAACCCCCCAGCAGCCGTGTCCCCGGTGCACTGGGGGGGGGGGTGTTGAGGGGAGCCCCCCAGCTCTGCACCACCCCTCAATCCCTCCGGCTCCGAGCCGGCTCATCGTAACCCTAACGCAGCATTTGATCACCATAAATTAATGTGTTAATCGTCACATTAACGCGCAGCTCCCCGGGGCAGCACAAAGGGTTCGATCCGCTCCCCGTGCCCCCCGTTAGCCACTTTCTTTTTGGGGCTGCGACTCGGGATAAAGCCCTAGGGCCAAACCCTCTACGGGGCTCAGGGCTTTGCTCCAAAACCACCCCAAAAATCCTCGCCGAGGCTGATGAGGAGGGAGCTGGGGGCCCGGGCAGGAGCAGCGGCTGCCTTGGCCCGGGGAAGCCCCAGTAATAATTCAAGAGGCTCCATGTTCCCGGCATAGCATTAGCCTCAGATCCAGCCTCCCGGCGTAATATGCAGGAGGCTGAGCTCCGAGCCAGACTCGGCTCTCGCAGCCGGCCGGCATCGCGCTCCCCGCCGCAGAGCCTCCCCTCCCTGCCCTCCCTGGGGCTCGGGGGAGTCTGGGGGCTTCGGGGCACGCGCTCGGAGCCTTGGGAGGCTGCTCTGGGAAGGTTTTGCCCGAAGGGGACCCGCGAGGATGCTCGTGGCTGCTCGCACCCACCGGCCACGTAGCGCAGGGGCATGGGCCACGGGGTGGGTGCCAGCACCCTGTGCCGCGGTCGCTGCTGGATTCCTGCCCGCTGGTGGACCGGGAACAACACTACCGGAGGCTCTTGGATCCTACCGGCGGTTCTCGGCTCCGGGCACGGCCGTGCGGAGCCGTGCGATGTGCCCCAAAGCCGTGCTGGTCCCCGGGCCCCTCCGCCAGCTCGGGGGGACCGGGTCTTCGGGGGCGCCGGGAGAAGGAGCAAGGAAGGGCGCACAAAGGGAACTCAGGTGCAGCGCGAACCCTGTCACCACGCAATTAAAAGAAGGAAGAAAACTATTTCTATAATTGCAAAGCTCGTTAGAAGCACAGGTGCAATTCTGCGGCTTTTCAAGCCAACTCACGGACCAATTACAGCCTGTTTGGAATCATTAAAAAGAAAGGCAGCGAAGTGTATTCTCTTGCATGTCGTGTCTTTTACATTTTTTTAAATTGCAACTTTCTTCTTACCTCCTGGCAGGAAAAAAGGAGAAAAACAAAGACAAAATCTCCAACTTAGCATCTCAGTTATTGGTGCCTCTTAAAAATGAGCACGGCTTGACAAAGATGAATTATTTTTCTTTCACATCTGTATTATCTGAAAGAATTACGCCTTGTGTCTGTCCTTGCAGAAAAAGCCAATGCACTGGTTTATAACTTTGTCTTTTAACACCTTTTCCAGTCCATCATAAGATTTTCGTAACTTTTTTCCAAAATGAACTTCTGATCATCCCACGAATGCAAAAAAAAAAAAAAAGAAAAAGAAAAAAAAGTATTTGAAGTTTGTAACAGGCATTCTTGTTTAAAAAAAAAAAGCGTAAATGCCACGGGCGGTTCTTCCCAGGCTAAAATTCTCTCCCACGTGCCTTCCTGGGTGTACAGAAAAGTTTCCTGAATTAATGCAACCTACCCTCGACTAGCCTCATCTTGCAACACACCGTGGCAATATTTCGTGCCGGTTAGCAACAAATTGGAGGAGCTCAGCGGACGGCGAGGGGGGACGGGGGCTCACGCCGCACGCTCACATTCAACAGGAATCAAACAGGTGCTCAACGCCTGGCCAAGGCTCGTGCCCAGGCACAAATACTGACAACAGGCAGCCAGCACCGGCCACATTTTCGTTAATAACCGAACTGGATATGTTAAAGCATCTTCGCTTGCATACAGCTGCTATTTGAGACTGCAGCGCAATTCTGCTGAGAGCCTGGTTTGCATATGCTGTGCTGTGATTATGAATATTTAAATACCTCCATCTAGTTGAATTGCAGGCTCATTTACATACATTGGCATACTGCTTAATATAATGCATATGGGGAACAGGGTGCACATTGCATTTTTAATTTTTCTTGAAGAGGAATTGATTTTATGAGTGCTGAAAAGCTTTTTTTTCCTCGGGAAAATAGCTTGTTTGGAGAGGGGGGTGGATTTTAATTAACTGACAGGAAGAGCTGGCAAAACTAAAATGCTGACTGCAAGAATGTGTCCTTTGTTCCAGAGCTCGCTCTGCCGACGAGAACTCTTGGTAGGTGACCAAATTAATATCCCAGCTCTCTTGCCCACGCTTCTTTCGCTGCTCCCATCACACACAGCAATGGGTCAGAGAAGGGTTTGCACCTGACCATCAAGTTTCTGGCACATCCAATTTGCTACGGAAAGGTTTCCAGCCCTGCCAGGGACGTGTATACCACAAACCAGCCTATTCCAGATGTTCCAAGAACTTAATGACTGGGAGCGCAGGAAAAAGGGAGCCAGATTTTATTTTGGCCTCCGCACTGCAAAGCGACTCCAGCTGCTCCCAAACCTTCCGCACACCTGAGTTAAGCGCTTGATTTCTTTGGTACTCCGATAGATCCGGCCTCTGCCTTGTTTTTCTCCTTAGAGCTGGAAATAGGCTCTAAAATTTCCATGTTGTTTTTTTTTTTTCAGGCCACTTTGTTGTGTTGGACGCAATCTAGTCCTGGCAAATCCAAGTACAAATCCCCTCAATTTCAGTGGTGTGGGGAGGAAGGGCATGATTTTCTCCAGGTGGAAGATATCATTAAATAATTAACAACTGATTATTCATTGTTTTTATATAGTTAACTACAGGCCTACACCCGTAGCATGTCCACTGTCTCAAAGTACCTCTTGCCCCCAATTACTCACATGAGCAAAGTTTCACAAACACAGCTCTGATTTTAAGGCCACAGATATCAACAGCAGAATTTTTACGCTTTAAGTAACAAAACAGCAGTCGTTACCCCGGCCAGCTCTGCTTTTAATAGCGGTTAAATAACCCCGTGTTGTGTAAATAAGGACTGCCAGCCCGGGCCTCTGCTCGCCCGGATCCCAGAGCTGAGCATCTGGGCGTTATCTGGGTCGTGTTATCTGCAGCAGCCCCTTCGCCCTCCAGCCGTGCCCGGTGTGGGAAGCAAAGTCCGCGGCCAGGCATCCCGAAACCTCCTCCGGGTTTCCATCCCGGGGCTGCGCAGCGCGAGGCACCACGAGCCGATTTTACACAGCTTTGGGCTTTCACGGGAGTTTTGCTCTTGGAGTCGCAAGAGACCCTTAAAGAAGGCAACGGGTGATAAAAATACAAATAAAACAATCCCAGGGCATTTGAAGGCAGGTGCGTTCGGAAGAGCCTGGCTCTGCTGGCTGGAAATGTTTTCTCCTCACCTTTCACACCTTGCAGAGCATTTCCACTTGTCCTCTGCAAGGAAGTTTTCTTTATAACGGTATCAGGGGAGCAGAAAAAGGCACGTTTCTGGGAATAAATCAGGAGCTGCTGAACAGCCTGAACCCCCGGCCGCTCCAGCAGGTTCCAGGGCTTTGCAGGGTTGGGTTCGGAGAGAAAACATCAGGGCTCCGTCCCTCAGAAATCACCTTCCCAGTGCAGCTCCTTCCCCTTCCCTTGCTTTCACCCCCCTCGCTCTGCATTTCCATGGGCAAGTTCCAAGCCATCTTCTCTCCCACTTTAAAGGGTAAATATTTTTTTACAGTTCCTGTACAGTTACAAGGTGAAGAACATTTTCTGGGCATGAATTATTTATGAAGCCCTCCCAGGCACACCAGCCAGCGTGCATATTCATCAGGCACCCGGTACATTATTCATGAGAAGTTCGCTTAAATTGGGAGAGAACAATGATATTGTTGATTGAGATGCCTGGAAATGAGCTTGAAAAAGAGGGCTGTACCCTCAAACGCTGGGCAAAATGCAGCCAGAAAGTTCATCAAAATCACAAAAGAAAGGGAGACTGGCTTTCTTTATTGTGCTCTTTCATTGCCACCCATACGCATTACTATATATATATTTATTTATTTTTAAAAAGGAAGACTTCACACACAGACTCTGCACCATACCTTATCTAAGCACAGCTCCAGACCCCTGGCTGAACCTTCTACTCCTGCATCTTCAGCAGTTTATTACTTCCAACAGATTTTTGGAGTGGAAGTTAGCCCTAAACTCCCACCAAATTTGTTAAGTGTTGTTACAGGAAACCTCACTCTCGTTCTCTAACCCAGTTTTGGATCAGAGGCAGATGCCGGGGCTTTGTTGAATGGGGC
Organism: Anser cygnoides; assembly: GCF_040182565.1. NCBI lineage: Eukaryota > Metazoa > Chordata > Aves > Anseriformes > Anatidae > Anser > Anser cygnoides. The sequence goes on along the minus strand of NC_089904.1, from coordinate 544,178 downwards.
TGGTATTAAATAAATGGGACTGAATGGTGTTTGAAGGCCCGGACACCTCCACACGGCTGTGGAAAGCATCGGTGGGGAGGCCGGGACACCGGGAGCACCCGCGGCACTTGGGTGATGCCCCTAAACATCGCTGTGTCTTTTGGGACACATTTTGGGACAGCCTCTTCGGGTTAGATCACTGAAGTTTATTCAGGTGATAGATTACCAGGGCAAACGTGGAGACCGGGGACTGCCCACTTTTGGGATTCGAGGCAAAAAGAGTGCTTAGACCAAACTTAGACCAAAGAGGTGTCATTTCCACAAGGCACTGGGGGATCTGGGGCAGCTGTGGGCTTCTGGAGGCAGAAAACGGGGCCCTGAGGGGGGCCTGGGGAGAGGCCCGGGGCCTGTCCTGCCCCCCACGGACACGGCGCAGAGGAGCCCACACAACCTGGAGGCCTCCGGAGCCAAGCGAGCGCTAGTCGCGCTAATGAGCTGCTCTCCCTGCTGATGCCTCACGCAGTCCTTGAGGCTTAATTAAGCTTAACGATGTTTGGAGGTCACTGGCCATGCCCAGTCTTTTAAGCGGGAGCTCAGAGGCGGCTTCTGGGGGTGCGATTTGGGGGGAAGCAGGGGGAGCGCCAAGGGCTCTGCTTGCCCCCCCCCCCCCCCCCATTTCCTTAGTCCCTGGCCTGGGGAAAGGCCTGGTCTGACCCCCCCCCCAAATCACCCCGGGCTATGCAGGGGTATACCCCCCCCAAATTCCCCCCTGGGCCATATAGGGTGACTCCCCCCCCCCCCAGATCACCTCAGGCCATACCCATACAGGGTGACCCCCCCCATATCACCCTGGGCTATACAGGGTGGCCCCCCCCTCAAATCACCCCTGGTCCATACAGGATGACCCCCCCGCCCCCCAAATGACCCGGGGCCATACAAGGTGACCCCCCCCGCCCCCAAATCACCCCGGGCCATACAGGGTGACCCCCCCCCCCCACCCCAACGCCCCTGGGCCATGCTGGGTGACCCCCATAAAAACAAATGGGCTACACACGGTGCCCCCCCCCCAAATCACTCCCGGGCCATACAAGACCCCCCCTCACCCTCAGGCCCTGCCCCTCCAGGCCCCCCTTTTACCCCTGGGCTCTACCCACAGCCCCCCCATACCTCAGTTCCCCTCCCCCAGCCTCAGGACCCCCCCCCCCGCCCCCCCCCCGGGCCCTAAATGACGCCCCCCCCCAAAGGTCAGGGGGTAAAAGGGGGAGCGGCCCCTTTAAGAGCGCTCGGCCCCGCCCCCGCGCGCGGTGACGCAGCAGCGGGCGTGGAGCGGCCGCTTCCTGCCCCCGCCCCCCCCCCGCGCCCCCGCGGGCCGCAGTGACAGGCAGGCGGGAGCGCGCGCGGCGCGGGCACAGCGGGACCGGGCCGCCGCCGCCGCCGCCGCCATGAACGGCAAAGGCAAGGACCGGGCCGCGCCGCGACCTCCCCCCGCTCCGCCCGGCGCCACCCCTACCCGGGGCCGCGGCGCCTTTAAGGGCCTCGCCGCAGCGCGTGACCGCGCGGCCGGGCCGGGGCCGAGCGGACCAATGGGAGCGGGGCGGGCGAGGGGGCGGGCTCGCGGTTGCCATGGCGCCGCTCGGCTCGGCCGGGCCGTTAACCCTTTGTGTGCCGGACGGTGTGGGGGGGGAAGCCCGGTGACGTAAGGGGCGGGGGGGCGTTAAGCGCTGGGGGGGGGGGAGCCCTCGGGTGACGTCAGTGGATCCCCGCATGACGTCACGGGGGCCGGGTGAGGTAACGGGGGGGGGCCCTCGGGGGGGGGGGGCACTGGGGCGGGGGGGGGACCCCGCAGGTCGGGGGGGGGGGCATGGACTGGGGACCCTCCCTGGTGACGTCAGGGACTCCCCCCCCGGGTGACGTCAGGGGGGACCCGCTTCGCGGAGGGGTGGGCAAGGGGGGGTTCGGGGTGACGTCATGGGGGGGGCACGGGGACCCCCCCGGGTGATTTGGGGATCCGGGGGACGGCGGCGGGGGCGGCTGAGCCCCCCCAAAAAATAAAAGGGGGCGGGGGGGAGCGGGGGGGGGGTCCTGAGGCTGGGGGAGAGGAACTGAGGTATGGGGGGGCTGTGGGTAGAGCCCAGGGGTAAAAGGGGGGCCTGGAGGGGCAGGGCCTGAGGGTGAGGGGGGGTCTTGTATGGCCCGGGAGTGATTTGGGGGGGGGGGCACCGTGTGTAGCGGGGAGCGTCCTGCCCCCCCCCCCATGACCCTGGGACCCCCCCCGGGCAGCCCCGAGGACCCCCGGGGGGGTGGTGCTGGGGGGGGGAGGGGTCACGGCCGCCGCTGCTCCCCCCGGGGGGGGGGTGTCGGTGTCCCCGGGGGGTTCTCAGTGTCCCCGGGGGGGTCCCGGTGTCCCCCGGTGCCGCTCCGCCGCGCGTTTCTGTTTTGGGGTGAATTCTCGTGTTTCTGACTCGGGGCGAATTGCCGTTTTTTCCCCGCAGGGCAGTACCCCCCCCAGGCCGCCTACCCGGTGCAGCCCCCCGCCAACCCCCCCGTGTACCCGCAGGCCCTGCCGCTGCCCCAGCCGCCGCCCTACACGGACGCGCCGCCTGCGTACTCCGAGGTAGGTGGGGGGCTGCTCGCGGGGTTTGTTTCTCCTAAAAAAAAAAGGAATCCCTGGCTAAACGTGTCACTGATTATTATTATTATTTTTAATTATTGCTATTATAATTATTTTTACGCTGGGGGGCTGGTTTGCTGCTCCTATCCCTGGGCCCCAAATCGACGTGAACCCAAGACACGGGCGTTGCTCGGAGCTTCCCTTTGAGCTAAGGGGATCCCCAGCGAGCCCCCAGCCAAAAATCCGTCTGTGGCAATGTCCTGGGCGGACTCTTGGGGGCTGCGGGGGATCTCTCCCCGAGCGGCAGCAGTGGGAAATTGCCCCCCCCCCAGGACACACACAACTAAACGCCCGGGCAGAGCGCTCCCCTGGGCAGGCGGGAGGGTGAAAGTCTAGCTCAGGGCTTGTTCTGAGTAAGCAGGTGGGTGTGGGGAGTAATAAAGCTCTAAACCTGCCTGCGTGGCTTTTTTTTTTTTTGCAGCTTTACCGTCCCAGCTTCGTGCCTCTGGGGGCCGCCACCGTCCCCACCATGTCCGCGGCGTACCCGGGCACTTCGGTCTTCCTGCCCGTGGCCCAGTCCGTGGCCGTGGGTCCCATCGGCTCCTCCGTCCCCATGGCCTATTACCCCGTGGGCCCCGTGTATCCCCCAGGCTCCACAGTCCTCGTCGAAGGCGGCTTTGATGCTGGAGCCAGGTTTGGGGCCGGCGGAACGGCCAGCATCCCTGTGAGTACAGCCAGCTCCTCAAGCACACGCGCGCTTCGGTCGTGGGGGTGCGCGGGGGAGACGGGCCTGGTTTTGTGAGCAAAGCGAATTCGTCACGTTGGCTGGGAGAAAAGGAGGCTCCTGCCTTCGTGCGGAGGGTTTTGCTCCCTCTGAGCTTGGCTGAGAGCAGCCGACGTGTGGCTCTGGGGCTCCATCTACTCACAGACCCCAGGTCAGCCCGGGGGCCACACCGTAACATGCCCCGGAGGGAGGCGAGGCAGCAGCAGGGCTGCTGGGTGACCCGGCTGCAGCTCGCCCTCGCTCCCTGCTGCCCTGGATCTCCTCAGACTCGCGGCCACGCCAGGGTTTTGCTCCTCTGCGCGCACAAAAAGCCTCCCAAAAGCAGAGGGCAGGGCGTGGAAGCCGAGTGTTTCCCACCCTGGCCTCGATCCCCGCCTGGCAGCCAGCAGCAGGTGCCGGGCGCCCGCGGTCCGAGGTGGATGGGTGCCAGGAGGAGCTGCAGCGCTCCTCCAGCCCCCGTCCTTTCTCTCTTTTGCAGCCCCCCCCTCCTGGCTGCCCCCCCAACGCCGCCCAGCTGGCCGTCATGCAGGGAGCCAACGTCTTGGTGACGCAGCGGAAGGGGAACTTCTTCCTGGGAGGCTCAGACGGCGGCTACACTATCTGGTGAAGAAGGAAGGGGCCGGGGGGAGAGGGGGGGGGCTACATTTGTGTAAGGAAAGACATCACATACCGTCAGCACTTCTCACGATGTAACTGCTTTAGTCCATATTAACCCGAGGTTGCAGATCAGACACACCGCTGCGAGGTCTCTTCCTGTCTCGGCACGGCGGAAAGCGAAGCGAGGAGCCCCCGTGCCGAGAGCGGGGCCTCTGCTGGGACGGGGAGGGGAGACGGATTCCCCAAACGAACGCGAGCTGAGCAGCCCTGCCTCTCCCTCGCGTTTCGCTGGGGTGACACCGCAGCGCCGTCGCTGGGCTTTATTAATCGGCTGCTTTGGGGAGGGCGAGGGAGCCGAGCTGGTGGCGGGGCGCGACCCCTTCCCCTCGCGTTCGTGCTGACCGAGCCCCGCAGGCGTTGGGGTTTCCCCTCCAGAGAAGCAAAGGTGCTGGGTAGGAAGCGAGGCAACCTTCACCTCCCAGTACCAGGGGCACCTCGGCGCTTCTTCCTTCCTGACCTCACTCTAGAGCGGATCCCTCGAAGCACCCTGTGCTCACAGTCGCCCTTCGCTCCCCTCTAGGAAGGTATGCAGCTGGCGTGTGTCATGGGATTTCTTTTATACACTCCAAGTAATCTTGGATTTCTTTGCACATTAGATCTAATCAAAGCCATGCTTTGGTGCCAGAAACACAATGCAACTCATGTTTGAACATTTCATTAAATGCTAACTAGGCTTTTAGGACTATGCTTAATAAACCAACTCTTTTTCTTTTTTTTTTGAACTCAACCTGGTGTCCTGACACCAAAACTCCTTAAGGCTGTTGTTCAAACAGAGAGGCTGGTTACCATCTGCACAAGGGTGTGTAGCAACTGTCAATCAACACACAAATTAGCTTGGTTAATCAGTTGTTTTACGAATGCATACTTCAGAAATGACTTGGGTATAATGAAGTCTTAGTAGGGTTAAGAAGAATATTTCAGGGATCCTCAGTGTTTTTCTTTTTTTTTGTTTTGTTTTATGAAGAAAAATATCAGATTCAAATATATTTTATCTCGAGGTTTCAGTTTAATCTAAATCTGTGTCCTGTATATGTTGTGTTTAACCATCCAACTGACTGTTATGGAAGTTCAGCATTACGTATCTCTCTGTATACACTGTGGTGCACTTAACTTGTGGATTTTTTTATACTAAAAAAAAGTAGAATAAAGACTATTTTGAAAATTTGAATAAAGTGGCAGACTTGCGTTAGACTTCAAATAAACCCCCTTGGCTCCTGCCGGTCGCACGCCTTAGGGTTTCTTCGCTTATTTCCTCTTTGCTGCTATTTTGCAAACTTCCTCCTTCAGGTTTTTTTTGGGGGGGCTGATTTAAAGGAGGAACTGCCCGTGCCAGCAGCCCCTTGTGACTTGGGTGATCGATCAGGTTGCTTTACAAGCATTCTCCACCTTAGCCTCGAAATTAGCCACGCTGATTACCCCAACCCTAAACCCAGAGCAGAATAACTTAATTGTTTCGTGAGATAAGGAAAAAACAACAGCGATTCTTCACGCATTTGTCACTGGGCTGTATTAGAAAGCACCAAAGGGAGGACAGGGTGTGAGCAGCCAGAGCGGGGCTGCCCTCTGCCACGCCTGGTTTTTATCTTCTATGGTTTGCTTAATAAATTAAGGGGGAAAAAAAAGGGAAAAAAAAAAAAAAGAAAAAAAAAGCTTCTAGATCCCAGACTCCGAGAAATTTAGGCCACATGGCATCAGACCTGAGTGCAAGAGAGGGGCGCGCGCTGCACCCAGGGGCTCAGATGAAATACTCTTCCTTCTCCTTGGAGGGGGCATCCTCCATCTGCACCGACACGTCCGTCTCGGCCGCCGGCTGCTCGTAGGTGAGGTAGCTGCCTTTGTTTCTGTACAGGTAGATGATGATCACCACCAGGACCGTCAGCAGGGTGATGAACACCAGCGTGATGACAACTGCCAGGGGGAAAGGCGGAGAGGAGCAGGATTTAGCCCCGAGCGGCCTGTCCGGAGCTGCTGCCCGGTCGGCGGGGTGGCCGCGGCACGGAGCCCCTACCTGCGATGACAGCCGTGTTGGCGTCCTCATGCAGAGGGGGGGTGTGCGCCTTCTTCAGCCCTGGGGTTGTCAGCTCTTCTGCAGCAGCGTTGGGGAAGGAGAGAGGAAAGTGAGCGAGGCCGGTACCGAGCCGGCTCTGAGCTGGACGGGGCACGCGGTGGCCTCGGGCGAGGGCTCCTGGAGGATTTGGGGGCAAAAAGGCAAACAGGGGTCCCAGGGTCTTACCTGCAGCTAGCGGGGGCTGAGCTCCTTCCATGGCATCGGCCCTGGCGCTGCCGGCTCCTTCCAGGTGAGGGTCTGGGCTCCTTCACGACTACCAAGAAAAGGAAGAAAAGCTGTGAGCGTGCAGGGCAGGGGTCGGCACAGCGCGGGTCCGCTGCTGTGAGGGGCTCGGTGCTGAGCCAGCACTGGTGGTGCTGGACAGCCGGGAAACGCTCAGTGCAGGGGCTTCGCTCGGGCTGGTGGAGAGGCGCAGGCTGGGGCAGGAATTGCTGCTGCGGGTTGGAGCGAGCTGTGCCGGGGCCGTGCATCCCAGCCAGCAGGCGTGCACTGGGGAAATGGGCTGCAGGTTTGGCAATTTGCTCTCAAAAGTTTTAAGTTTTGCGGAGCCGAATTGCCTTTGCCTGTAAAGCCTTGCAAAACCTCGCAAATCTGACACCCGGAGCTGCTGCAGCCGTGACTCTGCCCCTGCAAAGCTCCCTCCTGAGCATGCTGGGGGACGAGCAGCCACCAAAGCCATCTGCAGCAACAACCTTGGCAGCCCCCAAAATAAGTGGTCGCTGCTGCTGCTGGCAGGCCCGGGGCAACGGCTCCTGCTCTCGGGCACAAGTGACTCAGCGGCCCTGCGGAGAGACGCCGCTAGATGTCAGGAGCAAATAAATCTCACCCCCCCAAAAAAAAAAAAGAAAAAAGAAAAAAGAAGCAAATTGAACCACCAGGAGCGAGCCGAGCGCTGGACGCGTGCCCGAAGCGGGAGCCGCTGGATGCGGCCCCCTGGCACGGCCGGGGATGCCGTGAGGGTTGGAGACGCCGGGAGCTGCCCTCGGGAGCTGCTCTCGCCCTGCTCGTCCCGCCGTGTGCCTGTGTGACTCAAAGCGCTGTCGGGCCAGGGCTTGTTCAGCCTGAGCGTGCAAACCAGCCCTGACAGCAGCGGGGTTTGCATCCAGCCGCCAGCGGAGCCCAGCCGCCGGGGCGTACAGCGCCGGGTGAATTTGGGCTCACAGCCCCCTGCCCGGCGCTGTGCGGCGGTGCTCGCGCTGTGCCCGCTCAGCAGACGGGGGCCCAGGACCCCGAGATGCTGGGACCCCGAGCTCGGCAACATTGCCCCGGCCTCGACAACTTTGCCCCGGGCTCAGGCGAGCCCCGGACCGGCTGCAGAGCGCAGAACCAGTTTCTCGAGTGCGATGCGGAGCAGACGGTCCCGCTGGCACCGCCGCTGCAATCCAGCATTGCAAAAAAACCCGTCTGAGCCCAGCGATGTGGGACAAAGTTTCAAAGCCCAGTGCAGAAGCTTGCATGGCATTTAAACCAGGAAATTTGCTTTAAAGCTCTGCCGACAGCGATGTCTGGGCGGAGGAGCTGGGAACGAGCCATCTCTGGGGCTGAACCTGCCTTGCATGGGCACAACCTGCAAGCACACAGCCTCCGAAGGCAGCTGCTGCCTTGCCATGGAGCAGCAGCAGCTTGGGCTGCTTTGGAGTAAGGGATGGATAATATTTCTGTAAGAACCTACTGCTGGGATTTCAAGGAAAGGAGGAAAAAATGCTGCTGATTGCACAGGGAGCTGGGTACTTTGAGGAGAGGGGTCCCTGGGGGGCATTTGGCCAAAGTTTTGTTTCTGTATAAACACGGCGCTGCCCATGGCTCCCTGTAAAGCTCGCTGGAGCTATAACCAAAGCAGCCGGCACGCACCTGGCCCCATTTCACCCAAAATTCAGCTCTGGGAAGAGACTCTGGCAGGAAAACATCATCGCTCAATCATTAAAGCAAAGCCCCCCCCATGTTGCATCCCAGCAGGAGCCCGGCCACTCCACATCACTCCCGTATCCCTCCCCACCGCACCGGCACCACGGGAAGGAGCCCCCGTGCTCAGCATGGGGGGGCCCAACGGGGCAGGGATCGCAGCACGGCGGGTACCTTGGCGGGGCAGGATGTGGCCACGAGCTGGCGTGGGGTCGGGGTGTCCGCGGCACGCAGGGTGCTGTGCCACAGCCAGGCTGACCCAGCTTCCCCAGTGTGCCGGATCCCTACAGATCTCCATGTGCTTTTAAAGCAGGAGTTGGGGGGGAAAAAAAAAAAAAAAAAGAAAAAAAAAAAAGCTACCAAAAAACCCAACCCGAATCTTCCTCATTCTTGCGTGCTGGCCAAATCCTCCGAGTTGCTCAAGAGCGGTTCCCACGGCGGAGCCCTCCCCGCCCTGCAGCTCCCAAAAAGCTCGAGAGCAGTCGGGTGCAGGGGATGCTCGACACCCCCTTCGCAGCCCCCAGATCCCAAACCCAGTGGCCAGAGGCTGGGGCGAGCAGAGATGCTGGGTGACCCCGTTTCCTGCTCCGTCTCACTGCGCTACATCCCTGGGAACGGCGCCTCGTGCTCTCCCAGTGCCCTGCCTGGCTTTTGCTCGGGTTTCTGCTGATTTAAGCTCTGTTTAAGCTTCTCCCACCTCTCACCGCGGTGGGCTGAGGCCGTTCCGCTTCCTGCTTGCTCCCAGGGAAGCCGCTCGCCAGCCGGAATCCAGCGGCCGTGCACCCATCGAGGCAGCGATGCTTTGGCACGGCAGCCCGGCCCCTTTGCAGCGGGGCCGAGCAGATATCACCACCCAGCAGCTCCACGGGGCAGCCACCGACGCAGGACCTCGTGCTTCATCGAATGCCCATTTGCTATGCAAACCCATGCATGCAGAAACCCCCCTCGGGCCCCCCCCCGAATCTCCCCACATCTCCCCGTACCTGTGCCAGCTGCGCCGGGGCGAGGGGCTGCCGGCACCATGTGCGCTCGCCGCTGCCTGTGCAGCCTCGCCAGGGCACAGCCCAGGCGTTTCCCCTTCCTGCCTCACCTTTCCAGTTCCACTGCCCTGATAATAAAGGCTGCAATTCCTCCCCGCTTAACCCCTTGCTGGCGAGGGAGAGGGGATCCCGCAGCAGCCCCGTGGCCACGCGAGCGCTTTGGGTGCGCGCCAGAGCGGCCACGCATCGCACGAGGCTCGGCCAGCGGGGTCCGCTTCAATTCTCAGGATTTCAAAGCGAATTGGGGCTCTTTTTCTGCATGGCAGCAGATTTTGGGGAGAGGAGCAGCCAGCCTGGCGTGAAGAAACCAGCCCGACGCCTTCCTCGTGAGTCACCGCAAACCGCAGAGGCGGCCCGGCGGTGCCGGGGGAGAATGGGGAAACAAATCCCACCTGGATCCAGCCCTAAACCCACAGGCAGGGAGCTCCCACGTGAGCCGGTGATGATGCCCAGGCATCCCCAAGCTGCGCTTTTTGGCAATTTTGCGTGGGCTGCTCCAGCTGTGCCGCATTGCAGCCCCCCAGCGCTGCCTCTCATGATGGAGACGAGATGCCCGGCGCCGATATTCGGCCCTCAGTCGCCTTTCCAGAAAATTCCACCTCTTCTTGCTGCGTTTTCAGGCACCGGTGTCTGCCCTCTGCCTTTATTTCAGATGTGACGGGGGGGTTGTAAAGCGCGTTACGGTTAAACAAAGTTATCTGCAGGCAGCCCCATAAAAGCTCCTTCCCCTCCCTCCTGCCCGCACCTCTCTGGGCGCTGGGCTCACAGGGACGTGAGGCTTTCGCTGGGGTCCTGGGGGGGGTCCTGGCTCGCATCCTGCTCCAATTCTCCGGGTGTCCCTTGCTCCTGGGGACACAGAGAGCGGGGTGATGCTGGGCTGGAGACCTCGTGCTTCGGTCCGTGGGGATGAAGCAGAGCCCTCGCTGCACCCACCTCAGTTTGGGAGCCGGGGGGGGCGGCGCTGTCCTGGATGCAGCCACTTGATCCCTCCTCGAGGGCCAGCTCCAGCCCCATCTGTAGCCGGATGAGCAACGCACCAGGCTGGGACTCACCTCCTTGCTCCTCCCCCTACACCCCCAGCCCCATATCCCCTTGCTGGGGCCGGAACCGCTGGGAAACATTTGCTGGGTGCAGCCCCCAGCACGGTGTCCTGGCCCCCCTGCCCCCTCCGGACACCAGCTTATGGCACGTCACCCCCCCGCCGCTCTCACCTGTGTTTTGGCCGCCTTTGGCAACACATCCACCACCTCCACGCTTTCCTCGGAGTCGCTGTGCTCTCCCACGGCCCCGGCGAGCTGGCACGCACCCTGCCCACCGCCCAGGGACAGGCACCCTCGTGCCTCTGCTGTGGGCCCGGTGGCACCGTGGGTGCTGGCTGGGGATGGCGGGTCCCCCCCCGAGCTGTCCCCGGTGCTCTCAGGACGTGCGAGACCCTCGCTGTCGGCGCCGTCCGGATCCTCTGTGGCACTTTTTGGCTCCGCTGGCGTGGTGCTGGCGGCCGTGGCAATTGCCTCGGATAAAATCAGTGAGGCCAGGGAGGCGGCGATGCCCTCGGCTCCCACCTGCACCCCTCCATCAGCCCCTGCTGCCTCTAGACCAGCAGACACGGGGCTCCCAGCCTGGCTTTTGGGGAGCCCAGGGGACCCACTGCCCTTGGACACCCCCGTTTCAGGGGACGGAGCTTCAGGGGTGAGGACAGGCTCCTGGGACTCCTCGCTGGAGACCGATGCGGTTTCTGACGCAGACCCCATGCTCGCTGGTGAGGCTGGAGGAGGACCAGGGACGGGAGCACCCAGCTCGCCAGCACCCATCTCCGCGGGGCCATTGGAGATGCTTTCAGCGGCGTCGCTGCCCTCCTCGGGGGATGCTGATGCCATCTCCGCTTCCAGCACGGGCTCCCAGTCCGGGCGCGGGGCTGGTGAGGTGGGTGGCTCGCCCGGTGCCTTCCCTGGGCATGGGTACATGGCTGGGGGGCTCACGGGTGAGGAGATGACCAGAGAGCGCCGGTTGCTGCATGGAGGGGGGACAGGGGAGTTTAAGTCCCTGTGAGCCCCCGAATGCTGCTGGATCCCACCTGGGTGCATGCAGCAGCACCACCCTCCACCCAGCACCAGGAGATGCTCGTCCATCCCCAGGGACCACAGGCAGAGCCTGGGGGCTGCAGCACCCATCTGCTTCCTTGGGGAGGGGGTGATTCAGCGGTGTGAGCCTCCCCCTTTACCTGGAAACGCCTTTGATGATGAAGACTTTGCTGGAGTGCTGCTTGTCCAGTTTGCCCATCACCTCGTAGAGGTCGCGGTTGAGCTGCATGGGCAGGAGAGAAACCCTCAGAGCCCCCTGGGAACCCCGGGGCTCCCACTCCCCACCCTGCGTGGGCTTGGAGCCCACAGCCATGCCCCTGGGCAAATCTCAGTTAAAAAGCAGCTGGTTTGGGACCGGAAAGCAGCCCCGCTGCCGAGGAAGTCACGTCTCCCATCCTTCCTCTCCTTGGCTCTGGAGGCAGCAGTCGGGAAAAATTTTTACCCCAGCGCAACTTCCCAGGGCTGACGTTAACGCAAATCAAGCAACCCCACCTCTATTTATCCACCACACAATCAATTGATAAAAAAGCTTTCTTCCTAGCCCCAGGACTGCTGTAACTCTCAGGCTAGGCTGGGGGGAAACAACAGCACTCGTCAGCCAACAACGCCATCGGCACGCTGGAGCCAGCGCGGGTCCCTACAGCAAACGGCGAGCAGCGCAACGCCGGCGAGGGGGGAGGAATTCTGGGGGTCTTACCTTGCTCATCTCCTTGTAGAAGATGTCCCGGAGGTTGGAGATGTTCTGGAAGATGGTCACGTAGCAGGCAATGCGGCTGCGGGAGAGAAACCGGGGTGGAGGCAGAGGGAGGAGGGTGGCCGGGGGGTTGCGGAGCCCCCCCAGCCACGAGCACCCATCCTCGGGGGGGGGGGACGAGAGGGGCCTGGGTGCCTGTCCCGGGCTGTCCTGCTGCGGGGGCAGTGCTGCCATCTCCCGGCTGTGACCGCCCCACGTCCCCAAGCCGCCGCACCGCCGGCAGCACCCATGGGGGCTCGGGGGAGAACCCCCCCAGTTCTCCCCAGCAGTGGACGAACAGCGCCGAGCTGGCACCGTGTGGTTATCAGCCAAGATCCGGGGAGCTGCCACACATGAATTTGCAAGGCTTTCGCTCAGACAACGCCATTCCAAGGGGCCCACTTGGGTTTTGGGGTGGGGGCTGGATTTGCCGCCCTGCCCCCCCAGAAGGTGCATTTTGGCAGAGCAGAGCGGGCACGTCCCGTGCGCCACGCGCGATACCTGCTGTAGAGGACGGGCAGCTCCTCCCGAAGCTCCCTGTTCAGGTCTTCAAACACCGCCTGGGCTTTGTTGAACTCCTCCTCAGCCTGCGGAGAGGCAAGGGGGGGCCGTGGGGTTCCCGGCACGATGCACGGCCCCGCCAGCCACCCCAGGCAGGGCTCCCGTGCCAGCCCCAACCTTGGCGATTTTGGCCTCGTCCTTCTTTTTGGCGTTCTGCAGGGCTTCGAGGTGGTGCCGGGCGCTGTCGTAGTCCACCAGCTTGCGGCCCCGCTTGGCGATGCGCTCCTGAGGGGGGGGCACCGGGGGCTCAGCCGCGAGCCGGCTGCGTGCCGCGCTGTGCCACCGCCCGCGGGGGTACCTTAATGTCACCGAACTGCGCCAGGTAGTTCTCCATCAGCCGCAGCGCCTGGTCGGCCAGCTTCGCCTCGTAGTCGTCCCACAGGAGGTCGTTGCTCTGCGGGGACGAAAAGGGGACAGGGATGAGTGGGGGCAGAGCTCCTGGTCCCCCCCCGGCGCTCGCCGGCTGGACGTGCTGGGCTGCCTCCCCCGGGAGCTGGCTCTGCGCCCCCTGACCCGTGGGGGCTGTCCCCAAGGGGGCTCACATCTGCTATGGCTTTCAGCTCTGCGTGGCCGTCCCAGTCGGGGCTGTAAATCTCCTGCAGAGTTTCGGCCACTTTCCGGGAGCTTTCGTGCATCACTGCGGAGGGGTTGCAAAAATTCAGAGCGTGCCGCAGGTTCGCGATGCACGGCAAGAAAACGCAGCAGGGCTCGGCTCCCCCCGGCTCCACCGAGCTGCGTTTCCTGAGGTCGGGGTGCGGACGGGGGCTTGCACCCTACCTTTCACCGCGTTGACAAAAGCCTTGAGGTCTTTGTAGAGTTTGTTGCCTTCATTCTGCAAATCAAATGTGTTGGGGGGGGTAGAGATCAGAACCCCATGGGCGGGGTGGTGGGGGCCACAAGCCCACTGGGGACATGTGGAGCACAAGAGGCTGTGGGCATGGGGATGGCACAGGCATGGCACGGGGTGTCCCTGTCCCCCCCCAGGTCCCCTCCGCTCCCCGGTGCAACCTGCTGCAGCTGGAAATTGTAGGCGCTTTGCTCGAACTGCTCGTCCTTGGTCTCGACGGTTTTGCCCAGTTTCTGCAAAACCTGCGATGGGGAGAGGGGGAGACGCGTTGGCATGGAGCGTGGCAGAGCTCTACCATGCGGGGGGCCCCTCCTGAGGACCTGACAGCCCCAGCTTGGAGCCCACCCAGGCTGGGGTTTGCCTTAGGGATGCAAAACCTCTGCACAAAAAACCTCGGTGGTTTTTATTTTTAGGGGAAAAGAGTGGCTTTTTGGGAGCCAGGCCAACACGGCGTCCCTACCACCCTCATTTATGACACCCTACAGGTCTGCGCTCCCCAAAACATCCCTGCAGGTGAAGCCAGGTGCAGGCAAAGCCCCAGGGTGCTGCCCCACTGGGAACTGGTGACGCTGCTGGGAGGAGGAGGAGGAGCTGCGGATGAAGGCCACCCTCAGCTTCCCCATCACAGCAGCAGCGCAGTGCGAGGGGTGGCCAGGAAGAGGCTGGTCCCTGGAAGCGACCGGGGCCTGTCCCGGGCTGATACTGCTGCGGAAGGGCTGAATTTAGCCCTGAGCCCCCGCCAGGAACTGCAGGAGCTGCTCCTTGCTTTTTTTGGGAAAAAAAAAAACACAGAGGGGATGGTCTCGAAAGAGCATCAAATCACCCCGTTTTGACCTGCTTCCGCAGCCCTTCCCCCTGCTTCCTGCCACTACGGCAGCGCTGCGGGGGCCACCCTGGTGCCAGGTCCCTGCTGTCACCGTCACTGCCAGGGACAGGGGGACCCGGACCCAGCTCAAGGGACCCCGGTGCCACCTACGCCCACCGCCTGGCAGCCTGCACCGGAAGACGTTTTTTTTTTTTGGAAAAAAACTGCTTTTTGAGGCTACCAAAGCACCCTGGGGGGCTTTGGGGGCAAGTTTGCAAACCCAAAGCCTTGCAGCCGGGGTGGAGTCTGCCCAGAGATGCGTGCAAGCACGCAGAGGCACCCAAATTAACACTCCAAGAGCACCCATGGGTGCTGTCTGGTGCCCAGCAAGAGCAGCCCCTCGGTGCCACCCTACCCTCACCCTGGGAGAAATTCAATAGGAAGATGAAATAAGGGATGGGGAGGGCCGGGCCGTACCTTCTCCTGTGCCCGGCTGAACCGCTTCTGGACCTGCTTGGCGAAGAGCCCGGCTCCCCCGCTCTTGCCCTCTGCCATGGCTGCAGCTTGCCGCGCGGTTTCTGCTTTCGGCATCAACTTGTGGTCGAGTGTTTGCTGCGGAAGTTCGAAACGAGGCATCCGCTGAGCGCCCGGGCACCCCCCGCTGCGAGCCGCCCCGAAAAACCCAGCCGTGAGGGTGGGACGAAGCGGGGGCACGAGCGCAGCCGAGCCGTGGTAACCCTTGCACGAGTTTCTGTTTGGGGTTTTAATTTTGCTTTTGGAGTCAGTTCTGCAATTCTTTGAGTTTTTTTTTTTCCCACCCCAAGCCAGGCTGGGGCGTAACGCGGTGAGCCTAGTGCTAACGGGAAGCACGTAAACAGGCTTTGGCCCTGCAGCCCTGGGCGAGGTGATGGCAGACACCGCATCCATCCCCTCTCATTGCAAATGAGTTTTGGAAGAAAAACAGAGCTTGGGGCCAGGGAGAAATCCCGGCCCTGTCCCCTTGCTGTGTCGCTGCTCCAGAGCGGCTCAGAGTGTTTTTCCCTTTGGCCCAAGGACGTTTCAGCTGCCTGGGGCTGGTTGCTTCTTCCCTGTGGATCTTTTCTGAGCCGCTGTGCAAGGCAGAAGAGGGACCTGGCCAAAGGGATGCCCCCAAAGACGGGAGGGCGGAGGACGCTGTGTGTTGGGGAAGAACTGCATGGGTGCAGGCAGGAGAAGTGGGGCAAAGCACCCTTGGCCTTGCTGGACAGAGACAACATTGAGCACTCTTGATGAAGAACAGAATTTATTGACACCAGCTCCAAGAGTTAAATGCCTCTGACTGAAACAGTCCATGTCCATCCCCTGGGCTGGGGTTTGGGTTCTCCTCTCACGGCCACTCAGTTCTGGGCGATCACCTGGGAGGAGAAGCACCACGGGGCTGGGGTCACTGCCACGGACCCCCCCCCCCCCAAATCCACTTTTTCTCCCATTGCCTCGCTAGCATTGCCCCAGCGGGTGCTTCAAGCCTCCCTGCTCGCCCCACCGTGCCAGCAGAGGCAGCGCGACGTGCAATGAATTTGTGAGTGCTCTGCTCTTACGCTGGATATCCAGGTCCTGTAGGCAGAGACGCGTGTGAAGACAGTGGGCTTGCCCTTGACGTTGCAGCCCAAGCTGGAGACGAAGCTGGTGACGCCGTGGACCTGGTACTGCCCGTTCACCGCGCAGTGCAGGGGGCCGCCCGAATCACCCTGCCGGACCGAGGAACCGTCAGAGCGGGGATGCTGGTGGGGTGCCGGGTGGCAAAACAGGGTGCTGGGGCCGTACCTGGCAGCCAGAGCGCACGCCGTCCCCGCCAGCACAGACCATGGTGTTCTTGACGGTGGAGCCCCAGTAGGATGAGCTGGAGCAGGTCTGGTAGTCCACGACGGGCAGGTACGCCTGCAGCAGCACGCTCGACAGCTGCCCGTTAGCTGCAGGGGAGTGAGCACCTCTTATCCCACAAAACGCCCCCAAAATTTTGCACAACTGCATCCAACCCCGGGCAGCCCCATACCTGGAGCACAACCCCACGTTCTGCACTCTGGGACCTCAACTGACTTCAAAAAAAATGATTAGCCCCCCCCCTCTTTTTCCATTTTTTTTTTTTTTGTGGGATTTGGGGGCAGGTGAGCCCCGGGGCGTCCCGTCCCGTGGTGGTGGCACTCACTGCGGGTGAGTCCCCAGCCGCTGATGTAGCAGGGGTAGTTGTTGGCCAGGATGACGCCCTCCTGGGGCAGCGCCGCCAGCTGCACGTAGCTGTTCAGGGTGGCAGAGCTGGACAGGCGGAGCAGGGCGATGTCGTAGCTGCGGAGAGGATGCAAATTGCACTGCAGAGACCCCCAGGATGGGGAAACGAGGGGTGCACGGGAAAAAAAACACTTCCAGCAGTGCTGCCTCCCCCCCAGCAAATCCCTCCCTGGCTGCGTTACCCCGCAGCGAGGTTGTTTCTGTTCCAGTAGGGATGGATGATGATCTTGCTGATGCTGAGGATCTGCTCGGTGCCCTCGTTCTGGTTGATGTTGTGGTCGCCGGCAACAACGCGATAGGTCAGGCCACTGCCAGGAAGGCAAGACAGCACAGGGTTGGGTTCCAAATTATTATTATTTCAAGAGTTAACACAACAAGAATCATCAACACAAGGAGATTTCCCCAGGGACGGTCCTCCTTAACAGAGAGGTCAGCAAAGACCTCCAAGAACTGCTGCTCTTTGAGTGGGGTCAACCTACACTTCCCCTCGGCAAGGTTTTTAGTGGAAAATGACATTTTTGTGAGAGGCGGTCGGGGCCCCCATGCGCGCTCACCCGTCCACGCAGTGGGCCGCCGTCATCACCCACTTCTGCTGGATCAGGGACCCTCCGCAGGTGTGGTGCCAGCTGCCGCTGTAGTAATACTGCAGGGAGATCTGGGGGGGGGACACGGTGCGGGGTGAGGTGCGGGGGTCTCACCAAGCAGCCCCGAGGGGACCAGAGCCCCCGGCTGCTCCCCACAAGGACCCACCTGCGAGGGCCAGGCGTGCGAGCGCGCTTCGGTCCCACCGACCACCCGCTCCGACCCCTCCGGCACCGGCTCGGCGCGGCATCCTGCGGGCAAAGGGGTGGTGATGCCAGCAGCCCCCGGTTCCGAGAGCAAGCGGGGTTAATCATAACGAGGGTTCGTCAGCTGCTAACGAGCCCGAGGGCCCTGGGAGCTGGGACTTACCGCAGAGGGCGAGGGTGGCGAGGAGCACAAGCTGCAGCATTGTGGTGGTCACCTCGGAGCTGGGCCTGTTGTGAGTCCAAACCCTCGCCCGGAGCTGGTTTTAAAGGGGATGGAGAAGGAGGGACGGGAAGAAAAGCAGGTGGCTCGGCCCTATCGAGCAGCCTTGGTCCTTTTTCCAAAAGATACGTGGCCACGAAGGTCAGGAATGGAGCCCCAGAGGTGCCAGGGACTAAAAACAACCTAAATGCAAGTTACTATTTATAAACGTGGTTTTTGCCCCAATTTACACAATCGAGGCAGGATGTGTTCACCTGGCTCCTGCCACCAGCAGTTTGGCACAGCTGCACTGCCACATTTCTCCTTTTCCTTTTGGCTCCCCCAGCCATTACAGCAGCTCTCCAAGGCATCAGCAAAGCGGGATGCAGAGGCCTGACCCCAAGCCTCCACTGACTTTGTACGGGCATCAGAAATCCACGGGGAGACAAGGACGGGCTCTCACCTGCTGCTCTTTGAGCTGCTGTCTGCAGCACGCGTGTCTCTAAACCTCACGTTCATCCCAGTCCTGAGCCCCGTGGGTGCCCAACCCATAGCTCTTGCAACAGATTTCTCTAGGGGATGTCTCTGAGCGTTTTACCCAACACAATAGCAGCACCTGCATCACCCAGGGGTGGGAAAATGGGGATAAATGCCATGCAAGACCTTCACCCCCTACAAGAAAAATAAATAAAAATCCCACCCAGCACAGCCAGCAGTGGGGCTGGAACCAGACAACTACACAGGACAGTTTGAGGTTAAATAAAATATCAGCATGGCTTCAGGGCGTAGTAAAAATCTGACTTCTGGCAAATAAAGAAAACAATAAACAAATTTATTTCCCTTTAAAAAGGAGACTGTTCTGCTGTGTGTTGGCAATCACACTCTGCTCCTCGGGCATCCTCCATCTGATGAAACCAGCAGTGCCGGGGTTTTCCTCCGCAAATGGAGCAGGTGATGGAAAATGGCATTCGAGATAGCAGCCAACACCTGTCCCAAGTTTGACAGGTTTGAAGGGGAAAAAAATAAAAAAAGAAAAAGGAAAGAAAAAAATGCACCTGCTCTTATCACTACAGGATAAAAAAAAAGATTTTGTTTGGAAAATTGTTTCTGAATAATCACTATTTTTATTGGTGCAGAAGGGAACCCAGAGGGTTCCCGCTGATGGACACCAGGCAGCCCTGACCCAAACCCTCCCCTACCCACAATAAAGCTGAATCTCCCCCCCAGTTCAACACCTTATTGCACAGGTGGGTTTAGACGGATGCTTTGGCTAAAGGAAGTTCCCAGGGAGAGCCATGGGAGGGAAATGAAATGAGGGCAGGGGTGGGAGCGTGGAGGCAGAGCTTTGGGGCAGCCCACGGGGTTTGGTGGTTCTGCTGCCGCAATGCGAAGGGCTGAGGAAGCACAGGCAGAGACGGAATGTCTGTAAAATAAATCATCTCTTTATTTTAGGTCACGTATCCAAAGACGAGTTCTCCCTCTCTACTTCCAGGAAGGGTTTTTCTCCCCTAAATGAAATGGCAACAAAGTCGTGGCAGCTACGTAGGACAGGAGGGGCTCATGCTCCGGGCAGCGCTGGGGGCATCGCTCCCGGCCAGACCTCACCTTTGAGACCCTCACTGCAAAGCCCTGGGAGCGCAAGCATCCCGCGCAGGGGCCCTTCCTCCTGCTCAGCACGAGCAGAACCGCACCAAGAAATAACAATCATGAAATCATAATTAAAAAAAAAAAATCATCTAACATTTTTTCTCCCCCAAAATCAAGCCTGGTATCTAAGGCAGACAGCCCAAAGAGCAGCCCTAGATCCCTCTCCCTTCCCAGGAGCAGGGATGCCCGGTGCTGGCAGCAAGGCAGGGCTGGATCCTGGCAGCTGACAGGCGCGTCCCAGCACCACGCACCCAGCTCCTTTCTGTCTGGGTTGAGCCCCCGATTCAGCCCCGCTGCAGGATTGACCGCGCGGCCCTTTTCGGTCGCGTGGCCGTCGGTCACCGCCCTCCTCCTGGCTGCAGGAGCTTCCCACCAGCTTCCACACGCAGCTTCTCAAATGCCCATCGTGAAGGTCAGAGTCTCTCCAAGGAGCCCAGGGGCCTTGGCATGAGTCCAGCACCTTCCTTCCACATCCGGGCACCAAAATACGCTGTCGGACTCCTCCACGACCCCCTTTCAGGCTCCTTGCGTTATTGCCGTGCCCCCGGAATTTGCAAACGGGAGCGGTCAAAAGGCACAGGACTGAGTTCAAGGCAGATGTGAAATGCAGCATATTTAAGGCTTTTGCTTCTTTTAAATTAATAAAAAAAATAAACAGGGGGAAGTTTTGGATCCTGGTTTCCTGAGCGCGGTCGGGGCTGGCCAGGGCTCGGTCCACTCGCCCGCTAGGTGAAGGACCAGAGCTGGTGGGGGTCCGAGGGGTTGCAGGGGACCATCGAAGGGTGCTTGCCTCGTGCCGTCAAACACGTGCGGGAGGCTGGGTTTTTAATCAGCCGGTCCTGGCCAAAAACAAAAGACAGCGCCCGGCTCAGCTCGCCCCAAAGGACGGGAGCCACATCCCGTGGCGCTCCCCGGGGGCACCGCGTGGGGACGGGGCTGCTCACCTGCGCCAGCTCCCACTCCTCGTTGGGGGGCACCCGCGTGGGCTTCCCCCGGTACTGGCAATCGCCCAGCTCGGCCAGCCCCGAGCCCGCCCGCAGGCACAGCTGCTTGCCGATGTTGTGCCGCAGGTCCCGCTGCGTCGTGTACTCGAAATACTGCGGGGGGGGCAAGAGCAGGGGAACATCAGCCCCTCGCCAGCTGCACCCCGATCAAAAACCCGTGGGGGAAGCACGGGGGGGGGCTGCAAGAGGGGCAATGCTCCCTGGCGTTGTGCAGGTGCCTACCTGATTGCCCCCCATCCCGTGGCATGGGTACATGATGAGCGGTTTCCCACCGTGGTTGTTCTCACCGACATCCAGGCAGCTCTTGGTGCCCTCATTTTTAATCTGCAGGGAAAAAAAACCAACAACAATAATAAAAACGGGGAGAGCGGAGAGCTCAGCCCCACGGATGGAGCCACGCTCGGTGCTGGGGTCGCAGGGCACCTAAATATTGCTGTGCAAACACGGTGCCGGTACCAGGTCCGGGTCCCTCGTCCTTTCCAGGACGTGAGGAACGCCCACGGCAGCGCCTCCTCCTTGCCAGCCGGGCGATTCACGCGGCTCAGAGTGAGAGCCGCCTGGCCAAAGTTTCAGGAAATAGAAGCGGATTAAAACCCGGGTGGGAGCCAGTGCCGAGCCCCCGGCGGACACGTAACCACGCTCAGCTTCCTGGGCAGCTGGTCCCGCGAGCCCGAGGAGGGGCACGTGCAGGCAGACCACCGGGTGCCAGCTCAGAGGAGGGGATTTTCGGCAGCTCCCTCCCTACGGGCAGAGCCAGCGTTCCGCAACCTGCCTGTCCCCCTCGGCCTTGTCTCTTGGCACAGATCATTTGTTTTTTTGTGGGGTCCACCTCGTGCCTGTCAATGCCCAGAACTGATGGCATGGGTTAGGAAAACTTTCAGCTCGGGAAATTTTTTCAGCTGTTTTGCCTGATTTAACCCATGCGACAGCCCCTCCGGGGCCCCGAAACCAGCTCTGCTGGATTCCAGCTCTCAGCTTCATCTCTTCACTGTCAGCCGGAGCCCGAACCAGCCCCATCAGCTGAACCAGAAAGGCAGGGGCCCCTCCAGCACCCTGCTCCGGGCTGCCTTAAATGCAAAAAGCAAAGCCCAGCCTGCTGGGGACGTTGCTGCCGCCACTGTTTCTAGCAGAGGGAGCAGCCCAAGGGGCAGCAGGAGGCTCCGCACCCCCGTACTTACCGCCCCATAGAAAGTGGGAGTCAGGTCGGGGACGAACATCTCCGGGTAGATGGTCTGCAGGTACCAGGTGAAGTTCTTGCAGTGAAGCTGCTCCCTCAGCTTGCGCCGTTCTGTAATGTCACCATACGTCTTCTATCGACAAAGTCACGTGAGAAAATTAAACTAACCTCCGAAGCCAGCCAGGAAACCCCCCCCGAGCCAGCACAGAGCTTTGTCCTCCCAGCTCTGCCATCGTCCGTCACATCACTCCCGAGTCTCGCTGCAGCCAGGACCGAGACAGGCTCTGGGGTCCCGCGAGACACTGCTGGTCCCAGGCAGGATTTGGCCGCTCACACCTGGGACGTTCTGGTGTCAAAGCAAAGCTGAGCTGCCGAAAAACCTTTGGTGCTGTAAAATAACCCATTTTTTTCTGCTGGAAAATGCTACGGCAAAAAAGGGCATTTTGGGGGCTGTATCTTTCCACCCGCATTTGTTTGCCCAGCTCCAGGCTGAGCTTGCAGATCCCTTGCATCTCCCTCTGCTCAGGCCTCAGCCCCGTGCAGGATCAGGCCCCCAGGACAGCAAAACCACCGCTGGCGTGCATGGTACCTCTCTGGCCATCTGCGCAGCCTGCTGGTTCCTCCTGTAGAAGATCTCCTTGTAGCTGTCCATCCAGACCTCGGCCAAGCGGACCTGGTTCCTGGAGATCACCTGCGTGCCCTTGGGGAAGGTGTGGGGGCTCTTGGAGCGGAAGACGTGGCCCACAACGGAGCAGGGGATGATCTCAAGCTGGCCCCCGCACTGCCAGACCTGTGGGGACGGGACACGGGGCTCCAGCACCCCCTGAGGGCATCGGTGCCCCCGGATAAAGGGCATTCCCCAAAGCCGTGTTTTAAAGAAGGTGCCTTGCCCTCACCCTGAAGGACATTTCCACGTTCTCGCCCCCCCAGATCTCCATCTGATCATCGTAGGAGCCGATGTGCTCGAAATAGGACCTGGAAATGGCGAAGAGGCCACCGGCAAAGGTCGGAGATCTACAAGAGAGAGAGAAAACAGGCTGGAGGGAGGCTGCCTGCAACCCCCTGCGCCTCCACCTGCAAAATGGGTTAAAAAAAAAGTAATAATCTGAATTTTGGGGACACCACAGAGCAGCTGCAGCCCCTGTGCTGAGTGGTACGGGGCTGCTGAGCGCCTTGCAGCAGCACCCCCAGGCACCCCTCCTCGAACTCCCACAGCTGTGGGAGAAGGGACATGGCCGGGACAGAGCCGCTGCCAGGAGGGGACAGCAGGAACGTGGTGGCAGCACAGCAGCGAGGGGCCTCGCTGCTGGGTCACGATTCAAAGCGAGAGGAGGATATTATTACCGAAAACCTATCGCAGAAAAGAAAGGCAGAGATTAGCTCAGTGACCGGGCACCCTATTCACTCCTCCGGCTTTTCTAATCTGCTCCATCTGATCTTTACAAGAGGAAGGCTGGAATAGAAACTTGCTTTTATTCAGGAAAAAGGAGGGAGGAAAAAAAAAAAGAAGGGGGCTTGTTGAGTGGCTGCGTTCCTGCCGAGAGGAGCGGAGAGAGATTAGACGCTGCTGGGAGCCAAACTGTCGGAAAAAGGGACCTTTATTGGGGCAGGGACGTCGCCCGGGTGACCTCTGCACAAAGCCAGCCCTGCTGCGGGCAGGATGCGGCCACGGCCAAGCACAGTGTCGGGTATCTCCCGGTGGGGCTGCTGGGCTCAGCGAGGGGCACCAGCCGGAGGTGCAGAGGGGAACCCCCCCCCTTCACCAAGCCTTTGTGGGGACACGGCTCCGCAGCACCCCCGTGGTCTTGCAGCTATGCCAAAATCACCCCCTGGCTGCTTTGAGGGGCCGGGATGAACAAGGGGCTGGTTTTGAAGGGGTTACACTGACCCATCGGGCATTCTTCCTGCATTACTTCCAACCCGCGCAGGGTCCCTGCCTGCTCGCAGGCTGCACTCCACACACCCAACCCCTGCACATCTGCCTGCAGACAGCCCCAGCTCCCCTGGGGGAAGATTTTCTCCCGCTGTTTAACCCCACAGGGAGAAGGAAACCCCACGGACGTGGTGAGCAGGCTGCAGCCTGCGAGCAAAGCAGCGTGCTTGGGTGTTGGGGGGTTTCTCTGCATGCATAACGGGGTGGGAAGAAAGAAAACGCGAGGTGTCTCTGTGCGGCCCGACCCGCAGGTAACATCCCCTGGCTGCTGTGCCAGCGCAGGCAGCCACCCGGTGCCCAGGCTTTCCAAGTGCAAAATAAAAGGCAGCAATTAAGCGCTTAACGAGAAACTGTGCAAGAACTGAGATACAGCTGGAGGCGATTTAAAAGCTCTTCTCATAGAAGTCACATTTATGACCCTGTGCTCACCAAAGCCACCCTGAAGTTTCCCCTCCACTACCTGCATGGCCCTGACCTTGCCTGAGCATCCCCTCCTGGGAGAAAGCTGCCCGAGATGCCCTGACCCGAGCATCCCAGGGGTGGATCCCCTGGGAATACACAGCTTCACCCGCCTGGCCTCAAAGCTGTGGCTGGCAGAGAGAAAAACACCTGGGAAAACCCCATCTTGCTGGGAAAGGAGGAAGATCGACCGGAGGAACCGGCAGCTTCCTGGCACGGGACAGCTGGGGCTTGCACGCAGCTCCGCCACCTCGCCTGAGCATCGCCTGCTCGGCCGGCTCACTGCACAGCTTTTGGGTCTGGAGAGGATGCCAACACCCCCTGCCAAGGCTTACTTGATGGGGTAGGTCTCATCCTTCCTCCGCTGCCTCTCCCGGGGCGGGACGACCTCCCAGCCGAAGGTCAGGCTCCAGTCGAAGTTGCCCCGGCTGTGCTGCTTGCCGTACTGGACCGGCTTGGAGAACTCGAAGGTGTTGAGGTCGATGGTGGTGATGTCGGGGCTGACGACGGCCGTGGGCTCTTCGGCGATGCGGGACAGGAGGGGCTCCAGCCAGCCATGGAAGCACTCACCTGGGGGCATGGGGAAGGGTGAACCGACCTCGCGGGCACCACCGTCGCCTTCCCCTCTCCTCGGGGACCGGGGGGCACCCGCTTGTGGGACGGGGCGGGGGGTACTCACAGTGAGCATCCAGGAAGGTCAGCACCTCCCCGCTTGCCACACTGGCCCCCAGCAGCCGGGCCGTTATCAGCCCTTTCCTCTCCTCCTGCCGCACCACCCGCACGATCTGCAGCTGCTTCACGTAGCGCTCCAGCTCGTCCTTCAGGTAGTCTGGGGGGGCCAGGGAGGGAGGAGAGCCACCAGCTCCAGGTGAGTGGGGGGTGCTCAGCCCCAGCTCCTCGCGCCCAGCCCACGGGGTCCCTGCCCCTTGGAATTGGGGTAGGGGCTTCCCCAGTCCTGCTTGGACCCTGTGCTAGCGTTGGGGTCCAACCGCAAGCTTGGGGAGACACAAATCCTCCCTGTTCCCCCAGCCCAAGAGGTTTCAGTTGCTAAAAACTAGGCTGGTGATAAATCCCCGTGCTGCCCTGACCCGAGGAAATGAACTCCCAGATCCACGCCTTGGCTTTTCCAAGGTCTTTTTCCAGCAGCCTGGGGAGAGGCTGCTCCAGCCCTGCCCTCAGGTTACACCTGCTGCCCGTTTTCATGCAGCCAGGCCACAACCTCTTGGCCAAGGACCGGCCAAAAGCTCGCTGGGGCGGAAAGACAGTTGCACCCAGTTGCACCCGGTGTCACCCCGCGCAGAGAGCACGGAGAGGACGACCTGTGCTTGGGGCAAGAAAACCCAGAAAAGAATAGCTGCTGCGTGAGAAAGCCCCAGAGTGCTTTTCCCGGGGATGCTGTCTGCTGAGTGAGACATCGCTCTTGCCCCATAGGATGTCCGCACGCCCCAGGGGATGTTTCAGGCACGTACACCCTTTTATTCCAAGGTGCTGTCGTGGCACACGCAGGTTTCTGCACCCTGGAAGCTCACGCAGCTACCATGGGCGGAAACAGAGCGTTTATCTCCAGGACAGGGCAAGGGTAAAGTCTGCTCCTCTCCTGACATTGAAACATGTCATTAGTTTGCTTTGGGTGTAACTAATTAAGATTGCCAAATTGCGGTGTAGCGGGTGAACAAGCTGTTTGCTGAGGTGGCAAGGTGTTTGCAGGAGGTGGGAGGAGCGCCTGGGTTTTATCCGGGGGCTTTGTTAAAAGGAATTAGCAGCATGGAAGGAAAAAACCCAACGGTGCTCACAGCAGGTACGAAACAACATAGGAAAATGCCCGTCCATGCCCTGAGCCACTCATCAGAGCTTTCTGCTCTTCCTTGCAGCAGCTCAGCGCCGCTTCCAGCTGCTCACGGGGAGGCAGCGATGCTCCTCGTCCCCCCGTCCTGCAACCTCCCGCATCCCCCCGCTACCAGCCCCAACCCACCGTCCGTGCTGGCGTCGTCCACCAGGATGATCTCCTTCAGCAGCACGGCCGGGGAGGCGTGCAGGACGCTGTACACCGTGCGCAGCAGCGTCGACCAGGCTTCGTTATGGAAGACGATGACGACGCTGGTGGTGGGCAGGGGTGGGCAGCGCTTGAATTTCTGGTCGATGCACCTAAGGGGGGCGGGTGGGGGTTGGAAAAAAAAAAAAAAAAAAAGAAAAAGCAGAATTTAAGCACGACACGGATGGGACGTGAAGAACCAGTGGGGCAGGGATGCCAAAATCAAAATACCCCTTGTCCCCCCGCTGGGGCGTTCTGCATGGTGAGGCAGCAGCACCAGCAGCCCCCGCGGCTCTCGGCTCGCCACCACTTTGATTTCAATTGGTTTCTACCTCTTCCCCCCCAGCCCTGCCGCTGCCACCTCCGGTTGAGTGAATAACATTCCCGTCCCACCCCAGACCCGGTGTCCCCCCATTGTCACTGCTACACCTGCTAGGCACGGATAATTGCCTGCTGGCTTGGGGCTGGGGGGGCCGGTCTGCGCACCAGGGCTGGGTTTCTACCTCCTATTCAAGCCCTTTTTCTCCAGGAGCCCCCCCCAGACCCACCCCCGACCAGGCAGGGGCTGGGGGCACACTCTAATCCGGCGGCCCAGCGCCGGAGGGCAGGCGGTGCAGTCTCTGGAGCTGAGGCTGCTTCCTTCGCCCCCCTGCCTGGCCGGCTCTGAGGCTGTTCCACTCGGCTAAGAAAAGAAAAAGTCAGATTATGGCGGAGCTGGCCGAAATAAAAGAGGGAAGGGAGGAGCTGGGGGAGATGCTGGAGCCAGCCAGCCGTGGGGCCAGGAGCAGGTACTTGGGGACACAAAGAGCCGCCGCACGCTTTCACCCGTTGCAATTAAAAACCAAGCACGAGGCAGACAGAAATGAGGGGAAATTCTGGCTCCCCAACCCCCTGGCCCCAAAACAGTGAATTTCTGCCTCCTGTGCCAGGCTGCTACTCCACTGATAGCAGAGGCAGCAAGCCTCGCTTTTATTTCCCCTTAAACCTGCCCTGGAAGGAGCAAATGAGGATGGCAAACGAGCCCAGGGCTACGCGGTGGTGCAGAGGGCTCTTACTCGGGTGGGCGGCTGTCAGGTCCCAGTGCTCGCTGGAGGGAGATGCGGTCGCTGGCGAAGGCATTGAAGCAATGCTTCTCGTAGCCCCGCTCCTTCTCCTTGGTCTCCTCCGGCGTCCACTGGTCCTTCTTGAAGGCTTTGCCGTCAGCTCCCGGGCTGTTGGGGTCCTGGGGGGGCCGCTCCATCAGCGGGCGCAGCTCCGCCGCCGTGTAGAAGCCGGGCAGGCAGGAGCGGGCGCTGCGGGGCGGCTCCTCCGGCTGCACCGGAGCCCCGATCTGCAGCTTGGGCATCGAGTCCCGAATGTTGTTGACGGCCCCCAGCATCAGGTCGATGACCTGGTCCTTCCCGTGGACGATGTTTTTCAGCCAGGGCTCCTCGCTCGGGTCTCTGTCCCCGACGTCCTTCTGCAGGATGAAGAGGAAGAGGACGAAGATGGCGCCCACCAAAGCCACCTTCAGCGGGCTGTAGCGTCGCCGGAGGAGCCTCATTCTCCACGTGGCGGCTGCGCCGTCCTCCCCACGTGTCAGCGACGCGTGTTTAGGGACACGGGGTCTCCAGACGCTTCATGGTGACGTGCTGCGCTCTGCTAGCCTGGGGAGGAGGAAAAACATCCGCAGGTTAATTCCCAGACCGCAGTCAACAGGATGCACTTTGGCTGCGATATATAAAGTTCACTCTCCGCGGGGCAGCGAATGAGTCTGGCTCTTGGCATCGCTGCCAGCAAGCAGAGCCTCTCCCACGTGGCACCTCCCAGTCCCTCCAGCCCACAAACCCACGCTGAAAATAAAACGACACACAAAAAGCGGGGCTTGAAGGACGCTGCGAGCTGTGCCGGCTGCTGCAGCATCACCCCGCAACCCTGCGCACGGGGAAGGAGCCACGCAACGGAGCTAAAAGAGCCGCTAACTTCACTCTAACATCCCCAGATACGCAGAAAAAGCCTTTCCCAGATACTTTTCCTGCCTGCAGCATCGCTGGGAAGGAGAACACGTGCAAGTCCCCTCAGAGCTTCACTTTTTGCTGAAGGGGAGCAGCAGGTCCAGCGCCTGGCTCTGCCCCGGCCGAGAGCTCTGCGATGCTGCCGGGACCGCCGAGCTCTGCCCCCGGCAGCGAGCCTCCCGCCGCCGCTCTTTGTGAGCTGCTGCCACCGGAGCATGGACAAGCTCCGTGGGAGCCATTCACCGGCATCTCCCCTCCTCCTCTTCAGAATCTCCCCCTCCTTTTTTTTTTTTTCCTGATGCTTTGGAAATTGTGAAGCCCCCCCACAGCGCCCTGGAGTGGAAAAGGGCACCTGCCATCAACTTCAAGGGCGAGGAAGCTCAGCTTGGGGCTCCTTATTCTTCCGCGGCTGTGCGAGGCTTTATGGGCCGGGGGAATAAAGCGGCGGGCTTGTAAAGGAGGAGGAGGAGGAGGAGGAGGAGGAGGAGGAGACAGCCCGGTCCCTGCACCCGAGGTCACCGCTTTTAGGAAGGGCTGCGGGATCAAAGCCGGCAGCCGGAGCATGCTTCACTGCCAAGTGCGCCTGCAGCGAGGGGTACCGGCTCCCGAGGAGGATGCTGAGAACCACTCAATGCAGGGTGGGAAAAAAAAAAAAAAGCAGAAGTAAGGAAAAAAAAACTAATTCTCCCCGTTCCACTTGTTTCAGAGCTGAGCTCCCGCCTCACTTGAACCCCTGGGTCCTGAGGTTCTCGAAGCCTTGTGTGGCAAGGCGAGGCAGCATCAGGCAGTGAGAAGTGACTTGTTTCGGGGAGAAAAACCTATTTCCACTCTCCCCACATCTCTCCAATAATCCCCTGCCTGCCACGTTGCTGTGACCACACTAATGAAGTGCTCGTTACCCGCTAATAAGCCCCAGCACGGCATCCAGGGTGAGGGCACCGCTTAGCACACAACAGCGGCTGCAGCCCCCAAGGGTCCATCCCAGGGGGGCTCCTACCTCAAACCGCAGTCCCATGCCCTGCCCGAAAAGCAACAAAAAACCCCTGACAAGCAGCAAAACAACCCCTCGAGGCTGAAATCTCAGACCAGCCCTTCCCCGAGGGCTCTCTCCCCGCTTTAACCTCCGGCGGGTGTTGCAAGCGAACCACGAAGAGTGGAGCTTGCGGGGTTTGTAGAGACGGCATCGAAAGGACAAACACGAGCCACGGGACGTTTCCTCCCGAAAGCCAGCAGCCACCGAGTGACACCTCCGCAGCGGTGCGGGCGCTGAGTCAGGGCGCAGGGTGGGTCCCCAGGGTGCCTTTTGCAACGAGCTGCGGCGGGAGCTCCCGCACGCTGCTTTCTGCTCCCAGCCCTCCGCCACAAACCTGCTTCCCACAGGTCGAAGCCGCCGGCGGCCCCGCTGGGCATCACCCCCCGAGCTCCCTCCTGGCCACAGCACCCCAAAAATCCCCCTGGGATGGGGCTCGCCAGGCACCCAGCAAAACCAACGGCGGAGTGAGCGCATCGTGGCTGCGCAGTGTTGGTCCCCAGCGGAGCCTGTTGCATTCAGAAGAGGTTAAAAAAAAAAGGAAAAAAAAGGAGGGTTGGTTGAAATAACCACCAGCACGGTCAAACCGAGGGTGGCAGCAGGATGGAGCCCGTGTGGCGGGGGTTCCCACGCAGCTGCGACACCCAGCGCTTCCTCTTTGACGCCCGAGGGAGGAATCGGTGGGGAAGCTCTCGTAGCTGAAATCGGGACCTTCCTCCGGGGAAGGAAGCACCGTGGGGGGGACAAATAAAGGAAAAACAGAGAGACCTCGACGCCGCGCCCCGAGCACACGGCCTCGGCTCCACGTGGCAGCGGGCTGACAGCCGCGTTGGGCTCCGGGTGCCGACGGCCCCCTGGGACCACACCAGCGGGGTGCAGCCCCACGGTGCGACTGCTCTGTGCACACCCAGCTGAGGGCCGGGGGAAATCCGGTCCCGTTCCCCGTGGCTCCAAGGAACGGTTATTGGATTGGAGTCACCGGTTCTCCCCGGAGCATTACAGCACGCTTTAATTTTAAGCAGATTGGTAAAAAAAACAGTGAAACGGGGTGGGAAAAGGGAACGTGAGCGCAGCTTGGTGCCTGGGGGTGGCCCTAGGGGGTAGGAGGGCTCCCGCCATCACCGGCTGGCCCCGAGCCACTTCCCTTGCCCTGGCCGGGATGAGAGCCCCGGGAAGGGCTCCGGGAAGGGCTCCGGTCCCTCCAGAGCCGGGACACCGGGGCCAGGAGCGTGGTGTGGGCTCTGCCTACCGGGGGTGAAACGAGAACCGGGACCCCTGGCCGACTTCGGGCCGGATCTTGCCCGCCACAGCGCCCCGAGCCCCGCAGCACCGGGACCCGCTGGGTTACACCGGGGGGCTCCGTGCCGGCCCCGAGCCCGCTGCACCGGCACCCCCAGGGCACGGGCTGAGCACCGAACCGGCTCCGTCCCGGTCCCCAGCACCTTCCCCCGGGCACCCTCGGGGCACGGACTTCGCACCGGGACCGGGACACATCCCCCCCCAGCCCCTACCCCCCCTCACCTGGCTCCGTAGCGGCGGCGGGCGCGGGGCCGCAGGTGCCGGGCCGGGGCCGGGGCGTGGCCGGGGGGCGTGGCCGGGGGCGTGACCGGGGGGCGTGGCCACTGCCGCCACCTGCCACCGCCCCGGGGCACAGGTGCACGGCGCCCGCGCCGCGGTCCTAGCGCCGCCCGCCCGACGGCTGCCCGGCCAGGGGGACGGGGCGGGGGGGGCCGTAGGGGTCCGACACCCCGGTACCGGCCCCGGCGGGGCTCGTCGGGGGCACCGGGGCATGGCGCTGGGGGTCCTGAGAGCCACGGGGACCTCTAGGGGCTGCAGGGGCCTGGAACCGGGGGTCTTGGGAGCGATGGGGACCCAGAGGGGCCTGAGCCGTGGGTCTGAGGGGGGGCAGGGTCTGCAGGGTGCTGGGAGCTAGGGGGGCCGCGAGGGCTGGGCAGCGGGGGTCTGGGCAGTGGCCGGCCTGTAGAGGCCATAGGGGCCTGACACCTGGGGGGCTGGGGAGCAGCAGGGCCTATAGATGCCTGGCACCACGGTGCTGGGAGTCACAGGGGCCTATAGAGGCCATAGGGGCCTATAGGAGCCTGATCCTGGGGTTCTGGGCGCCAGTAAAGGCCTGAGAGCCCGGGTGCTGTAGGTCCTGTAGCATCCGGCTGCCAGGAGCTGCAGGGGCAGGGCCTTGGGAGAGCGGCACCGGCTCGGCGCGGGTGCCCTCCCTGCTGGTGCTCAGTCCTTGCTTTGTGTTGCGTTTGTTATTCTCGTTTGTTAATTATTCCGTGGTGGCAGAGCCACTACCAAGCCTCCGCAGCTCCCAGCTCGGTGGCAGTGTTTCGCTGAGCTTGGGCTTTATTTACAGTCCTTTTTATCAGGCTGCAATAATTGCTGGTAATGTTTTCGTGTGCAAGTGGGTAAACAGACTATCGACACTGAAACTTGCTAATTATTCCCATCTCTCTGTTGTCCCTATTTAGCCTTTATCTTCTCACTGACCTGCTGATGGCACCAGTTTGCTGCTTTCCAGCAGCGCCACAGATCGGGACGGGGACGCGCATCCCCGCGGCGTGTGATGGAGCAGCAGCCCCAGGCCGTGAGCCCCTGCTCCACGCGCCCCATTTCCCTTGTCCTCAAGCCCCGTGTTTAACGCTAGATGGTGGTATCTTCATGAAGCTTCGACCTGAGGACTGCCAGCTGCTCGACACTGCTGATGGCAGGAAAACTCCCTGGAAAAGCCAGGTGAGATAGCGGTGGTGGGAGAGAGACCCTCCGGAGAGCATCGGTGGAGGAAGGACGTGGTTGGGGACAATGTGGCAGGTACATGCATGGGCAGTCCTTTCTGCAGGGGGTTTCTGCACGTGGAAGGAAGGGCACAAGCAGCCCCCAGCCTCCCCGCCCATCTCTGTCACGACATACAGAAGGGCAGAGGAGCATGAGGGAGATGCTGGAGGCACCAGGGAAAGCCCAGCAGCTTTCTCTGGGCTCCCAAAGGCAGAAGGGACGAGTGCTGGGAGGATTTTAATCACCTGTCAGAGAATTTTTGTTGGCTCCTGTGCTCTACAGAGGATTTGGGGATTTGAGCTGGGGTGGGGTGAGTACTAATTTGGATTATTGGGATATTAGCTTGAATATTAGCTGCCTTACAGAGGATAAGCTTTGTGGCGGTCAGTGTCGCAGATGCACAACTACCCAAGCAGCCTCCACATTAAAGCAGCAACAAATTGCTTGAGAAGGGCAGGGGAAAACTAAGTAACAGAAAAGGCAAGTGTCTTACCTGGCATGGTGCAGAGAAGAGCCAAAACTCGCCCGCCACAAGGCCACCCATGGCCTTCATAATAATCTCCTGTGCTTTTCAGAGCTAATTTTAAACCCTGGGTTTGCACAGCAGTTGCCTGTAATTCACTGCTGCTTTATTTCCTGTCTCGCTGCTGTGCAGAGGTTTCGCTCTTAACACAAAAAACTGAAGGGAAATTCCCTGCCCCAAATTTTTCTGTTACTGATCTTTTTCAGTTGCGACGCGCCGAGCCCGATGTCACGCCGCGGCTACCCAGCCGGGGGAAGGAGGGCCCCCCCCAAGAGTAAGTGTGGTCCTGCGGAGAAGGGAGCTTTGGGGCTTCATGGGGTCCACGCAGGGCTGCGTCGCGGGGAACAGGGTGGGAATGGGCTTTTCTCCTCATTAAACCAGCCCCAGTCCCCAGCGCCATGGGAGAACGCAGCCGATGGCACGTCCTTCCCCTCCGAGTCACTCGGTGAGCGACCGAGTCCCCGAGTTTTTGTTTTTGTTCTTGGACTGCTTCTTTAATTGCGATTTGAAAAACGCTTTTCAAGATTACACAGGAGATTAAAATCTCCTGCCCTCCTAATGTCACAGTAGTAATTTGGGGGAAATTAAGAAGCGCTGAACGACTGAAAAAACAGCAGGAATCTTAAAAAATCAATACAGGCTTACTTGGGAATGACAGCTCCAAATCACACACTTCTTAATAATTAATTGGCATAGTTATATATAACTCCTAGGCAAAATATACCCTCTTAATCTTTAATTTGATATGTTACCAATGGAGTTAGCTGCTTTGGAGGTTGCAAAGTTTATATCCTTGGCTTTTAGGAATCAGTGGGACCCAAACAGCTGAAAATACAATCCAGCTATCATCACGGCTTGTTTGTGGGCTAAGAAGCGCAGAAATACCCTGCTCTGGAAGCGAACCTTACCATTTTGTCTGAAGTTTTCTTTGCGCTCGGTGCGTTTCCTTCACGTCGGCTGGGATTTCTGCCCTTCGCCCCTACCGGGGAATCCACAACACCCTGGGTGCCAGAGGAGGTTTCATCAAACCCATCAGCTGAGCCTCTAATTACAGAGCCGGAGCTTAAATTCACAGTGCTGAGCAGCAGCGAACCTGGAAAATATGACAGGAAGCAAAGCTGATTTGCATGTTTATGCTAATTGAGATTGCACAAATCTTTCAAATCAAAATGTACTTTGCAGATGGCTTGCAGATTTATACCAAGCTTTGGTTTTATTTATTATCTTTCAGACTGGTAATAATTGGTGCAATATGGTAAAACTGGAAAGCCTAATCCACAATACAGCTGTTAAAGCAGTGAGAAATGTACTGAACACAACGCAGAGAGATTTTTCTTTGTAGTAACAATATTTGGTTAAAGCATACCATGTGGGCATGAGCTAGATTTTCATTTGCAGAGCATTTTCAGGAGCAGAATGGGCAGCTCAGGGCTGAGCATCTCAAGAAAAGGGAATTGAGCCCCCATACTTGGACCTCTTTCCCTGCTGGTGTTCGTTGCCAGGAGTTTGTTTGCTCTCACACCACTGCACAAAAAAAATAAATCCCCCGAATGCACAGCCCTTGGTACTAAATGAATGCTAAATGCAAGTTTCCAGGTAGACTCTTGCATAAATGGGACTTTTTGGTGCTTTGGAGCTGATCTCATGGCAGCTGCAGGCTGAGAGGTGGAAGAGCCCAACTTGGCTGTTGAGTTATCCCCTGATTTAGACAGAATCACTTCCCTTTTCAGTTTTTCTCTTTTCTATGTAAATAGCAAGAGAACTGGAACTGGCAGTGCTTCTTTCTGCACAGCCTCATATGCACAAGCTGCGATCTCTGGAGGTCTCGCACCACGACTGAGCATGGTCCTCCCCAGCTCTGGGTAACCTTGGTGGCTCCTTGCCACCTTTGAAAAACACGCAGCCGGTCATTTCCTCTTGTTTTTTTTTTTTTTTTTTTCCTGATTAGGCACAATGGAGATGGACAAAATATTCCTCCAGCTGTGTGAGGAGGTTACCAGGCTGCAGGATCTGTGTGCGAAGCAGGGCAAGCTCCTCCAGAAGCTGACTGCCAGGAAGGGCCCTGTCCTCGGTAAGCAGCAGGGCTGGGGAGGGCGTGCTGAAATTGCTCTTTCACTAAAAAGAGCAGATCCACACTGATGGGAGTGATTTGAACCTTTGTCCTCATGCTGGCAAGAGGTTTGCTGCCAGAAGTGGGGGTGACATTAAAGCAGGCTTAAGGCACGCATGCTCCACTCCCTGTGCTGGCTGTCATAGCTTTTTGGCTTCGCCTTCACCATCAAACCAGGAGTAATGTGTGTGTCTGCTTCGAGTCATGTTAAAACCACCACAGGCTGCTATTTACATGTGTCTCCCCTGGGGAGAGTGGGAAGGAGCTGGGGCAGATGGTACTCATTGCCTAGAGCATTTTTGGAAGGCAGCGGTGGTGGTGGAGCCTCCTTGGACTGCAGATTGCCTGGGTGAATGTTCTCGCCCAGCAGCCTGCCTGGTTTTCCAAGAAGTCTCCTGGTCCCCCACCATGGCCCATGTGCTCATCTGCCCCCCCCCTCCCCCCCAGCAGCCACATTAATCTTGCAGGGTTTTGCAAGTTTTTCCTGACCTTACAGGGTGTTTTCTGTGGTCAGGAGGGATTTGCCCAGACGAAGGGCTGCCATGTGCTGATTTTGCAGCTGGGCAGCCCCGCGCGCTCCCCAGCCCTGCGGTAGCCTCGTTTCCCCCGTGAGGAAGGGGGCGAGCCTGCAGCATCACCATCTGCACGTCCTTCCCTCGGGGCTCGCACGCAGATAAACAGCTCCAAACCGTACCCAAACCAGCGCCATTATGCAGGGACGCAGCGATATCTCCGCATCTCCCCTCCTAGGACAGTTAATGCTCTTCCTCCAACTCGCATCCCTTTCTGGCTCTCCTCAGATGCCGTTTCTTTGCTGCTCCAGCCTTGTATTTGCTGCCACCCCCTAGCCGTGGGGGCAGCGAGCTTTGCTTGCCTACTCCCCCCCGTGGAGATAATGCCCGGTTGTTTCACTGTAGCACAAAAGGAGAATAAAGCGTGGGGAAGGGAAAACACAAATGCCACAAAACCCCAGGAATGACCTGTTTTCTTTCAAAGATATCCCCATGTCGCTGCCGATCCAGTGCACGGAGGACACGGTCACGGAGGAAGGGGAAAGGCCACCGGGCAGCCAACAGAAGTGCTCCGAGGCCCCGGAGGGCTCTGCCCACCCCCTGGTGCAGCCGCACGCTGCCAACGCGCCCGGCTTTGACAGCAGGTACCCACCGAGTGCCCCAAACGGCAGTGTCTTCGACGGCGGGGCTGGAAGAGCAGCTCTTGCTGTGGCTTTTGGCAGCAACAAGGCAGAGAGAAGTGAGAAGATGGATATAGACACGTGGCTGAAAAACTGTAGGATGCTTCCTGTCATGAATAGCCCCGAGGAAGAAGTGAGAGCTTGCTGCAGCCCGCAGGAGTTTGTGGCACCAAATGCCGAGGCTGTGGACTCCTTCCTGACTCTCTTGGACCTTTATAAAGGCCCAGAAGCCCTTCAGAAGGAAGATGCTCCCAGTGAAAGCCCTCAGCCTGCTGAAGATAAGGCGCCGGTAGAAATCCGAGGACCCATGAAGGTAAATTGTGAGGCTGGCAGGGATTTTTGTCTGTGAGTTTTGCATGCTCTTCCCAGTGTAACGGCATCTGCCAATCTTCATCATCCTCTCCATCAGCCCTGGTGTAACGTGGGGAGCTATGGCAGACTAGAGGTTTATGGTTATGTCCTGGAAAGGCCTCTAGGCACCCTGTTATCCAGTTCTGAGGGGAATTAGGTCCATGAAAGTCCCTGGGATCTGGCTGCCAAGCACCTGATGCTCTTTGGGAGAAATCTCTCCTGTGATCCTTCCTGCTCCTGTCTGAGGCATTGAGGAAGCCTTGAGGTGATTGATTCAGTCTGGGAAAGCCTGTATTGACCTCCTTTGGATCTGAAAATTAAATGAGTTCTTAAATATTTCCTTTATTCTCCGGTTTATCAGGTTCTGGTAAGGCTTCACAGTGTGCTATAGGTGGGACACCAATGCTGGAATGGCCAGTGAGTGTCCTCATAATGCCAAGCCCATTTCCTTTAATTCGTTTTCCCAAATAAGGCCCTTAAAAATTATTTCATGGCTGCTGTGGCTATACATTCATGGGGAAAGCTATCGATTTTCAGCCTGGGCTTTATTTAGAAGCTAGTTTCTTTTTAAGAAGAAGGAGGAGAAGAAAGAAAGAGGAGGAAGCGGTGTCTGTCTGGTAAAGTCCTAATGTGCCTTATCAGCACTTAAATGATAATGGCACAAAAGGAAATTACAAATGCTCTCCAGTTTGCTTCTTACAAAAGCACTTTTCTCATGTTCTTGCTTGGGTAGTGATTATAGCGCTCAGGGGAAAGCGTTGGGTGATGGGGGAGGCTCAGGAGACAGCATCCTCTGGCAGATTTGGGCGAGGATGGAGCAAGGTGAGACTTGAGCTCCCCCAGAATCCACCCCAGGGCAGCAGCTCTTTGCCCAGCCCTCCTGTGGGCACAGAACCTGCTGTTGCTTTTGGAGGCTGTGCTTTGGTATGGTCAACCCTGGGATGTGGAGGCTTAGACACAACCAGGGGCTTGAAAGAGGCTGCTTCTGCCCTTCCCACTGACCACTTCTCCCTTCCCATCCCTGCAGACGTCCTGGACACCAGGCTGGATGCTGGAGGATGCTCCGCTCGGGCAAGGTGACGTCCTCGCCTCCGAGGCTGCTCAGACTTATGACATTTGCCAGGCGATTTTCCCCTCGGATGCGGCAGCCCAAGCAGACTATTTAAAGCACGTCTTAACCCATATGAAGTAGGACTTTCCACTCGTAAACCTGCATATTTGCACCGCGACCACGATGGGCTCTGGACTTTCATGAGATCCTGCTGCTGGATCAGCTCAGGCAGCAATCCTGTTCTGAGTAATCCGGCGTGCTCCCAAACTTGTGCTCCCATCCCTTGTGCCCTGCTTGATGGGCCAGCTGGGGGCTCTGGGTGTGCTTTGGCTTTTTGAGCTTTGGGGATATCAAAGCAGCTTCTGTGCCAGGGTCTGGAGGTGTGTAGGGGATGTGGGGAGCTGTAACTCAGTGGGAAATGAACAGTTTTCAAAATTCTCCATAACCAGAAAGGTTGAAATATTTTTTCTGTAAATAGGGACATTTGAAAAGCATTGGCTTTTTACAAGAACATGGAAGGATGGGTGAGAGACTCACAAGGTTTTCACGTCACTAAATCTGAATTTGCCTTTGAAGAGAGAGCCCTGGTGCTGGGGCTGTGTGTGCGATGTGGTCTGCTCCGTGGCGAGGGGCGATGGTGCAAAACTTCCAAGTCCGTTACCAGGAAGCGTATAACCGGGAACTGCCCTCACTCCTCATTAAAACCTCATCAGCTCCAGCTCAGTTGCTCACAAGAGTTTAATTGATCCCTCTCCAGGTGGGAAGAGGCTTCTCAGCACCCCTCGGCATGGGGTCAGCTCTCCTGGCTCGGCTCCTGCTGTGCTTAGGGAGCAGCTGCGATGAGATGGGCGCGTGCGGCATTGTCCTGTCTTTCTGTCCGGTCTCTCAGGGAAAATGACCTCTGAATGAAAGGCTCTGGGAGATGGCGGCTCGTTGTGACTGTGGCATGTGGAGGAGACAGCTTCTGCGGCTGGTGCTTTGCCTGAGCCTGGGTGAACTTTGCTGGGTTATGGTTTGTCCTCAAGCAAGGTTTCCATCTCGCCCTGAATAACAAGAGCAACACATTGAATGCAAGGGTGCCATCCCTGGGACCATAATTAAGATTATACTTGTTCATTAACAGCGCCTGTGACTTTGCTGTTGTATAGCATTCTCCATCAAGGTCTATCCATGTGTTTTGCAAAGGAATTCACCTGCAAAGGCAGGGAAACTGAGACACCAAATGCTGATTAGCTCCAAATCACCAGAGGCCTCTTTTTTTTTGTTTGTTTGTTTGAAAAAAGTACATCTCAGGTCTTTATGTTTAGCAAGTAGTTTCTGAAACAGATTTGGCATCACATCTTTGAGGCAACTTGCACTGAAATCGATATCCAGGTTCTCCTCTGCTGCCACGGATCAGGATTAATTCCAGTCCCCAGCTCCAAAATCTCATCTTTAGCACCGCAGATAATGGCTCAAGTCTCTTCCCAGAAGCATGGCCGCGTTTGTGAAGTTGCTGTGACCACAGCGGAGCTGATGACAAACATCTGTGTGTCCCGAGGACCTCATCCTGTCAGACGGGCAGGGACTGATGTGCACGGGGCTGGGTGCTGAGCTGGCAGCACTGTGATCCCTGGCAAACCCGGGCTTCCCGGCTGTTTCTCCAAGGACCACGCTCCAGGATGAAGCCTGCAGCTCGTTTGCTTAGAGCCTCAGCTCGGAGCTCAGTTCCTCTCTTTACGCAGATGCCGGAGCGGCTCCATGAGCAGGATCAGGGCCCTTGTTTGGCTGGAGGTCAAAGTGGGTTTTCTCCCATCACGGTGCAACCTCCCCATTTGCATCTCCAGCTCCAAGTTTTATCCCATGGCT
The DNA here is from genome assembly GCF_040182565.1 of Anser cygnoides. Classification (NCBI taxonomy): domain Eukaryota; kingdom Metazoa; phylum Chordata; class Aves; order Anseriformes; family Anatidae; genus Anser; species Anser cygnoides. The sequence goes on along the minus strand of NC_089904.1, from coordinate 505,717 downwards.
CCTCAATTTAATTAGATTGTGGCATGATTTTATAGTGTTTTGTGCTCTTGTTTAGGACCTGGAAGAAAATACCAGTTTCCAACATGCTGAATTACTGGAAGCACCAGCTCAAAGAGAGAGCCAGAGCAAGAAGGGCCATAAATTTATTTGGTATAAAATTGTAACAGCCATCCAAAACTTGCCGGAAGGAAGAAAACCATCCCAGTTCCTCCTGCTCCGAGAGCAAGTCCAGTAAATTTAATTTAAAAATCGCAGGCACAGATGGCTTTTCTCAAGAGTAAAAGCAGTCATGGCACAGCACTGGCTTCCGTGAGTTGTGCTTTGAAATGAGCCACGCATGCGTGTGTGCGTGGCATTGCCCGAAACAACATGAAAAATCACACCGGGCGCATTTGGGGTCACCCATCCCCAAATTTTGGCGTGATGCTCTGCCTGCGCTCCATCCCCGGTGACTCAGGCCGATTGAGCTGTCCAAGTTTGACCAACTAACTTCACCGTGTGGACTTCTTCGACGCGCTTCGTTATATTTTTAGATGTCGCGTTGTGCGGTGCAATTAGTCACCCCCCTCCCAGCCAGATGGTCCACGGTGACACAGGAGCTTCTTTTTTTAATCCGACACTTTCCATTGGCATGAGCATGCCTCTGCTTCCTAAATAACCTTAAGTATAGGGTGTTTGTTTTAGCTGCAGAGAGTGGGCGGCGTGTTATTGTTTTTCCCCAGGTTTGGCTCACCAGGGCTCCAGTGGGTGTCATTTCTGAAAAGTCAGGAGCAGAATGATGGCAGCTTCCAGTAAGGAGAAATTGGAAAATCAAGACTCGATGCACTGGATTAAACCTGCTGTAATTCTTGCTGCTGGGCGTGTGCGTCGGGCAGGCACAGGAATATGCGCATCCTCCCACGGCTCTTGTTTTCAAGGCTTGAAGAAGCTGAAGAAGGCGATCCCAGTGCTTCCCAGTGAGAACCAAGCCAGCCAAAAAGCAGCTGAACACCAGATTTGGGTGAAAAATGTTCACTCGTTGAGTTTTCTAATCGAGGAGCCGAAACTCTGTACGAACACCCACAAACTCCGATATCAGACACTTCTGAAGCCACGTTTCTAGAGGAGCCAAAAGAAACCAGGACCCCACAGGGCAGGAGGGGGGGGAGGTTTAATACCCCTCATGGGAACGTTATGAAATATTTAAATTTCCTATAGCGATAACAAATATTGCTCAAAGGAAAGAAGCTCTGTGATGACTGCAGTTGTCCCCAGTCTCTCCGTCATTCCCAGAATTGCCATCAGCAGTAAGAGGAGGGGGGATCATCGCCCCACAACCTGCAGCAGGACCCCTCCGTGCCACCGGCAAGAATAGGAAATCGCTACCGGCTGTTAATTAATAACCGACCCTCTGTTTTCGTCTCCCGTTAATGGAAGAGAAATGGTTCCTTATCCCGTCTCATTTGGCCGTGGACTCGGGGAGTCTGAAACTGGAACATGGAGCACAGGACGTACATTTCCAATCAATTAAAGAACTTTAAAACACGGTCATTTGAAGCGTTTTACTTATGAGAACTGAGAGCAATGTCCTGGGCTGGTGAATTTGGGAGGGGCTTTTGCCTTTAATGTAAGATTTGCCACAGGCCTTTCCTGGGGAAAAACATGGGGCTAACGGGAAGGGAGAGCGGGGCAATCCCTGCACCGCGGTGAGCCTCGCTGGAGGTCCCTTGTGAGTGTGATTTAAGGGTATTTTAGCGCTTGGTTTCCCTTGAAAATACGAAATGCTTTTGGGGTCATAGAGGAGATGAAGTTCTAGCGGCTGAGCCCATCCAGAGCCCCAGAACGCTGGGGGAAAAGCAGCGTTTTAATGTTTGCTGGCACTTTGTAAAATGCCTGTTGGAGGGCTTGGGGGGTGAGGCTGGGGGGGGGGGGGTGATGCTGGGGGGTGATGCTGGAGGGGGGACAGGGGTGATGCTGGGGGGGTGATGGAGGAGGCCCGGGGGTGATGCTGGAGGGGGGACAGGGGTGATGCTGGGGGGGTGATGGAGGAGGCCCGGGGGTGATGCTGGAGGGGGGACAGGGGTGATGCTGGGGGAGGTGATGCTGGGGGGGGGATTGGGGGGGATTGGGGGCGATGAGGGGGAGGTGATGTTGGAGGGGGGTCGGGGTGGTGCTGGAGGGGAACTGGGGGTAACGTCGGAGGGGGGCGTGATGCTGGAGGGGGCTTGCGGGTGGTGCTGGGGGGGCGATGCTGGAGGGGAGGCTGGGGGGGGCTGGAGGGGGACTGCGAAGACCCCGAAGGGGCGCCCGGGGCCGGGGCCGGGGCCGTGCTGGGGGGGTCGGGGGGGCTGTTGCCGGAGCGAGGCCGCGGGGCCCTCACCGGGCGCTGCCCCCCACCCCCCGGGACCCCCCCAGCCCCGGCCCTGCCTCCTCCTTCCTCCTCCTCCTCCTCCTCCCGGCCCTGGGCGGGGTTTGGCCCCGGCTCCGGGAGATGGTGGAGCCGGTGTGAGCGGCACCGGGGCTGCAGCCGGCTGCGGCCCCCCCTGGCCCCGAGCCGCGGGGGGAGCCCGGGACCCCCCCCCCGCCCTTCATCCCCCCCCTCCCCACCGGCCCCCGGCCCAGCCATGCCCGCCGGCAGCAACGAGCCCGATGGGATCCTCAGCTACCAGGTGGGGGGCAGCGGCCCGGGGGGGGCACACCCCCCCGCTGCGGCCGGAGGATGCTCCGTGGCTGCTCACTGCGGCATTGCCGACGGGGGGGGGGGGCATGGGGAGGGAGGGCGGCTGCAAGGAGGGGGGGCGAGGCGGCTGCAAAGGAGGAGTCTGCAAATGGGGGGGGTCGGCATCTGGAAAATGGGGCTCGAGGCACTGGGGGGGGGGGCAGGCCGCTGAAGGGGTGCGAGGGGAGGCTGCGAAACATTGCAAGGCCGAAAGGGGGTGGGGGGGCCGCAAGGGGTGCTCAAGGTGGGTGCGAGGGGGGTGTGAGGTACCCGGGGGGGCACAAGGTGTTTAGTGAGGGGGTGCCCCAGCCGGCAGCATCTCCCACACGCCTTGTCCCCCCCCCACACCTGGCTGTGACCCCCATTTGAGGCCGCAGCCCGTCAGAAGGGGACAAAGGCCACTGTCCCTGTGCCACGCAGCCAAGGGGGGCTCCGCTATTGCCCCCCCTGGGGGCTTGCACAGATGTGCCTGGTGTTGGGGTGCAGGGAGCAGCAGGGAGGTGGCCCCCACCCCTCCCACCCCCTTTTTAGCATCATCCTGGCCAGGATGTCCCCACGGAGCGCCTCCTGCCCCCCTGCAGCACCCGTCCCCTTGCTGCTGAGCACCCCTGGGACCCCGTGCCCCACGAGTGGCGGCCCCGAGTCCTCCCGCAGGGCCAGGCCCCGCTGGAGGAGCCGCTCTCGGTGGCAGACGTGGGGGTGGGGAATTAATTCACCTTCCCTCACACCCGGGGAGATGGGGACAGTGGGATGGAGGTGGAAAAGAGAACGCTACCAGAGCATCCCCCAGCTCCCTCCCTGTTTCGGCTCCACGCAGGCAGGTATCCTCATCCCACAATAACACAGGGATCAGCCTCATTAATTACATTTGGGGCGTTATTAAGTCCATTCAGTTGGCATGGCTCATGGAGCTGCAGGGACCCCATCCCTCCCATTGCTGATGGCCAGTCTTGCTTGCACGTGGTGGGACGAGAGGGACGGGACGCGAGCTTTGCCTGCTCACGCGGTGCTTTTGGTGCTCCCGAGCACCAAGAGGGCTCAAAGCTAGACTAGGCCCTCTGCTTTGAGCTTTTTCTAGTCCTCAATTACACCAGAGTTTCCCCGGGGAAAGAGTTTTCTTAACCAGAAGAATTGCACTGGGGCAGGTAAACTGAGGCAGGGCGCTCAAAAATCCCTCTCTCTCCTGCTGGGTCAAAAAAAAATCACTGCAAAATAATAATTTAAAGAAGTTTTCTTGAGAAGGGTGCAGGGAGAGACATGCGCTGAACTCACAGCACTAAGGGGTTCACTGCAGTTGTGTCAAAACGAGCCTTCCTCCTTTGCTCCAGTGATTTCTGATTTCATTTTTACAAGCAATAATTGCTTCCCGACAAAACCAGCTAGGAAGCAGCCAGCCGGAGCTTTTTGCTTAGAAAATAGCAAAGTGGAACAACTCTGGCTGCTCTGAAGCCCACAAACATGCCCTGCAAAGCTCAGCGTCCCCTTTCCCGGCTCATTTTCGACGATTTGATGTTTTCCAGGCGCCTGTCAGTGGTGGCGAAGGACAGAGAGGGAGGGCGAAGCGTCTGCAAGGGCTGGTGCCCGTCCTGGGTCCTCTCCTTCCTGCCCCATCCCATCCCATGGTCCCATCCCTTGGCTCCACACTGCCATGGCTCTCCTAAACCATTAAATCCTCCAGTGTCCCCAGTGAGAGAACCCCTCGGGGTCCATTCAGGTGCCCTAACTGGGACCCAGTAAGTTTTGATCAGGGCCATTGGCTTTGGTAGCATCTCTGTGCGAGGCTTGCAGTGATTTTGGGGATGCTGCAATGGGCAGGGAAGGGCGATGGAACGCTCAGAGCATCCTGCCACAGACCCAGAATCAGAACCTGGGGCTTTTTGGCAGAAGGAGGTGCCCGCTTGTCCAGTTTGCTCTTGCATTTGCTCTTCAAGCATTAATGCTAAATAATAAAAAAGCAGCGGGGATTCGAGCTTGGGTCATGATGGGATTTTAACTGATTAGACCTCGGTGTCAGCTTCCTTCGCCGTGTTATTTTACACCCCGTGTCACCTTTCAGGGCAAGCCGGGCACTTAACCTTTGTGCCGAGCGGCGCCGGGGAGGAAGTTCATCGGAGCAAGTGAATTTGCATCATAGAAATGATGGATTAGCTCTGATCGGAAAATAAACTGGGGCTGGAGAGAGCTGGCCAATGTGAGCAGGGGAAGCGAGAAGAGTAAAAACGTTGCTTATCTGGATGTGTCTCCCAGCCTCGCGCTTCGTGAGGGTTTCTAGGGAAATGATTTCACCCCTCAGGAAGGCAGGGCAGCAAGTTTTGGGGAGAAGAAACCAAGCAGGAGCATGGGGAGGGAAGGGTGCACTTTGCAAGGGGCTCTGCTTTGCTGTGTCCTTGCTTGGGAGGAAATTCTACTGTTGGAAGATAGACTTCTTTATTTTAAAATTTGGAAGTTTTTTTTTTTTCCTTCATGTACTCCAACAGCCATTTCGAAGCTCTGTGTTTCAGTGCCATGCTGGGACTTGGTTTGACTAATAAGGGTTTTTAACTAATAGAAGCCTGAAAGGAGGCCACGCCAAAGCGAGACCTTCTTGAAATGCTGTGGTTTTTGAAGGAAACGCTGACAAAAATCAGTACTATCCCACAGCATTTATTTTCCCAACAGTTTGTACCTCACTTGCATTTCAGCAGCTCATACTTTTACGTATGCCCAAGCACATTACATGCCTCTTGCCCCAGCAGGATGCGGCATTTTCTCCGTTTACTCCATCAGGAACAGTTTTTGCTCGAAGAGGAGCTGGGTTTGTCCCGTCCCTTGATTTCAGCGTGAGCTTTGGCTGCGCTGACAATGGGCAAACGCTCTCCGCCGACCTTCAGCATATCCGCAAACTTGCTGCTCCTTTTTCCAGACGTATTAACAGATGGGCTTCAACCAGGAGCGCTTTGGGCACGGCTGCCCTTGGCTCAGCCAAATCCTACACCCCAAGGGAATTTCGGCAGCCGCTTGGCTGAGATATCTCCAGCCATGTAGGATGCGAGAGCTGAATTTCGCAGCAGCCCCAGGTGCTGGTGGTGTGGTACTGGTGCGAGTGTCGGTGGGAACAGGAGTTTTGTTGGCATCTCCCAGTCTCTGGGCGTGCGGGTTTAAATAACGGCTGGGATCTGCCCCGGGGGGCTCTGGTTCTGGAAAGACCGTTGGTGTTCGTGATGGTGGTGACGCTGGGGCCCTCCTGGCGAGAAGGTGTGGGATCTGCTCGGACGTCCCGGGTGAGTCTGGCCCCATGCATGGCCCAAGGGCTCAGTGGAAAGCCGGTGACCAACACGAGGCCGAACGGGAGTGTGGCAGGCTCGAGGCGACTTTTCTGGACGAACTGCAGGTAGGACGGCGAGGCCTTGGCTGAGAAGCGCCTCCCACCCAAAAACATGAAAACTCCCCAAAAAACAGAGCCAGCGTGCCAGGAGGAGATGGTTGGCACCGGGGCGAGAGGTCTGGGGGCAGGTTTAGCATCACCTGCTGGGTCCTGGGGGGCAAAACGCTTTGTGAGGGAGAAGGCGGCTTCCTGCCAGCGTCTGGAAACTGGGGCCTACAGATCGCTTCGTTTGTTCTGCCTCCCGACAGCGCCCACCAGACGCACTCAGGCTTGCAAGCGTGAGGTGATTTCCCGAAGCCCTTTCACCCCACGCTTCTCCCGAGGTTGTTTTTCTGCAACCCGGACCGGGGGGAGCCGGATGCGTTGCTAAGAGGGGACGGAGGGTGGCACCGGGTGGAGGACGGCAAAGCCACAGGCGCGTGATAGCGCGGCCGCCGGGGCGTGTGGGCGGCACCGGCACCGGCGTGCTGCTTCGGCCAGGAGGGAACACTGTTTTGGGGGAAAAAGGGCAGATTTCAGATTAGTGTCAGCAGCTTAAGTCATAAGCAGCGATTTTTTATTTTTAATTTTTTTTAACAAGTCCTCGAGGTTGCTGTGTCATTATTGCTACAACAGGCAGCATAGGCGAATGTGGCATTTCAAGTTCTGCTTGAAAATTGCAGAGTTTGGCTAGTTTGGGCTGTTTCTGAGTGGATGGTGAACCTCTTGCTTCTTGAGTTTCATAAAACAACTCAGCTGGTTTCCCCAGTTCTCACTCTTCTCTAGACTTTCAGGAATCGAGCAGGAATCAAGCAACTGGGTGCTCAAAATCAAAACAAATAATAAAAAGACAAGAAAGAAAAGAAAAGAAAAAAAAGAAAAGAAAAGAAAAGAAAAGAAAAGAAAAGAAAAGAAAAGAAAAGAAAAGAAAAGAAAAGAAAAGAAAAGAAAAGAAAAAAAAGAAAAGAAAAGAAAAGAAAAAATAAAAAAAACAACCCCCCACAAAAACAGATATTTATTTTTGGGTTTGAACAGACAAAAAGCTTTTGGTTGCTGTGATGTCAGCAGGGGGCTTGTGAACGTGAACCTCGGCAGTTCAAAACTCCCCAGCCTTTGACAGCCCCTTTGTGTCTTTAATAACAGAATAATTTGGAAACCAGCGAAAACTCAAGGGCGCTCATTTGGGCAATGCAGAATTTTCTTTGCATTGGTGACCATGTTTTCGTCTTCGATTAATTCCTGTCCATGAGAGGATGTGGATGGTAGCATTGTCCAAGGAAGGAGACCTCTTGAAGAGGTGCACAGAAATTAAGAGACCAAATACACCCCAAAGAGGGGAAAAAAATTGATGAGTGTGTCCCAGAGCCCTTTACCAAGCTGCAGTTGCATCTTGAGCATGAGACACGGCTGGGTTTTTAGTTTGTTGAGTGGAGCCTGGCAATCCCCTTCCCAGTCCCAGGTGGTGAGGAGAAAAGAGAAGCAAGAGAGGTTTGTTTCTGTTGCTGCTCGCAGTGAGCTGTTGGTCCTGCAGCTCTTGCTCAGCTTTCAAGGCACAAGTGCTGTCCGAGGCCCGACGTTTCAGCCTGGGAAGGCATTAGCTCTAAGCTGTTGGCTTTTGCAAGGAATAAAATCATGTTTTCCGTGGAAAGCATACTTGCACCAAGGGAAGCCCGAGCCTCCTTGGGTGGAAGATGGAGCTGCCCTTGCAGGTTGCTGCTTTTGGAGGTTGGTGGAGGCGATGTCCTGTGGCCAGCTGCCATCTAGTGAGTCCTGCAGGTATCTCCAGCACAGCAGCACGCAGCCTAGTGGTATTTTCAGACTGAAACTCACTGTGGTGCAAAGTGCATTTTTTTCCCCCCAGTTTGGAAATCCCTATTTATTTATGTATTCTAGAAAGCTGCAAAGGAGCTGCACAAACAAGGCAGGACAGGTGTTTTTTTTTTTTTTTTTTTGGTGGGGGGTCTGAAATGCTCTGCCCTCTCTCCCTGTAGCAAATACTTCCAGCTTCAATTCTCACAAAAAATAAGCAATCCAATGAGCTGTTTTATTTGGCCTCTGGCTGCGGGGCTGCCTCCTGCAAGCCCACGTTCGATCAGCTGGGAGGATGTATGGGAGCTCTGTGTCCCCAGCCCCACTGACCTTCTTCTCCTTGCCCAACAGAGACCTGATGAAGAGGCGGTGGTCGACCAGGGGGGAACAAGCAACGTTGTCAATATTCACTATGAGAAGGAGGAGCTGGAAGGTGAGACCCTGCTGAGCCCCTGCTGACTCCCAACCCAGCTCATTTTCCCGTTGCCCATAGCCCCTAAACCATCCCTCGCTCAGTGTTGTGTTGCATGCAGCAAAACCTGCCGTCCCTCTTCATCAAGAAGCACAGTTGTTTTTCATGATTTTCATGTAACTTTTAAAACAGAGGGAAAAAGCCCCCGCGGAGGCCACAGCGTGAGCTGCAGCCATGGGGTGAGATGATTCACGGCTCGTTTTCTCGCCAAGGCTGCTCCTGGCTTGGTGAGGTCAGGAGAATAATTTGACGGCTGCAGACACAGGGCTGCAATTTTTTTTCCTTATTGTTCCGGAGCTCATTATCATGGGGTTGATCTGATCTCCTCCCGCCGCCTTGCGCCATACAGAGATTTTAAAAATAATTACATTCGGTCGCTGCTTAATGAGCAAGTCTGAGTGTTGTCCAGGCGAAGCAGGAGTTTGGGAAAAGGTTCAATGCTTCAGGGGCATTTTAGATAACCCGGAGCCATTGCTTTTTGTCAGTCGCAAAGCCCAAGTAAAATAGTCTCTGAAAAAAGGACGAGCATTGACCGTCATCGTGCTGCCAAAAGTGATGCCAATGCTGCTTTCCTGCAGGCCACCGGACCCTGTACGTGGGCGTGCAGATGCCCCTGGTGAGGCAGAGCCACCGGCACCACCGGCCCCGCAGCCAGAAACATCGGAAACGGGAGCGGGCCAAGGGGGCAGCCCCCGAGGACCAGGGCTACCACTGTAAGTCCCACATTTGCTAAATGTCTCCTGGGCAAGCGTGGCTGGTTTGAGTGGCTAGCTGCTATTTTGAGGGAAAACTGCATTATTTAGCAAGGCCCTCGTTTTCCAAACTTTTATCAGGAGTTGTTTGTTTGTTTGTTTGTTTAGGCAGTTAAATGCGTAGCAAATTTAGGCTCACCTTCCTTAGCGATTCTGGCTTTAAAAATGGAAATGTGGGGAAGTCAGGCAGCCCTTCCTTATGGGGAGGTGGAAGAGATGCTTCCCCACAGCTGTGTGCATGCCCAGCCTGGGCAGACACAGGGGACAGGGCTGAACTGGTGCTGGTCTGATGCTCGCTGCACAGTTCAGGCGCAGTAATGGGACACGGCTTTGTCTTCTGCCAGACACCCCATCCCAGCGGGTGCAGTTCATCCTCAGCACCGAGGAGGATGAGCAGCACGTCCCCCATGACTTGTTCACCGAGCTGGACGAGATCTGCGTGAAGGAGCGCGAAGATGCAGAGTGGAAGGAAACGGCAAGGTAAATCCCATCCTGCAGCTGGGAGAGCAGTCCCTGTGCTGGCAGCACGCACGGGCCCTGCTTGCCAGGGCAGGAAGCTTTTGCAGCTTTGGGTGCTGATGCGAGGAGCCTCCTCCTCCTGGCACCCCTCAGCTCTGTTAAAGCAGGGCTTGCAGAGCGGGGCTATTTTCTTGCAATGGGGCTGATGCTGGGCGATGTCTGCAGGTGGCTGAAGTTTGAGGAGGATGTGGAAGATGGCGGTGAGCGCTGGAGCAAGCCCTACGTGGCCACACTCTCCTTGCACAGCCTCTTCGAGCTGAGGAACTGCATCATCAAAGGCACGGTGCTGCTGGACATGTGCGCCAACAGCACCGAGGAGATTGCAGGTAGCACCCTCCCGCCTCTGACCCAAACCTCGCCCAGTGGCGCGTCTGCTCTTCCAGAAATCCCATTGCTTTTTTAAGTCATGAAGGATTTTTTTTGCGTGCGGGACTGTGCTGCCTTGGCCCGGCTGCAGCCTGAGTATGTGGCAGTCGCACCAGCTTTTCCTTCCGATAGGGGATCCTTTTGAAAGCAATCTGTGGGGTTTGAGAAACAATTAGAGAATGTTCTCTAGCCAAAAAGGGAGTGTGCACCAGGGCTTAGCGGTCTGCTCTTAGAAATACAGAGTCTGCCTAAGATCTGAACCTCTTTAAATAAACTATAAATTACAAGCCATTTCCTCTCATTATTTTTTTTTTTTTTTTGCCTTAACATCCAGGATTTAGGAACTTTAAAGGCAGAGTTTATCTGGCAGATGACCAAGCAGTGTGTTTCTGTGGGGTAGATAATTGAAGTTAATTGAAAAAACAGCTTTGGAGAAATTATCCTTGACTGGCAGGTCTCCATTCAACCCTTTTAAGAGCTGGTGAAGTCAGTGCCATTCTTAGCACATTTCTCCCTGGGCTCAGCAAATTACAGTCAATTGGCCAAGGGAACTCAGGGAAAGTCTGCGCTATAGATTGCTTATAATTTGGTTAAATGTGTAGAGGAATACAGAAAGGCCAGATCGGGCAAGGAAATTGCATTATTTAGAATGAGAAATAATGATCTTAGCTGAGTGATGAATAAGCACTTTGATGATGGGTTTTAGCAAAAGAAAATTCTTGCTTTCATTGCAAAGGCTCAACTCTATTAAAATGTCTTACTAAGCAAGGCTGCGCCTGTGCTAGGCTCTCCTGCATTCTCCCCGGGACTTGCAGGGTTTCTCCTCTGGTGGCTTCATTTCCCTTTCCACCCTCAGATATGATCCTGGACCAGCAAAACCAGTCCAGTGAATTTGACGAGAGCATGCGGGAGAAAGTCCGAGAAGTCCTCCTGAAGAAGCATCACCATCAGAACGAGAAGAAGAGAAACAACCTCCTCCCCATCGTCCGCTCGTTTGCTGACGTGAGCAAGAGGCAGCCAGACCTGCACCCCCTCGACAAGCCAGGTGAGGGTTCCTGCAGGGCTTTGGCACCAGGTGAAGGTTTCTGCAGGGCTTTGGCCCTGTTAGACTTGCCCTGACTGAGAAGAAGTGTCCCAGTTGCTCCTTGTCTGTCTTTCTGAGTGTCTTTCTTTTTCCTGCCAGCCCAAACACTCACTCCCCATACTCCTCCCACCACCATAGAAGCTAAAAACGGGGTGAACCATGACACCAGCCCAATGGATTTAAGCAAGGTGAGATACCTGGAGCTTTTTTATACCTTTAGGGCTGGCTTTGCTCTTGCAAACTTGGCTGCAGAACATGCAGCAGAGTGCTGTGGGCTTTCATTTTGGGGTAATTGCCTGAAAATCGCTTGTTGTGTCCAGGCTGAGCTGCACTTCATGAAGAAAATTCCTACTGGGGCTGAAGCAGCAAACGTGCTCGTAGGAGAGCTGGATTTCCTTCACCAGCCCATCATGGCATTTGCCCGCCTGACCCCGGCAGTCCTCCTCTCAGGCATGACAGAAGTTCCTATCCCAACCAGGTCCGAATGCCCAAGGTTTTTATTTAGAAATAACAAAAAAAAAAAAAAAAAAAACCAACCATCAAATTTCATCCCAAGGAAATGGGGCCAGCAGGAGTGAGTCCACAAGCACATTTCCCCCATCTGTCACTCCTCACCTTCACTTCTCCCTTCCCTACCGCAGCTTTTAAATGCATTCCTCAATTTTAATGAACATCAACCCAAACATTAAAAAAATGCATTGGCTACCTTTAATGAGAGTAAGCCCAAAAATCCAGTTAGCAAGTTTTGATGAATTACGGATTCATTGCCGGAGGCGGTGAGCGTGGATTCGCCATCTCAAGCTGCGTTCTGGGCTGGGAGCTCCTGGCAATTTCTCTGGGCACTCTCTAAGCAAGGGCATGTTCTTCTCTCTCCTTCTGTTTTTCTTGCCCAGGTTCCTGTTTATTTTGCTGGGACCAGAAGGAAAATCCCATCAGTACCACGAGATTGGCAGGTCCATGGCTACTCTCATGACGGATGAGGTGTGATAAGAGAGATCTCTGGGTCGTTTTTAGCTATCTTCCTCTCTCCCCTTCTCCACTGTAGCGAAGAAGCACATTTGCTTTCCCAGCTGTCCACAGCTCTCCAGATAACCCACCCCTTGTTTGCATCCAAAACAAACACTTGGATCTACATCACCCCATGTCCCAGAGCCTGAAATCCCGCCCGGGACCTGCACCTCATCCTTCTCCTTCTCCCTGGGATCCCCAACATGCTGTCCCAAGCGGGTGGCATTGCCAGGGCCAGCAAAAGGCTCTCCTTTTTAGGCAAAAGGCCGTGGAGTGCTGTGAGGGACAGGGTCCCTGTGGAGGAGATGGCCACAAATGCATCAGATTTTTCCTTTTGACGAAATTTGGGGGAAATTATCTTGTGTTTAGCCAAGAGCTTATTGCACTGGTTAGGACATCCGAGCTGTTGTCCCCTGTTGGCAGGTTTTCCATGATGTTGCCTATAAAGCCAAGAACCGGGCAGACCTCGTGGCTGGCATCGACGAGTTCCTGGATCAGGTCACGGTCTTGCCACCTGGAGAGTGGGATCCATCGATCCGAATTGAGCCCCCCAAAAATCTCCCTTCACAGGTGGGTGCCGCGGTGGAGGGAGGTGTGAGGGGGATGGGCAGGAGGCTTACAAAGAAATATGTATCTCTGTTTCCATTTTGACAGAAAAAAAGGAAGACACCGGGAGTTCTTGATGACAATGCTTCTCACAGAAAGCCAGAAAAGCACAGTGGCCCTGAACTAGAGCGAACGGGAAGGTGTGAGCTTTGATGTTTTCATTTTTTTTTGCCTCTAAAAACTGAGTATGCACCTTCCCTTCTAGTGTTTTTTTGTGGTTAATTGCTGCAGCAAAGGGGCTCCACGTTACCTGCTTGGGTCCCTGGGCCAGGCAGCTGGGGGACCTGGGCAGCTGGGCTGAGCCACAGCATCATTGCACATGGGTTTTCTTGAGCTGGGGTGGAAGAAGATGTGTAAACACCTCCAGGTGCAGCTGTGATGCCTTTCGAAGTGTGGGGCTGTTGCAATAACAGAGGATAGGATCTCAGGTTAGCTCCTTTTTGTTGTTGGAGGGTGGTTTTTTTTTGTGTGTCTCAGTTCCTACTGGGTGTAAAATGGGAGAAAGACACTGTTTTTTAGCAATGGAAGCTACTCTGTGCTTGGGATTGCCCTTCTGCAGCAAAGAAAATTCACTGTGGTCTGCCAGGAGAACAGTCTATTTCTTTGTCCTTCCTCCAGGCTCTTTGGAGGTCTGATCCTGGATGTGAAGCGAAAAGTCCCATGGTTCTGGAGCGACTTTCGGGATGCTCTGAGCCTGCAGTGTCTGGCGTCCTTCCTCTTCCTCTACTGTGCCTGCATGTCCCCCGTCATCACCTTCGGGGGGCTGCTGGGGGAGGCGACCGACGGCCACATAGTGAGTGCCTCTCCTCCGTGGGGTGGCACGGAGGGGTATTTAGGAAATGTGCATGGATGTGGCACTGAGGGACATGGATTAGTGATGGGACTCGGCAGGTCAAGTTGACAGTTGGACTTGATGACCTTGAAAGTCTTTTTCTAACCTATTCTATGAAAAAGCCTTTGCTGCAGCTCAGTTTCTTTTTTTTTTTTTTTTTTTATTGATGCTCTGCTCACATGATTTATTTGCTCCTTTCTTCCCTGGCCAGAGTGCCATGGAGTCGTTACTGGGTGCATCCATGACTGGTGTGGTCTATTCCCTCTTTGCTGGCCAACCTCTCACCATTCTCGGCAGCACCGGCCCCGTCCTCGTGTTTGAGAAGATCCTCTACAAGTTCTGCAAGTAAGGCTGCACTGGCCCTTCTGGAGGTGGCAGTGATGGCAAAAAGATGTGTTTTTTTGGTTATTTTTCTTAGCGGTGGTTGTAAGATTGAAGTTAACTTCCATGTCGTGCACATCATGTGCTCCTACTTTAGTTAGTGATGGTGCAAGAGCAATTGGCCTCTGGAGGACTAAAGGGTTTGCAGAGTTAAAGCCAAGCACGAGGAGGAGAAACCACAAGAATGAGGATGCCCAAGATGGGATGCATGAGGGAAAGGAGACAAATCACGCTGGTTTGGGAGTAGGAAGATTTGCTTTGCTCCCAGCACAAAGCTAGGCACTTTTTAGCCTGCTTTTTGCTGAAAGTGGAAATATATGTGTTGCCCAAATATCCAAATAGTTTTCCTTTTTGCTGAAATATTTTGAGTTTTGATGATATTATTGAGAAAGTAGGAGCTTTTCATGTGAAATGCATATTTTCCATGACAGCCCTTTGTTGTGATGACTTTGATTAACCACCCTCGCTGTAATTAGTCACTTTTATTATTAAGCCCCACCGTGCTGGTAGCAAGTGACTGGGTGCCAAGCCAGCTGTGCTTGGGCATGGGGGCGATGGGTGAGAACAGCGCCTTCCCCAGTGAGCACCTGACCTCAATTAGCCTCCAAGGCATTAACACAGCATAATTGCTAAATAATGATAATTATCTAAAGCGCCTCTCCTCTTATGGGCCCACACCCTGCACTGCAGCCCTGAGGCTGTCTGTAGTAGTACATAGAAGCTGCATTCACCATCCACAGGCTTGACATGTTCCGAAACAGCTCTGCATTTTCCCTGAAGGATGGCACGTCTTGGAGCTTCCTGCTGGGCTTCCCACCCTTTGCTTTATTTTGTTTTCCCAGGGACTATGCGCTCTCCTACCTCTCCCTGAGGGCATGCATAGGGCTGTGGACCGCCTTCCTCTGCGTGGTGCTGGTGGCCACGGATGCCAGCTGCTTGGTGTGCTACATCACCCGCTTCACTGAAGAAGCCTTCGCTGCCCTCATCTGCATCATCTTCATCTACGAGGCTCTGGAGAAGCTGATCTGCCTGGGAGAGACCTACCCTGTGCACATGCACAGCAAGCTTGACTTCCTCACCATCTACTAGTGGGTTTTTTGGCTTAAAACGCGCCTTGGCAGGAGCTTAGGGCTGCATCTCTATCGCCTTACCCTTGCCCTTGGCTTTTCTCCTCCCAGCTGTAAGTGCGAGGCACCGACCCATCCCAGCAATGAGACCCTGCACTTCTGGGAGAGCAACAAGATCAACATGTCTGCCATCACCTGGGAAAACCTCACGGTGACCGTAAGTCCCCGGCCGCTGCTTCCTTGTGCCGCTGGGTTTGCGCGTCTCTGCAAGCACGCTCCTGCGGGCGTTGACGTGGTGCGAAAGTCGGTGCACTCTGAGTGATGGCATGCTTCAAACCGTGCTGGGGCTGCTCTGAAAAATCAGTCCTTAAGTGCAAGACGTGTGGTCTGCCCTGGAAAGGGGAGTGCGCCTTGTTACCAGCATCGTGGGTGATAACTATCGTCCTCAGCCCTCTGCAGAACAGTATTTCTGTCTGGGAGCAAGGTTAAGTGGGTGGTTTGAATGTTGCAGAAGTTGGAGGACTTAAGTTCATGCTTGAAGGTAGTAATTGGTTCTTTAATTGGTCCTTAATAACTCCAGGCCCCGGTTTCTTATTCAGTGCTGTCTGTAAGTACGTGCATAAATTTGCATGTCTGAGCAGCCTCCCGGGCTGCTGGTGCTGGAAGCAGAGCCCAGGCATAGGATGGAGGCTCTCATGGACATCTTCAGCCCCTTTTGGCCAGATTCTGTGAGTCCTCCCTTGGGAAGGGACAGTTTGTCTTCTTTCCTACCATGGTGGTCATAGCCCTCCTTCCCTGTTCCCTCTTTCTCTATCCCCAAGAGTTTCCAGCGTCCTCTTCTGGATGTGTCCTTCCCCTGTGGTGTCTTCTTCAGCCACAGTTATCTCCTGTTCAGGTGGAGGATGTGCCATGGGCCTGTGGCATGGTGTCCCATCACATCTCTGTATTTCCCCTCCGTGTAGTTTGATGTGTCACTTGTTAAGCTGCTGCTGCTCATTAGATATAGATCTCCCTCAGCAGCAGTAGGTACAAAGTTATGGATCTTGGACCCAAATCCTTAACCCTTCCCCCAGTTATCCAAGGTTTCCTTGCTGCATGTGTACTGCCATCGTGTCCTGATGCTCTGTTTTTCCAGGAATGTCGGCATTTGCATGGAGAATTTCACGGACCTGCCTGTGGACACAACGGCCCCTACACACCCAATGTCCTCTTCTGGTCCTGCATCCTCTTCTTCTCCACCTTTGTCCTATCAAGCTCCTTGAAGATGTTTAAAACCAGCCGCTATTTCCCAACCAGAGTAGGTAGAAGATGGTGGAACAGTGATCCCACCTACCTTACGACCTGTCCCAGAGCAAATTTGCACTCAGGCAGTGGGAAATCAGGTCCTCCAAAGGTTGTTTGTGTTTGCTTTTTGTTTGTTTGTTTTGTTTTTCCTCCCTTCACCATCTTTGCATTAGGGAAAAGCTGATTCCAATGAGAAGCTGTCATAGAAAAAGATTATTCCTTCCTTACAGGGGACAAATATGCCTCAGTGCCTTATTCCCATTGCAGCTGTGAGAGTGGCTGTAGTGGCAGGTGTCTGTTTCCAAATATTTTCATTTTTTTAAAAAAAAGGCAATTAAAAAAAAAAACAAAACCTTTCCCCCTAATTAAACTGTTTTCTTTTAAGTCTGACACCGGATCTCACAGGGACAAACACAGCAACAGTTTCTAACCAAGGGGTTTGGCTGCATGTCTTCAGAGTGGTGGGATTCTGTGAACCAGCTGTGGTGTTGCTCATGTCCCTAACTTGTCTGTCTCGTGCCACGACCCTTTCTGCTCTGCCTTCTTGCCACAGGTACGGTCCACCATAAGCGACTTTGCTGTTTTCCTCACCATCGTCGTCATGGTGCTCATTGACTTCCTGATTGGGATCCCCTCACCGAAGCTCCATGTCCCCCATATGTTCAAGGTAATGGGGTGTCTTGGCACAGCTGGCTTCACCTTGTGCCCCTGGGGACACCTTGAGGTGACGGAGGGGAAAATGAAAGCCAGCGAAGTGTCTGGGCTGGGAGATGATGCTGATGTCCCTGCTTTGTCACAGCCCACCAGAGATGACCGCGGGTGGCTCATCAGCCCCATAGGACCCAACCCTTGGTGGACCGTGCTGGCTGCGCTCATCCCAGCCCTGCTCTGCACCATCTTGATCTTCATGGACCAGCAGATCACCGCTGTTATCGTGAACAGGAAGGAGCACAGGCTGAAGGTAAGGGGCTGCAAGAGGTGACTCCATCCCCAACCCACTCTGGGCTGCAGGTATGGGGAGGAGCTCCTTTTCCAAGTGCTTTGGAAAAGCAAATTTGCAAATTGGCTTGGGACAACGGAACTCTGCTTGGCAGGATGCTGTCCTGCATTGATGATGACACAGGGAGCAAAAGACAGGGGAAGTTGGACAAGGAATCTTTCAGAGCAGCAAATTAACCTTAGAGCAATACAGAAAAGCTTTTTTGTTTTAAAATGTCAGCAGAAGCTTGGGGGAATGAATCGTTTTGACACACTGCCAGGGATAACTCAGAGTCACATCTTGCTTGCAAGTATGACTTTTTTATGAATGGAAAAAAAAAGTCAGTATTTTTTGAAGAGGTAGGAGTTGTACAAAAAAACCCCACAAATTACTTTGTCTGGCCAGAGTTTCATGCAAGGTGCTTGTTCAAAGACTGGATACGTCCTTAGTTGCTTCCAATTCTTTTTTTTTTTCAATTTTCAAAAAATTGACTTGAGCTCAAGCAGGGTTTGGGCTGTCCACACTGTCCTTGCTCTTGTGCTGTGGGATGCTCTGTTTCTTCTTTCACTCCCGCAGAAAGGATGTGGGTACCACCTGGACCTTTTCATGGTGGCTGTGATGCTCGGGGTGTGCTCTGTCATGGGTCTGCCGTGGTTTGTGGCTGCGACTGTCCTGTCCATCACCCACGTGAATAGCCTCAAACTTGAGTCTGGCTGCTCAGCTCCGGGAGAACAACCCAGGTTTTTGGGGATACGAGAGCAGAGAGTCACTGGCTTGATGATCTTTGTGCTCATGGGCTGCTCTGTCTTCTTGACCACTGTATTAAAGGTAGGAGGAAAAAGCAAAACCCCCAACAGCCTTGATTTTTTATCTTTATTTTTTTGAGATTATACAAAAACAAAACTAGTCCTTTCTCTCTAGGCCTGAGTAGCTGTGGGGTACAGGAGGAGGTGATCTTAAACCTTGGGGCATGCCCCATGGTGGGAACCAGCTTCCATTAGGCTTTCCAGCCCTGCAGAGCTCAGTCTGGTGTGCTTGAGGGCATCAAGCCGCATCACTGCTTTATTTTTTTGGGGTGTTTTTGGGCTCATTTGTGTCTATGGGCTACAATCTAGCCTATCCGGACCACTACATTTGCTCTCTTTCAATCAGGCAGCAAGCTGATTGGTTGCAGTTTGCACCCCAAATGCCTCAGAACTGCCATTCCCATAGCTAAACACGCTGCAATCATCCTTTGCACGTTCCTCCCACAAAGTAATCTCATCTCTAGGCTAAAAGGAGGCACGTTGCATTTCCGTGTTGCCACAGGAATATGTAGAACTGTTTTTCTGCCATCTCAGAACGCAGCATATGGTAGCATGGGTGAAATCACCTATTTTCCTCCAACCTTTCTGGAAAATAGGATTATTTCGATGAAATGTAGCTCATAAGTTCAGCCTAAAGCAGAGCATTAACTCGCAGGCAAATGCACAAAATGTCTAATGGATAAAATTTAACGCATCTCCAACCCTGTGGAACCTGGAAAGCTTTAGGAAGCTTTCTGTAGTGCCTGTAGAATAAAGTGGTAATGAAAATGCAATTAAATTTTGAAATTTAATTTAAATTTAATTTAAATTTAATTGAAAATGCAATTATTTTATTTAGAATTATTGTCTTCTCTTTGCAGTTTATACCAATGCCTGTGCTGTATGGCGTTTTTCTCTACATGGGTGTATCATCGCTCAGAGGAATCCAGGTGTGGACTTTCATAGCATGCAGCATGTCTGTTCCCTGCTATTTCCTTTAAATAGAAGAAGAAATAAAAAACAAAATCTGATAGTCAGTGGCTTGGGAAAAGCCTCTTCAAAAGCAAGAAATGAAAATATTTTGTATAACAAAGAAATTGGTGGAGGCACAAGAGGTCTGTAGGGCTAGGAGGACCGGGCGGGTTCAGCGCTCTTTGTTTCATGGTGTTAGGGCAGGTCAGTGTTCAGTGATGTGAAAATGGGGGAATTCAGTGCAAATGGGAGGAAATTTCTCCCACTGGTGGAAATCCTTTCTGGGGGAGCGAAGAAATGATAATTATAGACTAATTAGGAATAAGCGCAATTTGGTGGACAGCTCTGCTGGTGGGCAAGCTGGTTTACAGATAGAGCTAAGGGAAAATGGGTGCTGCTCCCAGGAGGAACGTGGTGGGATCAACGCTTCCTCATTGCAAGCAAGAGCCCGAAAAATCCGTACAGGCCTCAGCCAGGCCAGCACCATTCTGCAGCCCCAACGTGGCAACTTCTCCCTGTTATTCTGCAGTTCTTCGATCGCTTGAAGCTGTTCGGGATGCCAGCGAAACACCAGCCAGACTTCATCTACCTGCGGCACGTGCCCTTGCGGAAGGTGCATCTCTTCACCCTGATCCAGCTGACCTGCCTCGTCCTGCTCTGGGTCATCAAGGTGTCCCGGGCTGCCATTGTCTTTCCCATGATGGTAAGAGGCGGTGCTTCTCAGCGGGACGTTTGCAGCAGGACGTAGCACTTTCTCTGGCCTCACTGCATCTTCCTTTTTTTTTTTCGTGAAGGTTTTGGCTCTTGTTTTTGTCCGAAAAGTCATGGATTTCTGCTTCTCAAAGCGAGAGCTCAGCTGGCTGGATGACCTTATGCCAGAAAGCAAGAAGAAGAAGTTGGATGATGCCAAAAATGAAGCCAAAGAAGAAGAGGTAACACTTACTATGTGCTCGGGGCTGGACATATCCCTGGAGTTGTGAGGTTGCCCATCTCTATCACAGCCATTTATTAAAAGTTGGGGGAAGATCAGAACTAAACAGAAGGAGATCCCAGTAGCCTGGATCCCACATTGCAACCACTTTTTTTCCCTACGTTAGCAGTGAGCTTACCACTAGAACAGACATATAACTTTAAAATGTCTTTTAAAAGAAAGTTGTTATTGTTATTATTATGTATTTCAAATATTTTCTCACAGTAGGTGTTTAACCTCCCAAAATGTTTGCAGTGAAAGTTTTTTATCCTGCTCCACCAACAGCTAAAACTGGCAGGGATCAGAAGGAGGGGGCAGCACGCGATGGCTGTATGGGGTTTTTGTTTATCTGCCCTTTGCTCAAAGACAGAACAGGTGATTTGTCCCTTTGATGGCAGGAGTCTCAGAAGATGATGGAAGCTGCTGCTGCAAATTCAGTCCAGCTGAACCTGGTGAAGACCAGCTACCTGGATGTCCCAAAGCAGAACAACAGTGACAGGTAAAGCCCCACTGAGTGCCAGGACCTCCAGCAAGAGTAGTTTGTAGGGGTTTGGCACAACTTGCTCTGCTTGCATTTTGACTGAGCACCCCTTAGAACCCAACAGTCAGGTTGGTGTAAAAATCAGATTTCTGGGCAGAGCTGCAGGAGGGGATCGCAGGGCTCTGAGTGTGAGCAGAGTGACTGCACAACTCATGCTTGACCCCAAAAACTTGCATCATCAGTGAGTCTGCAGCAGTTGGAGATCCTCGTGCTCAGAAATGAGGAGTTGCAGGCATGATCTGTGCCAGCAGTGGGAGGCCAGGCCAGGGCTAAACGCTTGCAAGAGAATTGCACAGAGCTGTTGCTCTACAGCATTCAAGCTTGCCTCCCCAAACTCATCACCAGCAAAACCTCCCATGCCTGTGCTGATCTTCAGTGCTTTGGGTCACCCCGTTCTCATTGCTGATGCAGTTGGTGGCTTTGGTTCCTGTAAGCACGGTGATTGCTATCTAAAATGTTTATTGCAGGACTGACCCTTCTGAGATTAACATCTCAGATGAAATGTCAAAAACAACCGTATGGAAGGCTCTTACCATGAACACAGAAAAACTCTGAATCTGAGGAGGAAAGAGGTAAAAGGATTGCACGGTGAATGTGACGGAATATTTAAGAGGTGTGGATGCAGCACTGAGGGATGTGTTTTAATGATGGGACTCGGTAGGGCAGGGTGATGGTTGTACTTGGTGATCCTGCAGGTCTTTTCCAGCCTAGACAATTCTGTGATTCTGTTCTATGATTCTATGCACGCTGACTGGTCCTCTCCTTGGGGATGGTGTCTTGAAGGGGGCCAGTCAGCAATGGCCAGCAGGTCCTGCTCTGATGATGCTCTCGATCTTTCTCTCTCTCTTTTTTTTTATTTTTTCCCCCCCCCAGTTTTCCTCTTTAGGGATCTTGGCTTTGAAGGAGAGGAGTGAGAACGTGACTCAGGGACGAGCCAACGCAGACACGAGGGCAAACCGCTGTTTCACATGGAGGAAAGGAAACAAGTGAGCACAAGCCCTCCCTGGTTTTCTCCTTCGAGTAGCAGGATTCCCATTAAAGCCATTTGCAAGACATTTCCTGTTATCCTTGGTGTGCTTCAGACATTCAGTATCTCTAGACCAGCAAACTGAGGTGCACATCGCAGTCTGTGGGAGTTCGGTGTTGTTCAGCCTCCGTGTGTACGTGCGTGTGTTGTTGCGGTTTTGTAGTGGTAGAGGGACGGCTACCGCTTCATCATTCAGTGCTATCTATTTTTTTTATATCTGATCCCCCCCTTGCCCTTTTTTTCCAAATATAAACTCTGAATGTACGATTTTTTTTTCTGTTATTTTTGATGCATTCTCCGCTTTCTTCTTCGTCACTGCCAGGTTTTTGGTCAGGTTTGGGGTCCTAGATTCACTCTTATGTCTCTTACTGGTACGAGAGGGATGCCCTCCATGGCAGGGAGCACGGAAATCACCTGAGCAGCTGGGCTAAGGCTTAGGAAAAGGATTTGCTCCAGTTTTACATCTTTTTTTTGCTTTGGTTCTGTCATCAGCCTGGAGGCTGCAGCACCCACCCAGCAAAAGGCAGAAATGCCACCTTCTTGTCCCCTGGCTGTAAATTCATATGAGGGAGCTCTTAAAATCCAGTACTTCAAATACACTGTATGGTCGTGGGAGCAGCTAGCCTCATCTGCTTTCCTCCCTTTTACATCCCCAGGGCTCTCTTTTTTGCCCCATCCTTGTAAAGAGCCTTTTCCTTCACAGGGCAGGACGAAGCAGGAGGGAAGTGGGAAGATGCCTTTTCCTTTTTGCTCTCCCTGCTGCCTTGCAGGGAAATGCTGTTGAGCAGGGATGGTGCCTGTGCTCTCTTTGTCTTGTTGGGCTGTGGTGACACTCCAGGCATGTGCACTCAAGTCAAGGCCCCTTGTGGGGCCACGGAGCCTGGAAAGAGAGGAGAACCCAGGAGGAAAAAAAAAATAGAGTGGTCCCATCCCTATCCAAACTGGCTCCAGGCTCTCGGTGCCACGAGCGCAGCTGGGACAGGTGCACGAGCGCTGCTGCCACCACCTTGTCCGATTGGACGGCTCTGCGGGGTCTTTCTGTGCATTGCATAAATCCCAAGCACCAACGGCACGTTGGTGCTCCTTGGAGAAAAGAATTCCTCTC
Source organism: Anser cygnoides (assembly GCF_040182565.1). Classification (NCBI taxonomy): domain Eukaryota; kingdom Metazoa; phylum Chordata; class Aves; order Anseriformes; family Anatidae; genus Anser; species Anser cygnoides. Next base: position 483,117 of record NC_089904.1, on the reverse strand, counting down.
TAAGGATGCCAGTGGTACATCTGAAAGCGGGGCAAAAGATTGTGGATTTGGTTTTGCAGGCTGTGTTTTGATGTCTGCCAGCATGGCACGGTGGCTGACGGAGGGAGAGAACTGGTTTAGTTCTTGAAGGGGAAAATAAAATAAGCTTGGAGGAAGGAAAAGGTGCAACACTCGGCTTTTCACTGAGCTGCTTGCATGAAAGCCGGTGCCTGCTCCTCTGCAATACCCATGCACGTCCCAGCCCCGCTGCCTTCCTGCGCCCCTCGGGCTCCGCTTGCTGCTTGCCAGCAGCCCCCAACAAGGAATTGTTGCCCCTTGAGCTTCGGGACAATCGCTTTCTTTCTGTCTGCCTCTATTTAAAGAGAAGAGAGCCGGTCCCTCCTGTGGTCCAGGGACCAGGGCCAGAGGCTGGGATTGTTTTCCACACGCGCTCGGTTTCCTGCAGCTGGCAGCGCTCCCTCGGAGAGCAAGAAAGAAACCAGCCCGAAGGCGAGCGGGGCCGCTTTTCCGCGAGAGCGGGCTCACTCGGGGTCTGCATTGCCAATGGCCTCAGGGGTGCTGGAAAATTCTGGTGGTTCCTTATTTAAAAAGCAAGCCAGGCTTCCTCAGCGTGCCCTAGCATGGGGTGCATGATCATCTTCTGGATTTCAACCTTTTTTTTTTTTTTCCCTATTTACAGGGTTAGTCTTTTTCTTTCTTTCTTTTTATTTTTTTATATATATATTTTTAAATGAAAGATGAGGTCTCATTAATAATGAAATTGCAACCACCCCTGGGGCCTGCTGCATGTCCCAGCACTGCTTCTGCCTCTCCCATCTATGCGCCATCAGTCTGTGGATTACTCCATATTTTGGGAGGATTTAATAATTCCATGTGCAGAGAAAAATTGTAGGGGGTGGGGAGAACCCTTCCAAAGGTATTCCAGGAGTTGCTTTAGGTTTAAAAAAAAGAAGTCCTTGACATGACCCATGATGTTTTGGTTGGCAGCAAACCCCGTTCCCCTTGATGCAGAAAGGGTGCTGGGTGTTATCCTCATTTTTGGTGCCTTAAAACAGCTCCCCAGGGCGATGTGCGAGAGCTGCTTTTTTACAGGATGATGCTTTAAAAGCACCCAGGGGTGCGAGGAGGAGGAAGGCTTGCCAAGCCAGCAATGCAAAAAGCAGAGCTCTGACCTCCCGTGGGCCCTTGTGAAAAAATTTCCCAAAATAAAATGCATGGAAAGCTCTCGGTGAAGGGGGGGGGGGGGGGGAACAAAGGTAATAAATAAGATGCTGACTCTTTTTTTTTTTTCCCTCCTAGTATATTCTTCCTCCTGGCATGCTACATGTAGAAATAGAGAAATTATTTTTGTTTCAGAGAAACTGAAATATATTTATTTTGTTGTAAGAGATGATCTAGTTTGGAAATGCTCAGTGTTGTAAATAAAACGGGGAGGAAAAGAAAGTATCTGACTAAATCTGTGTTATTTGCCAGTTCAAAGTTTTGATTTTTTTTAGAATTTGATTTATATATGGCTTATTCTGTGCAACTCGAACACCATTAATCTGTGTCGCTGTCTCGTGGTTCCTGTCTGCAAATCGTGGCTGTCGATTGACGTGTTTCACCCGTCACAGCACTGTTTGCCTTGGGTTTTCTGTTGCTCATTGAACATAATGGGAAAATAATCCAATAAAAGTCTCGTTTGTCTCACTGTGCCACTCCCGTGTCTTTTGAAGGGCTGTGTTGCTGACAGAGAGGAATTGGAGCTGTTTTTTGGAGATTTTTACAGGTGTTTTGGAGGTGATGGGGGAGTGAGCAGTGCTGATTTTAGGGAAATTTGTGTCCCTTGGGGCTTGGGTCAGGAACCAGCTGATTGGGGAAAGATTTGAAATTAAATAATTTTTTTTTTTTTGAGCAAAGTCACTTATGTCCCTTGATATGTAGCAAAAAACAAGCAGTTTCTTCTCCTTGGGAGGATTTTTTTTGTACCATTTTCCATAGAAATGGAGCAGAAGGGTTCCAGTTGTCTTTCATATAGTCATTTATTTATTTTTGTGTCCTACAACACCCCATCTGACACAGGTCTGTGCAGGATGGGCTCCTCATGGGGTCAGGCAGGTGCATCCTGTTTGCTCTTTTACCTAAATCTCAAAGAACTTGGAGAAAAATGGGAAAACCTGAGCTGAACTGGGGCTCGGAGCCTGGTTGCCCCAAAGCCCCCCAGCCAGTAGTGTGTGGGATCCCCCTGGGGTGCTTGAATGGGCTGGAGACATCAGGAGACAGTTTTAGCAAGGGTTTTATTACAATCTGGGGAAAGCTGCAGGATCTGCAGTGCTGCAGGAAGAGGTACAGAGAATACACAGGTGGGGAAGAGGTTGGAAGGGAAAGCTGAGCGGCAGCGTTGGTGTGTGCAGACTCTCAGGAGGCAGGTGGGAAACGAAGCACAAGCTGGCGCTGCTGGGAAGCCTTGGTTTGCCACTTAATTGTACCTTTTAAAAAGGGGAAAGAAGCAATGAACATCAAAGACCTTCACAAAATAGAAACTCCCCCAAATGAGTTTATGAACATTGAAAAAAGTTGGCAATTTTCTCATTTGGCAAAGGACCACTTTGCTCTGGTGAACTGTTTATAATATCCCCTACAAATGCAGATGATGATCCCCCCATATTAAATCAGAAATGAAGCAAAAATGTCAGAACAAAGCACGGTGAGAACAAAACTGCCTCTGCCTGTCATGAACTTTTTAATTCCGTGCCCAAAACGGCTTCACTTTCCTTATTTATTACATGGAAATGCCAGAAAATCCATGTGAGACAGCAAAAAGGAGAGGTAGGTTCAGGAAGTGGCGCTTTGCTGCCTTTGCCCCAAACCCATCTGATTTATGGATATAGTTTGAAATTACTTTTTATGTGGTTTGAGATGACTTACGCTGCTGGCAGGACAGTGGCTGGGAAGGGGATGCTGGGGGGGTCTTCCTTCAGGTACCTCTTTGTGGAGCTGCTGAAAATAAGACACCACTGCGGTACCTGCTGCAGACATTGCCCTAAGCCGCCCCACGTGGGCTCGAGGGTAGGCAGCACTGTGGTCAGTGCCTCGCCTGCCCCATGGCACGTGGCCAAAGCCAACAAGGATGTTTTCAATAAGAATGTGCTGGGGATGATTTCATAATGTGCTTTTTTTCCTTTGGATATGTGATGAATGAGGGTACATAGCCAGAAACCCAACAGTATCCAATGTGGCCAATGTTTTTTCAGGTTTCAAGCATTTTGAAGATTTCTTTTTTTTTTTTTTCCTTTCAGAAGGCAAAATTTAAAATATGGACATCTGCAGGAATGTCAAGAGTCAATGTAGAAAACAACTAAAACTGTGTTATCAGTTTGCATCAGGGAGGGTATTTCCCAGCACCATCCCGCTCCCCCGGCCCCTCTACCTGTAACGCTTGGTATTGATGAGCCAGTGCACGAAGTCCTTGGCCTTCATCTTGTCCAGGTAGCGAGTGAAGTCGCTGGTGAAGGTGCCTTCCGAGTGCCGCTTGATGTTGGACGCGAAGCTGCGGGCGCTCTGGGATTTGTACGAGTGCCATCTGCTTGGGAGGGAAGGATGGGGGAAAGATGGGCGAAAACACAGGGTTTGATGCATATAAAATAGCAGGGCTCCTATGCCCTCTCTGTGCAGGGGCTAAAAAATAGTATAATAGGTATGTGGAGCATTCTTCAGAAAAACTGTAATAATGTATAAAAATCATGGGGTCTGGCAAGCCTGGCCAGCGTTGTCCCTTAAATTCGATATATGTAGTATCTTATCCTGTACCTTGCTTGGCTGCATGCAAATGGGGTGCCGATGGAAGCGTTCCAAAAATTTGCCCAGGAAGAAGGACCCCAAAGGAAACAGTGGAACCCAGGGTGGAGGTGGGCTCAGCACCGTGCCCACAGCATCGCCGCATCCTGGGTCTGCCCCTGTGTCTCTGCAGGCAGCAGAGATCTCTCTGCTCCTTGCAATGTCCAGCAAATCTGCTCTAGCTAATAGCTCCTGACACAAGCTGCCTTCAGCCTTCGGGGGCCCAATGCCCCCTATAAGTGGGGAGGAAAGCAGCAGTCAGGCTTGCTCCCTGTGCTGCCGACACAGCCCCTGGGTCTGGGCACTGTGAAATCTCTGGGGGACGTGGCAATGTCCCTGCGTGGGCTGGCAGAGCACTAGGAGGGAGCTTGTCCAGACAAATGTGAAAGGATCAGGCACATTTTAATTGCAAGGCTGCCCCTGAGCCGGGAACGCTCGCGTCTCAGCCGGCAGCAGAGCTGAGCTGCTCCGACAGCTGCTGTCTGCGCCCTCGGCCACCTCCACTGATGCCCGTACCTGGATGCATTGGCCAGGTCCTTGAGACCCATCTGCCACCCTGCCGGGATCAGCACAGCAAACACCAGCCCAGAGAGGTACAGCCAGCGGATGATCTTCATTTGCCTTCCTGGAAGTCAAGATAGAGAAGTCTTGGGTTGCAATTACCTTTGATCCCCCCCCCCAAATCCTTGCAGCATAGCAGGAGGTGGATGCAGCACGACACAGCCTCCTTTCCAGGTGTGTCAGCAACATTTTGGTGGGTGCATGTGGAAACCACATCGTTATCTATCTGCACGTACGGTGTTGCCCAGTCATAGGCACACAGCCGCAGGAATGGGTTTGTGTAACCCAAAGACATCGTTCATCGCAATAAACTTTGCCGCGAGCCTCCCCTTTCTATCCAGGAGCAATATTTCTACCTCACACATATCACCGCAATATTGCAGAACTTTCCTGACCATTATCTGCTCAGAAAAGCTGCTTTCAGAAGAGTTGGCTAATTAGAGTTTTACATTTCCTATCTTGGCTGGATGGCTTAGCAGTTAAAGGAGTAAAATGCTACCCCCCCCACCCCTTGTTTGCAGAAAATTAGGCTTTTGGTTTATCATCAAGCACTTTCCTTACTCTGCTTTAATTTCTTTGTAGATTGGTAGTAAAGAAGGGAGGGAAAGGCACTTACCTTCTGCAGGGACAACCGTTCCCCTAAAAGCAAGATCCTATTTTCCTCCTTCAAGCTGGATGTGGCTAAACTCTACTCCTTACTGGTGCTTTTAAGCTTGTTAGCAGGATGCTAAAAGCTGACAGGTAGGTCATCGGTACTCCTCTTTTTAGTTGGATGGGTCATTATGAATCATTACAGGATTTTTTAAGAGGGGCTGTTGCAAAAATATAGTTGTTGCCATATTTTTCAGCTTACGCCTTTAGGGAGGAGGTGGATTTTTTGTCATTGCTCTTTCTCTTATCTTTTTTTTTTTTTTCCGCTGCTTGGACCACAGGAGTGACCCATCGGTTTCCTCCTTTCAGGTGAGCTGGCCCCCTCACTGCCACAGCACATCTTGCACGGAGAGATGGTTTCTGTGCCTGCAGGGCTGCCCTTCCAAACACCTTTGGTGTGAGTTAAGAACATAAAGAAAAGAAAAAAAAAGCACACAAGCACTTGCTACTGTCTTCTGCACGGTAAAATTCAGGCTTACAGCTCAAGACGGACAGACACCACTTTCCAACCAAGCCTAGTTTTGCCCTCTGGGGCTAAATCTGAATTGGGGATCAGTGTCATTTCATCAGTTTGGGGGTGACTGGAAGCTGCATGGGCAGCTGTGGATCTGGGTCAGTGTTTTATCCCATGGGACATCCAGGCTCAGACCAGAAACGGGGAACATCTGCAACTCGTCAGGCCAAGGACAATAGTTTTGCAAGGGTGTCTCCTGGGAACTGGGCTCATCCCTTTTAAATCCCCAATTCCAGCCATAGAAATAAAGCTGGAGAACAGCAGAAGTGATGGCAACCCTAAAGAACTGGAGCTGGTCCTGGAAGAGAGGCGTGCTTGGTGCTGACAGCTCCCTACGGACACAGAGCAAAGCCCTGAGCTCCCTGGGGATGCCAGGAGGTTGGACGAGGTTTTTAGGGCTGCTCGACCGGAGAATTGATGGCAGACTGCAATTCTGCGTGGTTTGGAGACACTGGGGGAGCTCTTGGCATAAGAGATTCTACAGTTCAGTGCTTGGGGGGCCAAATGCACACTTCTTACAGGTTTACAGTCAATGGGCAGAGACCAGCAAGCCTTAAGGAAGCAGGGCCATGTTTTTTCCCTTGCCCAACAGCAGCTACCAGAAGATATGAGGACTCTGATCCGTGATTTCTCCACCATTTGCTGTCCTTTCCTCCTGGGACCTTTCTTCTCGTGGTTGGGTAATTATTATTACTCTACCAAAGAAATTTCTGTAATTATTGTCACTTCCAAAATGCGACTGGTGTTCAGGGGACACTCATCTTGAAGAGCCTTTTAATTAGGGCCAGCAATGGCCTCATGAGAAAGCCTGACATCAGAGGAGGAAGGTAGGAGATTAATTAGCTCAACCTTCAGAGGAGAGGTCCAGATCTCCCACCCATCACTTGGACGGAATATTTATTAACACTACCAAATTAGCTCCTGGTGACACTGTTTGCGATGTCCCCCTGGCCTGGAAGGCACACGAACTCTCTGCAGCAGCGCAGGGCTCGGGAGAAGGGAAATTCAGCTCAGCCAGGGCAATGCTTCTGTGCTGCTTCTCACTTTTCTTAATAGTGGCTCCCAGTGTCAGAATGGGATGGGGAAGTGTCCTATGAGACTCCTCCACTACCCGGGGTGATTTTCACCGGCCCTTTGGGATGTGACAGTCTTCCCTTTCCGAGTGTCTTCTTCACACCCGGGCTGAGCTGCTGGTGGCTCTCCCATGCTGGGGGATGGCACTGTGAGAGCTTGGACCTGTGCTTCAAGGTGCATGCACAGATCTGTATTTTGTCCTGTTTTAGGGCTCGGAGAGGTTTTTATGGGCAGCAGGTGGCAGCCTTTGTCTGCCTGCCCTTTGCCTGTCCTTCCTCTGCCTTGCTGCTTCCTCCCCATTGCTTAGTGGATCCCAGAGCACTCAGTCTGTCCTACTTGGTGCACCTTCCCTGCAAGGACTGAAGTGATGGGAAAACTCCTGGACCATGCTCCATGTTCCCGTTTTGCCAGTGGTTAGATAAATTCATCCACACTCCATCCATCCTCTGATAAAGGACATTTCCCTGTTAGGTCCAGGTGTGTGACCAGTCTGCCCTCCTGCCTCCAGCTTTGGTATCTGCAAGCACCGGGAGAGGCAAGAGTTGCCAGTCTGGTTTGATGGTGGCAGTGCGACGTGGCCTTCCAGGCCTTCCACAATCAGGCTGGAAAAAAGTTACATTGAGGTTTAAACCTGTCCTTAAAATACAGCGAAGACCTGCAGAGCCTCATGCTGTCGCCAGCCAGCTCCTGCCCTGGGGCTCGGTTTCCCTGCCTGGAGCAGTGGGGTCGTGATGGCATCCCCTGCTGCCCCCCTGCACAAGCTTGAAGGCACCTTAGACACAACAAAGTGCTCTGATACTCCCACCCTGTAGCTGCAGGCACAATCAAACCAAGCGATGGTCAGTTTTGGAGGGATTTACTGTGATTAAGAAGGAATAAAGGCTTCGACTTCACCTTCCTGGATCCTCTGCAAAGAGCCCTGTCATATTCCACAGCTTTGCAGGGTGCATTTCGGGTCCCACCCTGCTCCGGAGAGCAGGGGATGGGAAACCAACCCCCTGTGCACACCTCCCAGCCCCGCGACACAGAGCCCAGCGCCCCATGAATCAGCTCCTTGCGGTCTCACTGTCCCCATGGCTGGAGTTGCTGGTGGCCTCCTCCCTCACCGGTCACAATTAAATGCAATCTTATACCTGTGTGTCAGAGCTTGCTACTGCCAAGGCATAACTGAGCAAAGAAAGACCTTCTTGGGTCAGTGGTTTCACCTGAAACATCTCCTTCAGGGTGACGCTGAGTGCACGGTTTCAGTTTCAGCCTCTTTTGGACTTTTTCCTGTGTTTTCCTTCACAGGTATTCTTTAACAGCAAAAGAAGGTCCATAAAAAAAGATACTCTGTGTTCCCAGAGAGGTTTTTTGGCAGCTCCTCAGGATCCTGGCCATTGGGTGCCATGGCCAAGGGCAAGCTTCCCATATTGGAAACTAAGGGGGGATTGCTGGCAAAACACATCAGGGCCATTGGGGAGCTGACATTTGGGACTGGGACACCCTGTGGGTGTCCCACAGTGGTGACACTTCCCGTTCGAGTGTCCCTGCTCCTTCTCATCAGAGGGAGGTGCTGGTCATTGGGGACCATGTGAAGCCCAGGTCAGAGGCTTTGGCTGAAAACCCAGCAATCAGCAGGAGGAGCAGGATGCAGGACACTGGGCTGAGCCCTCGCTGCCGCTAAATCCCGGTGCTCAGCCCCTCCAAGGCCTTCAGCCTGCCAGCCTGGTGGCTCCCCTGCTCTCTGCAGGCCCTCAGCATGATGCTCTGCAGTGAAACGATGCTCTTCAGCGACAGGTGGGTGCTTCCCTCTTGCTTTTGGAGGAAAGAGATTGTAGTCAGCTGTGCTAATAGGTTGTGGAGAGCAGGCTTGGTCCCTCAGGGCACCCTGGCCCAGCACCAAGCGGTTGCTGCTTCGTTCTGGGGCCCCACGGGAGCTGAACTGGGGCAGTTCTGGGCAGGCAAAATCGTGAGTGTATGGGGAGATGCCCACGGGACTGGGTGCTCCTGTGGCTGTAAAAAGGTTTGGCTCGCTGCCTCGGTGGTTATGTGCCTGCAGCCTGCCAAAATCCCAATTTAGGCCTGGGGATTCTTATTTAATTCCACTTCATTATCTGAGACAGAGATGGTGGTTAATGGCTTTGATATGCGGAAAACTTTGACAAGTTTTTCTTATCTGCTTTCTGGTTTTGCCTGTAACATTATCAAAATCTTACATAAACTAACGAGACAAATTTACCTTTGTGCATGGGCTAAAAAGTCCTCAGTGGAGCCTGGAACACATGTGGTAGAGGTTTTAATTTCACCCTCTTGGTCTCTATGGGCCCCTAACAGGCTTCTGTGAGATTAAATAACCCTTGTGTCTTTAGATTTGCAAAAATCTTGCCTACCAGAGACCTCCTTTGGCTGTTTGCAGTGGCTTTTAGTTTGGCAGCCATCTCTGGTAACCAGCTGATGAAACCCGATCTTGCCATAAATCAAAACTTCTTTGCATTCAAATGCAACAATTAACTCTGGGTGTGTAGGTGCAATTAGATGACAAATTATGCCTCAAGATTCACTTGCTTGTTTAGATAGGGAAGCTGTGTTTGCTCAGCCGGGGATGTTTGGCTATGTCTTTCAATGTACCCCAGGGGACACAGAGTGATAAACTCCGGGAGTTGCAGCCTGCTCCAGCTGCAGAATTCAGACCCTTTGGCCTCAGCTCCTTGCCCCAGAGATTGAAGTTTTGTGTGCTTGCTTGCACCAAGTGTCAATGCTGTTCTCAAATAACCCACCTGAGCCCTTCTTTCTCCACGATGTTAGTGCAAAATTTATTCTTGCTATGCTCAAGCCTTGCACAGGAGGATTTGAGTCCCTCTGAAGGGATACAGTGGTAGCTTTCAGACCTGCAGCTCCCATGCCTATGTAGAAACCCTCTTAGCAATCGTGGGTAGCTCTTCTGGCTAATTTGGTCTATTGGAGACAGCAAGGCTGATGCTAAATAGATGTTACACATGCTGAAGCCCAGCAGCTACTTGGCTGCTGGATGTTTGCTCCTGGTGATGTTGGTGCCAAGGGAAGTCTCATTCACAGGCAGTCCTTGAGCTTGTCTTGATGTGGGTGGGTGAGCTCTGCGGTGGGGAAGAGCCTTATTAATTAATGCAAACCACGTTGCTGTGCTTGAACCGAAGTTTGCCTTGCTGAGATGCGGTGGTTGCTGGAGCAAAGATGCAATCTTAGATGCATTGTTCTTTCCACGTAAAGGAGTATTTGGGAGCTGGGTGGTACAGAAGGGTTGAGCACGGGGATGCTGTCTGCAGAGAGGGGGAGCTGAGCTGTGCTGTTAGTGTGGTTCAGCTGTGGCTTTTAGCTCAAAATCCAAAGCAAAATCATAAAACAGACAATGGGGCAAAACCAAGGACAAAGACATATGGAAAACAAGCCTGCTGATGTCACTAGTGTTAATAGGTGCATATTTACACACCACACTTAAAAGGGAGCCTTTAACTGCTGATTAACTGTTCTTACAGGATTTCTTTATGAAACACCCGACAAATATTTTTTTATGCCCTTGGAACAAAGCGAGCTGATAGCATTTATATCCCTTTCCCCTCTGATGGCAATTAGTGCTGATTAAAGATACCATAATTCATATGAACTCTGAGCTTTACATGGGGAGAGCAGTGGCTGTTGGTGTGGGAAAGCAATCGGCAGTTTGGATAATTGGATTAAAAAGTAATGACTTCTAAAAAAGCCGAGAAAAGGCTGGTTTGCTCCAGCTGACATTGCTTTGGTAGGAAAAGGGCTGCTCTGCCACCAAATTAATACAGCTCTAGGGACAGGGGAAAAATCCCAGCTGTTAAAAACTGAAAGAATTGTTGGGGAAGGGGAGTTGACTTGCTTTATTTATGGCCTTTTTAAAAGGCAAATTGTGTAGGATGTTTTGAGTTTGTTCTCATCCATTTTTTTTTTTTCGAGTCTGCACAAGAGGGCATTATACAAACCTGCAGCTGCACCTTGCTTGTGGGCAAAAGAGCTCTTGCTGGCTTGCCAAATAGGATTAATGTCAAGCCAGCAGAGAAGGGTCTGTATCCTGGAGGACACATGCCAGAAGCTTTATTTGGTTTGTTAGTGGTTATTTTTTGGGGTGGTTTCTGAGCTGAGCTGGTTCCCAGCCCTCATATGCAGCTCTGCAGTTTTGCTACATGAGAAGGGTCCTTGAGGACTCATCCCTTGTTCCTGCGCCATCCCAAAGCTCTGTGCTGGTTGTAGGCTGAGACCAGGCACTGATGTTGGGAACCTTTTGCTTTGCAGTAAAACAGCCCAAATCCTGAGCATGCATCTCCCCTGGACAGGAGCTTGGACACTGCAGAGGCCTCCAAGGGGCTGTGGTTTAACAAAGATGTGTTTAATTCCCTCCTTATTTGCTAAGTCCTTGCATCCTCATTGCTCACAACGGCTGTGCCTGGGAAACCCTCCTAGCTCTGGAGCTGACCTTTCCCAACAAAGCGCCTTTGTCAGGCAGCCCTCTGGGCTGCAGGCTTTTTTATTTTCCCTTCTTTACTTTATTACTCTTTATTTTAATGTCACCACCACCCAGATACACAAGGACCTATTATATGAACGGTGGCTGGACTTTGCTTGTTTGCAAGAGGGAGATTAGGAACAAATGGGCAGCGGTGGGTTGTATCCTGGAAAGCGGAGGCCAAAGGTTTGAGTAAGAGGAAGCTTGGCAGTGGAAAGGCAGCACTGATCCAGCCGGCACTGAGCCTGTGCTCTCCGCATGCCGGGGTGAGGAAGCCTTGTTTTCACATGGGGTACCCTGCCTGTGCTTTGGGGTGGAAGCAAGAGGGCTTTTCCATGGGGTGCACCTGTTTTGGTGAGGGTTTCCATGTCCTCTTTCTCTTTTCCATGGTGCATCCCAGCAGAGGGCAGCAGGAGGTGCCCTGGGCACCCATTGCTCTCCCGTGGGTGCTGCTTCAGAGCACCTGTGCCTGGTACTGGGGTGAGCTGAGCCCCATCCCTTACAGGTCCCCCGCCTTGGGGCACCTGCTAATAGCTTCGAGCTCTGCTGGGCTTTGAAGAGGCAGTTTGGGGCTGTAAGAGGGTGCTGGTGGGAACTGAGACACCGTGAAGCTCTTTTTGGATCCTGCCTGGTCTCTGGATGTCTCTTCCTAATCTTTTCTTTAATTACATGCTTTCTCAGGTGGCAGTGCTCATCTTTTCCTGTATTTCCAGTAATAGTGCAGCATCTTCCTTGTTCTGGCCGTGCACCCGTTGGGATTTTGTGTGCTGCAGATTTGCTGGAAGCAGCAAGGGCCAAGCAGGGCTCTGATGGCTTCACATGCACCAGAGCCTGACCCAACGTGCTCATTCAGTGCTGGTCAACCCCAAACCATCCCTGATAAGTGCCCAGCAACCAAAATACAAATTATGGCACCTGGTATTCAGGCGGAGGCTGCTTTACCGAGCCAGGGTGATGCCTGTTGACAACAGGAAGGGTGGCTGTCTGCCCCTGACGTCTATGTGAGCTGTTTCCTGGCTCGTACCGAAATGGCGCTGCAGCGGCTGTAGGCTGGGCAGAGGCTGAGTAGGAGGGGGAGGACTTGGAGCTTGTGCTTAAGAGGAGATGGGCGCTGGCACAAGCTGTGCCATGACTAATGCCAGCACCCATGCTAGCCTTTGCCACGTCTCTGTGCAGAGAGCTCACCTTTACCAGTGGTGTTCCTGCACATCAGCCTCATGTGATGCACTGGAAACTTCTCTTTGTTTTGATTTATTTGCAAACCTTGGGCATCTCCTCATGCAGAGCCATGCACAGAGAGAGGATGTCTCGTTGATGGCTTTTTGGTGGCTCATGGAGATCCGGAATTGGCTCCTGGATGCTTGGTGCTCTGCAGCAAAGTGGTAGCAATCCTCCTGGAGGGGACATCTGCCATCCCTTGCCACACGGACCTGCTGGTGTCACTCTGTTGTAATACTGCTCCACTGTGCTGTGCCATTCTGTGCATTGTTATTCTGGATTTTTCATCTGTCATCCTCTTTTCAACAAGCAGGATTGGGCACTTGTTCTTTTTTGTTGTTGTTTGTTTTGTTTTCTCCAGGTGAAAAACAGCCTCGTGCTTTCTGTGTGAAGTCAGAAACTGCAGCTTTAAGCAAAGCATCTAGAATTGCAAAATAGTCCACCCTGCTACCAGTCCAGAAGGGATACACTCTCAATTAACAATACATTTTAACCCTTTTCACTTGGGCAATGTGTTGGAGAGAGCTGGGACTGGCCCCTTGCAGGTGCCTCTCTGCTTCAATCCATTGCAACCCACTGAAGAATTCTGTTTGAGGTATTGCCTCTGGGCCTTGCTTTCTTCAAGCACCTGGTCCCTTCCCTGCCTCTACAACGGCCTGGCAACTTGTGTTTCAGCGACATGAAATGATTCGCAGACAGCTGCTAGAGACCTTCCTTGCATAGACTGAAGGGCCTCTGATGCATATAAACATTTAAGGTTTCTGAGCTGTCACAACATGTGAAAATAGCTGGGTTTTTCCTCCCTGTCAGAAAAAGTCGGAAATCTTGAAAACCATGTGGTAATTACCTACCAATGGAGAAGATACTCGACTTAAGGATGAGAAACAGCCTGCATAATCTTCTTAGTGCAAAGAAATTGCCTATGGGTATATTCAGGAAATAACTGCATCCACTTCTACCACCACCACTCCCCCCACCCCTCATCTTTAATTACAGCAAATGGCATTGCAAGAACGGCATGCTGAAGTGCTTTAGTGTAACAGTTTTGCCTGACAATAAATGTCCTATATATATATATATTTCTTTTAAAATAGGAAGCACTGATATAGCTCACTTTTTATCACGGTTTTGGATCTGTATGGCTGCAAGGAAATGCAGGCAGTAGTGTAGGTATATAGCTTAGAAGTATGTGGAGATGCTGTTCCAGAAATTGAAACTCTTGTTTCTCAGTAGAACCTGGGAAAACAAGCATGCCACGCTTGTGACCATGTTCTTGGGTACATACCGCAGCCCAGTATTAGGCACTATAGGTATATCCAGTCTCAAATGTGCAGGGATAGTACCAGCCCTTTCTGCATCTGCTGAAATAAGGTTGTTTCCCACAAAATGGCTATTTTTGCAAAGGGGTATTGAAAACCTGGTGTTCCGTGGTAACAGACCCATCAAAAATGGGGATGAAGAGCTGTGAGCGTTGAGAGGAAAAATCAAAATAAAGAATACCCGTTCTTCATTTGTTTTAAAGCATTTCTGTTCCCATTCATGGGAACAGGCAGGAGGACCTCAGGGTTTCCCAGCTGGGACCAGGGCTTTGCCCTGTGCCCATCCTGGTGAAGGTGAGGTCACGGTGCTTGCAGGATGCATTAAATGCAACCTCTCTGCCCAGATAAAATGCAACAGGGACCACTGGGAAGCCGGGTGTGCAAGGGGCTTGTACGGTGCAGAATGCTGGCGCTCAGCATGGGATGGTGCTGGCATCAGCGGGGTGCTCGCTTGCATTCACCCCCGGCTTAGCAGAGCCCTCCCCTGCCTATGAACTGGGGAAGGGTCTCAACAGGCGGCGCCCCCCTTCCTGCTGTCCGCAGCCCTGTATGGGGCCATCCTGCTTGTGTTTTCTAGCCGTGCCCTGGGCGACTTCTGTGGTGACGCAAAGCTGCTGCTTGAGAATCCTCTGATTCATCCCCGTGGAGGGCTCACACCCAGGCTGGGCTTCTTCTCCCTGTTGTTGATCACACCGGCAGTGCTGGAGCCGAGCCCCCCTGATCCCCTGCCATGGGAAGGGGTGTGGGGTCTGCCAGAGCAGCCGTGTGTCCTTTCTCAGCATAAAGGTGGATGGGGTCAAAAAAGCAAGGAGGGATGCCCAGGGACAGTCCCTGCGTATTCAGGGTCCAGGAGTGCATTTGTAGGAGACTGGGATGCGGCTTTTGGGGATGCCAACCTGCTTCTATGGGCACTGGGTGCTTCCCCAGCCCCATGCTGTGCTCTGGGTCACTGCATTTTTGCTTCCTAGCTCTGCCACCAATCTGTGTGACCCCAGCTAAGAGCTCTTCCACCTCCTTTTCTCATTCTGCTTGTCAGCTGCCTCTTCTATTGAGAACTTAGGGGTGGCAGAGGAAGACAAGGATCTGCTGCTACCCAGGTTCCTCCAGTGTCCTAGCCTGGATTGCAAAATGTCTTTGGCATGCTCAAACAGCTGACGCTGACCTACAGGTGACCTGTCGGATCACATTTGAGCTGTATCTGGTAGTGGGGAGCACGCAGGCAAGCATCACCTTGGGCATCGGTGCTTGGAGGGAACCTCATCGCTGCAGCATGAGGAGGGGCCGTGCTGGTGGAGCTCTGCACAGGATTTAGGGAGCTGGCAGGAGGGACGGTCAGGACTGTGTCAGCTCAGTGCACCCATGTTGCAGTGAGCCCAGGGTAGCCTGGGTGAGATGTTTTGGCAGAAGGTGGTGGCAGAACTGGAAGAGCAGGGCCACAGCAGAAGGTCAGGGTGAAGGTGTGGGTTTGGCACCTGGGATCGGTGCCACTGGCGAGGGGGCTGGGGAGTGTTGTGGGTCAGTTTTTGAGGGCACCTGTGGAACCTTGTGGGAGAACTGGTATGGCAGAAAGCCATGCCTGAGTCAAGCCGGCAAAGGAGCATTGCTCTGGGCTCCTCCCAGCTCGCACCCTCCTCGGGAGATGGGCTTCAAAATGCCCTGCGCCTGGGCACCCCCTGCTCTCACCCCACTCCAGCACCAGTACCTGTCCCTCCTTCCCTCTCAGGATTAAGGACTTTATCGCCTTCCAAACCGCCTGCTCGTCCCCTTTATCCACAGCAAGATAAGCATAACCAAACCGGGCTTCGGGACGTGCTTTCAGTGTCTGGGTGTCCAAGTCGGCTGCACTGGCGATTCCCCCTTCGGGTCCTGCCCAGGACTGGCTTTCTTCCAGCAGGATCAGTGGGACTAATTTTAAGGTGTCGCCTCTTCTGGCAACCTCTGCTTCATCTCCAGTCCTTGGGAGATGCCCTCAAGGGAAAGCAGCCCTTGATGCCTGCTTCCCCTGTGGCAAAAGTGGCCCTAGCCATCTGCTGCTGCAGGATTTTGGGTTCAGCTACCTGCTCTTGCCCTGGATCATTAAGATGGCTTTGCATACAGTTAAATCCATTTTTGCTCCTAAAAATTTGATGCCTGAGTGAGATTGCACCCATGATGTGTTTTAAGTTTCCTTTATTCACAATAAATAATACACTATATTACAAATAACTCACACAAAATCAAAAAAAAAATTGCATTCTTTCTGCAGCCATGAATAAACAGGACTCACCAGCACCAGCTAATGCATGAAAGAGGATCTATGAGCAGCATGGGTGGGGAGAAAAAGGGGGATTTTGCTGCACCCACCTGCCCAAAGTGGTCATTCTTCTTTGCTGGTGTCTATGTGGTGTTTCCATCCCCTGGGCCACCAAAGGCAGGGCTGAAATCCTGCGTGAGCCTGTGTGGTCTCAGGCATCTCTGAATTGTGCAAATATCACACCTAGAAGGGCATGGATGCAGCCGAGTGGGCGTGAAAGCACAACGGAAGGCTGCCCTGGGCTGAGACTCCTTCGCTGGGCTTAGCTGGCTGCAGTTAGGGTAGGAGAGCTTCTAGCACTCGTGCTCATGTAGAGAGATTATATACACACACTGCAATGTTCTCTTCTTTCTTAGTCATGGATGGCCTTTGAGTTAGAAGACTTTTGCTTAAGAGTCTACTGTAGCTGGATGTGTTCATTCCTGGTTTTGGTGCACACATGAGCCCATGTGTGTGGTGTCCTCCCCTCCTTCTGCTTGTTTTCCCCATCTGCTCCTATGGTGGGGTCAGCTCCATGGACTTCTTCCTCTCCTCTCTCTGCTCTTCCCATTCCTCCTCTGACTCGTAGGTGCCCTTGATGATGGCAACCCTGTCTGACATGTTCATGCAGTAGGGGACGAGGATGTAGAAGTACAGCAGAGCAGCCAAGCAAGCCCCAAGGATGGGCCCAACCCAGAACACCTAGAAAGCAACAGGGGAGAGGGTGAGAGGAGGTCTCAGAGGGTGGTGCACCAGCTGCAGCCACCACACCAGCATCCCCCTGCTGCCCCACGTCTCCCAGCCCCCAGAGAGATGCGAATACCCCTTCCAGTAGATTTCATGGGTTGAAGTCCCCTCAACCTTTGCTTGGTGAAGATGCCAAGCTCTGTGAGTGCAGAGCTCTGATGTGCTGGAGGGCTGGGTATGAGCTTGCAGGCAGTGCTGGGTGAGCGGAAAGCTCAGCTTGGGCTTTTCTGTGTGCTTTATTGACCTCAGGTGATGTCCTAGTTCAATGCTCTCCATTGCATAGGGGGTTATCCTTTTCTCCTTGCACACTTCTGTCTCATGGGGCTAACCTGCTCCCTTCTCCCTGTGTTTTGGGGGAACAACCTCCTTCCTGTTGACTCTGCAGGTCCAGGATGGGCTCTGAAACTCCCAGTGCTGTATTCCCGTGGGAATTGCTGCCTGTCCCCCTTGTCGCCCGTGTCTGGCCCCGGTGGCTCCCCAGCCAGCCCATCCCAGCATGTAGCTGATGCTCACCCAGTGTGCGGAGCTGAACCTCCTCACAATGACTGCGGGTCCAAAGGACCTGGCTGGGTTCATGGAGCAGCCGGTGAAGTAGATCTGTTGGTGAGGAAAGGAGACCGGGTTAGCGGGTGTCATGTTGCTTAGGGAATACGAGCAGCTTTGCAGAACTGGGGCCTGAAATGGCTGAAGTGGCCCTTGAAGCTGTTTCTCTCGCAGGGAGGAAGGGATCCATGCATCACGGACAAGCCCCTGTTGCTTCTTCTAATGTACGCCCCTCTGGGACCGACCATGCGAGACCATTCTGGGGAGCCCCATCCTGGTGGCAGCGCCTGCCCTGTCCTCCTGCCTGGACACTCACCCCCACCAAGTGGCCGACAGCAACGGAGAGGCCGATGGACAGCGCTGGGGAGCCCACGTTGCCGTTCCTCCGGTTGTCTGTGGACGCGAAGATGCACACAGCCAGCTGGAAGGTGAGGATGATCTCCACCACAAGGGCCTGGCCTGGGGTTGTGTTGTTGTTGAGCTGTGAACCGTAAAGAATGGCAATAATTAACCGTCCACGGGGCTTGGCATTGTTGGGAGGGCTTTTTCTGGTGGATTTGGGATGGCAGAGCCATGCATGTGAAGCCCCAGCAGATCTGCCCATGCCCAGAGAGCAGGGTATGGAGCTTCCTGCTGCTCAGGCTCACTGCGCCTTTCTCTACAAAAGAAGAAATTCTTTCTCTCTGTTTAATTCCCCAAAGTCTTCTCCCCCCCGCCACCTCGAGCCCCTTCTTTCTTTTGACAATCCACATCTCTCTCCTCATTTGCCTCTCACTGCAGCACTCAGAGCTTTTCCACCTGCACACTTTGTCCCTTTTTTCCTGCATTACTCTCCCCTTTGCTTGCTGCAAGCCATTTTATCCTGACTCTTCCCCTCCTCTGCTTTGTGGAGCACCTCCCCAGGAGGCTGGGGAGCAGCCACTGCAGAGGGGAATGGGAGGAAGGGCGCAGGCTGGGGAGGACGACAGGGCACGTCATGGGGGTAAGCCGGGCTGTTGCTGTGCCAGGGCCTCTGTGCCAGCCTCTGGGGACTGTGTCAGGTGGACTCAACCTCATCAGGCATGGGAAGGGCAAAGCGACCTACGCTGTGGTGGCTTTTTTTTTTTTTTTTTCTTTTCGCCTCAGGGTGACTGGGGTTTGGGACGTGTAGCATGTGGCAGTAAGATGCCTTGCAGCACCTCATCCTAGCAATCGAACCCTTTGCAACGTGCCTGTGCTGCTCCGAGGGGTCCGGACCTGGGCTCAGGCGAAGCTGTAGCTCCATTGCTCCCATTTCAGCTGCTTTCCCAGCGCTGCCCCGAGGGTTTGAGACGTGCTTCCTGGCCTTGCTGCTCTTGGAGGGTCCTGCCATTTCCCCTCCTCCTCCAAGAGCAGCCCCTGCCCCTCACAGCCCCTCTGTGCCCTCCCAGGCGTTTCTCCTCGTTACACCTTCTCCTGCTCCTCTCCACACCCTCTTTCCATCCACAGCCATTTCCCAGCTCCCCAGTGGGCTTCTGCTGCCCCTGCCCATACTGGTTTGACTGGGCTCTGCTCTCTGCCCTCCCCCTCTGTCTCCCGGTGCAGCTCCTATCCTGACACTAATCTCCAGGTGGAGAGGCTGCAGTCAAGAACATCTCAATGGTGCTGGTGACTCACTGGGGCCCTTAGGATAAAGGAAGCGCTTATTAAAGGAGAAAAACCCACGCCATTCATTACCCCACACAATAAACCTGTCATGTCAATACTCTGCTGGCTACATTGATGTTTGCTCCTATCTTGTTCCCGTCCCTCCGTGCATGCGGGACACCGTGCCAAGACCAGCCATCCATACGGATTTGGCCCTCCGGGTCCGTGCTCGTGCCAGCTGCTCATTTACAAGGGACATAAAGCCTGCATGGGAGGTGAGCATCACGGCGGATCACCTCCAGGTGGGGAGACTTACCGAATTGATGGCCAGGTTGCCGCGGGTGTTGGCTGGTGTCACGCCGTAGAGGATGCCAGCGCCGGCGATGGCCCCAGCCAGCTGGGCGATCACGTAGAAGAACGTCCGGAGGAAGGAGATCTGGTTCCCGACAAAGAAGGCGATGGTTACCGCAGGGTTGATGTGGGCGCCGCTGATGTGGCCGAATGCCTGCACCAGTGTGCCGATGGCCAGGCCAAAGGCCAGCGAGATCTGCAGGATGCTGGGGAGGGCAGACGGCCACTTCAGGGCCGAGCCGAGGCCGATGAAGACGAAGATGAGCGTGGAGATGAACTCGACAAAGACGGATCGAGCAAAGGCCAAGGTTAATATTTCCCTCTTCATAGTGGGAGTGGGTAGAGGGCAGCCAGCAAGGAAGAAAGTTTAGGTTTCCTCTGTCTCCAGACTTTTCTGTCTGCACCGAGCTGTAGGGCCATACCTATCTATATATGCAACAGCAGCAGGGAGCTGTGTTACAAGGCGGGGGGTGGAGCCAAGGAGTTAGCCAGGCCTCCCAAATTATCATGTGAAACTGGAAAAGTTTCCATCCGAAAATAACTTCGGAGCCTCTTGGTGAACCAGTGACTCAGATATTGGTGGCATTTCTTTCTCCTTCCCTCCGCAAACAAAGAGCCCCTATAGGGTGTCTCCGTGGTCGTTAGATAACGCGATTGCATAACGGCACTGTGCTCCCTCCTCTGCGTTTTTCTTTTACTACCTCCCTCCCGCCAGGTGCTGGGTGCTTTTTTAGCAGAGGTGTTCTTGTTACTCCCGTCCTCCAATTGCCTGTGAAGTGGAGGGCACTGTAGCTTTGCTTGGAAAGTCTCATTGATGGTGTCGGGCTGCAGAAGCTCTCCTGGGGCAGGGCTCCGAACTTTGGTAGGCAATTTAGATGGGGTGTCAAAACGTTAAACAAAGTTAAGCACCTGGAGCTGCTCCCAGGCTATTGAGATAGCTCAATGGCAAGAAACGAGTGACTTGCGATCATCCTGGGAGCTGGGCAGGGCTCAGGGGGCACTTTGCCAAGCTTGGGTTTCCTCATGGCGTGCAGGTTGAGCCTGAATGGGATGGGGTGGCCCTGATAAAGGGGGGTGACCCCTGGCAAGCCTGGCTCCAAACCCCTTTGCTGCCTTTCTGCTCTGCTGCTCCTTCCAGAGCTCGATAAGCATTGGGTGTGGGTTTTGCCGGTGTTGGGGGTGCTCTGTGCCCATCGCCAGGGAGGGTGCATCCTACCTGTCATCTCGGGCCCCTCTCTTTTTGCTTTTCAAGCTCTTACTCAGTGAGGTCAATGATTTTGCTCTTGGGAATGCCAGCATAAAGCCATAGACTTTGCATGGATACAGGCCATGTTTGCATGTCTTCTTTCATGTTCCCGTGGTGCTGGCCTCCATCCTAAATCTGTCTGGCTGAAAATCCTTGGCTGGCAGTGAGCAGAGGTGGGAGGCTCTCAGTGCTCTGCGGCAGGGAGCTGCTGGGCGCTGAGGTTTTGGGGCGGAAAAAGGCTCTGGTGACACTTAACAATGAATTCTTGATCCCTTTGCAGTTTTGTGCCAGGATTTATATTTGTTTCAAATGGGTTTGGGTGCCAGCTCTGCTCTCCTTGCTAGACTCTAGCTTGGCTGATTGCATATTGCCTTTCTCAAGCAAATCCATTCTCCGTGCCTAATGCAGTGAGCTCAGGCCAGGATTATCCAAGGCTGCTGTGTGCTTCTGCAGAAGTAGTCACAATCCAATGCTCGGTGAGCCAATCTCTTTGTGTAGGAGAGTGGTAAAATCATTTAAAATCCTCTTTAAATTTAAACTAAAATTAAAAATGTAAAAAGTGCTAAAAAATTGTATTCACTGCTGCCTTCTGCTGGGTGCAGTCAGACTTACACATTTCCTGTGCCATTTGGGGTCAAAAGCTAGGAGGGATTCCCGTTCAGAGCCAGAAGAGGGGCACTCCTTCCTCCAGAGCCAAAAATACATGAGTCCTTTTCCTCCAGCTGTACCCAAAGCCCTGAGCTCAGCACACAGACCCAGAGAGTCTCAAGGGACCGAGGATTCATTACAGTGTAATTCCTGATGATCATTTTCTCCCGGTTCTGCTGGTCCTGGGGAGATTGCCGAGTTAAAAACCAGATCTGTTATCCTAGAAACACCTGGTCCGTTGGCGTGTTTTGGTGAAAGTTTTGCAAGCTGGTTTTTCAAGATACCCTGGCCAGATTCCAGCCAGAGTAATTGCTTGCCACTTCCCTTCAAACCTGCCTGTGGTTCCTTCTGGATTAGATGCGCCTTGCTCCCATCCTCCAAACTCTTTCGTAACGTGGTTTTTCTTCCAAGGTGACTGCATTTGCAGGCTCCTCCACCACATGCCTGGCTTTAGCATCGGCAGCATTGAGCCGAAAGACGCTCTGCTGGGGTCCCAGCTGCGGATAATAACCTCCTAGCCAGGCTCTGTCCGGAGAGAAAGTCCTCCGGCCGGACTAGGGGATGTAATCAAATAATGCTGAAAATGATGGGGAAAAGCTTCCACGGAGAAGCAGGTTGTTTTTCTAACTACATGTCTTCCAAAACATATTTTCCTATGATAATTTGCTAGACTTTCTTCTCTGGGGCATTCCTGCTTGGCTTCTCTGATGTCTAACTATGCTGAGCGGTGGGAAGGCTCCTTCACTTGCTGGCTACATGTCCTCCAAGGAGCTTGTGCGAACTGGAAGTGCCTTTGATGTGTCAAATATAATTGAATTGGGCAAGAAGGGATTGCGCAGGGCCCTGCTGACAGATGGACACCTACGTGGTAGGGTCATGCATACCTTACTTCTCCCCTAGGCTTTTGGAGGAAAGGAAACCAGGAGGCTTTGGCAGTGCGAGGAGGTTCAGCCATTCCCTCCTCCTCTTCCTCCACCTCCTTCTCCTCCTCTGTCTCTTCCTTGCTGTTATCAGCGAGCAAACACTGCAACCCCAATCACCGCCTTCTAGCACCCCATTGCATGGCTATGTGGCTTGGTGGCGCTTTGGGGACAGCACACTTGGAGGGGGACAGGGACCTGAGCCCATCGCTGGCTGAGGGTGTCTGGGCAGGAGGAAGGCAGCCAATGCCTCATCCTCGCCTGGGGCCCTCCTGCAGCTCTGCCTCACCCACGGAGGCGTGTGTGTTATTAACTGAATACGTGTGCTGGTCCCTGTCGTCCCCGGTTTGCTGATTGCATTTTCTGAGCCCGCACAGCGCTGCTATTAATTTGTCATTTCCACGGCAGCCCAGATTTCTGATGAGTTCAGCCCTGTGTCAGACCTCAAACCTGGCGGATCGGCTTGCAGGTGGATGAATTCAGATCACAAATGCTGCTGATATCCAGACTGGTCCAATTGTTGGTCTTGCCCTCTCACCTGGCTCTGTACCTTAACCAAAGACCTTAAAACTGGCACAAGAATACAAGAAGGAATATTAACAGTAACAGGAGACAACTCCTGCTGGAATTTGGAATTAGTTGGGGTTGGATGGCTAAAGAAGAAAGTTTGGTTTAGTTTGTTTTTAAAGAAAGGGTGTTTTTTGCTGGCTGAGCTTTGGGAGTTTGCAGCAAGAAAAAAAGTGATCTGAACTGGGAATTCAATGTAGAGCAAGAGCTGGCAAACTTTCCCCTCCTCATCCTGGTCCTGGGGCTGCTGCTTGCCATGGTGGGGTTAGGTTAAAGCCTTGCCACTCTCTAGTGCTCAGGGATGTCTCTGCACAGGTGTTTCAGATGAGGCTTTCAAGGATTTCTCTAATCTAACCCACGATCTGCTAGTGCTTGCTTTAAAGGCGAGGGATTATTCTGCTGGCCTGAGGCAGATGGTACTTGCACCTTCGTCTGCCCCGGAGCAATGAGGCTTTTGCTTCCCTCAGTAACCTGATCCAGCTCCTTGGAGCAAAAAGCCCATGAGATCGACTAAGCCACCACAGCTGGCTGTGGGAGCCTTTGCCGTGGAGGTGTCTCTGTGGCAACTTTTGGGTTGTTTTTCTGTGTTGAGCTGCATTCAGTTTGGGAAACCCTCTTGCACTCGTTGGGGCAGGCAGATGGGGTTGGGGATGGGGTTTAGGGGCTAGGTTTGGTCTTGGGGGTGCCCCCATGTCCCTTGATGCCATCCCACTGTGTGGCAGCTGCCATTTTGGCTTGCATAGCCAGTCCTGAAGCTGCCATCCAGCCCTTGCTGGTCGCTGACCTTGTAGCCCATGAGTCTGTAAACAGGGATGATGCCATTTAAATGCTGAATAGTGTTAATGCTTAATAACAGCATTGCTCTGCTCTTCACTTAGAAATTACCTGGCAGTCTCTAAGGCATTCAAGTAAGTGGATGGAAACGCTTTGGGTCTGGCCTGCAATGGAAATGCCAGCATCCTTAATAATTAATTTGCATCATAATCGTCATTAAATTGACACATGGGGATAATAATGTGTATCAGGGAAAGCAAAGCCTGATTAGAAAAGAGATCTGTACGAGATCACACAGTGAGAAAGCTGGGTTTGAAATTCTGGTGTCCTGATTTTCAGGTCTAGCCCTTTCCAGCAAGGCCACCTGCATCAGCGACATTAAGAGGTTGCATTTCTGCTCATCTAGGTAAATACTTTGAATTCTTATGGGCCAGCAGCCATTCACCAGGATTCTCGGGGCTCAGACAGACCTGCCTTTGGGAGGTGGTTTTCTTCTTGAAATGTGTTTGCTGTGGAAGTGTTGTCTTCACCCATACTGTCTCTTTTTAGGATTGCAAGGAACATGCATGGTAATAAACGCTGAAATGGTCTGGGGAGAGAGCCGATAGCAGGAAAGCAGTGTCACCTCTGCCTGGGCAAAGGGATGTGAGACAGGTGGGATGCCATCTTGCAGTGTACATGCTGCTGGGATGGGAAGGCATGGGGCTGGCTGGAGAGTGCTGGGTTGGCACTGGGTCGCATTGTTGGGTGTAATGGGTGGAGGCAGCTGAGCTGCATCAGTGCAGAGGGGAGCTGAAAGCACGACCAGGCTCCAAAGCATCTATGAATTCAGTAGATAACATAATAGAGAGTAATCTGGAAACTCAAAAGCTGAAATTCTCGCATAATTGCTCCAAGAGCCTAGGACCTTGCAAAGTAAAATGTTGGTGACAATATGCAGTTAGTTAACTCTGCGAACTGGAAAACAAGTTTTTCACCCCGTCCTGCCTCCGAGACCCAGACAAAATTTCTCAACCTAAAAAGTTACAGATAGTTTACACTGATTAGGATTTAAAGAGACTTGTGGTGGTACCATCAACTGCAGTTGGAGCTAAAGACTCTTGCATTGAGTGGTCTCTTAAGAAATGTCTGATTTTGCTCATATTCCTGAAAAATTGAGCTGAAAATTGAAGCAGAGCCTCTGGTCTTGTACCCAGACCCATCAGCACAGCTTTGTGAAACAGGGCTCGCTGCAAGCCTTGCAGATGTAGGAATTAGCTGGGGATTAGCCATGGAGTGCCACCTATTCCCAACCACCTTCTGCAAATGTCTGTGGTCCTTTCCTGGACTACACCCGAACGTGATTTCCCCTCTTGCAGTCTTGGATGGGTTTAGCTTCCATGGCACCTCCTTCAGGAAATCATGCTCAGGATATATTTCTACATATATAAATAGATCCATAAAAGTAATGATGTGTCTGCCTCCTAGGTAGGTCATGCCATTGAGAGGTTGGTGCCAGATGGGAGCTGGGTGCTCACATAGTCTTGAAGATTCAGATCCAAAGGATTTGTACAAGGTCAGGACAAGAAATTCACATCCAAAAAGTCTGTTCAGGTCTCTGAGCTTTGAAGCTGGGCAGTGTTTTTTTTCTTTTTTTTTTTTTCTTCAGTCCTACAAGTGTGAGCCTTTTGCTGTGAGAGCCAAGTGGCCGGACCTGCAACCTGTTTTTAAGATACTGGTGGGTTTGGCATCATCCAAGCCAGGCTGATTTTCTTTCCATTTTCTCCTAGGTAAGATGCCAAATTCCCCGCTTGCAGCTGTATGATGGAGGGTTTGAGGTCTACACTCCAGGAACAGGCTCTCTCAGTGTTCTTTGGAGCAGAGGTTTGCGTGGTCTCAGGTTGCCCTCTGAATTCTTCACCTCTACATGAAGTGAAGAATCTGTTGGCAGGTTTCGCAATCCTCCTGCACGGGAGGACAACAGGACACAGGAAGCAACTTGAGCCGAGACACTTCGTACAGTGCTTTACATTTTGACTTCACGATCATACTATTTATCACAGCTCCATGATGAAGCCAATAAAGGTTAATTTATGGTGCAATAAGTATTGCAGATACACACTGTGGACAGTCATGAACTGATGGATGGGCATGGCTGAGTGGTTTTCAATCCTGGGCCAAGGCATTTCTGTAGAGGTCTATTATATATACGTGTGTTATCAATTCAGTGAGGTTTTTCAGTTGGTCTGTGGCAGCTCTGATCTCTGGGTGGCTGATCCTGCTCTCTAATTTGACTTGCACTGGTGTAGATCTGGAACAACTGGCTTGGTTTCCTGACGGTGCAAGTTTTGGAAGTGTCATTGAAGTCAATGACAGCTCCGTGGAGAGGGTAAATTCATGTAGCTGATTGACTCGAGAGGACTTACACTGCCTTAGCCATCTGAAAATCTGGTTTAGTGAGATTGCTTTGTGTTAGTGCTGGCATGCTGAGGCCAGAATCTGGCCAGGTTAGAAATCGGAGCATGTGGAGGGTGCTAAAGGAGGGATGATCTTTATTTTGTGGGTCCATACTTTGGAGCCGAGGGGTTTTGTTTGGTTTTGTTCGTTTGTTTGTTGTTTTTTAACTGTCATCTGAGGGGTTTTGTTTGTTTGTTTGTTTTTGTTTTTACTGTCATTTTTGCAGATCAATAAGTTGCTGTCTTGAAGATGGGCTGTATGTATATGACCATATAAATACATATTATATGACCATATATATATTATGACTGTATATATTTTATATGATTGTAAATGTGTCACTATTTGATTCACATGTATTAATTCAGTGCATAGAAGTGAATTTAAAGGACTTTATTTGAAAGAGTACAGTAATTTATTAGACATTAAAACTCATTGTAGGGCTCTTTGCAGTTTATATGAGTCTTAAACTTTGTCATGGTAAATAATAAATACAATGTTTACATCCGAAGGAGAAGAAGCATGTAATTAACTTGAACATTGTAAAAAAGATATAAAATGAATCAGCAGCATGATGTTGTCTTTAGCAGCTCATAGGCAAGATAAATTCTGGTTAATTTTCTTTGGGTTTTCTTGACATATATATTTGTGTTTTTTTTTTTTCCTTTGAAAAGTAACAAAAATATGGACTAATTTTTAAAGTGAATATTTGGTAATTTAAATACAGTTTTACACACTGTTTGAATGGTAACATGATTTTAATTCACATTGCTCAGTCTAGGAACAGATTAAAAAATTATTAAAAAAAAATATTTTTGAGATAGTATTCAAGTGCTCCTTTCTCATTGAAGGACTAAGATGGAGGACCAGAATCAATATTTTTGCTGTGGCAGACAGTGTGTTAAACCAGTGCTGAGCCAGTGCTGCACTTCGACAGCAGCCTTTTTGGGGATTTTTGCATCAAGTGACGAGTGGAGGAAAATGGATCCTGGGCTGCAGCGAATAAAAGCTGGGATCTGTGACGTTTCTTCCCTTGTTGCCCAGGGTGGCATTAGGGACAGCAAGTGGCAGCTAGAGGAGGCGGTGCAGAGGCCTGGTGCTCTAAGGGAGGAAACCAGGAATTCAGTAAGACACCTAGAGCACTGTGGGTGGAGGAAGAGGAGAGCATCTTTTGATGATGGTTCATGTCAAAACAGTTGGAGGGAGGAAAAGGATCAATAATGTTCCTTAGGATTTGGAACTGAGTATTGAATCTTATTGAATATTCATCTTATTGAATATTTCTATTAACGACCTCGGCAGAAAAAAGCCTGAATGAGGTGATGATGACTTGTGATGGTGCAATGCTGGGGAGACATCACCAACAGAAAGAAGCATTAGGATTAGCAAATCCATTCCTTTTAGGCTGAATAATAGAAACTGGATTAATTTTAATTCTTGAAGGAGCAAAGACTAGCTCAAATTCTTTGACTATGCTGGTGACTGTAACCATGTTCTGACAAAGCAGGAAAAAAGGATGGGATGATTATGGTGCGGTGTATCTGTGAAAGCTCTGGGCTGTAGGAAGCAAGAGACAGAACATCACATCTGAAATGCTTTGTGTTACTCATCCAAGAATCAGGGTGGAATAGGAACAGAGGAAAGACAGCAGAAACCAGGGAGCAAGAAGAAGCATTGAAGCTGAAGAACAGCAGTGGTTCAGGAACAACCGAACTGTGGATGAATTTGAGCTGGAAATACGGAGGTTTCTCATCATCACTGGAGAGAGCAGTTGCAAGGTCCTCCCCAGTGGGGACTCAGGGACACGCTTCCAGTCCCATCTTCTCAGGAAAGCCTCCGCACAAGCGAAGGGCATCTGCATTCCGTGGTGGGTGGTAAAAGGGTGCAGGTGTTTCTCGCAGCAGCAAAACTTGTTTGTGGGATACTTGTGGCAGGGAGCAAGAGCTCCGGTGTGTGTGCAAACAGTGAGAAGAAATGGGAGACAGGTGAGCAGGGTTCAACAGCAGTGAGGCATCGGGTGGCAACCTCCACACCCAGCAGGTGCCTGTAATAACAACTCTCCGCAGGTCCTCCAAGCTCTTTTTGGAGGGCAGTGAGCTCTGCTGAGCACCACCTCCTGCAGGGGGACATGGAAGGAGCCAGCCAGAAGGAGCACACCATGGTGTGCTTGTTCCTGTTGCTACACTGGTTGCGTTGGTTTAATGGTGCTTTCCCCTGGGGTTAGAAAGCCATCAGGCATAGAGAGAGTGGGGTGATGGGAGGTCTCCCCAGGAGATGAGCTATCCCCACCAGCAAAAAGTGAAGGGAGAGAGGGGAGAGGTGAAACACCCAGCTGAGTGGGTGCTGTCTCCAAAATGGACGTCAGAATTTTCTCCAGCTCCTCTCTTGCCCTGAGGGGGTTTGGCTACACCTTCTCCGACATCCCCCTTGGCAGGCTCTGCGGGGAGTGGAGCTCCACCGACTGCCGCCGATGGACCTCGCGCTCTGCCCAGTCCTCCTCTGGCTCCAAACCCTTGAAGATGGCGAGTCTCTCCGAGAAGGTTTTGGATTGTGGGAAGAGGATGTAATTGTAGACGATGGAAGCTGCTGCTGCCCCGACGAGGGGGCCTACCCAGAAGACCTGGTGAAAAGAGAAATAGAAGAATTGGGTGAGCAAATGTCTTCCTACACCTCTGATCTGAACCACCACGGCTCCGGCTCTGAACGTGCTCTTTGCAGATGGAAATTCCTGGGAGCATCCCTAAAAGAGCTGGTGGAAAAGGCATGCCCAGATCCATCCGCAACCAGGAAAGGTCCCCAGGATGCCAAGAAGAGCTCCACTCTCTACTGGTTTTACTTCTTGTGCTAAGTCATGGTCAACAAACCACACACCCTTTTCCTGTCGCAACTCACCCTGCTTAGATAAGCTATTTAAGCATCCAGCAGCCCCACCTCTTTCTGCAAATTTCCATGTCTCTCCTTCAGCTGGTGCTGAAGTGCCACAAATCTGGCTGGCTTTTCAGTTGTCTGGGAATATTGGTAATGCGGGGGCCCATTCTCAGCAAACCAACGCAGAGACATGACTTCTTACCCAGTGGTCACTGAAGTCTCCAACTATCACAGCAGGGGCGAAAGATCTGGCTGGATTCATGGAGCAGCCGGTGTAACGGATCTGCCGAGAAACACCAAGCTTATTGTTAGCTTTAAGCTCTTTTACCACATTATTTTAAAATATCCCGGTGTGTTATTAGCATGATTCATCCACCAAGCTGATGCTTCACATCCCAGCCTGCCCTGTTCCAGGAAAAGAGATGCTACCAGCTTCCAGCGCCTGAGTCAACACGCTTGAGTTGTATTTGTTCACCTTCTGCGCCAGCATATGTGTCCCGTGCATGGTGCAGCTCAGCTGCGGGCTGGGCAACGTGCCCTGCAGTGTGACAGGGACTGTGAGGACAAGTTCCTGCTGTTCCTGTTCCTGGAGCAAATTGCTACTCCTTGCTACTGAGGATTGCAGGAAGAATATCCCATAGGCACATGGGCTTGCAGATCAGTAAGGATCTGCTTTAATCCATGCATTGAGAAGCTGGGTGGGTTGGGGGCTGATGTGTCTGTTCCCAGCAAAAGTCCTCTGGGAGGACCTGCTCTTCACCCCACGTATTTTCCTGTCCATGTTTATCATGGTCTTGAGAGTCTCAGTTGCCACCACATTCCCTTCAGGATAGAAGACCCCACGGATCCCTGGGAGCTCCTGATGGGACTTGAGGAGCAGCAGAGCCCAGCAGGTTATGTTTTTTTTTAATCACACCCAATAAAACCTGAGCTCAGGCTTTGGCTCTGTTATGGCTTTGGTGGGATCTTTCTGCTCCAACCACTGCAAAATCACAGGCACAGCATCAGTTTCAAATCCCCTGACCACTGCAGGGCCTGCAGCCAAACAGGCTTCGGGCACAAAGGCAAAGACAACCCTCAAAATATTGTGTTTTGATTCTACCCACCCCAAGGAGATGTCCAACAGTGACGGAAAGGCCAATGGACAGGGCGGGGGATCCCAGGTTGTCCTCCCGGCGCTCATCGGTGGAAGCAAAGATGCACAGGACCAGCTGGAAGGTGAGGAAGAGCTCGACGGTCACTGCCTGCCCCGTCGTCGTCTCGTTATGCAGCTGGAAGGGGAGGAGAAACATCTCAGGGATAGGCAAGTTTGGTGGCTGGGTTGGAAATTTGGAGGGGGAACCAACAGGGACATAGGAAACAGGTGAAATTTTTGGCATCAATATGAAGAGGAGGAAAATTTTCCTATGGAAAAGTGGCTCACTTGATTGACATGGCAGGAAATGTTTTTGTGGCATCTTTTTTGGCATTATTTTTCCACTCTTCCTTTGACCTGAGGGATTCTTTTTCTTTTCCTCATGCTCAAAATACAAATGCCTTTTAGAAAATTGTATGAATTACTTTTCAGAAATGTCAAAAAGAAATGTTTTGGCACACAAAAAAATCCCTTCTTCCTTCCCACTCTTTTTTGACTGAAAGAATTTGTAAGATTTGGTCTGAAGCTGTGCCTGGTTGCACACTCTCTCCTCCAGCTCTGCTTTCTGGCACTTTATTATTCCTTGAAGGTTTTTAATCCAGATCTAGATGGACCTGGCAGTGCTGCTGGGCAGATATGTGGTTCGCGGCCCCCCCCCTCGCTGTCTCTTCCCTTAGCCCATCCTGGCACTTCTCTTGGCGCTTCTCTGCCCTTTCTTTTCCTGTGTCACCCATGATTTGGACACCACGCATCCTCTCCAATGCTGATCCCAAGAGCGCTTTGCTTGGTGACAGTCTGAAAACAGCAGTTGTCCTCCTGGCCGAGATTCAGAGCTGGATCTCTCTCTGATATTCCTTTTTTTTTTTTTTTTTTTTTTTTTTAGGATAATTTGTGCAGGCACCTACAAGATGAACAGCCCACCGGGGAAAAAATTAAAATCCTATTCCTCTTTCAGGTGACTTAAGCTCTAAAACAGCAGAGATGGGTGTTTTGAAAGTCTCTCGTAAAACTCTTACTTGCTTTGTTGGGTTTATTAAACCTCAGCTATTATCAATCTAAATATTCTTGTTCAGACTAATCCTCAATCCCTTTTTCAACCCTTTTAATCTCTTTGGCAGTGAAGCTGGGTCTGCCTCTCTGCTGCTAGCTGACTGCTGCAAGAAAAGGGATTTCCATGTGCTGCCTCCTAAACATGCTGCCTTCCTCCTTCTCACTGCCTGCCTTGGTTTTGGGCGATGCTGCTCCTGGCATGGGCGTTTCTACAGGAGATACGTCTGCCCCCATGCCAGCTGATGCTGGTTTCCCATCCAACACTCAGTAAAGGTCCTTGCTGGCCGCAAAACCTTTCTTTTCATCCCTCAGCCATCCCCGAGCTCCTGCCCAAACTTTTCTGCTCCGTTCCAAGCCCGTCCGCAGCCTGCGCTCTTACCTTGTTGATGGCTAAGCCTTCCTGGGAGTCTGCTGGTGTGATCTCGTGTAGGATGGCAGCCCCCACGACAGCCCCCAGGAGCTGGGCCACCACGTAGAAGACTGCGCGGAGGAAGGAGACGTGGGAGCCGATGAGGCAAGCCACCGTCACCGCTGGGTTGATGTGGGCTCCGCTGATGTGCCCCAAGGCTTGGACAAGCGTGCTGATGGCCAAGCCGAAAGCCAGTGCGATTTGGAGGATGCTCGGGGAGGAAGCTGAGGGCCAGTTCAGAGCAGAGCCCAGACCAAAGAGGATGAAGACCAAGGTCGCCAAAAATTCTGCAAGGACAGCCCGGGTGAAGGCTACGGATCGGAGCTCCCACATCATGGAGCGGCTGTTGCTGGAGGCTGCAAGGACTGACCCTGCCTGCGGTGTCCTCAGGCAGTCACCACTGTCACTTCTGTGTCCAGAGAGGATGGCGGGGGGACAAGATGTTTATATATGGATGCGGGATGCCGAAGGGTCGCCCGCTGAAGGAGGTGGGATCGTGGGCATAGGAAACCTGATGCTTTTCTTCGCTTGCGTTCCAGCTGAGGGAACTTAAGACTCTGCCCCCTCTATTAAAGCTGGGGAATGCAGTGTTCGCCATCCTCGGGAGGTCATAAATCAGCCTCGAGCAATACCAAGAAATGCTGCTCCCTCTCCCCCCAGAGGTGCTCGTTGCTCCTCTCCCCCCCAGGCCCTATCACCTGCAGCACGGGGGGCAGAGAAGGCAAGGAAGGAGGCTGTAGAGCGAGAGGTGGAGATGAGCTGGGAGCCCAGGATCATCCACCCCAGCCTTGGTGGAAATCTCATTCCAGTGCTGGCCATCTCACAGGCTGCTATTATTTCCTTCCTATCCCCTTTTCAGTTTCCATTACTGCGTCTGTTTATGGCCAATGACTCATTTTGGGTGCTTTTAACTCAGGTCTGAGTGTTCCTGATTACACCTCTGTAAACTTTGTGCCCTCTTCATGGGTCTCGACCGATGCATGGGTGAACGGCCCCAACCACCCCATCAAGCCCGGCTCTGTCAATGGCACAAAGCCTGCTGCGAGTGCCCACAGCGTGGAGAAGGTCAACTTGTGCCAAAAAGGCAGATGCGGGCAACGATTAAACAACCAGGCAAAACTGGATTCACAAGAGGCCCTCAGAGGCACCAAACTCCAAGTGGCTTACTACAATTCAGAGAACCACAATTTTATAGCCCAGGCACAGATTTCCTACCCAGAAAAATGGGAACCAGCCCCGAGAAATGACTGTCAGGAAAGAAATTCTAGTGTGAAAAAAACTGACATGCACAGCTGGAGTACCGGCTGTGCTCTAATTATGGGGATTTGGGCCAACTCAGCTCTTAGAAATGTCTTTTTACTTCCTGGCATTAATCTCCAAAAGGAATATTTCTTCTCTAGAGCATGGTCCCTTCCCATCAAACCAGTTACCCAACAAGTCCATTTTACTTCTATTGCTTAGGACACATTTGTCCACTGGTGATAACTGTAAGGCATTCTGCTCCTGATGTCATGGGGGTTGTTGGCAAAAATAGCCATTTTTTTTTTTCCTTTTTTCCCCTCTTGTTAGCAGACTCCATAGTCATTCTGAAGTGCAGAAAGCTGGGAGGAGTGTTCCCCCAGGGTACAGCTGGAGATGAAAGGATTGTTTCATCTTATATTTGGCTCTGAAAAACGCTTCCGCTGTACGACAAACTAAATATTTTTCCCCTCCAGAGGAACCATGCAAGTGCCACCAAACTGATGTGAAAGATTGATGTAAAATATTCCATATTGTTCAAATTGCATGTGAAGGCCTGTTCTTTTCTCCACAGAAGGTGGGTAAAAATACTTGTCCTCTCTTAAAAACAGAAAATGAAAAAAAGACACTTATGGGGACATTGCTCTTAAGAAGGAAGAGACTGGGGGGTGAACAAGTCCAGTCCGTGGGTGAGTCTGGAGGCTGGAAGACTTGGATTCAACCTTTTCCTCTGAAAATCCTTCTCTGCAACTTCCTAAGTGACTTCAGCAAGAAGTGGCATCGCTCTAGGCTCCGGTTTTCCAGCAATGAAGCAGCTCTCATAAAACGGGTTGTGGGGCTAAATATGTTTGGGGTGCTGGTAAGCCACAGAAACAAGGTCACATCCAGGCTGTAGGCTTGTGCTCCTCCCTGCCCGGGACAGGTCTGCAAGCTTTGCATTGCTCAGGAACGAATTATGGCAGGGACTGATTGCAGGTGCAGGCTGTCACCAGCATAGGGAATGACAAATAACTAATGTGGGCAATTAACCAGAGCTGATACTCTCTTTGATTAATAGTTGTTCATGGTGAGCTAGGTGTAATGTATCAGTGCTTAATGAAGACTAATTAAAAGAAAAGAGAGGCAAGCAGGATTAGCTCTGAGCAACTTAAAAACTTGATGCAGCCTCATGGTCCTTACTTTTAGCTGGTGGTGTGAGCGTTTGTTGCAGCTTTTGTTTACCCGGTATTTTGGGATGTTTGTTCTAAGGACGGGGGCTTTCTGCAACATACTGTGATGAGGGAGCTGATGTTGCATCACGAGCTGTCTGCACAGGCTGCAAGGGAGCTTTGCTGTCATGGGCTTTGCTGTAGGGCCGAGCAACCTTTCTGTGCAAGATGCTGCTTTCCAGAAAGAATAATAACATGTTCCGGCTTTCCTCCAGGGACCTGTAGCACTGCAGGGACTGTAATCCTTCTGCTTTTGCAACGAGAGAGCCTGAGGCACAATGCCAGGCTTTGCTGCTGCCAGGCAGTGAGTTGGGCAGAGCCAAGGCTTTCTGCCTGGCTGCGCAGTGCTGCAGCCGTGCTCCTGCCCTGTGCCTGCGAAACGGAGAACATGGGAGATGGAGGAACACGGAGAGCTTGATATGGGCCTGCTGGAGCTCTGCTGGTGTCTAAGAAGGGTTTCTGGAGCTGCTGGTGTTGGTGTATGGAGCAAAGCCATGTTACCATCAAGTGTGCTGCAGCTTTGGCAGCAGTGAAGAGCTCTGCAGTTCTGTAGTGAAGTCGAGTGCGGTGGGAACATGTGTTATTTTGCCATTTAATCCACAGCCCATGCCATGTAATGGCACTATCAGCCCTCCCCTGGGACCAAACGTGAATGCTCATTAAAAGCATGTTGGCGTCTGTGGAGGGGTGATAATGCTCTGCTTCCTCCCGACGGCAGAAAATGGCCTGGTAACACGTTTTTGAAGAATATTTTGCAAGCAAGGGAGCTGTGCTTGCACAACAATGTACTTCTTGAGTGACTTAGATGGCTCAGATATCTCTGCTTCCTTGGCTTTCAGGAAAGTATAAACATCTTTAAGGTATCTCCATTCCATCTAAAATACCTCCAAGCCACAAAGAATAAAAGATTTATTGCATAAATAATTGTGTGAGTTTTCCTGCTCAATGTGATCTGTTGCAGGAGGTGCATGTGTTGCCCAGCCCTTGCTTGAAGCTCCTTTTTTTTTTTTTTTTTTTTTCTTCTCTTTTCTACAGGTAGAAAGTGACTGCAGGCAACTCCCCCGCCTCTCCAACAAATGAACCCCCACCCGTGCTTCACATGGTAGGAAATGCCCTGTTTATTAGACACTGGAGAATCCACAACCAGACTACATCTTGGGAAAATTTTCTAGAAACCCAGATATGATGAGTTCTGCTGTTGGTGGAAATAGATGTTTTCTTTCCAAGAATGGGGGTATAAGACTGAATATGCAACCTCTAACTGCTCACTAGGAGAAGCCAAAGGAGGAAACATTTTAATTCTAGTATGGTGACTAATCTAGTTTCTTGGTCGAGGATTTCTGCCTGCTGCATGGATAGAGGGATGCGCCAGTACATTTGGCCTCATGCATGTACCCCGGTGCAGGAACAGCAGCCTGCCAGGACATCTTGAGAGGTGAAGCGATGAGGATGAGGGTGTGGGTGCCTGTGCAGAGGTGCCTGCTCACAGGGAGCTGAAAAGCACGAGGGAGCAGGTTAAGACCCCTTTTAGTTACCTCTGGGCTGTTTGGTGATGGGTTGCAGCAGCTTTCGCTCTTGTTGCGATGCAGACCAAGGCACGTTTTTAATTGCACCTCCCAAAAGAACCAGGGAAGTCTTACCTCTTCCCCACTCTTGGCTGGAGAACAGGCAGAGCAGAAGATAAAAGTCTGTATTCCCCAACGACAGGTGACCATCAGGAAAAGTTATATTCTCCCGTTGTCATATTGCCTCAAAAGGACATTCACCCAGAGGAGCAAAATGGAGGAAAATCAACACCTTTTCCAGAATTTCGTGCCAAATCCTAAATCCCTATTCATGCAAAGCTTCTGCTGGCTCTCGCAGTGTTTATTGTTCTTGTTTTAATTGAAGCAGAGGGATTAATGCAGCCCTGATTTCCTTCGCTGACTTCAATGAATTGAGCTTGAGTGTGGGCCAGGAACTGGGCCTGGTGTTAGGAGAAGGCTTCATTTTATTTTCTATATATTCGAGGCCCATCTCAAGGCCTTGCAAGTTCAGTCCTGAACGCTTGCCCAGGGCCTTAGTCCAGGCAGATGATGAGACTCTGGTTCTGGTGGGGCTGGGTATGGATCACGTCAGAATCAGTGCACTCCTCTGATGCCCTTATAAAATCCTGACATCCATGAAGGCCATGAAGCCTTCCATCCCAGCATGATCTGATCTCTGTATACCACCTAGGCAGGGATTTAATTTTTTCCTCATGTGATCTGCAGGGAAAAGTCATTTTTGTTTCACTAACAACATGTTAATGAGATCTACAACATATAGAAATGGGGAGACGGAGAAACCATTGTTTCTGTCTCTGCAAAGGACAAGGCAAGAAGGAACAGACAAGATGTGGCCAACCGCAAAATACTGAAAGGGCAGACAGGGCTGAGTTAGGTGCTGACCTCCCTTCAATCATGCCTTAAGGGGTGAAGGAAGGAGAACACTTTTCCTTTGTTTCAGTGGTGAAGTTCAAGGCCAGGGTACAGAGTATTTTGCATAAACATTTATAGGAAAATAATCCATACTTTTTCCCTTGAATCCATGAAATGAGCAAAGCCAGAGACCAGGGTATCCATGTAGCCAGCAGGTTTTGAACTGAGACGGACCCCTTTGGCTTTACCAGATCTTGTAAGCAGTTTGTGCTCTTTGCTGCTCACCCAGGTATGAATATTACATTAGCTAAAATCAATCAGATTACAGCATTGTCCCCAGGTGTGAGCAAGAGACCTCAGCGTCACACTCTGTGTCATGTTTGCAAAACAAATCACATCTAACGAGCTAAACTCCCAGAGGGTGTAAATGGGGGATGTAGATTTGACATCAGTGACACCACAGAGAGCATCCAATTCCTGGCCTTTGCACAGTTTTCCTCATTTGGTAAATCAGAAGTAATCGAGCTGAAGTCCATGAAGGAGAAGTGAATGCACTTGATTCAGAAGTCTTTAGATAATTCTCGCTCTCTCTATTTTTGTTTCTTTTTCTAAGTGCTAGGCTAGATGCTGCCAGGAGTTGTCCTACCAGTGGCTCTAGAAGTGATGTCCCCTGTCCCCTCTTGTCCTGTGCTCTGGAGCCCATCGCTGCAAAGCATGCAGAGGCCAGGCTGTTGCAACGTGTGTGTTATCTCACTGTCAGTGCTGTGGGTATGAATTTATGCACTGACTGCTTACCTGTGCTGCAGGACATTTTGGCTGCTATCTCCTGATCTTTGCTGGCAGGGAAGCAGGAGTGTGTCTGGCAACACAACCTCCGAGAAGAGGCTGTTATCTCAGCATCTTTCCTGCGGGACTGCTTGGCTGGTGTGTCGCCAGGTGAGTGAACAGCACACGGATGTAAACTGGTTACTGTAAAATCCCTCTAACAACCAGATGGGATTGATGGGGAAAGAAACGAGTGCTTGGCTTGTGAAAACAGCATCTGTCATCTGAGAACCAAGGTCAGTGCCGTGGTCCTCGTTGTACAGCCAGGTAAAGGGAGTAGTGAATTGGATCTGGGGTGTCAGATCCTTGAAGCATATGAACTGGAGAGGAGCATTGGCAGCTCCTCCAGGACGTAGCTGGAGAAGTCACAGAATCACAGAATCGTCTAGGTTGGAACAGACCTCCACGATCACCTAGTCCGACCTCTGATCTAACACTAACAAGTCCTTCACTAAACCATATCACTAAGCTCAACGTCTAAACGTCTTTTAAAGACTCCACGGATGGTGACTCAACCACTTCCCTGGGCAGCCCATTGCAATGCCTAACAACCCTTTCGGAAAAGTCCAGCATGTGGAAAGCATTGCTCTCTCACGGGTGGGACTGAGCTGCCTGGGGAGCTTGGCGTTTCCTTTTGCTGGTCCGATGGAGCTTGTAAATTTGCTACAGTGCAAATCCAGGAGGAGTCGGGTCTCGCTGGGGGAATCATTGTCATACACCAGCAATTGTGAAAAGCTCATGCAAAGAACACACACCAAGACTGCAAATATTCTAATTTAGGTCACTGCAGAGAGCAGGAGCCCTGGTCATGGGCGAGGACAGCCTGGTATAAGACGGTGCAAATACAGAAGAAATCAACAGTGCACATCTGAGATGCAGCAAAGCCATCAAAACTTCCCTTTTTCTCCATCTCTTCTCCTTGCTAATTGCTTGTGTCCCGGGTGTCAGGCTACTGCATCACCACAATGGCATGGATTGTTTGTTGTGTGGGCTCTTAAGAATTTAAATAAATAATTAAATCCTGTGCACACCCCTGGATTGTCTTATACAAAGTACCTTCATAATATTTTAAAGAAGAAACTGCACAGTGGCATGAAGGTGTCACTCCACACATCACCCAAAGCTGTTCTCTTCCCCCACTCCCAGCATGGGCATACTTGTGCAATTGCTTTCGTTTAAAAGCATTTAATGCACATGATGGTGGTAAGAACATGTTCTTCTGGGAGTGATGAGTGAAATGCACTCCTGAACAGCTGAATGATTTAATCCCAGGGAGCGCCTCATCTTTATGTTTATGTATTTGGTTGGTCGGTGTATGTGCGCGTGTTGTTGTTACTCTCTGACGTGGTTTCTGGGTATCACAGATTTTGTTTCCGTTTATTTTTTAACCTCACCACTGTTCCCCATAATTCAATGAAATCACACACCAGCTCTGGAGGCGTTTTAAAAAAAAAAAAACAGGGCAAGGTTTCTCCAAGCACCCAGACCCTGGCACTGTCTTAGCCCCACGGCATGTGCAAACAATTGCAGACAACTGAGACTCTTGATCAGATGGCCCCCAGCTGACATGCAGCTACTGCCCACCACTGCGTTTTGAGCCTGCTCTAATTGAAATACCCTTTCAAGGTGTGGAGTCCAGCCCCCCCAAGCAACCCCAATGCAGTTTTTGTTGTCTTAACCTCATGTCCTGAAAGAGAAGGAGTGGTCAGCTTGAAAGGAAGAGAATGGAAATTTGGTCTCCCTCTGCAGTTAATAATGAGTACTTCAAACTGCTCCAAGACTCCCACCTTTAAGGGTGGTGAATGTAAAACCTCACCCAATACCTTTGGGAGCATGAGAGGGGATCACCCCAGTACTGCTGAGTTTAAAAGCCAAGGGATAATTGTCCCCACTCATTCGCCACATAATCCACCCCTCTGGCCTGTGAATAAACCAAATGGAAAGTGGCAACTGACAGTCTATTATCTTGGGATTATTCTGGAAGCAGAATCAGTGGGAAGAAAACAGGATTCCTGTACGGCAGGCAAACAAAGGGAAAGAAATATTGGCAATTGCAAAACATAAATCCATTTTTGAGGGATGGGTAATAGCCCATCAAAGCAATAATGACCCCACAGTCCTCCTGAACAACCGAGTGGATTCACTGACCTGCTTGGCTTTAGCAAAAATGGAAGAAAAGCCCGACGAAGACAAATGCAGTTCATTAATAGAGTGGCCACAGATAAAATGAGAATGCTCCGGGGTTAAGGATCTTTTCACAGAAGT
This sequence comes from Anser cygnoides, assembly GCF_040182565.1. NCBI lineage: Eukaryota > Metazoa > Chordata > Aves > Anseriformes > Anatidae > Anser > Anser cygnoides. The sequence goes on along the minus strand of NC_089904.1, from coordinate 443,968 downwards.
GGGCACTGACCAGAGAGCTCTGTAGTGACCTTATTTCCACCTGTGCTCAGTGCCCTACTTGCTGGACTCCTCACCAGGGCTTAATTTAACACATTTCACACAGCAGGTTGGATGCCTGTGATCAGGTACGACAGCTCAGCTGGCAGGGATTTCCTTCCAGGCAATGGAAAACTGATGGCAGAAAGTGGATGATGGAGAGCTGTTTTTTTTTATTTTTTTAAATTTTTTTTTAGCTGTACTTTTCATGCATGCCTGTTAGTCTCCCATCCAAGGACCAGACCTGGTGGCAGGATTTAGCATTAATAATCTGAGTATAATTCAGTAGCCTTGAAAGCGTGGAGTAAATTCCTGTTTTTCTGGGTCTTTTTGAAGTTTATGGCAGAACATTCATTGCCAGTGGGGCATATTCCCCCTTGGGGCATGTGGTAAACTTATTTGCAGAGGGCTCCTGGGCGTGCAGTTGTGTATGTTGTTGCAGCAGACCCCTTAATTATCTCATCAGGTTTTCTTTACCTTGTTTTTGATGTGATTGTGTGTTCAGCAAAGTTGTTTTAATCCCTGTGAAATCCCTTGTGGATTTGACAGGGTGTGGCCTTGACAGATGTACTTTTATTGTTATTATTGAGTATTAAGGGTGCATGTGTGCAGGCAAACAGCCGCCTTGCGTGGCCCAATGCTGAGCCAGACCAACGGATGGTTGGGGAGCTGCAGGGCAATGCTGAGGACACCGGATGGGTGCAGCGATGCTGTGCTCGAGCACCTGTGGCTCTCGCCTGTACTTTCCCTCCTAATGTGTCTATGAGATTGGGAAAGGAAGGTGACCTAGAGAAAATGACCATGGTAGGACTCCGGCATGTTTAAGAGCTTCCAGCATCAGCAGGAAAGCAAGGAACCAAGCTTGGATCAGCTTTTTTGATGGAGGAGGATGCTGAAGGATTTTGATTTTGTTGTTCTCAGCTGGGCAGTTGCCTCTGCTTTCTCCATGGCAGAGATGAGATGGTTCAAACCTTGCAGCCCACAGCTCTCCCAGCTTATTTTCCTGGCTGGGAAAAGGCATGCTGGTTTCCGAGAGCCCCGTGAAAGTAGTCCCTGTTGGTGCTGGATTTTATCTGGGGCTGGGCAGTGAGGAAGGACCAAGATACCCCCTGGAAGCTCAGGAGCTCTGGAGTGGGAATGGCCCTGATAGACAACAGGGTGCTGGGGGTGGGGTGGGGAGGGGAGTTGGTTTTATTTCCCTGCTGCTTTTAATTTAGAGGAGGCTGTTGTGGTAGGCAGTGCCATCTGTTTTTCTTTGCTGAGGGTTTTTCCTCTTCCAGACACAGTATTTTTGCTCTTTGAAGCATCCTCAGCCTGGGCTGGAGCCTGTGGGGTCCTGCGTTATCCCACCAAGCAATCTGGCTAGACTGGGGACTGTGGCTGGAGTGAATCCCTCTGGGGTTTGTAGGAAAATGGGTGTCCCCTTTCTCACTGTGATACCATGCGTCACATGGAGTTTCTGCTCCCAAGCCCTTGACCCCTTGGCTCATCCCGAGCGGGACGGCGACCAACGGCAATGGCACCGCGAGCTGAGCATCGCGCTGCTTCCTTGTGCTCGGCTGCATCAGCAAGAACCTGACCTGCTGGCTTGAGTTTCTCTCCCTCGCTTCTGACCTGCCCAGTTTTATGCCTCTGCTCAACCTCGAGGAGAATGAAAGCCCTTGAGGAGCTTGTGGTTAACAGGCACCTAATTGATTCTGAATAATCCTGACAAGTTTTTGCAGCCCTTGTGGTAATCGGCTCTCTTTCTGATTGAATAGCTTGGGCTAGGTCTGTATGGATGCCAGCTGTACATTGCTTGGCTGCATTCTTTCATTTCCAGCTCATGCTTTTCTTTTAACCCTTCCATTGCCTCTTTCTTTGCACAGGCTGTAAATTATGATATATACAAATATATATTATTTTTGAACCTCCTTGTAGGCAGCCTATTCTTCATCTTCTCTAGGAGTGCTTTTTAGGGAGCCTGAAATATGCCTGTGTGTGTGGCAGGGTACAAGGGTAACCCAATTTTTGTGCCTGCTTTATAGATTTGGCCGACAAATGCCAGATCTGATGCCTGCTCATGGAATGAAAAGCAGTAAAATAGCATAGTTCACTTGGGAGGGACGTGCAAATGACTTGGAGGGGCTGGGGAAGGACCGGGGGAGGATACAGCTCCTGGCACAGCTCCTGGTCTGGTGGGATCTCAGTACTGCCCCAAAGTGTGCTTTCATTTTGTGGGAACGTGGTGCAAGCCCGTTCTGCCAGCATCTCTCACCCATGGCAAGCCTGTCTGCGTCTGCCCATGTGTTCAGACAGGGTGTGCTCTGCATGTGCCATCTGCCCCGGGCAAACCTTCTGTCCGTGTGAAGCACTTCACTAAGTAAAGGGGGGATTTTGTTCTCTCCTGAGGCTGGGGGGAGCAAAGTGGGGGTGTCTCCATCTGCCTGTGCCCTCCAGGCTGTAACCCCCCTCCCCACCCCTTCCAGGTACTGTCATGGGGGGCAAACCCCCATTCACTTGGTGCCCCTTACTTTTGGTGTGGAGACTCCCCATTCAGCTCCCTCCTTTGAGGATTCAGTACAGCAACAATATTGCTTCTGTGATGGGGGCTGTGTGGTGCTGGAGGTCTGCTCCCCGCCCCCCCAGGACACCTCCAAACCCTCCCTGTGACCCCCAGCTGGGGCTGCCTGGGAAGGACAATGCACGTGGGGCAAACAAGCCTCGTCCTCTCTATCCTGCTCTGTTCAAAGCCTGGAAAGCGTTGGGAAGGAAGCCAGGGCTGTGCACGATTCCTCCCTCCTGCTCTTGTGTTACAGAGCTCGGCTCAAGCCTTTCTGCCCTGGTGAAGCATCCAGCCCCCTGCAATAGCCCTCATTGCTCTGTGTCCAGCTGCAGCAGGGCCCGATGGTTGATGCTGCCGCTCCCCAAACCACGGTCAGCTCTGAGATGCGGTGGTGGAGAGATGCTGCAGCAAAGCATCCTCTGCATCTCCCTCCCCTTTGCAATCCCAGCCCCGAGTTCAGCATCTCTGGGGCAGCTGCTTCCCACCCTGCAGCTGCCTCCCCAGTGCTGCGGTGTGCATCTTCCCCAGCGTGCATCCTCCCCTTCGCTGCCGGTGGCTGCTTGCCTCTGGTTTTGTCATTTTTAGCTGTTTCTTTCCTGGCTTCCCCCTGTGCTGCAGGCTGGGAATGGTACGGTCCTCCCTCCAGCTCCCGTTGCTCCGTGGATATTGCTAGAAGGTGAAGGCATCGGCGCACGCTGCGGAGGCTGCAGCGGCTGCAGCCAGCCCCGAGACACCTGGGAGAGGAGGCAGAAGGGACTCGGCGTGGAGGCTCGTGCTCAGCTACGGCCTTCTCCTTCTGCCAGCCTCACACAGGGGCTGCCTGCAATCTTAGCGAGGCACCATGACCCAGGGCAAGGTAGGTGGGAGGCCAGTGCTGGGCTGATGGGTCGTCATGCATGCATAATTGCTGCATGGCTGGGGGGGGGTGAATGGGTTGGAGTGAGGGGGTTTAAGGGATAAAACAATTGCTATGGGGGGGGGGGGGGGGGGAGAAGGGGGCCGGGTACCAGTGAAAAGCCTGGTTTGGGGTGCACTGGTCCCTGTGGTGGTGAGTGTTTTGGCAGAGGAAGGGGATGGAGGTGATTATGGGGTTGGGGGCTGTTTTTCCTGCTGCTGGATGTGGAGCTCAACCCTGGCATGGGAGCTGTGGCTCTTTCTTCCACCCATCCTGGATGCTGGGGACCTCTGTGGGGTTCTTGTGCTTTTCCATCCATGCTCCAGCACTTGGTACTTGCCTTTAGCACCTCGTGATCCGGGGAGCTGTGGGTTTTGGGGTGCCCCAATGCTCTGCTTCCTGGGAGAGGGGGGGCAATGCATCCTCTGCCAGCACAGTGCACCATTGCCATGACAACGAGGCTGGAGGCTGCCCGGATGCAGGCAGCCCTGGCCCTCCTGCATCTCTTTGCTCATCTCCAGGGTCTTGCGTGCTCTTGGCCACCACGTCCCTGAGGACAGAGGAGGTGGCACAGTTATCCCGAAGCAGCTGGGTCAGCTCATGTGTGTCCTGGGATACTCTGAAGGGCTTGTTGCACCTTTTAAATTAAGACCTTTGTGCAGGGACTGTGCTGTCTGCCCCAGGGCTTGTTAGTCTGTCTACTTCATTTCGCGCTTTTTGGGTCCTGTGACCCAGGGGGATGCTGTCCCTGATGCTCAGCTGGTACCTGTCTTGGCAGCAGGGACAGGGTACCAGGCTCATAGCTTATCCTGGGACAACAAAGATACTGCTAGAATGTTAAAGAGATAATGTTCCACGGAGAAGAAAGTTGTCAGATGTCCTGATATGGATTTCAACCCTGCCATGGGAGCTGTGGCCATTTCTCTTTGCTGGGACTTCGTAGTTTGACAATGTGGGGTCCCAAATCCCTTAGCTGCATCTTCAAATTGTGGAAGGCAGAGTGGCTGAGCCTCTAGATGGGCAGAGAGGAACAAGTTGGTTGGCACTTTCTGGGGTCTTGGAGAAACTCCCCAAAATGTGGTTGTACGTGAAAATGAAGGAGCTGAGGTGGTGTGTGTGCGTTTTGTCTAGAAACTGAAAGTCTTTATTTTGAGGGGAAATTCAGAAACAAGTAGGCTGAAATACAAAAAATGAGTTGGATGCTTTCCAGTGTTACACTTGAGCCTGAGGCACACGGAGGGCTCTGGGCAAGGCTGCCTCTACCCTCAGACTTGCTTGGTTAGCTACAGTTTTTCATCCTCTTTGTCATGCTGAATGTTTTCTCATCTCTTCCTCAGTCAATCAGGGGATGCTTGTTCCTGGGGATGCTTGTTCCTGGGGATGCGTAGATGGGTCCAGCACCAGGAGCTGCTGGGTCTCCTCTCTCTGGGTCCTGGGACCAAATGGAGGAGCCCCAGACCTCTGCCTATGCCTTTCTGGGTTCCCATTGCAGGGCTGTTTTTGTGCCATTTTATAGTCTAATGTCTCTCTTTTTTCCCCCCCCCCCCCCCCCCCCCAAATTTCTGTGCAGCTGTCTGTGAACAACAAACCCCCCAACCCTGAGGGGCAAGGGGAGAAGAAGGACAATGCCACAGCTCCACCAGCCCCTCCAACCTACGAGGAGGCGACAGCAGGAGAGGGGATGAAGGCCAGCGCTTACCCTCCTCCCCCATCAGTCCCGCTCCACCCCAGCTGGGCTTACGTCGACCCCAGTAAGTCCTCCTGTGGCTGTACCCAGGGTGAGCCCCTTGCAAAGGGGGGAGAGGGATGCAAAGATTGCCCTGGGGCTTGTAAAGGAGAGAGGAGCCAGGGATGTGGCACCCACTGTGAGCCATGGTAGAGCTCACTGTAGAGTTATGTCTGTTAGCTATATATATGTAATTAAATAACAATAATAAAAAAGGCCAGATTGCCAAAGCACTAAACCATGCTGCCTTCCAGATATGGGACTAAACCCCTGTGCTTTGTCCCTTTCCAGTATGGGGATGGTGAAATCCTGGCTCCCAGCTTGCCGCACTGGGCAGTGCCAGCTCCCAGGGCTGGGGAGCGTCCTGGTGTGGTGCTCCCAGCGCTGCAGGCTGCAGTCCCCCCCCCTTCCAGTTCCTGCTTCTTTCACAGAAGCTGCTGAACTGGCAGAATTGACATTGTGGCATCAGTGATGTCTGGCTGCTGCGGGCGGGTGTTTAGAGCCAGTGGAGGTTAAAACTCCGCTGGACTCGAAGGCTGAATTGTTCCAGCGTTGGTTTGCATGGCCACGAGTGTGACCCCTGGGCAAACAAGAAGCTTTTCTTCCCGGCTGCCACTTGCAGCCTCCGCTTGGGGCTGTGACAAGTGGACAAAGGTCCGGCTGTGCCCGATGCAGGGGAGCCAGGGGACGCAGAATGTGGCGGCTGGCTGGAGGGAACGAGCATGCAGGGCTGCTGAGGGCAACTGCTCTGTCAGCACGGTTTTAGCTGCAGAGAGCACTGGATTTAAGGACTCCCAAGTCCTTTTGCTCTGCTCCATCCTCTTCCTCTGCTTTGCTTTGGCAGCTGCCCATTCCGGCCAGCAGGGACGGTCGCAGCTGCAAGGATGAAGAGGTTTAGGGAAGGGGCAAGAGCAAGCTGAACCCGCCTGAGATGTGTGTACCTGCATGGTCTGATGGTTTCACAGACTTTTTTCCATTCTTGCTTGCCTTTGGGGATCAGAAAGAGGGGGTAAATAACCTCGCAGCTTGCTGTAATAACCATCTGTGTCTTTCCACTGTCATGATGAATTACAATGAGTAAAGCCCAAATGGTTTAGGACGCTGGATTCTGGGTATCACAGAGACCTTGTTTAGGTGATGCATCAACTCTCAGCTGCACTGTGGGTTGCAGCTCCCACAGCAGGGGTCTGGAGGTGGGGGGACATGCCACGGGGCTCTGCCTAATGGCTTATATGAGACTGGAAGTAGCTGGAGAGAAGTGACGCATGTTTTGGGTTGCATCCTTGAGTCGCTAGCTGGGGACACGCTGTCTTGCTGCCTGAAACAGGGTCATGGGTGGGAGATGACTGGTGCTAGGGACACTTTCCAGGGAGGAGGAAAACCCTCCGTTCCTCTCAGGCATTTAGATCTTTAATTTGGTGTTTAGGTGCCTTGATTGCTTTGAAGCAGGAGGCACTGAAGTGCCCTGGGGACATGGGCCTCAGGTGCTCTTGGCCACGCAGACGATGACAGATCTTGCAGAAATGAGGATGCATGGCAGGAGTGCATCCCTGCTGGGGCACAGAAGACGGCACGAGAGATTTATTAGGCACAAAAGGAGCATGAAGGATTCATTTCCTGCCAGTGGCATCCTTAGATCCAGCTTCTACAATAAGAGCAAGCAGCCTTTGACCTGTAAAATAGAAGAAATTTAGGACCAGGGCCTTGAATTTGGCTATGCTGGTGTCTGCAAGCCTGTCTTTGGTTTGCGTGGGCTTTGCTTCCATCTGCCCAAAGGATCCGAGTATCACTGAGCTATAAAGCTTTGAGGAGGAGAGACATCTGTCAAACAGGCAGGGACATGAACGTATAGCTGGTGTAATCACATAAGCCTTGTTTCTATAGGAAACCCAGCTAGAAGACTTAGTAACACAGGTGGGGGGATTTGCAAGAGAAGTAACGCAGGGGAACGATGTGCTAAGATCATTCAGATCTTATCATCAGATGTGGTTTCAGTATTTCATTTTTTTTCTTAAGCATGAGGTTCAGGAGTGGGAGAAGGCTGCAAGAAACTCCAGCAACAAGAGCTTGTATCACAGAGCCCTCAGCAAAGCAGAGATGGGCTGTGTGGTGCAGCGGTTTCGGGGGAAGGTACCCCCGGCAGCTGCATTGGAGTTCTTTCCCCTTGCTTAGGCTTGCTCACAAACTGGTCTGACTGTGTGCACAGAAACTGGATTCAGGGATGGCCCTTCTGAAAAAGCTGTCTGAAATGAGCTTCTCCCAGAGAAGAGGACACGCTCTTGACATTAAAAATGATGCAGACACAACCTAAGCTCAGGCAATTACGGAGCAGCGAGGGAATCCTCCTGCTCCGGAGCTCCTGATGGGAATGACTGCGGTGCTGAGTCACAGCTCCTCTTGGGGATGTTTTAATGTTCTGTGAAAGGTGAATGAGGAGATGGTACAAGACCTCTAATTGTCGTTAAAGAATTGCTGTTATTGTAGACAGGAAAAAACCCTGGCATCCTTGTTGTGTTGGGGCTTGCAGAAGTATTTTTCCCCTTTTTGTTCTTGAAGATGCTCCTAGTATGATACAGGAATGAGAAGGGAGTGGAGCACATCCCAGCATACCTCATTTTCATGGTGCAATAAGAAAAAACTAAAATTTGGGCCTCCTGAACTGTAATTGATCACCGGGGTCAAATTATTGCGGCTTGGGAGGGAGCGAGGCGATGGGAGCTGACCTCTGGCTTCTGCTTCAGGCACAAGCCCCAGCTATGGCAGCGGTGGGTACCCCGGGGACACGGAGATGCTCACGACCTTCAGCTGGGATGACAGGAATGTGCGCAGGGTGTTCATCAGGAAGGTAAGGGGCAAGAGCCGTGTCTCTCCAGGCTCAACCTCCTCCTGCAAAGGCAGGAGAGCAGCCCCGGCCTCCCAGAGGAACCTGGCTGCCCTGGCTTGGGCTCCCCTGGACCACGGAGCTGCTCTGAGTTGGGTGGGCAGTGGGGAGCCTGCGGCTCGCCCACTGGCTGCTTCTCGTTCCAGGTTTATGCCATCCTGATGGTCCAGCTCTTGGTGACTCTTGTTATTGTGGCTTTCTTCACCTTCTGGTAAGTCTCCCGTAGCTGTAATGCTTGCTTTGTCCTATGCATGATCTGCTCCTGTACGACCCATTACACAGGGGTATTTTCTGTTCTGTAGGTACGTGAATTATTTCAGGTACTTCAACATAAAAACAAGACTGAGGGGTCCCTGGGAGGTCCTTCTGCTATCTCCTCTGAATGTCCCCTGAACAGTGCATCATCCCTTCTGGGTGCCATCCCCAGCAGAGAGACCCGAGCTGCTTGCCCTTGCATTTAACTGCTGCTTCAGCCGTGCCCTGTATCTTTTTTTCTTTCGGGAGTTATCGATGCCATCAGAGCCCCAGCTACAGGGACTGGGTTACCTGCCCTCGCAGAAGCAGATACCCCACGTTCGCACAGCTAGCTCAGGTGTCTGAGCATTTTGGGCATGTGCAGCTCACGTTGCCTCCGGAATAAATAATGAATCACTGTCAGCCCGAGGTGCTGACCTCTTTAATCGCTTCTCGGAGAAAGCAGCAGCCACGCCGCGAGCAAGTCCAACGGTGTCACCGATAACAGCAGGGCTGTCCTGCCAACTTGACAGCTGGAATTTCTTTCCAGCTGGCTGGTCTGCTGGGTAGAGTCCTCTGTGTTTTTGCACATATTCCCACTCTGTGTCACCCCGTGCACATTCCCAGGTTTAATTTAGCAGCAACCTGTAAAGTGATTGGCATTTTTATGCTCTGCTCAGTGTCCCTTTTCTGTCTTGCAGCGAACCGGTCAAGGGGTACATTCAGACACATTCTGCTTGGTACTGGGCTTCCTAGTGAGTATCTCTGTCTTCTCCTCTGGCCATGCATGCTCTGAACAGCTCTGGATGTGGCTGTAGTGATGCAGAAACACTTTCCAAACACTTTTGTATCTTGCATTTGAGAAGTTGCTCCAATATGTGTGCAGGGGAAGCCAGGGAAATTCATGGATATTTTTGAGGTGAGAACAGAAAAAGAAAACTTCACTTAAAAGAGTCTGAGACATGACATGCGCTGGATACCTCCAAATAATTCCCAAAAGAGGGCTTGTTGCTCTACGAACCAAGGTCAAAATAAATGTATGAGTATTGCTTGCAGAGCAAACTGGGTAAAATGGAGGATCTTCCAGGTAAGCTCTGCAGAAACCCAGATGTGAGAGCTGAAAATACACAGTGGGTACTTGTGGGCTTAATTTTGCATGCTCCCATGGAAAGCAAGGAGGTTGCCTGGGTTTGTATCCCATGTCTTGATAAGCAACAGATGAAGAAGGATGTGGGCAGTGTTGGGGTGGGTGCATTTGGAGATACCAGGGTGACTCTGGCCCTGTCTCCATCGGGGCTGTCACGCCAGGCTCATCATCGGGGAGCAGCCTTTGGTGCCCACAATTTGGGATTCCATTCATTAGGCCAGCCTGGTCTGAACGGTCAGAGAGGAGGTAGCTAGGCTGCACCTCCGTGTGCTAATATATTTGCAGTTGTGCTGTTTTCTGGATGCTGCTTGGGTTAGTGCTGCTAATTAAGCAGGCAGAGAGCACGATGCAATTGCTTGTGAATGAGGTTCTGCGAACCTGGCTTTAATTAGTTCACACCCAAATCACGAAATGTGTCCAGGCCCGGAGATGAGACACCAGCTTATATAACTTAGAAAAAAAGACTTAAAATAGCAATAATAGAAGGCAACTGGCACCGGCATGGTTCTTTGACCTTAAAAGAAAATAATTTGCTCATCCTTGGCCAATTGGTAGATTGGAGAAGCAGTGCTGCCTTGCAGGGAGACAAGACCAAGGTCTATGCTTTTACCTTTGGGCTCATCTCTTGCTGCTTTCTGGCCAGTTAGCATTTACTTCTTCCTATCCTTCAGCAGGAGCAATATTGTCTTGGTCCAGCTGGGGACAGGTTCTGTACTTGAGGGACTCAAATTCTGTCTGTCCCTTTCAGCAAGTCAACCCTTCCCTCCGTCCCCAGTGTCTCCAGTTGCTTTCCCTGGTCTGGGTCTGGGTCTCCTTTGTGCAGAGACCTGACATCTCCGTCTACACCTCTGAATTAAAAGTGGGTACCTTAGGGCTGCTCGGTGATGGCTCAGGGAGAATAAAGCAAGAGCAGATGTTCGTAGTGAGTGCAAAGGAGACGGATAACTGCAGCAGCTCTCTTTGCTCCCTACTTGCTAGCTTTCCATCTGTTGAGCTGTGCCCACTCCAGCTTTCCTGGTTTCCCTGTGGGAGAGCAATGCTCAGGTTTATCTTTGGTGCATTTATCATGGCCCGTGGGTTTTGCCGTCATGTTCATTTATTAGACCTAAGGTGACTGGCTATCGTGCTGCCATCGGCATGCTTGGAAGCTGCTCTCCCCCCCCCCAGGCACAAGGGTGAAAGTAGGTGAGCAGGTTCCCACTGCGCCGAACCCCATCAGCAGTGTGGAAAAACACCCGGGCTGCGTGACGGCCAGGGCAGGGGGAGACCATCCCTCAACTCTGGGATTTTTGCTTTGCTGAAGGGTCAAGTCATGTGAGATAAATAACTCGTAGGTGACCTGGGGATGGCATGTGCAGCACATTAGGCTTGGGTCTGTGAGCTTCAGTGTCCTCAGAGGATCCTTCTGGTGAGCTCTTCCTCCAGGGCTGGTGTGGTGGCACGGAACAACTCCATTCTCCAACCTGACCTTCCCCCTGACCTTAGGCAAGCCACTTAAACAAAGATTCATGGGGCTGGTGGAAGGGCTGCTGAAATCCCAGCAGGATTCCTCGAGCCCACCAAGCCAGCTGGGATGCCAGTGATGATGACAAAGAGGGGCAGAGCCGAGCCACCTCCAGTCAAGGGACTCACGCAGCGAGGAGTCGTCAACAACAAATGCCTTTGGCTGTTCCATCTACCCTGGCCCTGAATGCTACCCTTGCTCTGCTCCAAAACTGTCCTTCAGGTTCTCCAAGGGTGGTTGTACTGTCCCACCTTAGGGACTGCCATAGGCACAGCAGGCAGCTTTGGGCAGAAAATGAATTCAGCAAGAGGCTGTTGCTGCCTCGATTCCTACCCAGCCTTGACCTCTGGCACAGTGCTTGCATTTAGGCAGTGCAACAGAGCACTAAGGCTTGTCACCTGGAGACTTCCCTCCTGCTTCAATACACAATGCTTATGTCTTCATCCCTAATATGCTTTTTTTTTTCTCTTTGTAGTGCTGTTTTCTTTGTGACCTACTTGATTCTTGCTTGCTGCTCTGGACCCAGGTAAAATATTTTCTTTTTGGATTTAAAACAGCCCGATGAAGTGAAGGATGAATGCTCTCGTCTTGCTGCAAACATGACCAACATCATTGCAGAGAGGGGATGGGGTTGTGCTGGGGCAATGATGCAGGGCAGGAGGTGGCAGCTGTACTTCCAGGCCTGATGCAGTTGGGAGTTGCTGCAACACTGCACTAAAAACTGAAGTCAAATTGAGGATGAAAAGGTAGATGTGTTGCAGCCCAAACTGCACTGCTGCATTGCTCCAAATGTTCGTTGTTAAATACCGCAGGGAATGGTCGTCTTTGCTTTTCCTGGCTGCTTTGCTGCAATCTCATGGGGGCATTTGCCCTCTTGGCCTCAGAGCACCCCGAATGCTCTCTCATTCCCAGCGGGATGACTGTCCCCTTGCACCACCCCTGCCATTTGCTGCACAGGCCATTAATTACGTGGCACATCTTATGCAACCTGTTGTGGAGCGCCGCTGACTACCGCTGCCCTCTGCATCGCAGGGCTGACCAGCCCCTGTTTATTCACTTGCAGGAGGTATTTCCCATGGAATCTGATCCTGCTGAGCATCTTTGTAAGTAGCACATCTGGACAGTGTCGGCCCTGCCCCTCCAACCAGTGCGGGTTTCACAATGGCTTTAGGCAGGAGAGAAAAGAATCTGGGCTCTGAATTCCTGTAGAAAGCAGGAATTTAATCCTCCACTTGCCCTGCACTTGGGCTGAGGAGCTGTAATTGAACTAAAATGTGATAAGCAGGAAAGAAGGGAGCCTCTGTTTAAACCCTTCTTCACTGAGAGGGTGGTCGCACACTGGAACAGGCTCCCCAGGGAAGTGGTCACTGCACCGAGCCTGTCGGAGTTAAAGAAGCGTTTGGACTGTGCTCTTAGTCACATGGTCTGAAATTTGGGGTAGACCTGTGTGGTGCCAGGAGTTGGACTCGATGATCCTTATGGGTCCCTTCCAACTCAGGATATTCTGTGATAAAACAAAAGGCCTGCAGAGGCTGTGGGAGCTGGGGTAGGGTGCTGGAGGCCTGTGCAGGAGGGTGGAAGGATGGGGAAGGTGGGACTGCTCCCAGTGCTGAGAAGCTGCCCTCATTTTAACCTGTCCTGTGGACATTCATCACTGGAGTCTTAGAAACTATGTGACAATTGCTTCTCCTGGGCATCAGTTTGAGGTTTCACTACCCTTGTAGTTATCATTGTTCCTGCAATTGAGATGTTTTATCTGCTGAGTCTCTCTTCCTGGGACATGAACGCAAGAATAACGTGGCTCTCTTTCCCCCCCAGACCCTCTCCATGGCTTATCTCACTGGGATGCTTTCCAGGTAGGCTGAGCACATGGTCCCTGGAGGTTTTCTGGTCCTATGTCCTGGGCTTTTCTGTGGGAAAACTGCCTGGTTTCTGAAATAAAAGGACCACTTGATTTCTTTGGAGCTGTTCTGGTAGCCACTTAAAGTAACCACCTTCCCTCTTAAAAACACTTTTTAAAGAACCTCTCTGAGAGGCATGGTGCCACCCCTTCTCTGTCACCACTGGAGTAGAACAGGGTAGTTCTTGGCTGTGCTGAGCCTTGTAGGAGAGCACTAGAGAGCCAGGGACAAGGCAGTGCCTGCACAGATGGCCGTAGGGGACTGCCATAGACTGATCTCACCCCTCCCGACAAGCAGCGCCCTACCAGATGGGGCCGGAGTGACACAAGGAGCTTATTTTCCAGCAGTTTCATTCTATTTTGTAGTCTCCAGCTTGCTCCCTTTTGCTTGTTTTTACTGTTACAATCTGCTCACAAGATCAGCCCTGGTTCACGTGGGTCCCTGGTGATGAGGCAGACGAGCCAGTGGGTGTTGATGGATGTGTGCAGGGCACAAAGAAAGTGGTGGCTTCAGCAGCTCAGGGAAAATACCAGTGATATCGCTCTCCAGTCAAATCAAAGGGAAGAGTGGGGGGCTGGCTCTTGGGGCTGAGCCTAGTGCTGTAACCAAAGTCAGCGGGCAGACATACAAATATTTGTATATGTAAGCTTATCGTCTTTCTGCCTGTTCAAATCCTGCCCTGCAGATTTCCAAAACTCAACCCCCCCTGTTACAAGCATAGCCACAGAGTAACAGTGGCTACAGCCTTCTGATTTCTCATTGTGCTGCAATGACATTTGTCACACTATTTTTATTACCTCCCAGTTTGAATCCTCCCCTTCTCCATCTGTCCATGGACAGAGAGATTTTTATAGCAAGCTCTCATCTTAGCTACTCATGAGTTCCCAGGAGGAATAGAGGTGCCCTCCTGCCTACCCTATTCTATTTAAAGCAGGAGGAAAACCCATCTAGTGTTTTTTGGGTGTTTTCTCTCTCTCCTTCCCTTTTGACACTTAGAACGATCGTTGATAAGGTCATTGCTGCTTCTGCCCCAAGGACTCACGCTTTTCCTGTACACCCCCAATGAGCTTCTGCCTGTCTTGATCTCTCCTCCCATCCATCCCTTGGAAACCCTAGAAAAGTGGCTCTGCTGTTAATTTTGCAGTTATTACAATACCAAGTCGGTCCTTCTGTGTCTGGGGATCACAGCCCTGGTGTGTCTGTCTGTCACCATCTTCAGCTTCCAGACCAAGGTCAGTCTGTGCCGCTCAGTCCCTCTGGGAGAGGCAGTAAATGGGGTCAGGCAGGGCGAAGGGGCAGATCTGTGGGGCTCTGGATGCAGGAGTGATCTGAGGGATGCTGGGGTGCAAATTGAAGGTTATGCAGATGCCAGAGCAAGCGATATATTGGGGTATAGATGGGGTGAGAAGATGCTAATGTATGGGGTAAGTTGTGAGTGGGTGGGTTTTTTGGTTTGTTTTTTAGGAGTAGGCTCGGATACATGAAGGCACTAACATAAATGTGCATGAAGGGCTTTTGGATATCAGGGATGAGATGGGTACAGAATTTGTGCCCATGGCAATAAAGGGGGTGTGGTGAGTGTTTGGCTCTGCCACAGGGATGGGAGCTGGGCTACAGGACCTGAGATGCAGATGGAGGAATTGCCATCTAACAACAAGATGGGTGCAATGCTGGGGAGTCCCTCCCTGCAGGTGTGGGGGGGCTCCCCCTCACTGCCTCTGCAGGGCCCCCTGCCCTTGTAACGCAGTGCTCTTTGCCTCTGCAGTTTGACTTCACCTCCTACCAGGGTGTCCTCTTTGTGATGCTCATGGTGCTCTTCTTCGGTGGCATCATTCTGGCTGTGATACTGCCCTACCAATACGTGAGTAACAACCCGCGTCCCTCCTTCCTCACCCAGTCCCCATCAGCACAAAGCAGGCAAGCTCCAGGGCTCGTCTTCAGAGGGGCGTCCTGAAATGTGCAGAAACACCAGCAGAAATGAAAAGCCAGGTGGCTGTTGCCTGCCCGTTGTACAATCAGATATCAGGCTGTAGGACAGCACTGGCCTGGGGCTTGAGGAAGTTTGCTTCTGTTCCTGCAGCTGTGGAGTGACCCCAAAGCAGCTTGCACCACCTGCTTGTGCCTCAGTTTCCCCTCCACTAAAACCAGGGTGGTGAGCTGGCTGAAGTGTTGTCCTGCCCTGAATTTGGGCTAAGAGCCCTGCTTTGTTTGGGGCAGGCCTTGGCCTCTGGACAAGTGCAGCAGTGAGCCTGTCTGGCCAGGCTTGGCTGTAGCCATGCTACCGTGAGGCACAGTTCTGCGATGTTTAAATCTTGAGGCTCAAATTTTTTTGACAGAAATAAGCCTTTCTGGGGGGTGATTGAGACCCCAGGAAGAAGTCCAGAGCATGACAACCACCTTGTTGCTCCTCCAGCTGCTGCCAGTCCCTCTTGCATGTGTCCAGCCCCTTCCTTTGGCCTCCCATGCCAGCCCTCTGCATCCCTGCTCTTGGCTTGAACCTGGTGTTGTCTGTGTCCAAGCAAAACCCTGGAGCTACTTGTGACCACGCCTGATAGAGGGTTTGGTGTGGCAGCATGGAGCATCTGGTCTCCATCCAAGAGTCTCATTAGGTGAATCGTCATTCAGGCAAGAGCCTGACAGACTCTGGAAGAGATCCTGATGAAAGAGGGAAGGTGTGTGGGGCTGTGGGGCCACCATTAATCACCCCGAATGCCTGCTTGTACTGGTGACAGCAGCACCTGGCTTTGATCACGGCAACCTTTAAGTGCCCTCCAAACCCTTCACAACTCACCTGGCTCCTCTAGGGACTTGAGTCATAATCAGTGGGCCAGACCTGCAGGAGATGCTCCCGCTGGTACCAGCCCTGGAGTTGACCTGATGATGCACAAATACATGAGCTGGTGCTTCCAAAACCAGAAGCTTGGTTTTGGGTTGTCTTGGCTTGGCATCCATCTCCCCTCTTCTGCAGACGTGCGCGTAAACCAGGTGGTGGTGCCAAGCTGCTGCCATTAAACTGTTGAGACAACTGCTCTTTATCTTGCAGCCTGTCAAGATAAGCATAGCTTGAGGCAGCTTGTAATGAGCTTGTCTATCTCGGGAGGCAGGCTGCGATCTCGGGGCTGAATCAGCCATCCATGTGGGCAACTTCTCTTGGAATGTAAGCAACATCTCCGTTAGCGCTGTAGGTTACTGTGCCACAGCAAGCAAGGGCTGGGATTTGGTCTTAATTTCAGTGAATTTCCTGCTGTGACTCCAACAGATGAACACACTTCAGCTTTAATTAACATGCAAAACTTCGTCTGGCTCTTGGAAGCAATTGGTGTTTCTTCCAGTGGGATCAGCTTGGCTGGATAAATAAACACCTTCTAGGGCTGCTGCAAAATGCATTTCCATCAGGGCTGTGCTGAGAGGTTTCCACAGAGACTGCAGCTGTGTTGAAGTAGGCTATTCAGAAACACGAGCACCTGGTCTGGAAGCATATGAGCCAAATAGACATAAAGACCAAAGTGAGAGAGGAAACTGAGGCACAGCAACCTATCTTTCCCACAAAAATGACAACAATAGAAACTGGATTGGAACTGGAAGTGATGCAAATTCTGGGCTATTAGAGCACTTTTCCTAACTTGTATCCTCCACGTGAGAGCTAAGCTCTCTTCTGTGTCAAGTCCTAACTAACTAGTACACTTGCAGGCACTGACCGATGGATTTGTTTCTCTAGGTCCCCTGGCTCCATGCCATCTATGCTCTGCTTGGTGCCATTATCTTTACTATGGTAAGTGTGGTGCTGGTCACAGGGCCTGGGATTGTACTGGAAGGAAAAGTAAGCAAGTAAATGTGGAATAAATGCTTCTTGCCTTGAAGGGTGCCTAGGGAAGGGAGAAGAGTGAGTTTCAGGATTGCAGAGAGCTCCACATCCTCCAGTGGCTCATGAATAGCAATTACTGCAGTGACCTCAGCCTTGTCCTGGGAAGGTGCTGGTGTACGTGACGGTGCTGGTGCTGAGCATGGTGCGATTGGCAAACCCATGCTGTAAGCGCAATACTAGGTGTGAGCAGCAGAAAGTATTGTAGGGGCAGGGCAAAAGGCAGTTCCACAGTGGGAGCAGAGACTAAGCTCTGACACAGCAATAGGAGCCAGACTGCAGTGCTCAAAGGGAGCTCAAGGATGAAATGAGGCAGCAAAAGTGAGCAAAGTCAAGGCAGGACTGGCTGGGTGGCAGTGGGTATGAACTTCCATAACAAATGGAGGTATTGGACAACAGTCAGAGACCACGGTCTGGGATTAAGGGGCATTAGGAAGGTTCACTGCAGGCAGGAAAAGCCCTGAAACAGGGCAGCTCCTCGAACTGAAGTTGAAAAGGTTTCATTCATTCTTCCATCTGAGCCTTTTCCCGGAGCATGTCCGGGCAGTGCTGTGCTTGCCATTCTGGTGTGGGCATTGTTTGGGAAGATGCTTGGCATTGCCTTGAGGTGGGGGTCAGGAGAAGGGCTGCCTTGGGGTTCAAGGCGGTGCGCATTGGACATGCAGTGAATAAGAACAGTTGAGCAATTTTATTTATTAGCTAATAAAGTCATTTCAAGTGAGCTTGGGTATTTCTTCTGTGATTCATGATTAAAGACTCTTCTGTAAAACACAAGGAGGCTAAACATCTTATTACTTTATAACCTTCTGTCAGAAACACAGCTGGTGGAGTGAACTGTGCCAGGCTCCAGCTCAGCCTGACCATGTCTTGGGAGATCAGTTGTTGGTTGTGGCTGGGGAGGGCAGGGGTGCCAGCTGACCCCCAGCTGTGGCAGAGATGCCCTGCCACAGCCCTGAAGAGCTCCGTGACAAGGCATCCATCTCAGGCTGGGTTGACCACAGAGTAGAGGTGAGTTGGAGATGATGATGTGTTTGAAGTCATGCAGCAAGGTCCAGGTTTTCTTGCCGCTGGACCACCACCTTGTTTCACAGCCCATGTTTCCTCCTCCAAGTGCTGTGTCCCTGCAGGCAGGCTTTATGGGTACAATCTGCCCTGTAGTCAGGTGTGATTGCAGCTCAGGGAGGTGTTAGTTCCCCTCTGGGTCTGGCTATCTCTGCTGGTGGCTCTGCAGACCTTAGTGCTGCCCAGGACCTGGGGTTTCCTGCTCTCTTTATTGGTCTGGTGGTGCTGCTGCAATGTCGTGTTGGGCTCCGGAAATATCATTACCTGGCAGGTGTTTGTGAGCCGGGGAAACGGTGGGAATAGCAAGTCCTAGGGACTGGCTGAGGTGGAACAGGCAGGAGTGCTCCTGAGCTGACCTTGGGGACACAGTTGGCATGGATCAAGCAAAGTCTTGGGAATCACCTTGAAGGAAGCAGGCCTGGAATAATAGTTAAGCTCAGGGTTTGACTATCAGAGTGAAATGAAAGAAAGGGAAAGTTGCAACTAAATCAGTGCATTGTTCAGAGCTTTTAAACAGCAGTTATGTCCCATAAAGAGTGGCAGTGCTCTTGTTGAGGGTATAGTGAAGCAACTGGGAGAACTCCTTATAGCAAAGCACTTTTTGCTTCCCTGTGCCAAATCTGCTTCTGACTGTCACTTGGTTTTCTCCTCTTTCTTCACAGTTCCTGGCTTTTGATACCCAGATGCTGATGGGGAATCGTCGGTACTCACTGAGTCCAGAAGAATACATCTTTGGAGCTCTCAATATCTACCTGGACATCATCTACATCTTCTCCTTCTTCCTCCAGTTCTTTGGCTCCAGCCAGGAGTGAGTGCAGCAAGGCAGTATCTTCTCTTTGCTGGCAAGATGCAGATGTTTAAAAAAAATATTAAAAGCAAAAGAGGGTTTAAAAACAAAACCAACAACAAACCACCCTTTCTGGCACACTAGCAGGCTCCATTCTATCAGCCGAGCAAAGCCCCTGGGTTCCTTTATGCAGCTTGTATATATGCTGTTAAGCCTTTGTGACCCAGACAGCAAAGCAGGGCTTAAGTGTTATGTCTGTCCTGCTCCCTCCACTCCTACTGAGATCAAACCAGACCAGAGACTGGGAGGCATGAGACCAGGATCTTCTCTTCCCCAGAGGCTGTCAGAGTTGCCTGTGTCCTGCACATCATGGGATGCTGAATTGCTGTGAACAGCTCTGCAAGGGAAAATAATATTGAGGGAGGAGAGGCAGGGAATTTTGCTAGGATGCTGGCAGGAAAACCACCTGAAGGAAGGGAAGAGGCTAGGGGACCCCTGTTTCTCACCTGCATTCATTCAGAGCCTCACGGCCTTTGCAGAAAAATGTTCCAAATTGTGCCTGCTTTTAGAAAGGCAGTGCATGGGAGCACATAGTCTGGGTGTCCCAGCAATCAGTCCTTCAGGCGCAAGGGAACCTGTTGTTCAGGATGTTCAGCCTTTTTCAGGACATCCCTAATGTCCTGCAGAAATAATTCTTCTGCATCCTTTGCAGCTGGCTGTGGGGCTGAGGTTGCACTTTCTTTCCTTCCCAGAGTGGGTCAGCAGGATCACTGGCTGTGGGCTCACCTCCCCAGCCCAGGAGATGTGTATGTCCTTGTCCTGAATTGTGGCTCTTCACCTGGGAGGGTTGGGATCCCACGTGAGGATTATTGGCAGGGAATGGCAGAGAACAGAGGAAAGAGGCTGAGTGTCAGAGCCCATGCAGGGCTAGGCACATCCTGATGTGGGAAATGGGCGGCTGAGATCCTGTGATCCATCCTAAGGATCTGATGCCTTCACAAGCGTCTTGGTTGCTAGAGATTAATGGTCTTAAGTGGTTATTACCCAGAGACTGAGGCCAGGGTGCGTGCTTGTTGCTCAAAATGGGCACGTCTTTGTAGCAAACACCAGTGTCGCCTCTTCCTCTTGCTCTAGCCATTTTCTGGCTTTGCTCCTCCAAACAGGGATGTCAAGGAAGGCAGTGGATGCCTCAGAGCGTGCAGGTAACTTTCCATCTTCCCCTTGCTCACATTCCCCTGTTTGGGGATTAGCTGGCTAATTTCTAACTGTAAAGCTCCAGGTGGAGATAAGAGGCCTTTTGCTCTTATTTAGAAAGCGATCCTTCCTGCTGATAGAAACCCGTATCTTCAATCTCCCTGGAATGCCGGCGCAAGTGCGTCACTGAGCTGCCTCTAGCAATCCCCGCCTGTTAGAGAAAGGCTATGCCAAAATGCTCTGTACTGCACATTCCTCCTCTGCTGCTGCCCTGGCTGTTACCCCTCACATGTTGCATCCTCCCGCTGCACGTGCTCAATGCCCTGAGCTGGGCAGAGGAAAAGGAAAGTTACTGTGCAAAGAATAAATAAAACATGCTTCAACCCCTCAGCGGCTATGCTGACCTTGTCTGTGACACAGGAGCAGAACTGATGCCTTCTGCCTCCCCACTTAAAAAAAAAAACAATAAAAATTTAGGGATAAAGAAGACTACTAGGATGTCATTAAGTTCATGACGCCCTGTTTTCTGCAGTGCAGCATGGAGGCAAAATAAATGCTTTGGGTTGCTGAGCAGGCAGAATTGGGATTAGGGCAGTATGGGAGATGCACTGAAAATTTACAAAATTTGAGTTTAGAGAGGGTTTTTTCTCACTTGAACCCATGTAGGCAGTTCCAAAATACCTTAGCAGACTGGCTATGGAGCCTCTTTTGCTCTCAGCAAAAGGTCTGTAGGTATTTCTGCTTTCCAGCTTTTGAGGAAGGATTATGGCATTATGCAAAGAGTTCTGACGGAAGTATTCCTAAAACTCCTCCAAAGGAGAATAATCCAGGCCAGAGCTCTGCAGACCCATTTCTGCACTGGGACTTCTCCAACCTGGCCCCGCACACCTTGGACTTCTGCATGAGAACACAGATCTGCAGCCCACTCTGGATCTCTTACTCTTTTTCTTTTTGGTGTGGAGTAAACTCTGCTGCTGCCTGAGCTGCTGCTACCTCCTGGCTTTCTGCTTCCACATGGGAAAAGCTTGCATGGCACCTGCTGCATCTCCAGGCCACCCAAGCGGGGATGGCTTGCTGCCCTCATGAGACCCTCTGCAGGGCTCCCTTCTTGCATGTGTCCTGGTTCCTCTTCTGTGCTGAACCCGTGGCTCACAGCCCATCCATGCCAGGCCCACTGAGAGCACTCAGATTGAAGGTGGAAGTCCCCATGGGGCTAATGCAGGATTAGGGGTGAGACATAGCCATAGGCAGGTTTCTCCTGGGTTCCCTGACCTGCTGTGCAGGGGAGGTGCAGGGCTGCTTCACTTCCTCCATGTCGATGACCCTTATCTGAGGTCTGCATCATCCAGACCCCAGCTCTGTAACCCCGTGATCCTTTTGTCCAGCCATTCTTATGATTTCATTGTAAATAGGATTTTGTATTTTCTCTGAACATTGCTAATAAATTGTTGCAAAACTGTTAGTGCTGTTGTGAGGTCTCCTTACTGAAGGAAGGTCTGTTTGCACAGCTAGTGCTTCATCCCCCGGAAGTGGAAAACATAAACAAGATTATAGCATGATGTGGCATAGCCTAAAGTTTTCGTGGAGACCAGGCTGGCTCTTCTCTGCTTATGACTAAGGCGCACATCCTACATGAAGCAATAAAATGCTTATGGCTCCAGCACAGGCATCACATGTAAAGTATTTGAGAATTGATGGCCAAAGGTCTCCTTGGGTAAGACATCTGCTCTTGCTCAGACTTGGTTTAAGTGAGTGTAGGATTCAAAACCAACTAAGTAGAGGCCAGCAAGAGTTGTAAGCAAGGTACCTGCTAAGAGAGCATTTCCAACTGCTTCTGGAGAACAACCTGACGCACTAAGCTTTCTCTAGAGAGAGTGGGAAAAAATAAAAGCCTCCAGAGAGCTATTCATATGATGTAAATCAATGCCTACACTGGGCGGTGAAATCTCCTCTCTCTCTCCATCAGCCATGGAGGGCTGATTAGCCCAGGCTGTCAGAGCTGTCAGAGGACAGCAATACCAACTGCAGCATCTTGTTGCAGCAGATCTCTGCTCCCTAGAAGGAGCTATGCCCAAAAGGCAGGTGTGAGATTTTGTCTCCTAAGAAGCATGGCTAAATGGTGAAGTACAGCCCATATAGGCTTTCCAGCCCAGAGATGCATTTTTCTGCAGCAAGAAAATATTTTGTGTTGTGTTGGATAACTTTAGCTTAGCTGCTCCTGTAATTAACAAAAATGGAATAAAAGGCTAATGATTCAGTCCAATTTCAACACTTGACTCTAGAGGAATAGGGCAAACATTAATTTGGCCTAAAGTTGTAAGTGTAATGGGACCACTCTGAGGTGGGATGTGGAAGAAAGGAGGAGATAGAGAGATTCATCAGTGTGTGATGGCTGTCAGAAAGAGGAAGGTTATCAAGCTGCTTCCCATGCCTATAGCAAAGAGGACAAGAATTTAGGGGCCCTAATTGCAGCCAGAGAGATTCAGGGGAAACCTTAAAAAAAATAAAATAAAAAAATCCTCTTGCGCAGGAGGAGGGGAAAATATATACGTATTTTTTCCCTTCTTCCTGTCTTCTTTCCCTTTCATAATTGAGGTGCATCGACGATGGAGGGACTTCCTGCAGATCTCTGCTTGTTTTTCCCATGGCAAGAGCCAAACACAGGGGCCTGACCTTGACTCTGGCATTTGCCTCCATTTCTGAGCTCCTGGCGCCCTCTGCTCTTCATGCTGTAACAAAAGCTAACATCGGTGCATAAAATGAACCGAGGTTCCCCTAAAACCTTCCCCCTGATGGAGACAGAGTCTTTTACCCCTCTTTTTAACTACAGGCTTTCTTTTTTTTTGTCTGCTATAAAATCTCCCACTAGCTACCTATCTACGGACATGAGCAATACCAGGATGATCATGTTGTTGTTGTTGTTGTTGTTTTTGTTTTGTTTGTTTTGTTTTTAAATAACATTTATAACATTTTGTGAAAGCTTCTATAAACCAGAAGAGAGCTGGCCGCCCCCGAGATCGGTTTGTGCACACACAGGCAGGTTTCCATGCTGGCGCTGGGGGAAGCTGAAATGAACTTTATGGTTTATTTGGCCCAGCTGCGGGTGGTCCGTTGGAGCTGGTGGCTCCTGCAAGGCCCTGCCACCAGGGTGCCCCAGGCTGGGGGACCCCCAGGGCCTGTGCTCCTGCACCAGGCCTCAGCATCACCATGGCAACGCCGGGGCAAAGGGCAAAGGTGGCAGGGCCAAAGGTGACAGCCGGGGGTGGAAGCTGCCCTTCCTTGGCCTGCTCCGGTGTGACAGGGACTGGACACTTTATTTTTTTTTTAAGCAAACATCCTACAAATTCTTCTTTTCACACAAATGAACCTGCAAAGTCTGGGCTAGGAGGCCTAATAGTAACAACAGCGGCCTTGTCCCCCATCCCCCATCGCCACCCCAGGTGTGCGCATGCGCGACCCCCCCGGAACCTTTCTTCCCCGGAACCTTTCTGCGCCCGCTCGGTCCGCGCCCGGCGCTCGCGTGGGAGGAAGGCAAAATGGCGGCGCCCAGCAGCGCGGGGCTTCCCTGCTCGGAGCCCGGCGCTGCTCCCTACGGCAACTTCCCCAACTACTCCCGCTTCCACCCGCCCGAGGGCCGCGTCAGCCTCCTGCCCGGCGGCCTCTTGCGGCGGCTCTTCCCCGCGGCGGCTCGCCCGCTGCTGGGCATCGACGTGGGCTGCAATTCGGGGGTAAGGGGGCGGGAGGGGGGGGAAGCGGGCACGGGGGGGTCCTGAGGTGGAGGAGGTGGGGTGGCGGGCTGGGCTGGGGGAAAGGTGGGGGGAGGTGGTGGTGGGGGCCGTCGGGGGGCTGGGGGGTGGTGTGGGGGGCGGGGGGTGGTGTGGGGGGGGGGGGCTGGGGGTGGTGGTGAGGGAGAGACTGGTGGGGGGGGGCACGGGGGGGCCTGGGGAGAGCAAAAGGGGACGGCGGTGTGGGGCCCTGGGGTGCCGAGGGACAGAGCGGAGGGAGCTGGTGGCGTGAGGCACTGGGGGATGCTGGCACATGGAGAGGAGTTGGGGAGAGGCAGCGCTCTGGGGCAATGGGGCAGACTGAGAAGACAGGCGAGGGTGAGGGAGCTGGGGGCTGTGCGGGGCAGTGGGTCTGACCTGTAAGTCAGGAAAAGGCAGGGAGCTGTGGTGGGCTGGCTGATGGAGCAGAGCGGTGGAGGCAGGGGCCTGGGGCTCTGAGGGCGGCAGGGCAGACTGGGAAGGCTGGGGCAGGCAGTGGTGGGGTGTTGGAGGAAAGACTGCGGGAGAGGTTGCGGTGGGATGTTGGGAAGGGCAGGCTGATGAAAGCAGGGCAGTGCAGGGGCCTGTGCTGTTGGGGCGCAGTGAGGAAGGCTAGGGGAAAACGAACCAGGGAGCTGGAGAGGAATGAAACAGCCTGGAAGGGCCAGGGGATGTGGGGTGGGCAGCAGCCTGGGACGGGGTGAGCAGAGACTGAGGCAGAGACCGCTTGGGTGCAGCGTGAGGCTGTTGGTGACCAGGATGCCATCACCCTGTGAGAGAAGGTGAAGGCAGGGGTGGAGCTGCATTTGTTCTGAGCACTGAGACTGAGAGTTGGTTTAAAAGGCTGTGCTGGGTCTGTTCTCCTTCCCGTCACCTGCAGTGGGTGTTCTGAGCACCAGAGAGCTGCAGTGGGACTGCCCTAAGAGCAGGGGAGCTGGGTAGGCCTGAAACTAGACACCATAATGTGTTCCGTATAATAGTATCACCTCGTTTATCTGTCAGACAGGGCTTGAAGCTGATATCCTGGTCACGTGGTTGTGAGGGTTTTGTGACAAAGCTAGTGAATACTTAGAATTTCCTTTCTTTTGGTAGTTCGTTGTCTTTCTTTGCCTTCTCCCACTTTTTTTTCTCGTGACTTTTCTTGGTCTGCAGCTGTGCAGTGTTGTTGCATCAGCGTTCACCTGAACAATGTTTAATATAACTGTTTTAAAGTTATTTGTTTTCCTGGTCAGAACTTTATAAACCTATTAACTTAGAAATAATCATTCATTCAGGATGAAGCTACATTCTGTCTGGGGACGTGCGTGCTCTTCTCTCCCAGGCTCCTTTCCTCAGCCCCCTGCCAGGCTGTTTGAAGGCCTGCCTAAGGCCTTATCTAAAGGACAATCCTAGGTCCTGTTTCAGACGAACCTGTAGAACAGGTCAGGTAAAAGTGTTCCCAGTCCAGTTCTTTTGAAATACACAGACTCTCACCACTAGAGGACACTGCCTGCCTGCCTGTGTGAGCTAGGTGCACGTACAGTTTTCCTTGATGTCATTCAGGAACTTCTTCATCAGATCTCCTTTAATGAAAGATAAATGTGCTTGCCACTGAGTGGCGCACTCTACAATAGGAAATTCAGAAGAAAACTCTCATTAATTCTCAGATGCTGCAGACTCATGGTCAAGAAATGTCTTTTCCTTTAGCATGAGAGTAAGAAATGCATTTATTCTAAACTAGGCACTATAAATAGCTCTAAGTCTCGCTAGGGAGCTCTGAAGCTCACCTAGGGAAACCAATGATGTCTTCACCTTGATATTGGATGGGGATATTCAGCAAGATGTGCTAGTACAACTCATTCACCTTACTAAGTTTTTTTTCCAGCAAAACCCCCTGTGAGGGGAGGTAGAGGTTTAGCTCCAATTTCTGGCTGGCTTCCTGGTAGTCAGGGCAGCTGTGCTGCTTTTCCCGTCAGAAAGGAAGATTGTCAGTGAGCTTATTGTTCTGAACTTCATCAAGAGAAGGCTCTGAGTTGGTGCTCGTACCTTGCTGCTGAGAGTGGGATCCGATGTGCTCGGTGATGTTACCGACGCAGTGCAGGCCCTGTGAACTCCTGTTGTTTTCCTTTCTGCAGGAGCTAAGTGTGGCTCTGTACAGGCATCTGCTTGGCCTTCAGGACAAAAGCAGCCCAGACCAGCCTGCAGCTGGAAAGGATCTGCACCTTCTGTGCTGTGACATTGATGCAGCATTGATTGAGAGGGCTCAGCAGAGCAGCCCCTTCCCTGCCTTCATATCCTTTGCCAACCTGGACATCATGGACTCCACTTCCAGGGAGCCGTTCCTCAGCTCCTACCTGGGCCGTTTTGGCCGTTCCACCTTTGACATTGGCTTTTGCATGTCTGTGACCATGTGGATCCACCTGAATCACGGGGATAGCGGCCTGAGGGAGTTCCTGGCCTTCCTCTCCTCTCTGTGCAAGTACCTGCTGATTGAGCCGCAGCCGTGGAAGTGCTACAGGGCCGCTGCCCGCCGCCTGCGGAAGCTGGGCAGGAACGATTTTGATCACTTCCGATCTCTTGCTATCAACGGGGACATGGCGGAGAGGATAACGCAGATCTTAACGAAGGATTGTGCGATGGAGCTGGTGTGTTGCTTTGGGAGCACCAGCTGGGACAGAAGCCTCTTGCTTTTTAAATCAAACGGCTCAAATCAAGAGGGCAGGGAGCCCTCGGAGTCGTAAGTGGCTGACAAATGGCCTCTTGTGTTCCTGAATTCCCAGGCCAGGAGGTGTGCGCTGGTTACAGAGACAGGGGCAGGAATTCCTATATCCCGAGCGGGGTCAGACCTTGACCTCCCCAGGGAGTTTGAGGCAAGTGTGTGGTTCTTTTCCGTCTGTAAAGATGCAGTGACCTTGTGGGTTCCGAGGTTGCTGTTCCTAGAAAGTGCTCTTGAAAGCAGAGTTGCTCCATACGTGCTTTCTATGTATGCCAGGAATATGCCCTGGATGAAGGGAGACGCGTTTTTTGTTGTGTTTTTCTTTTTGTCCACGTAACTTTCTGAGGAAAGGGAAGGCAAATACAATTCTACTGACCTGTGTGACGTGCTGTTTGTCCTGCTTTTTGTCTTATTTTCTCTATAAAATAATTTGGGAAAGCATGTAACCTGGTTTACCAGCCATGACCAAGTTGGATCACTTCAGAGCGTGTCTGGCTGACATTTTGGTCAGGCTGCAGCCCATGCACCTCTGCCTGGAGTCTGCTTTGGCGGCTGTCAGTGGCATGATCTCTCTGGAGTGAAGGATTTCCATGGTAGGGCATGTATTCATTCAAGTGTGTAACAAAGTAAGAGCTCTTTGTAATTACATCCTTAAAATAAAAATTAATTTTATCAGTAAGCTGTTTGCTTTTTAATCTTTCTGTCCCCATTATTTTCTAACCTACACAGTCTCAGGTAACTGAGTTTACGTTGTATTTGCAGGTGTAAGTGACACTTTGGTAAGCCTGAAGCTCAGATACTGTGTTTGGCTAAGGTTGAACCATGACACCTTTGGGTTGTTTCCTGTCATTCAGTAAGATCTAGAAAGGAGAATAAAAAAACACCTAAGCAAAATGTCTTAATTTAACTTAATTTCACTTAATCTCCCGACTGGCTTTTGTTCACACCTAGTTAGTGGTTTTGTTAGCTTTTGTAGTAAGTAGGAGTCATGCTTCTGTGGTGGTGTTTAAACAGATTACAAACTTTCCACGAGTGTACTATGACAGGCAGAAATAGATAACCGATGACTCCTGCGAATTTCTGAGTTCCGCAGCTTCCTTGCTGTGAAGTGAGAGGGAAGCCCAGCTATGTGCCCGGAGCGTTGCGGCACGGGAAGCTGGAGAGGAGGATGTCTCCTGCAGGAGGTGCTCTTGTCTAGCAGTTCTCGTGCCCAGGTGAGCCCGTGCATAGGGGCAGGGAAACTCCGGTCACTTCAGTTTATGTCCTGGCAGGGACTTCCCGGTTATTTACTCTCACAGTTTGATTTCCTCCATAATGATCTCAGATTAAAGAGCGAAGCATGTGAGTGCTCTCCCTGGCTGCCCGCAGACTTCTGGATGAGAAGCCGCTGGGATCCATGAATGGATTTGTGAAAAAATGCTCGTGTGGGTGTGTGCATGTGTTTAAAGGGACTGAGCAGGGTCATAGAAAGGCTTTGAGGGTCTTATAAATGCAATTTCCACAGTGCTCTGCTACTTCTCTAGGAAAATACTTCGGACTCCCACCAGGAGTCAGGAAGGCTCTTCTGTTGAGGGTTCCTCAGCCCACTCAGCTGCAAACAAATGTGTCTATCCTGGTGGTGGTTGTTAATTTTCTTAAAAACGACTTTAAAGTCTGCGCTGCTTTTACTGCCCTCGTGGGAGGGGAGGGAAAATGAATTTGTCACGTATTTTCCTGAGGGTTCACCGAAGTGCCTGCTCTCTCTCTCACGTTACATATAAATAACATTTATCACTTCGGTAATTAAGCACCTCATCTGCCACTCACTAACCTACGGGTAAGCTCCACTGACTCGAGGGGTGTTGGCTCACCCAGCGTGGGGCGAGCACTCAGCCTCCCCTTCGTTCTGCTTAGGTGCTGTTCCCTGCGCTGTGCAGCTGGTGGCACTGGAGCATCACGCATCCCGTGGCCCCAGCCCTTGAGATGTTTTTGTTAGGTTGTGTCAATATCAGTTGCGGTTCTCTGTGAACTTTGAAATATTTAGAAAATAGACCTGGACTATATCTGTTCAGCCCTCAAATTTAAAGGGGTGAGCAGGGTTTTCTGCTCTTCGTTTCTGCATGGGGATTTACACAGTTTCTGTGAAAAACTGTATAAGGAGTTGCTAGGAGGGTAGACAACCCAAAGAATTGCACACAGGAGACTTTCCTTGCACCGTCTGGAATGACCTTCCTCTTCAAAGAGAGCCTGTTTTATGTTCCTTCTGCGCTGAGTGATAGATCAGTATCTGCCTGGGTGATCCCTGTGGGCTGCTCATTGTTAACAGAATGGTGTTTTTTTTCTTTTTTTTTTTTGCAGCCTTTCTGTGCTGGCTGTGTACAGACATGCAGACCAGCCTAGTGTGTATATAACAGTGCGATGACTTCTTATCTGTCTCAAGTCTGGACTATTAAATTGCTAATATCAATATGTCCAACTGTCTCAGAAATGGCTGAGCTCCAAAAGCAGCTCTGTTTGACTTTGGCACAGCAGTATGTTTTGTTTCTGTTCTTTGGATATTGCCACAAATACAGCTCAAAATAATGTCAACACGAATCTCTCTGTATTTCTTGAGATACTGAGTAGCTTAGACTAGAGTCAGTCCTTTAGCAAACAGTATTCAAAAAAAAAAAAAACACATTTCTTTTCAGCTTGCTGCTTCTGCTCTGCAGGAAGCTGTCACAAGATGAGACAGGTGGGACCCAGCTCCATGACACAGCAGCAGAAGAAAGCCTGTGGATCTCAGCTGCAGAACTTATGTAAGGCTCTGGATGATTTATATTTTTTTATATACAATACTCTCTGCATTTTGCAATGTGGTTTAAAGGTGTTCACAGGCCTCCTGAAGGTAGAACTTAAGGAAGGTAAAGGTGAGGGTTAAGACCAACACTCCTGCTCCATATTGCTCAGAGCACTTTGCAGAGTTGGGTGATGGTAGTTCTTCGTACAGATGGGGAAATGGGGGCGTCCCTTGCTTGGTTGAGGCTGTGGGGGTGGCTAGCCATGTAGAGCCCAGGGTATTTGGGGTAAGGGACGGCACAGCTGGCACAGAGGCCTCTGTGCTGGAAGTCCTGCTCGCTCATCTCTGTGACATGAGGATGGGGCCAGCCTGGTGGTGGCTGCCGCTGCTAATACAAGGGAGATGCAAATGTGCTTTCATTACTCAGCCGGGAGCTTACGGTGTCAGGCAGTGCTGACATCTAGGTCCCTTTGCCATTCGGCTCACTCATTTTGTGTCATGGGGTGTGTGTGTGTGTATGTACGTGTGCTTGCACACTGGAAGGGTAATGAGGAGGTCCTGCTCGCTGCCTCCTACCCCATGGCTCCAGCCCCATGGTTGCCCCTTATGCGGAGCACACGTAGGTGAGCATTTCCAGGCAGCTGCAAAATGGTGCGTGGCACTGGGGTGGGACTGTCAGGATGGTGCCCTGTTCCACCTCAGCAGCAAGCTGGGAGTTCCCATGCGAGTGCTTTGTCAGGTTCCCAGGCTCTGAGGTTTGTTGCTGGGCCCCATCAGACCTCGCCTCAGTCTTTCCATCCCTGACATGGGCTCGATATCCACCCACCGCTGCGGAGATTCCTGATGGGGAGAATTGGCTGGGTGTTTGCACAGCACTTTTGAGAATGAAAAATACTGATGAGCTGAGCTGTACCATCAGCTGTGAGCTATGCCATTGTTCATAATAATCATTGCAGCGACTTCAGATATTAATTAGGTACTGTACGTTCAAAGTGTTCTGACTAATTAAGTCTCACACCACTGCTGTGTAGCACGTCACACTTAATTATCCTATTTCTTTGGATGGAACAATCTAGACAGCAGAGGTAAGGCGTTGAGTCCTGAGCAGGCCAGCATGAAAGTTGGGCTGGGAACACAAAGGTGCCAGTTTCTGGGTGATTCTGCTGTGGCTTCCAGCCTTTGTAGGAAGTAAGACTTCGATGGAGTAAATGAGAGGGCCTTTTTTAAATTAGTTCTTATTTTTTTTAACTTTTATGCTGAGACAGTTTTCTGTCTCCTAGATTCTTGTGCTGGATGAGAACAAGGGATTCACTGAGCAGGGAAGAATTTAGTGCTTAAATGTGGTGCAATAGCAGCAACTTTATCAGTTTAACGTTAACAGCTGCCAGATCAAATGACTATTGTAAACACCTATCTCCCTGCAGCCTGCTTCCATTCTTGCGCACGTAGATGTTGACAGCCTTGCAAGTGCTGTTCATCAGCATTTCTAAATGGTGACAGGGTTTAAAAATGGTCTAATTCAACTTTCCCCAGAATGTGTGACCAGCCCAGGAGTGGAGGAACCAAGTTTAGGAACTGAGAGCTGGCAGCAGTGTGTCTGCTCCCATAAGCAGCTTCCTCTAGCTGGAAACCCAGTGACTTGTCACTACAGGCTTGTATGGCAGAAGCTGCAGATTTTCGGATTTCCTTTGCTCAGCTGAGAGCAAGTTCGTTCTTGTTCTTCCTGGAACTTTGTTGCCTGTGAATTAAAGGAGAAAAGTGAGAGGTGTCAACCCCATGAAGCATGGGCATCAGTTCCTGGCACGCTGTAAGCCTGAGAAATAGCAGCCATGAAACAAACAGGATACCTTTTCTCTACCAGGTGTGAGCCAGTTCCCTTGCTTTTTGTTTTGATTTGCTAGGTGAGCTGGTGGTGTGAGGAAACAGATCCCCTTCGGCAGAGTTGGAAGGGTCTTGCAGGGGAGA
This sequence comes from Anser cygnoides, assembly GCF_040182565.1. Classification (NCBI taxonomy): domain Eukaryota; kingdom Metazoa; phylum Chordata; class Aves; order Anseriformes; family Anatidae; genus Anser; species Anser cygnoides. Next base: position 413,012 of record NC_089904.1, on the reverse strand, counting down.
TCAGCTGCAAATCCAAGGAGTGAGTCTGGACCCTGGACTTGTGCTGAGGGCTGTTCTTGTTTGGCCTAGTTGCAAATGAGGAGCACTTGGGAGGTCAGAGGGGAACAAAAAGATTAGCTGTTCGCTTCCTTGTGTCCTGTTGGTTTGGGGAATGGATGCGGCTTAGCCACGTACACTCAAGTCTGATGACTAGGCAAGAATGGACTCTTCGAGTCTCAGAGGCTTAGATGCAGTCTCTTTGGACCTAATGGAGAAGTTTACAGGCAGATAAGTGGCGTGTGGGAGGTCTGTCCTGCCACTGGGCTCACACCTGAGTCTTCAGGGTTTCGTTCCAGACACCTCAGCTTTTCATTAGATTTACTTGTGCTAACATGGGCAGGAGGTTTGGCTTCCCAACAAACCTCTTATCAGCTCACACTGAAGTTTCTTGGAGTTAATTCTGTGCCGGTGTCCTGCTGGAGCTGTCTCCAGCTCCTGCTGGAGGCCTGGAGTCCAAAGGGGTCCTGAGTTTGAAGGAGAAAGCTTTGGGTCATGGTCTGGGCTCAGAATATGCTTATAATGCTTTGACAAGTACTGAAGGCGGTCGGGTCTAAAAGACCTTGGCTCTAGGGTGGGAAATGTGGGTTCCTTTCTTGGCCTTGCCACCAGCTGGCTGCAGGACTTCAGTGAGCTGCTTCTTTCCTTGGGCTTGTCATCTTGTGCCCTTTATTTCACAGGGAGGGATAACCTGAGATCTGTGTGCTAAGCTCCTGAGCTCTGAATGTCAAGGGATGTGCAGACATGGTCTGTGTCGACCTGACAATCAGAGTTTGAGCAGTTGTAGATCTAGTTGTTGTTATCAGCTGGCTGGATTTTTATCCTGAGTTGCGATAAAACTGCTTCATCCTTGGGTCTTTAACGAGGCAGCCTGACTCTGGGCAGAAGGTTTTATTTTGAGGGATAATGTTTTCAGAGCAGCGCAGTTTTCTGAACTCCTTGTTCAGGTGAAGCAGGGAAGGTAAGGAGGGATCTTACTCATGCTTCCATAGCAGAATGCATTTTCAATCAGTTGCAAAGGCACTTATTTAACCTCCTTCGTCTAAGTTGTATATGGTGGGCCAAAGACTAGGCATGGCACTGCAGATCATCTACCCTGTGTTCTGGCATAGAGCGCTTCATGATGCCAGGTTAAGTCATTCTATCTTATTGTTGCAGTAGCAAGTTATGCGTCTTCCATGTGAGTGACAAGGATTTAGAGCTAAGTTTGAGGGTGGTGTCCCTCCTCGGCCTTCTCAGTTCCCCTCCACCCCTGGGGTCAGCCCAGAGCCTGAAGTCTGTGAAATGTACAGAAGCTGCTGAAATGCAGCTTTGTTACCCCAGCAGCTGAAATCCAGAAGCAGTCATGCTGCAACAGGCCTGCCCTCCTGCGAGAGAACAAGCTGCAGGGTGACACATCAAAAGAGAAGGGCAGCTCCTGGTGTTCTCTGGGGAGATCAAAAGGAAGTAAGCAGGGCGGCTCCTCTCCTGGCTGCCCCTTGAGACTGCTCAACTCTTTCTCAGTGTCCCTTTAATCTGCATTGCCTCCTAGAAGATCCATGTTTCAGGCGTGGGAGATGGTGGTGGGAAAGGCCCATCTCTGAGGTGGTAGGTGTGAGGGCAGTGACCCCTGGTTGCACGTGAGGAGTTCCCATATCCTCTGTGAGTAACGCTGATGGGAGAGCGAAGGTTTTGACGTGCCCTCCTAGCGCAGCCATCATCTTTGTGTCCCACCGGAGCAAGCGATGTGCACAAAAAGGTGCAGGGGAACTGGATGTGAGTTCACCTGTGTGGGACCTGGGGTTGATCGCTCCCCAAGAACATCAGTCCCCTTCTGCAGCCGCGGTACCGGGGCAGGAGGTCTGCTCTGCACGGCTGCCGCTGCGTTACGCTAATTGCTGCCAGCTCACAGAGCAAGTGAATTAGCGGGGCACTATTTGAAAGTAGCCAGGGCTTTTCAGGAATGTGTGTGGGGACAATTATCCGGGCTCTTGGATCTCCTGGGACTGATCTGCTGGAGTAACCGCTGCGTTCTGGACATTCCCAGCCTGACCAGCGCTGACTCCTTGTCCGGGGAGGCTAAGTAGGGCAGATGCTGAATTATTTATTTGTCCTCCAGCCCCTAGAGCAGGACCTGCCGTGCATTCCTTACTGACTCAGGTTCAGTTTTAACTCTACGTTTTTCTTGACTATTCCTTGAGCAGATGCTGCTTAGTCTTTTCCTCAGAGTACCAACTGTTGGTACACAGGACAAATGCTGGAGAAGAGAATTGCCTTCTGTTTGCCCTAGATCTTTTGAGGCCACTGCAGATCACCTCCATGCACAGCCTTGTCCTTGGATCAGGACAGTCATGCTGACCTGTGAAAACACTTTTTCTGCTGTGCCTCAAACAACCCCTGCTTCTCAGGACTTCCTGCGGGACTTTCCAGAATGGTCTGGCGGCTTCTGTGACGTCCCGTGGCAGCGCTCAAGGCAAACTTTGCCTTCACAGCAAAGCCATCTGGGAGCAGAGTGGTTGAACCTGATCGCATTGAAATGTGCAATAAAGTATTCGGCCTCGAGTAGAAGAGATACTGTCTGAAAGGCTCTGCTTAGGGAGAGGAATCAGGGACCTCACAGGAGTGGTGAGACTTGGAGCTGCTTTGAAGATGGGAGGAAGAAAAGGAGAGTAAAGGTGGAGGAGACTTGGGAATCAAATTAGATGTTCCCGGGGCCCCTCCTGGCCCTGCATTTATGAGCTCTTTTCTCCTGCGGATGGTACTATTGGTGCTGGAAGTAGGAAGGTTGGTGGCTCAGTCTCATCTGACCTTGAATAACATCAGGGCAGAACTGATCTGGGGGGATTCCCAGCCCCGGCTTGTTAAAGGACCCATTTACCTGAGCTGTAGGTTGAAGAGTAATGCAAAGGGAAAACAGGCCTGTGCGAGGTCTTTCTCTCCCCCCTTGCCAGTTTCCCAGGTGACTGGTTGGTGTCCCAAACACTGATCTTTGCCTTGGGGGGAGGTGGGGAGCGGAGAGCTGCTCTGCTTCTCCGTGTTCTCTCTTGATCTGCGTTTCTAGCTGGTGCTGTCACCAGCAAACTCGCTCTGCTCTTTGCCAAGGATGCAGGTCCTGGCTGGTAGCTGTTCTGTGCTGTGTATGTATGTGTCTGCGTTTTTTCCAAAGACCAGCTTCAGCTGGTTTGTGTGAAGTGCTGACTTCAGGCATTGTGCGGAGCATGACTCAGAAGGGTAGAGGTTTGGGGAAAGGGAGGAAAGTCTTTTTAAGGAGCTGCAAACTATAAGCTACCATGAAGAGTATTGGTAGAAGCGGCCTGGTTCTCTTCCAGGTTCTAAAGGAAGAGTATTAAGGATTTACAAAGAGCTGGCACAACTGCAAGGCAAAGAGAATGCTTTATGGAGTGTGTAAATGCTCGTAAAGCCGCTAGTAAACCTGTTAATGTTGTGTATGTGCGGGTGTGTGTGTGCAGAAGTAGGGAGGAGAGAAGACGCATACCAGGAGGGTACGTGGGGATTTACGGAGGGCCTCATGTTCCCTGTGGAATTAGGTTGGTGGCGGTCACAGCCGTCCTCAGCAGAGCAGCTAGCTGATGCAGAACCCGGTTCCCATCAACTCCCTGCCCTGATTTCAGGGCACAGGGCAGGCGGGTGCCCTGAGCCCATCAGCTGCTGCTGCAGCCCCTGGTGCAATATCATCTCAGGGCAGTCTCACAGCCTTTGGCTCTTAAAGAGCAGAGGTAAAACCACAGAATTAGGTTGGAAAAGACCTAAGACCATCAAGTCCCACTGATGCTCAACTTCAGGCCATCAGATCCCTTGAGAGAGGTAATGGAGAGAAACTCGTCCTGATTCCTCTCCCTGTGATATGTCTATGGATATCACGTAACAGAAATACAAATTTGGCTGTGTGATAAGGCAGGAGAATGACCCATTTCACCCCATCGCAGGAACTGCTTTGCATTTGCACCTGCTGTGGGGCAGAGGCACCTGCACTGTGGTTGCACGATGGCAAAACAGGGATGGGGGGCAGTGAAGATGGCAATGAGCAGACTGATCCGTGCCTGAGGGGCTTGGGGAAAGGAAAGGAGCAGCAGCAGAGCTGTTCCTGAACGTAGCCCAGAGGCTGGGCACCCCCATGTATGAGAGAACACCTCCCCACTTCCCTCGCTCTGGCATTTCTTTGACAAGACGTCAGGGAAGATGCTCGTCAGGCAATTTGCTGATGTGGGAGCTTTGAAGCCTACGAGATTTGCCTTCTGCGCAAAACCTGCGAAAGTAGGTTGGAGCCGTCTGCCCTGGTTGCAAGCAGTTCCCTCCCCACGGCAATGGACGCCGTAAGATCAGAGCTCAGCAAATGCACAAAGGGAAGCGCCAGGTGGGGCCGGCAGGCTGCTCGGTGCTGCAAACAATGCTGACAAAGCCCTCTGGGGCTGGGCGGCCCAGCCTCTGCATTGTCCTTTCCCAGCGAGGTGGAAAGAGAAGCCTGAGCTGGCTGCGTCTCCTGAGGTTCCCCAGCCCAAGGGCTGTCTGCCTGCCCCGATTGCTCTCCTGGCTTCAGAGCAGGATTTGCCTGGGCTGGGGAGCATGGGGGGGTGTGCAGGGGGCTGCTTATTCCCAAACATCCCTAGCTCTACTCGTTGCTGCTGTTAGGAGTACCAAAGTCGCTCCTGGTCTTTCTGTCTTGCCTGTCATGGTTCATCAGGTGTATTTGGTCACTGTTGCTAACTGTAATACAGTCCTGTGCATTCAGGAAAGCTCTCACCTGTGTCTGAGAGATGAAAGGAGCTCTGTAGGGCTGCTTCAGACACCTTCACCAGGTTTTGTATCAGTGCAACCCCCTTAGCTCAGCAGATGAGCTCTGGGTCCAAAGGTCCATTAAACCTTGCAGGTTTTTTGTTCAGGTGGAAAGGCTGGTATTGTGCATTAGAGGAACAGAGGCCAGTTGTGAAATGTAGATCCACATCTGAAGCTGGACTTGGATCTCACCCCAGACTAAACAAATGTAATTCTGCAAGGCTTCTTAGATGATAAACACCGAGAACGGGGGCAGTCATGTACACATGCATTAGACATGTCTGTTCTGCTCTGCAAAAAGCAGCTGTTTGCTCTGAAAGTGTAGAAAGATCTTGATTTTTTTTTTTTACAGTGTAGGATTCACCAAAGAATAAGGGAATGTGTCAGCTTTGGTTCTGACCTCAGCTGCAGCAAATGTGAAGCAGAGGGAGTAATGGGAGTTGGGGCTGAGAAACCCCAGGAAGGTGAGAATCTGCTTTGGTGAAGTTAGGGATGTACACAAGGATTAGCTTACCTATGGAGAATCTACTGCTGAATACCTCTGCTCAGATGGCACAAATTCTGCATCTGTTAGGGTTTTTTGGGTTTTGTTTTTGGTGAGGGAGGAATGTTGTGGTCCCTTCTGCTTAGCAGCTAGAGGTGCAAAGTACACTTAATACTTCGGAAGGGAATTCACTCCAGGCTAACCTGGGGCCTTTCTGTCCTTCTTTCACCTCTAACCAACAGCCAGGACCTGCCCCAAGCATTCCCCTTTCCTTGCTGCCAGGCCAAGTCTCTCCTCAGCTTTCCAGTTAACTGGTGGCATTGTCCAGAGGTGAGCTTGGCAGACCATGCAGACAAGTGCTGGGGTTTAGAGGTGCTTCCACATGCATCTGTGCACATAGGTGTGTTTGTGCACACGCTAACAGACGCAGGTGTAGCCTCAGATGCTCATTCACATGCACCGATTTTGTCTGGGCCTGACAGCCGTGCATATTCACTCTGATCTGTGCAGTGTTTGTTCCTTGCAGTGTTATCTATTAAATTCCAAAGTGCTGAAGAAGGAAGAACCCCCTATGGGCTTTGTCCTCCCTCCTTTCCAAGCGGCAATTGGTAGGCAGGTTTTTTTTTTAAGTTTGGCAATTCTATAGTGGTAGTCAGTGTTTCTGTAGCAGCTCCCCACGTCTCTTCTGAGCAACATTAGGCTATCTGAATTGCCCTCTGCTTAATGTTGCTGGGAAACGAGGGCAGAGAGCATTAGAAGGTGAGCCTGGACACAGCTGGGTGGGATCTGTAACTGATCCAAGACTATGTCAAAACATTCCCACCCCATTCTTTGCATGGCTGGGATGGTTTGCAGAAAGCTCAGACTTCTCAGTAAATTGCAGAGAAATTGGCACAAAAGTAACTCCCCAAGGGGCCTAGTCCATCTCCCATGAACTCCCCAGGGACTCTAGGCCCACTGTGCTGCTGTAGTCAAGGTTCAGTGAAATTTTACTTCCTCTTGGGTTTAAGCTGGCAGAGAAGGGACATGCCAATGCCTATTATTAGCAGCATAAATCACGAACAAGGTGGTGGCATAGTGCTGAGAACAATCACACTGGAGTTAGTTTCAGTCTGCTACCTCTGCTGCTTGTGGACGGCAACATCTTCAATACTGCTGCATGCTGATCCCAACAACTGTTCTGCTGGTGCTGTCAATGACCTGCTCCAGGTTAATCTCAGGATTGAGCTCTCAGGAGCTATGATGATAAGGGGGTTTTAGAAAGCTCAGGAGCAGCGTGGGTCTTCCTGTGCTGATGCTGCCTCTTCCTTGTGCAGCTGGAGGACCTGGATGGACAAGCACAGCCAGGCTGCCATGAGCTGTTTTCCTTTCATGAGTGAAGAATTGGGGGTCTTGCCAGGTTGGAACAGATCAGCCTGCTATAGGAAGGGATGATTAAAATGCTGACCCTTCCCAGAACCAAGCGGTGAAAAGGAGATGCAGCCAAGAGGCAATTCCAGTTGGGAACCAGGCTTTTTCCCAGTACAGAGGGCCGGGGATTTGCTGTGCTCAAGGTCTGGTGTATTCATTCAAGGCTATGGCCCTGAGTTTCTTAACTCTACTTAAGGTCTCATCAGGGACTAAGAAGCTTCCAGAAAGTTTGAAGTTCATGTTCCTGGGTTACAGTCAGGCATTTTATATGAAACTTCAGTGTTGCCAGCCACTGAATCCTCTACCTTGGTCCAACTGGGATCCCCCAGGACTGTGCAAAGTTGAGGGCTTTTCTCTGGGTCTTGTTGGCATTGCTGCCCTAGATAACATGTGTTGTATAATCTGCAGAGCACGCTCCAGATACATACGTGGGCGAATCCTCCAGGGAGAACTGAATTCAGCACTCAGGTCAGAACATGTCCCGTAAGTGTTTGTTGTCATAGGTATGAGCTGGCTGTCCGGGAAGCTGCCAGCGTGGCATGGATGGAGTCTTTCTGTTCCATCCAGAGTCAAGAGGAGCCAGGGACTCCACAGCACCTTGGTGTGCTCGAGACTGGATTGGGGAAAACAGAAAGCACTGGCATGGAGGATGAAGAGAATCCATTTGTGGGAGCAAAGGGCTTGTGTGGTGCTAGCTCAGGTCTAGCTCCTGAGAGAGGAAAATGTGTTGCATGCCACAGGGGTTCAGGTTTCTGAGCAAGTCCAAGGCTAAATGAACTTGAGGTTTTTTAGTGCCTTGTGGTCCACAGTTCTAAAAGAAAAATGTATTTGGCACTGTACCTCATTGTCTGATTTATAAATCTTCCGGGGTTTCACTTTTTGAGTGTTTTCTGTTGGTGGTAGGCTAAAGCTTCAGATTAAGCTAGGAGAAGAGCAACTGTTCTTCCATGTTCCACTGATATCAAGAGCCAGGACTTGAAACAATTCCACCTAGTGGGAGACCTGGCACTGGGGGGATAAACCAACAACACCAGCAACACCAGCTTGAGTGAAGCTAAGCAGGTTTCTAACCAGTGAAGTGCAAAGGGAATGCGGATTTACACCTTCCTGAGGCCAGTGGGACCAGGCAGGTGTAAATCTAGAGTAGATCTGGAGCACTGGCTTGAACTGGTGTTACCTGGCTCCTTGTCTTGTATTTCTAACCCCTGTAATGTACACAAAAAGCTCCAAAGCAGTGTTCTGCCCTGTGCTGCTGTGGCCTCACCTCGAGCACTGGGTGCAGGTGCCATAGTATGAGAGGGCCCTAAAACTATCAGGGAGCCTCCAAAGGAGGGCAACAAAGAAGGTGGAGGGTCTGGAGGGGAAGATGTGTGAGGAATGGCTGAGGTCCCTGGGTTTGTTTGGGCCAGAGCAGGGGAGGCCTCATGGCGGCCTGCAGCTCCCTCACAAGGGGAGCTGAGGGGCAGGCGCTGAGCTCTGCTCTCTGGGGACAGCGACAGGACCTGAGGGAACGGCATGGAGCTGGGACAGGGGAGGGTCAGGCTGGGTGTTAGGGAAAGGTTCTGCACCCAGAGGTGGTCGGGCACTGGGATGGGCTCCCCAGGGGCGGCACCGAGCTGCAGGAGTTCAGGAAGCGTTTGGAGAATGCTCTCAGATGTAGGGTCTGATTTTGGGGTGGTCCTGTATGGAGCCCTTGGTGGAGTCAGGCTCAGTGAGCCCTGGGGGTCCCTTCTAACATAGGTTATTCTGTGATTCATCTTGCATTGCTCGTGGTGTCCTTCAGCCCTCTGTGCTCACCCTGCACACAGGAGCTGGCAGATCACGGTGGGTGAACTTGGGTACACTGAAAGCCGGAAACCGAGCCCCAGATGTTTGATACTCCCTGTAAGTGTGAGCTTTCTTCCTGCGTGTGTTGGCTGGGACACCTCACAGGGGCACACGTTTGCTGGGTGGCAGAGATATCACTGGCCACAGATGGTCTCGGCGTTGCACTGGGACACCGCCAGAGTGGGAAATCTTTGAGAAGAAGGAAGCTCTGGGCACTCTTGGTATCGATCTCCGTGCTGTGCAGGTGGGAGAGCTGGGCCACGTGGGCAGCATGCAGACCAGGCTTGCTAACTCTGAAAAATGCTCAGGGCCATTTCCATGAGCAGGAGTCAGTCCCTGTGGCACCGGCCGCTCTTTGCATGCGAGGCTGGGTGCTGAGGGGGTCCAGCAGAGGTGTCCTTCAGCAGAGGGGGCTGCCCTGCCCCATGGCACCCCCTCGCAGCGCTGCAGGCAGCCTGCCCTGACCCTCTCCCCGGCGTTCCCAGCCCTGTTTGCTTCCTGCGTCAGAGCCCCTGCCGCCCGCCCCGCGGTGAGTCACAGCCGGGATTCCTCAGCTCTGAAGTGGTTCCTTCTTTTCTTTCTCCCCCTCCTCCCCAGGTGCTGAGCTTTTTTTCCAAAGCCTTGAACTGAAGGGTGTGTCAGTGAGATCTCGCAAACACACGCAGGCCCCAGCAGGAACGGGTGAGCACCGTTCCCATTATGTTATGAATACCTGGCTGATCGCCACGGGGATCCTGCCAGGCTGAGCAGCCAATCTCGAGCACCTAGACCTGCTGAGCTCGGGGGTTTCGCTCCTCTCACTAAGTCGCTGCTTTGCAGAGATGGACAGTTTTAATCTCTTCTCAGCAACAGCCATGATGTTTTTGTACTCGCTTGGCCTGCTGCGATAGCCCAGTTCCCACGGTTAGCTCCTTCCCAGGGTACCGTGCTGGTAGGGGTGGAGAGTCGAGCAGGCAGCTCCGGCAGCCGGACCGCCTGTCCTTGTGTGTGACTCACCTCATCCAGCTCGCGATCTCAAGTATTTTCTGTTACCCTGCCCTACGCGCTGGGCACTGCCCCAGCTCACCCAGGCCCCTCCGTTCATCTCGGCTCAATCTGCTGCCTCGGGTTTGGAGGCTGCCTGGTGGAGCTGTGCGTTGCAGAGATCCCTCGGGCTGTGAAGGGAGCGCAGCTGGGCACTCTGGGCCCGAACCGCCAGCGCTTCCCTGGGGTGGACATGTGCTGGGTGTTCGGCTCCTTCCACCTACTGAAACTCCTCGTGAGTGCCTGGGTGTTCCTGGTGAGGATTTTGAGGGATGCGAGGCGCTGGAGTAGCCGTGCTTAAAGTTAGTAGAGAGAGGCAGTAGCTGAGACTTCAGCATGCAGAGAACAAGCTCTGAACCCCAGATAGAACTTCTGGTCACTGATGTCTGCAGAGGCAGAAGGGACCTGGTCTTCCCTGCTAATGGTGCCTGCTAGCCAGGTAAGCCACTAGTGAAGGTGTGCAGTCCACACGATGATGTGCTGCTGGGCTCCACAGTTGAAAGCTGTCCCATAGACCTGGCTAACATCTCTGCAGGGCGAAGACGATGGGTCTGAGGTTGTAAATAGGCCCTGGGCCATGCTGAGCTTGGAGCATATAAAACGTGGTACAAACAGGCCCCGATCTGAGCTGCAGTCTCATCCCTGATCGCTGATGTGACCTTCTTTCTGTTTTCCCTTGTTTGCTCAGCAAAATGGCCACCAGCCCGCACAAATCTGCCTTTGGCCTCACGACTGCACTCTGGACAGGCTTACCCTGCCAAGCTTCAATGGAGGTTGGTTAGCACAGGCATAGACCCCAATCCATGCTCCTCTCCCACCAGGCCAGGATAGTCTTGTTCATGTTGCCAGCCACGGGCAGAGCTGCTGCCTTTCCCAGTGCCCTTTTGCTTCTTGCTCTGGGCTCCCCCAGACTCCCCCTGCCACTGGCTGATGTTGTTCTGTAGCATAAATGGTGTGTGCAGAGTGGGGAGGGTAGGTCAGGAGGTGCTGGGAACTAAGCAGCACCATCGCTTGGACTCATGCCTTCCAGGGAACAAAACGTTGATCTCCCACACGAGCTGGTCCGCACCCTCTCTGCCCCCACACTGGGGCTCTGCTCTCCTGGAGGGCTGCGCAGCATGAAATATGGGCAAACATCAAATGGCCAGCCCTGCTGCCATTTTGTTTCAGGTAAGGCTTCCTCCAGACCCATGATGGGCTTGTGGAAATGCAGGTATTTGGGCTGGGTGGGGAGAGCACTGAAGCAGCAGCTGCTGAGAGTCCCTGGCATGCCTGGAGGTGGAGGTGTGGGACCTGTTGGCACTCCCACCCCATAAGCCCAAGGGCAGCGAGCTGACACAACTCTCCTGGAATCTCTCCCTCTCTAACCAGGATTGTTGGCAGGCAGGTACCGAATCTTGGCAGCACAACAAGGGAACGCTGATTTCTCCAAATTCCTGGGCTCGTTTGGTCAGGGTGCTGGCATGCGGAGTCAAAGCAGAGTTGGCACGTGTGCTGCTGCGGCAGAGGTGGGCGCTGGGGCCTGGAGACGGGACTGCAGGGCTCAGGGCTGGCAGCTCAGGGTCTCTCCTGCATCCCTCCTGGCTGGTAGCAGGTTGGGTCTGGGTGTTTGTGTTTTGTTTTTTTTCTTCTTCACTAATCTGGGGGCTCTAAGTGATGGGCAAACCTTCTCCTTCACTCCTTGCAGGGCTGAGGCAGTGAACTGCAGTACCAGGACTGGGAGCTGCTGGGCTAGAAGGCTGCCAGCCCTGTCGCTTGCTGGTTTTGGTAGTGCTGGGAATCCCAGCTGTGATGGGATGATCCGTGGAAGTCCCCTGCTCCCCTGATCCAAAGACAGGCTGAGGACGTCCCAAAGCTGAAGCTCCCTTAGCAGGCGCATGCAGGCTGCCATCTCCCAGTAACTGGCTGGGAGGTAGAGACCCTAGGGCTGCCCTGAGCTAACAAGACGGGTGGAGATGGAGTCCAAGCAACCAGGACAGCTGCAGGACAGAAGAGGAGGTTTTTCCCGTGTCTGGGATGGTGAACGACTGGAAATAGTTGAAAGAAAAGCGAGGCTGTTGAGATGCAGGGGCTGCACTGTGGGCAACCCCACCTTGCAGCACGCAGCCTGAGCTTGGCTCGGGTGCCCTGGGGAGTCTGAAGGGCTGCAGGAGGGGACAGCCCCAACCGGGCCCCTGTCCCCAGCGATGCATTCGTGCATTCACACAGGGCAGAATTTCCCCCTGTCTCGTGCTGGCCGTGGGGATGTGGCCTGCCCTCCCCTGCTGCAGGTTGGGCTCAGCACACCTGCCTGAGGAGGCAGGGCGTGGGCAGGGGAGGATGGGCCTTGGCAACCTGGGCACGGCTCGGGTGTTCGCATTCCTCCCCGGATTGGCCACGGAGAGCAAAACTTGGCCTTATACGGTCAAAAAAGCCAGCGCCGGCGGCCGCTCCTCCCTGCGAAGGGACGCGTGGAGAGGTGTGGATGGGCTGATGGGGTTGGGTGTGTTTTCCTCCACCTTCTCTGCTCTCCCCTCCCTTTTCCAGGTGCCCCAGAGACAATTGCGGCGCTTGCTTTGCAGCCAGCATGGCTGATTGCTGGGGCTTGCAGTGGGGCTGGTTACCACAGCCAGTGCGGCTGGTTCGTGTCCCCCGAGAGCCAGGGAGGTGATGGGTGGGCGCCACAGGGGTGCCCGTGGTCAGGGCTGGGAATCTCGCCAGCTGAGGTGCCTGGGAAGGTAGTGGTGATGGTACAGATCACAGCCTGCCTGCTGGTTAAGCCTCTTTCCTCCCTGTTAAACTGCCTGCTCTGTGCCCTGGGCTGAGCATTTGGTTAGGAAAACTAAATGATAACACAGCCCCCTTACCTACAACCCCTCCACCCCTGAAGAAAAAACAAAAACAACAACAAAAAAAAACCCTTGATCCTGCCTTAGGTTGTGTACACATGGGAGAAACTGAGGCACAGTTTTGTCCAAGATCGTACAGGCAGCTGGGAGACAGCTCTTCTCTTTGCCCAGGACTGGGGGAATTCCTATTCCCAGTGGCTGATTTCCTGAGGTGAGCCACTTCAGGCCCTGGAAATGAGTGGACAGGGTGGCAGGCCTCGAGGTGAGCCTGGGGGATCCACCTTTCTCCCTCTGTCTCTTGGAGCTGCTCCAGATGGGAGCTGGAACCAGGTGGAGCAGCTGGGGGTGAAGTGGGACCGGCAGGTTGGGGTGGGCTGGAGGGCGAGGGGGCTTGGGGGTGTTTTCAGGGGAGCGCCATTGCTCTCAGTGGGACAAGGTGCAAAGTCTCTGGAGCTCTGGGCCGTCCTTTCTGACCCCAGGAACACGTTTCCATCTCACTTCCCCCACATTTAGCAACATGGAGCGTGTGGAGGGATTTGCTGCCTCTCTGGCACAGATTTCCCCTGTCCAGGTTTGCCTGCAGCTCTGAGCCTGGTTGCTCAGTGCCACAGGGAGGACACCGAGCTGTCTGTGTCGAGCCCAGCCCGTGACCTGTTCAGATGGGAGCCTGGTGGGCTCTGTTGCTGCATCTGGAGGGGCAGGAGGTGCGAGAAGAACCAGAAATGCTCCCGCGTGCAGCTGGGTGGCTGTTCCCTGGGGAGCGGATGGGCTGGAGGTTGCGTTTCCAGAAGACAGCTTCGTTTGCTTCTTTCTAAAGCTATCTGTAGCCTTTGTTGGCAGGATTTGGCTCTATTGCTTGAAAATAACAAAGAAGATTTATTTTCTACAGGCCATAAAGGGCTCGTGGCCTCTTTCACAAGCACGACCCCCAGGCAGAGCTTTTGGTGTTAGTCACCAACACCTAACAGCAAGGAGGGGAATGTGCCTGGTTTGGTCACTGGACCTATGGGATCTGGTCGAGAGGCATTTCGAGCTGTTGGTTACTCTGCTGGGAACCGATTTATCTTCCCCAGGCTGGTTCAAAGTGTGCGTGGGCTGCGAAGGAGTGAGATCTCTGCGTGTGTGAGCGATGAAATGAACGGGGCCAGCCAGGCTGGGTTACAGGCACGCTTTCCACCAGGACATGAGTTCTTGGTGGGTGAGGAACACGTTTTGGGGTCGGGCAGACCTCAGTGGCTCAGTCTCCCTTCGTAGCCGCTGTCACACCCTCACAAAGTGTCCGGGGAGAGGTCTCGACCGTGCTTGGAGCGCTGATTTTTGCTGCCTGGGAGCTGTTCTGCCTTTCTGCTGGGAGGCTGGGCTTGCTGGCAGGCAGGACGGGGTGGTTCGGGACGTGGCGGCTGTGGGATCCTCCCGGGAAGCGCTTGCGGTGGTGGCACCTGCCCAGCAGAGGGAGCCAGGAGCCCACACTTGGGTGCTCCCCACCCCGGGAGGCAGCGGCCCAGGAATGCGGTGCCCTCAGATGTGGTCTGGGCTCAGACTCTCCCCGCTTGGAAAACAGCAGCGGAGCCCTGCCACTTCCCTCCGTCTGCTCTGGCTTGTCTGCTGGACTCCAGCCCAGTTGCTGTTGTGCAGACGCGAATGTTTGCCCGATGATCTTCCCTGCCAGCGTCTGCGCCACCAAAATCTGCTCTGCCCCTTGCTCTCAGCACAGCGTTATCTGTCCCTGCGTTTTGCCCTGGGCCTTGTCTTGCAGCTGGGCCCTGTCCTGGCCATCTGATGTCTCCTTTCCCCATGCTGGGGTAGACGCTTCGATCTTTGGCTCCAGACAGGGTTTGAGATCATCTCTGGGAAGCTGCTTGCAGTTGAAACTGATACGGCTTTACTGGGATATGGCTGTGCTTTGGATTGCACACATAGCTTGCCAGATAACATGGGTGAGCTTGCCTCTTTTTCACGGATTCCCTTAGCAGCAGCTAAATCTGATGGCCACGCTGTTCATTACTGTGCTGGCTCAGCATCCTTGCCCTTGTAGGACTGCCCCCACCAGCCCAAAGGGAATTCTGAGATCCTGAGCTGATGGTACTGCCGGGTATTCCAGCAGCGCTCAAGGGTTGTGATGCCCTTTGCTGGATAAGGAGAAAAAAAAGGTACAGAACGTCCCCACGTAACTTAACAGCTGGGTTTGGGGCTGGCCATTCCTCTGCTGTCAGGATAACTGCAGGAATTAGCCCTAAGGAAGGGGCAGGTCCTTTAGATGAATTCGGTGCTTAAGGGGTATTATGGCAGGGGGGGAGGACAGGTGTGTGGGCAGATAGGGCGTCCCAAAGGCATGCGACCGTTTTAGGCATAGCTCAGCTTCCATCAGTGGAATCATTCTGTTGCCTAAAATCATTGTCCAGTACAATGTGGCTTGATACCATTTTTTCCCTTTGTCAGTGGGGAAACTGAGGCAAGGAGCAGTGGAGTAACTGAGACAGTGAAATAGTAAATTGGTTTGTCCTAGCAGCAGGCCCATCTTTCCTGGGTCCCAGAGAAGCGAACTGAATCTAAGAGCCCTGCTTCCCAGTCCCCTGAGCGGTGGAAGGCTCAGAAGCAGCCGAAGAACGTGTGGGAGGGAGAGGCACCATCCAGAAGCTCTCCTCTAGCAGGGCTGGGCTGCTGCCGAGCCCCGGCCCTCCCCAGCCTGGCCGTGAGCACAGTCTCCAAGCTCCCCAACCTCCAGTTCCCCCGGGTTGAGCGTTCCCAAGCCCTCCCTTCGCGTTCAGGCTTCACCCTGGACAACGCAGGCTCCGTGTCTCAGCGCCCCAGCCTGCCACCCAGGGGTGCTGGGGCTGTTCAGAGCCATCGTTCATCCTCTGGGCTCCGCGCATCTTTGGTGGCGCGCAGCCTTGCACAAAAGCAGCTTTGTTCCTCCACCTGGAAGGGCTTTTGTCGAAGGGCTGTGCTGGGCCCTGCCTCCAGGGGGAAGCTCTGTGCTAAAGCTCCGTCTCTTTCTGAGCTGGCAATGGCTCCTGCGCCTGGGAGCTCACCCATGTCTCCCCCCTTTCCCATCCCTATCGTTTGGGGAAACCAAGAGCCTTGGGCTGTGCCACCGGCAGGTTTAGCGACTGGGGGCTGTAGCTGCTGGCCTGGAGCATCCTCCCCTCCACTGCTACGCTGACCCTGGAAGCTCAGCATTTCTCTTAGGTGGGCAGCAAAAGGCAGAGGCATTCCCCATCTCGGGTCCTCTGGCACCTCTGGGGGCTTGTCTGTTGGGGGTCCCCTGGTGGCAGAACGGTGATGAGCTCCCCAAAGCCTTGGCTGCTGGCTCATATCTGCCTCTCCAGCACCTGTTCCTCTCCCTAGGGATCCACACCAAGCAAATTGCCTGGGAAGTAATTTCAGCTTCATTCTGCTGCCAGAAGTTAGCCAGGGTCCTCAGCCCTGGCCCGCCGCCAACTAGGGAAGGAATTGCCATTTCAGGTGGGTTGAGGTAAGAAGTTCAGAGCAAACCAGCAATGCGATGCTTTCCACGTGTCACTCAATACTTTATTATAACAGCCATAACCCCGGAGAGCAGGTGTTCTGGTTACAGAGATGCTACAGTAGCTGTCTATCCTACAGAAACATGGAAATGCTGTGATGCACTCAATGGAAATATACCAAGAGACTATTAACACCTCCTGTGAACTCAAAATCCGTGAACTCGAGTTGGGCTGCGTGGCAGTGACTGAGGTCAGAGCCTGGCCTCATAAAGGAGAATACTGCAGGGCACCGCCTGTGGTAGTTTGTGCAAGAGGGACCCAGAAATGCCTGTGTTGAAGCCGGGACTGCAGCTGGCATCTGCAGAGCTGGCTCTAGGAGCTTTGGTGCAGTGTGGCTGCTGTGCGTTAGCTGGTGTCAGCTGGGTAAGGTAAAAGCCACTACAGAAGTTCAATAAATACAAAGACAAGTCCTGCTTGTTTTACTTAAATGGGAAGGAGAGAAAATCCCATTTCTAGGACCTAGCACCACTGCATGTGGAGTCTGGACTACCTTTAGGTGAGACGAGTGGAGGTGCTCTCTTTTAGAAAGGTGGCTTATCAAAAGTGTAAGGAGTTTTAGTTTTGGTGGCATGGAAGGAGTGGGGGGCCACCCAAAAGGCAGTAGAATTGGTTAAATACTCTGAAGTAGGCAAGGATTCCCAAGTACAGCCAGCATGTTTGTCACCAGACATGCAAATCCAGATGTTGCAAATTCACCTGGCTCAGGCTGATTGTCTGCATCTCTCCACCAGCTCCGTTTGGAAAGCTTGGCGCTGCCTTCCTTTCAAAGCCACATCAGTGAACACCTCTCAGGCACACACAGAGCAGAGAGAATGATTTTGTAATACTGGTAAAATGGCTGGGCTGATGGCTAGTGTGTTAAAAGCTTGTGTAATAATACTTTCCCCTCCTGCCAAGTTTCCTATAGATAGACCTCAAAGGTTATGAATACAAATCCTCTCGGGAAGCAGACCTAGAGAGGAAGATGTCAGTATGGGTATCAGAGTAGGAGAGGCTCTAAAAGCCTGGGTTGGTTTCTGCTTGTAACTGGTAACAGAGATGTTAACTGGGATGTTGTAAAGACAAAAGAGACAGCCTGGAATGGATTTTCATCCTTCATCCCTTGGACATTGGCTTGAGTTCAGGAGAAAGTACTCCGGCCTCGTTTGGCTGCAGATGCCAACGAGTCTTGTGGTTGTGCTGCGGGGCTCCGTTTCTCCTAGGAGCATTCTTCAGAGGACAGGGAGCTGAACTTTGGCCGGGCACCACAGATGGAAGCATCTGCTTCAGGTGTTGCTGAGCCGCTGCTGAGGCTTCTAGAGGGCAGGGTCTTTGTGCTGCCTCCGTTCAGTTTCATCTCCCCGTTGGTGCTGCCTGTTCCTCTTGCAAACAGCTTGGAGTTCCTTAAGGTGCTGGCAGAAACTGCTGGGGGAGGGGAATATGAGAGGGGGCGAGCTTAGAATTGTTTGATTTACATTCTGCTTCACCAAGCTGTACAAATAAAACCACTTACGGTGCTTTGGTCTGGAGTGCACGGCACTGATGACTGTGGGTATTGGTGACTCCATGCTGTGGACATAAGGAGAGAGCGTGAAGATGGGTGTTACCACCTGCAATTCCAGAGAGACGTAGAGGGAGGGAGCTGGGCTATGTGGGTAGAGCCAAGGGCATGGTAGGGTTGTGAAGGCTAACTCAATAGCATCTGGGCCAAACATCATCTAGAGAAGTGCTGGTGCCTTCCAAGAGTTTAAGGAAAACTTCGGAGCAAGAAGCAGGGCTGAACTGTATGGGGACAGATGGGGTTTGCTCTTTCTTTCATCAAGCCTAAACCAGACTCAAAGCTTGGGATGTCTGCTTTCTCCCTAGGTGTTTGTGTGCATCTCTCCCAGTGTTCAAGCACAAAGAAGCCCAGCTCACCTGCTTTCCTCCCCTTCCACGAGCTTCCTGTAAGTGAGGATCTCCAAGTCCAGGGCCAGCTTGATGTTCATTAGCTCCTGGTACTCCTTCACCAGGTGAGCCATATCCTCCTTGCTCTTTTGGAGGGCCTCTTCTAGCTTGACCAGTTTGGCTTTGGCATCCTTGAGGGCCGTCTCACCGTGCTCTCCCGCTTCTTTGATATTCTCCTCTAAGTACAGGCACTGGTGATGCAAAGGGAAGGAAGGTGGTGGAGGTGTTAGGTGTGTTGTAGTTTCAGACCTGCATATTAGAGTTTTGTCACCCACCCCAGGACACACCTGGCTTTTCTGGGACACGATGCAGGACCTCAGCTTCTGGATTTGTATGTTTAGGTCTGCAATCTCCCGTCGGCTGTCAAGGAGGTGACCTCCATAGGTGGCTGACTGGGTGTTTCCTTCGTTCAGCTGCAGGGGAGATGGAAGAGTGGGTTATTTGTTCTTCCTCTGCTATAGCAAAGGAATCTGGGAGGATTCTCACTGTCCCTGGGGAGAAACACCTAAATGGGGAAAAATACCAGGTGTGTGGAAGGATTTAGGGCTCATTCTCCTATTGTCTTCTGGCTGTAGCTGCGCCAGGCACAGAGCTCACTGTCCGTTGTTAACCATGTTCTTGCTCCCTCTCTTTGGAGGGGGCACCAGTGGAAGATCATTTGCTGCATCTTAGGTGGGCCAGGTTGCCACTGGGAGATGTCCTTGCCTTTCTCCACTGACGGTGTGGAGAGTCTTGGGCAATGAAACTCAACTCCTAATTTACACATGTGAATTAGGAGGAGCTGACCTGGGTTAGCACTGTCCCTCCCTCCATTCTCAGGTGTAGTCTGTCCCTCCACATCTTGCTGATTCCTGTAGTTTCTAGGCTGATCTCTCTCCTTCTTTCCCTGCCTCTCCCCAGTATCAATCAGATAAGGAGACAAATACCTTTCTCCTGGTAAGGGTTTCAGCCTCCTCCCAGCTCCGAAGAGCCAGGGCTTCATACTGAGCCCTCACTTCTTCCACAATTCTGCTCAGATCGAGCTTGCATGTGTTGTCAATTCCCAGTACAACAGAAATGTCCTTAATTTCTGTCAGCAGCTCCTCGAGTTCCTGAATGGCAAAGAGAGAACAGGACTGAGATACCAAGTATTCAACAAAGCTACTTGCTGTAAGAGAATACAGCAAGTGTTCTCTAATAAGAGAAGGGAGAAAGAGGCCCCTTCTCTGAACACATCTATCACTGGCAGACCTATTCCACTCCCCAGAGCTGCTCTCATGCTGGAGAAACTCACACTGGCCCTGGGGAGTCAGAAAAATGCACACACAGGCTGCAGTGTCACTGACTGGGGTATTTGCTCTCGATGGCTGACTTTGTCACAGTTCTACAAAAAAGAAGTCTAACAATGATGTATGCAGACTCCCCTCAGCGAACCTAAAAAGGATCCTTAATCCATGCCTGTAAACTGCGCTCCTGGGTGGTTTGTGTGCAGACAAGACAGGGCTTGCTGCCTTGGTGCCAAGCAGATGGTGTACACGTTCACTTGGCAGCTCCCCCCAGCCTCGGTCTGCTCCTGCAAGGGTTCCCTCTTATCAGCATCTCTGTAGCTGCCTCTTATTTACACCACTGTGAAAGAGACCTGCATATGTCTCTCCCCATCTCTTAGCTTTCATCTTGATGTTTTTGTTCTTCCCTTTTGTGCAGCAGCCTCTAATCTCTTAGAGAAGCATCTGTATACCTTGTTTGCCTTGTCTGCCTCTGACTGGGGAAACAAAGGGCGCCCTGATGCAGAGATTCATGAATAATAGAGAAGTACCCCACCACTCTTACAGAGAACAGGATTATCGGTGCATTTTTTCCTTACTGTTGTCCAGTCTTTGAGCTTCTTTGTTAATCTTTGAGCACTTTAATGCCTATATGAGAAAATGCATGTGTATTGCAAGGACTTGAGCATCCTCTGCCAACAAAAAAACGAAACCCAAACCAAACAAAAACCCACCCCCAAATTAGTGATTTATTAATGAGGATCAAGGCTGGGGTTCTCTTCTGAGTCACTCTAACATACTGCGAGCAAAGATGTCAAGCAGTTACCCACCCACATTTACTTCTCTGCTGGGTATGTGTGCCTGTACATTGATGTCAGTCAAAGCAACAGGCATGGGCGAGAAAATGACTAACCTGAAAACCAACTGTGGAGAGGAGAAAGCAGAGGAAGAGAGGTGGAGGGTAATTTCTGTGCATAAAGGGTGAGTTGTAAAAGAAGTGTAGACTGCTGCTGAGGACAACAGTGTGGGACCTAGGAGAAATAAGCTCAAAAGGAAGACAGCAGCTTCCCGGGGGGGGGGAGGGTTGCCTTCAGTGGGGGCCTGGGCAGGAGGTGTTGAGTGTGGATTCACAGCAGGAGCTGATTTCCGACTACCCCTGTAATTCCCTTGCAACAGGAGTAATTTTGGAGAAGTAAGGCCTCACGGTTGGATGCAGGCAGGCCATGAGTTCTAATGTATTTCTGACATTATGCAGGGCATTCTGCTTCTCTGTGCCTCAGTTTCCCCACAAAGGGTAATAACATTCCTCTGTCAAGCACTTTAATTGTTTGTATTGGTGGAATTCAGACAAATCATTAGTATTCCCCAAACACTGCTGAGCCTGCTCGGTAACATTTTACAGGCTCTGAGTAAGTGCCTGAAGTCACATCACCGCGTTTGAGCAGATGCAGGCACACTGCGCCCTTTGGGTTTGTTCAAAGGCCTGCAGACGCTGTATCCTTCCCCCCCCGTGGTGAAATCATATCCGACTGCGTACTCCTTCCAGTGGAAATGGAGTACGTTGGGTTGTGTTACGACAGCATTCAGCACCTCACCCAGGTTCACAGTGGCTTGTCCTGTTTTGTTGTGAGCCTTTCCTCTGGATCTGAATAAAATAACATTCGGCTCGCTCATCACCTGCCCCAGGTCTCGAGGCAAACTCTGGCAGTGGGGGTTAGGAGCTGAGGCTAAATGCAGCCCAGCGGGGGGTTAGGTGGGGGGTTTGGGACTGATGGAGGGCTGCTGGAGCAGCCTCCCTGCAGGAGCTGTGGGGCACAAGGAGTATCCTGATCAAACTTCTTATGGAGCTGGCTCCCTTAAGGGAAGGGGATTAGCTGATTAGATGCTGCTTTATGCCGTTCATCTAGTAGTTGGCTGCAACACCATGCAGCTCTACTGCGCAAGCTCTCATTTTGGTGCAAATTGGGAACAATGACCTCTCTGTATAGGAAATGTCTGCAAAAAGGCTTTTTTTTTTTCCACAGAAGCTTGCACATGTGCCAAGGCTGCTCTCTCAATTGCGTTTTTACCTGTTCGTAGACGGTTTTCTTCAAATTCATCAGCTCCTGAAGCCCGTTGAGTTTTACCTCCAGCTCAGTTCTGTGCAAGGTACTCGCATCTAAATCCTGCAGGTGGAAAGTGTATTAATGAATAGTTTGTTTGAAGTAAATTAATGAGTAGTTTGTCTTTGGGTTCGTAGTCTTTTGTGTTGCCCCCATGCCCCCAGCAAGTGTTGCTTGCTGTTTATGACCTGGTACTTGTGAAATTGCTCTCATGCTCTACAAGCAGGGAGGCTTCTTTGTGGAGACTTCAACTCTGCAGTTGTTTTTTTTGTTCTGTTTTTTGTTTTTTTGGGTGAGAGCTTTGGTAGAAGTTTCAAATAGGTAGGGTGGAGAAGGAAGCAGGCAGGGCTGGTCCTTACCCACTCATCTTTTGTTCACCACAAAAAGCAGGGGTTATTGAAAACTGATGCTGTCCACAGAAGTTACCAGAACTGCCCTTCCTGGCTGATGACTGTGTCAGGGAAAACATGCAATTAGCCATAATGATAATTTGCAGAGAACATTTCCTCTGTCTAATAATATCCTGCATTCATGCACCTTGGATTTTTTTTAATGTAAAGACTGTGCTCAGCGCCTTCCATTTGAGCTGATATTCAAATGCAGCTACTTCTGGGACGGGATGTTTAAGCAGGGTGTGGCCATACAACAGGTAGCAAAAGCAAACACTTTTATCAATTTCCAGCCTTTTCCAACCTGTGCTGTCATTCTGTGAGAAAACGTGCCAGGGAACAGAGGTATTGTCTCGGAGGGTCTGGGGTACAAACCTCTCCAGGCCAGGTCTGGCCAGTGCAATTGCAGTGTGGTTGGACACAGGCACTGCCTGACCCCCAGGTGCTTCTGCCAAGAGCCACGGGGCTTTTCTGCAACCACAAGCGGCCCAGACTTGCTTATACTTTTCCTATTGAAATTGTGACCATGTTCACCACTCCGCTGTTGTCTTCGAGACCTTATTACCCTGTGAAACCTCAGTGGTACAAGGGCTCTTATGCTCCTGGCTAGCTGGTGTACAGACCATGTAGATGAAAAACTCTTCTTGCCACTGACCTTTTTGAGCTCCATGAAGGTGTATTCCATGCCACTACAGAGGCGAATTTCATCCTCATATCTAAAGAGAGTGGAAAAAAGCTGTCAGAAATTGCACATAAGCCTCTGGGATGCTTAACATTGTCTTGCTGTCCCCCAAAACACTGACATCTAGGCTTTCTGCTTTTGCTACGATGTCCCACCTACTTCATGTCCTCTGCCCGTAAATAACAGCAGGAGAGAAATCTCTT
Source organism: Anser cygnoides (assembly GCF_040182565.1). Classification (NCBI taxonomy): domain Eukaryota; kingdom Metazoa; phylum Chordata; class Aves; order Anseriformes; family Anatidae; genus Anser; species Anser cygnoides. The sequence continues at coordinate 390,558 of NC_089904.1, read as the reverse complement.
AGGTATGGGTATCTGGACAAGAGGGAGGGTAACAAGCTGCCACATGCCAGCTGCTCTATAGTAACACCATTAGCACTTTCAGACTGAAAAAAAAAAAAGCAGAGTAAGAGGAGGTAGCTTTAACTCTAATTTAATTTGAGGGCTAAGCAACCTCAGGTTACCTCACATTTGCCACAGAGAGAGAGAGCAGGCACTGCAGAGTGTGGTGTGGTGAGTTGTTTTTCTCTCTGAAAGCCAGGTGCATGCCCAAAGTGTTGCAGATTTTTACCCTAAGCCTTTCTCTTCTGTTTCTTTCAGGTATCCTCAGCAGTTAATTTTCAGAATCTGAGAGGCTTCTTTTCAGAGAAAGCTTTGCTTGTGTAAAATCAGAGAAAACTGGACTGACATCAGAACTTATCTTAAGTGTAAGCATGATTAGTGAAGAAACAGAAGACATGGCAAAGCAATTGTGGAAAACAGTGCCCACAGACCAGAAGGTAACAAAAACCGTATGGGACAGGGTGGAGTCCTAATGGCTAAACATCCAGCAAGGGAACCAACCCTGCAGGTGCTTAAAAACAGGTTTGATATGGCAGGGCCAGGATGGCAAAGACTTAGTCTGAAGCAAACACGTTTCCTGAAGGCTGGCAACAGGCACGAGAGCTAGTTTAGGGAACACAACAGTCCTCGTTAGCTCTTGTGGCAAGTGTATGGCTTGCCCTGATGCTGCTGAAAGCAGCAATCTGAGCAGGAAACCACAGGGTCTCTTGGGCCTGATCTGTGATCCAGCAGTAGGTGGTTTGTTTGCCGTGCATGAGGCCAGAAGCACTATGTGATGGGTGTCTGGTATCACCCACTGTGCTGCAGGACACGCTATGGGAGCGTTGGCTCTTTTGCTGAGACTGGAGCAGGTTGTGCTGTCAGGGAGGCCCTGGCTTCCTTGCACTTCCATGACACCTCAGGTTCCTCTTATCCTAAAGTGCTCATAGCATTACAGATGTCACCAAATTGGAGGGCAAAGATCTTTGCAAATGAGGTAAAATGGCATCTCCTAACAGAGCGATGATAATAAAATCAGGAATGACAGCCATACTCTGTTGTTTGACAGTTGGGGGTGTCGTCACTTTGGCTACAAGCGGGAGGGAGCCTTCTCTGCTGCTGAACAAACTTTTACCAGAAAGAGGAAAAAGCACTGGGAGTGCAGCACAGGGGACTGCTTTGCAGGGCAAGGGGGTAGGTCGTGTCTGGGAGCTGACCTGGAATATTGAAAACAGTTCCTTGGAGCCATTGCTTCCTCCACAGAGGAGATAGTGAGGGCACAGGAGGGATCTGATTGTCACAGGCTCTACAGTTAGGCACTTCTAAGGTTCCCCTTTGGTATCCCCATGGTGTTAAACTCACCCTTTCCTTGCCTGCTTTTATAGGGCCAGGCAGCGTGGTTAACAAGATTTACCTGTCTGGTTTTTCTGCTCTTCAGCTGGAATGTTAGCCATGCTGCCGTAACTATGTACTGAGCTTAATTACAGCCTGCCACTCTTCCTTCATCCTCATGGCATCTCAGTCCAATCCCAGTCTGTCCCAGCCTGCTGAAGCAGCTTTGCACATTGCCGGGTGCTGACATAATCCTGCGTGTGGAACAAACAACGCTCCTGACTGAAAGGGAGCAGGCCAAGCAAGCCAAACATGCTCACCGCACGGCTCTGGAGGGACGTGGCGGCCGGGAGGTGACTCACATGGGGATGGAGCCTTCCACAAACACATTACAGCATTTATCTCCTTAAAGGTAATCCTCAAGCAATCATGCATTAAGGCACAAATCCATCCTATCTCACTTCATGCACTTAAGCCGCACTTGAGACAGGCGTCTGGTCGCCTTGGGCTCCTTCCATAATCAGTGAAGCAAAATCAGAGCTGAACTGCATTTCAGGCAGGCTGCGTTCCTCTCTGGACACACCTCCAAGCCTGCCTTAGGGTGATGATATAGTGGTGGGATAGATCTGAGCCTGGTGGCACAGAATTAAGTCAGTCTTTCTTGTGGAGCAAGGAAAGGGGGGAAAACTGAAAACAACTGCAAAGGTAGAGGTACGTTGACTGACCAATCTTCAGGGGGAAAGCTTGACTATCATAATCCCTGGGTCTCAGTAGTGGCCCCTCTAAAGGCTGTCAACCCTATATTTTCCTGCAGTGTTCTCCTAGTCCCACCCCAGAGTTGCTCAGCACATGCAAAAATTCCCTGCCTTCTCATTCAAATGGGTCTTTGCATGTGCAAATCACGCGTGGGGAACTGAAGCAAAGGCTTCACTCCTGGGCAGTTACCCCTACCTGAGTACGTTTTGGTATTTGATTTTTAGCTTGATTTCCTAAAGAAGCAGGGTTTGAGACCCTGTGTCAGCCTTCAACTTATTCCCTTGTCCCTTCTCCATCCTCCTCTGTCTTTGGAACAGTGACAATGGAGAATTGACACTGGTCAATGGCACCCTGAGGAAGTTGGAGGAGGTGGAAACATCCCAGCTAGCTAAGTCTATGTGTCTTTTGGAAAGCAATCCCTTAACAGAAAAGACAGACAAATCTAGGCCTTCCCGAGGAGCACTGACAGGCAGATTCACTTATGATCTCTTGGACAGCAGCCGGCCTGGGCACCACTGCGTGCATGGCTATGTCTGGAGTGTCACAGCAGGGACAAGCAGATGCCCAATTAAAAGGTAGCGGAGTTACTACCTTTTGCTTCCCCAAAAATATTTCCCTTGGGAAAAGAAACCTCCACAGGAGCTGGAAGCCTCCAAAATTTGCATGGTTTAAGTAGACCATTTGCTCCAGAAAAACAACTGGGCTGAGGCAGTCGCCTTGCAGGACTCAACAGAGCCAGTGTGGGTTAGGACGGGGTTGGATCGCTGCCTGGAGAAAGCTCAGCAGAAGCGGCAGTTCTCTCCCTGTGAATCACCAGTGGCCGGGAGCAGTTCAGCGGATTGTCACTGTCGCAGAAATCCACCGGTGCTGGCTTTGGGTGTTAGCAGCACCCAATGACAGGGTGGGTTTTGCTTATTTGCTGCTTAGGCCACCCTGGCAGGGCTTGTGCCTTGCAGCTCACAAATAGAAAGCGGAACGGGAGGGCTTTGTAAATGAAGGAAGAGTGCTTGGAGGAGCAGCGTCATTTCCAAAGGCTATTTTCCTGTGGCTGTGTAGTCCCACAAAGCGGGAACTTTTCCCAAGATCGATAGTTGTGCTAGTCATAAACTGGTGCCCAGTGTGGATTCTCTGCTGTCTGATCCTGTGCATGGCTATGTATGTCCTTATCCCCTGTGTGAGTGGGGTGGGGGGGTGCTCCTGTTCCTCTTGTCGGTCATGGGTTTTGAATTTCTAGCAATATAGCATACCTGTCTTGTCTACCCATTTGTCCAACTAGGTTGAAACTGTCCAAGATCAGAAACGAGGAGGGAAACACACAGCCAGCCAGTTTGCCTAAGCACCCTTATCCTTAAGAAACTGGGCTGAGAAATAAATGAAGACATTCATTTAAATAAATTCATAAAAATAAATTGCCAGACATGGGCAATTAATAAGGTAATTACTGAGTACAAATGAGAGTACAAACTGTGAGAGCAGATACGTGTGACTGATCTGATGTTTCTCTACCAGCCTGACCATTTTCCTATCTGGGTTTTCCTGACTGTCGTGGAATAAAACAAGGAGTCTGTCTTGTAACTGCAGGGCTACGGAGCCATTGGTTCCCAGGGGATGTACAAGGAAGAACAAGTGCCCCAGAGAGGTCTTGAGGTCTTACTCCCTTTCCTAAAATGTTTAAATGGCACAATCCCTCTTATGGCTTAAATCCAAGTTCAGGGTGGCTACCTGTCAGCAAAGCAAGCATCAGTGATTCCAAGTCTTTTAGTGAAAGCAACATCCAAATGAAGTATGGGCACCCACCACGAGGAATTCAGGGATTTGTAGGCATCTGTACATAAGCGCATCAGTTCTGGAAAGATGCTGAGCATAATGATTTCAGCATAAGGTCAAGAACCAAACTCTTAGCTCCTCTTCCTGCTCTGCCACCAGCTCGCCCCATGTAACTGCTGTCTCCCCGTTACCCTGTCCGTAAAGCGGAGGTATCAGTCCTTCCCCTAATTTGCAGACATGTTGAGTAGCAGGTTTAATCAAAGTCTGCAAAGAGCTTTGAGATCCTTGGGCTAAACTCTCTGGAGAAGGGCACTGTTATTATTTATGCATCACTTTGTTCATCAGGAACAGGTTTGGGCTATTATTACAGCGATGTCTATCAGTGCCAGCGGAGGGGTAGGCCCTTAGCATTGTTGTTCTGTTTTGACAGTGCCCATAGGTGGGTCGTCGCTACAAATCAGCACGGAAGGCTCCAGAGAGCCTGTGTAGGCAGATGGGTGTAACTGTAAGGGAAAGTATCTAATTGTGGATTCATCTGTGCGGTATGCAAATGACACCGATAATAAGGAAAGCATTGTCTTCTTAAATGAGCCACGGAGCATCTCAAATGTTATCAGAAGATCTTGAAGCTCTTGACAAAAGCAGCGATAAGTGCTCTGCAGCTGGTCCTCTCTTAAACTTTCAGCTGCCTTCATATTTTCTGTCCAGAGGTTTTCTGGGTAAGAATTTGACTCCCTGGTCAAAACAGAACTTTGCTTTAAATTTTGTGGGTAGAAGAGGGAAAGGAGGGGATGTTTGTTAATGCTAAGTAGCCTGGTCCATAAAACAGTTTTGGGAGGAAGTTTTGGTTTGTGATAACAGTCTGGAGAATAAATAATTCTTTGTTTTATTGGCTGTCATTCCTGGTAATACTGTTCCCCAGAGATGTACTCTAGTCTGAGGCATTCCTCAGATGCCCTGATGATTTGCTTTCTATGGGTTACTTCCATCTCTAGTTAGGAAGAGGCTAGGAAGCTAACTTCTCAAATGCACAGTTCTGTTTCTTCATCGGAATAACAGGCTGGCTGTGCTAAATCAGTGCCACGCTACTCCTTGTCCACGCAGTTTGACCGGTACCTTGCAAACCCATTCCCTCCTGCACATCCAAGGATATGCAAGGATATACCAGGATATACCTACTTGCTTCGAAAGTTATCCATGGTGCTCAGGACCTTTGTCAGCTCCGACTCGAGATTTTCCTGCTCATAGTTGAGTGCCTTCATCTCTTGATTCATTTTGCTCATGTACTGATCGTAGATGGCCTTGATATCTGATTCGGAGTGGGAATTGTCTTGATCCTTCAGGAAATTCCACCGTGTTGTCAGGATCTTGTTCTGTTGCTCTAGGCACTGGACCTGCCGAAGAAATTTCAGAGACTTCAGCAACACCAACAGCTGATAGCAAAGCTGACCGAGTGCCTCTGGTCTGGAGACCTCTGGAGTAGCTGCTGGACCTAGCTGAGATCTCCAGGTGAGAACAAGAAACCCCCTAAAGATCAGGCCTGAGGATGGAGGGCTATAAGGACTTGCAGAGGTTTTACACATTACATGCTACTTAATTTCTTAATAGATCATGCTCACATCAAAATGAAAGAGCATCTCTTATTAAGTCATTGAAAAATAACAACTGTTCAGTGCCAGTCCCCTTTACCTCCAAACATATTGAAGTAAAATCTGAGAATCCACTACTGATCGTGCATAGATGTAGTGGAATTCTGATTTTACTACCTCAGAGTGGCACAAATTCAAAACATCAGGAAAGATAACTCCTTTCAAATCTGTAGGATTACACCATGGCAAAGTCTGAGCGGTGAATCAGAGTCCTGGGTTGTATTGCAAAGCAAAGCAGCAGAGACAAGAACTATGGGAACTCTAGAGCGTAAGTGAAATAATTAGGCTCCATGTGAGGTCTCTGTGTGCCTGTCTGCTTAAGAGAGGATACATTGCATTCTCATCCACCCACTGTTCAAATCTGGCACTCGTCTTTCCTAATACAATCTGGACAGTAATGCTCAGTGTTCAACAGTTTTCATCTTCAAAGCTCTTGACTAACTTTAATTAATTATTTAATTGTTACTTCTCTGTCTCATTGCTCTGTGAACAAAACCAAACTCCTTCAGCTGCATTTTGACTGGTGATTTCTGAGCTGTCAGTTGCCTCCAGAAACCTTCAGTCATGAAGATGATGTAATGCTGATAGAAGGTATAGCTTCAGCGATGCCTTGTGCAATGAGAGCAGTGGAGTGCAGGAGGCTGTGTAAGTTCTTGTGGCCACAAGCAGCATCAACGAATTGAAGAGACAGAGTTCCCTGCTGCTGAGCACTTCACAGATGCACATGGTGAGAGGCAGCATCTTTCCCAAAGAGCTGCTTATCTGAACAGAGAGAAGTGGGAGCATAGTGCAGCCAAGCAAAGCAGTTCTCAGATGTTTGCAGTCTGTTATTAGCAGAAGGGGTAGGAGCTTTAAGATCTGCCAGGTCTCGCTGTTAGAGACCTAATCCTTTTTTCCTGATAACATAGTACATGTCTGTAGACATCAAGCTGGTAGTCCAGTCTGGTGACTGTCTGCTCTGTCCTGGCTCAAAAACAGTGTCACATTCTGTGTGCATGCGTGAGGCTGTGTACCTTCAGGGTGATGCTGTGGCGGAGCCAGAAAAGGGCATTACAGGTGGCATGAGGAAGTGGCCTCCAGGGCTACCTGTCGACAATTGGGCCATTTGTTCTCTCCATCTGAGGCATCTTAGGGGTTGCAGTAGGGCTTCCCTCAGTAAGACTGTGGTCAGCAGGGCTGGGATCAACCTGCGGGATTGGCTGTAGAGAACTTCTCATTTTAAGGCAGCTTCCCCATTTGCTACTAGAATAGTAAATGGTTGCATTGGCTGCTGTTCTACGTCTATCTCTGACCCTCAAATCAAGTCTCAGTTCCTGACCTTGCTCCTAATGGTTTGTTGCTCTTTTTCCCCCTTAACTTTTCAATTTCTTTCCTGTTCTCAAACCATACACATCCGCTGGGCTGAACTGTTTTCATCTTGGCTTCTCATACAGCATCCTTTCCTGCAAAGTCTTTTAACGTGAGCTTTGCAGCAGAATAATCACCCAAATCTGGCCTCGTTTCCTGGAAGACCATGACTGAACACAGAAGTGACCAAAGCATAGTCCTTGGAAGTCTCTGCATCTGAGCTGCTCAGGGTAAAGGCAGAGCCTCAAACATGGACTTCGTTCCTCGGCTATTCCTTGTCTTTCACCTGGACATATCTGGATCAAATGGAAAGGAAATACTAGCAGATCTGGAACAGCCTGCTGGAAACCCATCAGCAGCAAGCTCCTGAAGTCATTGTTGTCAATTATCTGAGGAATTAGCTGCTCAGGCTTGAGACCATCTGGATTCCCGATTAAAAAGACAAGTTCTCTGTGACAAGGAAGTGTCATTGCTTTCTTCTGGAATGAGAGCCTGAGGCAGATGGTTGAAGTTTACCACTTACGTGCCACTTGAAGCTGCAGCCTTCAAAGCTAAATGCAGAAGCTGCAAGTGCTGAAGACAAAGCCACCTAACTAAGGTGGAGTATTTGTATCTTCTGTCCATCGGGCCCATGCTTATCGGCAGGCCACCAGGTTGGGCTTATCGTGAAATCTGGAGCCTCTGTCACTTCTTCCATCTCTGTTTGCACGGAACAGGCTGGTGCCTGTGGTCTGGCTTAGGTACGTATTGTCACTGTGTGGTCTTGCCCCATCTCCCCTACTCCCATCCTTTCTCCTGAGGTCTGGTTTCTGAGCAGGGCTGGATGTATATGTACACATCCCTCTTGTTCTGGATAGTCAGAGGACCAGGCCAGCAGCGCATGCAACAAAACCTATCCAGGTGATTTCCAAAGCAGTTTTTTTCTAGCTTCGCATTGCCAAAATCAGTGCTTAGAAAAGCACAGATGCAGAGGTTGCCTTGCTTCTCCATGCAGGGTCAGCCCCCTGGCACCACCACCCTCCTGTTTGCACATGTAGGTGTGGTGGGTACACAACTATTCAGTTGGGATAGATGCTATGGGAGATGGTCCCCCCCGCCCTTCTCCTTCCCACTGTGAACTCAGGTCCTCTTAGAGGTAGACTTAAAGGAAATAATAATAAATAAATAAAATCCCAAGCTGTAGTAGCTTGGCATTGAGAGCCTGTATTGTAGACTGCAGTGAAGCAATCCTCCTAGGAGATTACCATCTGTTTACAGAGCACCAGGGCTTTGCAGAAACCTGCCTCGGCTGGATGAGTTGTTTTCCTTTGAGAAAATCTTCTGCCTTCTCATGGATCTTAAGAGATGAAAGCGACACTTTCTTGGCTGAGTGTACAACCCCTCACGGTAAAAACCACAGAGGAGGGAGGTGTTGGGGGGGATCTCCCTTGCCCACTGTGCACCTACGGGGATGAATTTCCAGCTGTCTCAGCAGCCAGAGAAGAATTTGAGCAGCCACCTTAGTCAGTGTCACTGCTCATGGCTGTCTGTCCACTATGGGAGCCAAGGCCTGCTCCGTCCGGCGCCGCGCCTCCGCCGCCCTGCCTGTGCTCAGGGAGGGCCAGGTCCCTGATGGCGGAGCTGCCCGGCCTCCCCAGGGGCCCGGGGGGGTGACAGGCACAGTGAAGGAGATACGCAAGCTGCCCGATGCTGCTGACCACAGATGTGGCCCAGCTTTACCTAGAGATGATGCTAGCCCTTGTTAAAAGAGATAGCACCAAAGAAATAACTAATTGGGTAATTAGCCTGATATTCAGAGCCTGGCAGTGGCTAGCTGAAGGCCTCCAGAAGGAGGCCCCTGCCAGACTGGTTAGTGTTTGCTTCCCCACCACCATCCTCATCCCCACACTGCACCGTGGTCCTCAGCAGCTCACCTTACCTTCTCGATTAGGGTCACAAACTGGTTGTTGAGCAACTTGATGTCCTCCGTCTCCTGCTGCCGCATGGCTTGGAAGTCGGTGTCGATATCAAGGTGCACGGGAGCCAGGAGCCTCCCGTCGATGGAGAAGTAAGAGGAGCACTGGTATCCGCCATCTCCGTGGAGGCTGAGAGAGCTGTAGCCATTGCTGGCCACGCCGTTGGGGCTGCAGCGGCCCAGGCGATCTGGGGACGTGCTGGCTGCTTTTCCTCTGCTCATCTTCCCTGACACCTCCCAGGAGGAGAGGGAGCCACTAGTGAAGGCTTTGCAAGGGTTAGTCATGCTCAGCTTGTGGCTCTGCAGCTCTAGGGGAGGAGAGAGGAGGGAAGGGAAAAAAAAAAAAAAAAAGAGATGAAGTTTTCTTGCTGCTGCTGCCTCAAAGGGAAGGAGAGTAGTGGCACGCTGAGGAGCTTGGTCGGCTAATTCCTGTCTCCTCAGCTCGTGGGTTGGCTAATAAATTACAAGCACCTGTTCTCCTATGTTCATTAAACGGAGGAGGGTGTAACCGTTGATGTAATCCAGATCAACCTGTTGGCTTCTCTTTTTTTTTCCTCCTCTCTCTGTACCCTCCTTTCTTCAGGAGCTTGTTTGTGTGGTGAGGGCATAGGCACTCGCAGCAAAAACAAATCACTCACAGGTAATTCGCCGGGCCCCAAGCGGCTGCTTTCCTCATCCTTAAATGGTGAAGAAAGCAGTCAAAGGAGCTGGGCTGCTGCAGGCTCGGGGAGGACGGCTCTGAGCCTGGCTGCTGCCATCGTGCTTGGCTCACGGAGCCCGGGTTCAGCCCATGGCTGGTCTCCAGCCAAAGGGATTGTGATTTTTTTGGGAGTGGGGAGTGTTTGGCTGAGGAAATCATAAAGGAGTCAGAATTTGCTAAGGGCAGGAGTTTGGAAACGTGTCTCAAAGTCGTCATAATTAGACTTGCTCATGGTCTTCTGTTGACCACGCAGGTGCATCACACAAGCTTCTGATGGTCTGAGTGTTTTAGGGGTGATAGGTCTGGTCTGGAGACCCCGGGTGTGTGGGCCAAGAGTCCTTGAGGTCATTTGGTCATCTGCCTTGGCAGCAACAGGGGCCTTCAAAACCTGTAGACACCAAGCTGGATCTTAAAAGTGCCCATGTCCGTCTTTGACACCTGCGTTTCCCCTCCCCGAAAGCTGTGTAAAAGCTAACTTTGGAGACACCAAAAACCACTCTTTTAATAAATTCTAGCCTGCTGAGGTGGCACGCCCTTAAATACTTGTTTGGACCTAGGTGTATAAACCAACGTTGGACACGGCTCTCTTGAAAGCGTTTTCCTGCTTTAACTCAGTTTCTCATGTGAAAAAGCAGGACAGGAGAACACCCACTTCTGCCTCCTTTGCTTTATTAGCATTGCAGCGTTCTCAGGAAAGGGGATGGTCTTCTCTGCTCAAAATCTGCAATTTCCATTTTGTGGGAAAGCTGCTGTTTTACGGGCTGCTTCTGCCCTGCGTTGGAAGGCAAGCTGGGAATTTCCCTGCTGAATGAAGTGGGAGAAAGCTTGGGTCTGTCGCAGACCTGCTTCAACAAGAAACGTGTCTGATGATAGTAGGAGTTTTTTGGCTTTAAAAAGGCTTCACAGGGAAGCTGACCCATTCTGGTAGGGCTATCCTTTTCTTCAAGCGTAGTTTCAGTGCTTTGCCAAGAACAGTGTGCTTTCCCAGAGGCACGTCCATCTCGCCTCACATGTTTCCTGGGATAATCCATTTGAATACCGAGTCCCTCACTGAATGGATCCGTGTCAAATTTTCCACCTTAATCCCGATGCTTTATTTTGAGGATTAAAATAAAATATATGGTTGAGAGATGACAAAGCTCATGGCTCTCGCAAGGTGAGGTGAGATTATCTCATCGTGGGCTGCTCGTTTGTGGCTTTGCGGTTGCAGGCACATCAGTGTTGCTGATTAGCATCAGGTCACGGGGCCACGTGGCAGGTTTTTTGCTTCATCTTGTACTGAGGGCAGTTGTGATGGCTCCCTAGGAATGATCCCTCCAAGGGAAGGAGATAGAGGTGAAATTAAGCTAGTTCAATTTAATAGCAGCTGGGAGCTGTATTCTGCACGGAGCTAGGCTGGGTACTAGCACGATGGTGTTTCGCAATATCCCAGGGAGTGCTGCTGCAGAGAAAGCGCTGCTGGTCACTGTGTTGGCAACCACATCTCCCTGAGCATCAGTCCCTACTCCTTTCTCCTGCAAGTATCGATCCTTTGTTTCCCTGTTATCTCTTTCTTGAAATGAAACTACTACCACTGGCTCCAGCCTGTAAGATCATCAAGTCTGGCTGAAATGGCATTGTGCAGTGCAGAATGTCAGGGCTTAAAACAACAATAATGAACTTTTGTCCAGACCTAGTTGTAACATTCTGGTTTTGGAGTCCTGGTTCCCGTATAGGATCATGTACCATATCCCATGTCCTCTCTGCTAGGTGCTGCTCAGGTGCTGGAGAGGGAGGTAGGATCATTCTGCCACAGAAAGATGCTGGAGGAAGATGACTTAGGATTAAAGCTCACTTTCATGCTTGGGAAAGGCAGGATGGAAAGCTATTTTCCAGTGGTAGCAATGGGGCCTCTCTACCCTGAGATGAGCAAGGTTTTTCAAAGCTCTGCCTCCTTCCAGAAGGATGGGTATAATTTGCCATAACCCTCTAAGGAAAGTGTTTGCAAGTGGTCATCTCTGCTGGCAGGTGATGTGAGGATATGTGGGAAGAGCTTGTAAAGAGAGGAGTAACTTGCTTTCTAACCTCTCCTTTCTGGGCACCAAGCTGAAGTTCCTGTGCTCCCACCTACTAGGCAGCGGGGTGAGACGGGGACCCAAGCTTGCCCCTTTATGGGAAGACAGTGCTGCTGCTGGCGCTAGGTCCTAGGGAACCCTGATTTCAGTCTAGTAAGGGCATTACTCCTCGGCAGTGCTACAGCAGCCCAATCCTGATCCTGAGATTGATACTGCTCTTTGGTCTTTTAGGCGCACTTAAATGCGGAAGCCTGTGACCCTGTTCCCGGGATGGCGAAGGGAGGGCTGCTTCACACGGTGTGCAGCCAAAGCCTCTCTGCGTGTTTCTCTCCCTTGCTGTCTTCCCTGCCCTGTGGGAGAGGCAGTGCTGAGTCAGGGTGTTTTTTCTCTTCCTGCTGATGTTCTCGATGCTCCTCCTCAGCCAGGTATTTGGTTCAATTTGGAAATGGCTGTTCTCCAAAATCTGGCTTTGAGATTTGGTGCCAGCCATGTTGACTGCTCAGCAAAACAAGCTGAAAAAGGATGTGAAGCAAGGGGGTTGGACTGGATGATCTTCAGAGGTCCCTTCCAACCTCAACCATTCTGTGATTCTGTGAACAGGAGAGGTGGAGATGTGATGAAGATGAGGTGGAGAATATGATAAAGGGTTCAACCACCTCCAGCCAACTGCTGTGTCCTGCTCCCGTGGTGTCACTGCCCGTGTCTGTGCAGCCTGGTCTGGCTTGATCCTGATCCGTTCAGATGAAGGAGCTACCACCCAAAGACGTTGCGTGATCTGAGGGTCTCCCATTTTGGAGATGTCTGCAGCAAGGCAATGCGTTGCTTCGAGCTTGCCGTGTGGTTGTTCAGTAGGTTGAGGTCTGGGGGTGGGCACGGGGCAGCTGAAACCACCATGGGGTCACTTGTGGGTGCTCTCTGTGCAGACAAACCTAGAGTCCTGTCACCTTTCCCTTGGTACATGGAGATTTATCCCAGCCATCTGGAAAAGCACCTTGTAGGGTTATTGGCTCAATATATGTATGCTTAGTGAAATAATTTATATATCAAGATTCCATAAGTAATTGCTGTTTATTAAGTATGGGTAACGTATGAAGCATGAACGGCGAATCAGCATTTGCCCCAAGGAATCAGAATGATTAAGGTTAAGCAAGACAGAGACAGGGCCAAGGGGTGCAGAGAGCCACGGAGGTAATGAGTGGGTCAGCAGGACTTGTTTAAGCCTTGTCAGGCACGCGAGGAGCGTCTGGAGTGGGAGCTGTGTGTATTGAGGCAAATGACACATCACAGGGGAATGGCTGATACCGTGGCCACAGGTAGGACAAGGCAGAGCAGCTGCAGGTTCCTAGTTCCAGAGAGCCAAGTTTGGTCCCCAAAGCTTCAGGTTTAAAACCAAACCAACCAACCGAAAAAAAAAAAAACAACATAGAAGAAGGTCCCTGATTGCTTTTGTTAAATTTGGCCGCTGGCTCTCATCCTGCGACAGCGAAGGCGTTTACCTGCTCGTAGGCTGGAGAATAGGTTCTGGAGACAGCCGTGGGGCTGCAGGCCAGCAGAGGTGGCTTTGTGGCGAGGGGCTTTGATCGCAGAGATGCCTTAGTTCAGCTGTTTCTCAGCCCAGCTCTGTGGTGCCTGGTGGAGAAGGGAAGGTGCCGGGCTGGGCTGGAGGCACGGCCAGAGCAGTGCTGTGGCAGGAGAGCTGGGGACATGCCAGTGACCACAGGGCTGCGTGCTAATTTGGGCCCACGTGTGGTTTGCCATTGCTTTCCTTGTCTGCTGCTGCCTAGCCCTGGGGGGACAGTGATGGGCACTGAGGGAAGCACTGCAGCTGCCTTACCCATGCCGGATGGGGACAGAGTGGCTGGGCAGAGAGCTGCACCCCGGCTGTGGGGCTTCGGGGATGCTGCTCGGGGAGCTTTCCCCAGCTCCGCTTCATCCTTGCACTTCCCCTCTCTTTTCTTTCCGTGCCCATCCAAACTTCTGGTGTCACATTTTCATTCTTTCCTCCTCCTTTCATTCCTTTATGTGCCTGTCCAAACCCATCCACATCCCGTTCCTCCTTCCAGCCTGGTGCCCCCTTCCCTCCTCTCTGATTTCTGGGTGCAACATCGAGTAGCTCTAACTGCCATCTAAATCACTTCCCCAAAAACAGACGTCACTTGCAAAGAATTTATAGAAGGGCTTGGAAGGCAGGACAGGACGTGCCCACATCTGCTTTGCACTCAGGTTTCCAACCCATCTGCTGCACTTTTGCTCATGTAGTTTCCAGGAAATGTCAAGTTTTGAAAGAAGAAAAAAAAAAAAAGTCAGGCTAATTAAGTGGTGGTGACATCACTCGTTTCTGCTCCAGTGCTGCAGCCTCTTCCCTTCCCGCCGTGCAGAGCGGCTGGGTGATACCGTCCGTGCCTAGGGCTCTCCCCTGGGCAACAGCATCCTATCATCTCCAGAATAAAGGGACGTGGTTTCATCTCAGAAACCGCTGCTTTTTCAGTCTGCTGAAGACTGTTCCAGAATCTGTGAATCTCCACGTGTCCTCAGCTGTCCATCGTCACCGGTCCCAGTGCCAACCAGTGGGCTCTTTGAGCCCACTCTTCAGAGCTCTGTCAGGAGCCTGGAGGTTGCCTGGCTCCTTTCTAATAACCTGTCCTGTTACTTTGGCAAATGGCTTCTCCTTTCTCCTTGTCCCTGCTTGTAAAAAAAGGCATAAACGAAACAGTGTGAGGATTTACTGCTTCGTGTTTCTCAATCCACACTTGGGCAAATGACTTCATTCCTTTTAGACAGCACCCAGTATCCACCACTCTGATTACAATCTGGCTCTGTGCTCTTGTGTCACTTTTAATTAGGCATTTTGTTTCTGCATTGTGTGTCATTCTCACATGGTTTGCAGCATAAATAATGATGCATTGTGTTTCAGTGGGTACTGCGAGCCTTTAGCTCTTAATGAGGTTGCATGGATATTTATGAAGCCATGTACCTGTTTTGCAACATGCAGGTTGCAAGGCTAAAACATGCTGGGATCTTTCTGCGGAGAGAGAGAAGACCTAAGACACCAAGGTGATAGTTGGTAGGTGGGCATCTGCCTTGGGAATTGCAGAAACCTGTAATTTTGCCCCAAGGTGGGGATTGTTGGCTCTGATCAGAGCAATCCCAGCCTGCAGCAGCTCCTCTCATAAAATCAGTGTTGCAGAAATTTAAAGGAAGCCAAAAAACCCTGATGAGGGCACATGAGGCAAGGTGTCTTTGGGGGTGTCTCATCCCTCTGCGAGGACTGGGGCTCCTGCTACTTGTGTCCTCAGGTGGGAGCCGTGGGCTGGGATCAAGGCATGATGAGAGTGGGAAAAGAAGGGGACGGTGTCACTGCTTGATGAGGCAGCTGTGGTAGCACAGGCTGGGAACAAGGAGATGTGGGACCCCCAGAAGATAGGGTGAGAGCTGCTTAAGCTGCCTTCTCCAGTGCCTCCATGCCCCTCACTTGCACCTGCTTTGTGCCTGCTCTTTTCAGAGGCCATGTGCCCAAACCATCAGGCAAAAGATCTCTTTTTACTTTTTTTTTTTTTCCAGCTGCTTACATTAACTGCATCTCAGTCTCCCTTACTTCCCACCTTGTGCCACCAACACCTTTCTGGAATGAAGGCAAAGAAGTCATCCAGCCATGCCCACACCTTTCCACAGCTCTCCTCGGGGCGCTTTGTCGTGCTGCACGCTTTGTAAGTGATGCCACCCAGCGCTCCTCGGCACGGGCAGAGGCACCGGGCACGGCACGGCAGCTCCTGGTCACTGCTTGCTTGGCTGCAGAGGGGCAGTTGCCGTGTGCGTGGTTTTGGTGCTGTGTTACCTCTGGGGCCAGTTAGCTCCCGGACCTTCCTCTTCGCAGCTCAGCATGTGGTCGGGAGCTGCTTGCTGTCCCGACATGTCTGCAAGGGAAACTTTGGCACCAAATGGCGTGCCCTGTAGCGTAGCTCAGCAGGTTCGTACCACGCACGCTGCGCAGGCACGGGCCCAAGTCAGCACCTTGAGGCAGAGAGAGGAATCGCCCCCTTCTCTCGCTCCGTCTTGGCTTTGGAGGGCAGTTACGGTGTGGTACAGCTGGGCTGTGTGTGCACATGCAAAGGCCCCATGCATCTGCACGTGCGTGCGTGTGTGAGGATCAGGCCAGTGCTAAGCCCAGGAGGAAGCCTGTAATCCGTGTTAAATCTGGTACCTGATCTGATTCACCCTGATTTTAATTCCTGGGGTCAAATTCTACGCGACTGATTCATGCCTGGTGCATGCCTGGTGAATGCAGTAAACTGGGAGCTCAGTCCTGCCTTGAATGGCCCTCAAAAAGCTTTTCTATACCAGGTGAAGCTCTGCTCAACCCTCTCGCTGCAGGCAAAGGGCCGTGCGTCCTGCAGTATGTGGGAACAAAGCATCCTCAGCATCGCGGAGAGCTGCTCCCAGTCCTAGCACAAGCAGTGCTGTTTTGCCTTTTCTCCCATTTCTGCCAAACCTCTCTCCTCCCTCGCTGTCCTCACGTAACGTGGAAGCCTGCCACAGGCTGAGCTGGTGGCTGGTGGGTGGTTTTGGGGTTGCTGGTGGGTGTCGGGAGGGGCCTGGCTGGGTGCTGGGGCTGGAGGAGGTTTCTGTGAGCAGCTGGCATGGCCCTGGGTAGCCCCAGCTCCACGCAGCACTGGGGTTGATCATCCCTCCCCTCCCACATACCCGGAGAGGCTCGCTTGGGTGAGATCACTCAGTGATGACAATAATAATTAGATGTAAAATTTATTGATTATGGGGATACATGACACAGACCTGCCACACCCTCTGCTGCCATCAGCACCCAGGGCTTGGCTCCCCGTCGGGTCCAAGGCTGCAGTCTTGCCCTTTGCTCTTACTGTAAAACCTGATACCAGGCCCTTAGCTGGGAAAGGACTAGAGGAAAAGGGGCTTTGCACTCTTCCTTTGGCTTTCATCTGGAAGTCGTCAGGTTTGTTATATTTAGGTTAAAAGGTGAGCTCCGGAAAGTTTTCATTAGACAGATGTTCTGCTGGCCAAGGTATAAATACTGCGATAAAATATGGGGCCAGTGTGGCAGCAGGCAGCTGGGAAGTACTGGAGCCCAAGTCATGGGAAGGGATTTTCTGTTTTACGGTCCTAGGACAAAGCACTTACATCCCCCTGAGAGCCGAAATGGCCCCTCTGGAGACAAAGGTTATCATTTAATCTTCATGATTATAGCTGTAATAAAATACTCATAACGAATTAATCATTTGAATATTATTTACCTTTGTTTTTCAGCTGTGACTCATCCATGGGGAGATCCTTCCCCTCCCTGGCTTTATCCCCTTGCCTTTGGTGACTCTTTCCTGCTTCTCAGCCTTTCACAAAACCGTTTGGGCATTCGCAGGCTGAGCTGCAACTTCCATTTTTGTGCACTGAGCACGTAAAATGCCTGCAGGTCCATGCAGGAAACGTCCCTGCTGCGGATGGCCCCAGTGCTCGGCCAGGAGAAGCTGCCTCTGGTGGTACAAACCACCCTCTGTAGCAGGAGAGCAGCGTGCACCAAATCTGCTGGAGTTTTTGCAATCTAACGTGCCGAAGATTCAAATAAATATTGACAGCCGCTCGTCTGCTGAGGCGTAGCTATGTGCTCAGGGAGCGGAGGGAGGCAATCTGGGTTTTATTCCTGCCTCTCCCACGGACTTCCTGTCTGCAGGACAGTTTATCTCTCAAATACTGCGTACAGCTCCATGTTGTTCTTTGTTGTTTTTCTTCCTTAGGAGCCTGTATTAGGCAACAGATCTGTTTGGACAGCTTTGATTTTGCGAAAGATCTTGGAATTTGTAATTGGGGCCGGAGGCTGCAGAGCAGCTTTGTTCCCACCTAGTCACCGGGGTGAAGATGGTTATTTGTATTGTGGTAGCTATTAAGACACCCAGTTGTCGTCCCTAATTAGGTTGTGCCAAGGGCTGTACAAACAAGGGTGATTGAGGATGGCTGTCATGTTGGAAGCTTCGTATTTTGGGAGAAGTCAGTCCTTAATCCTTCCTGACCGTGGAGACGGAGCATCAGTTGGTGTAAGCTGGTGTTGTGCCGCTGACTCTGCCCAAGCTGTGTCAGATGAGGCGAAATTTTGATAAGAGCATTTCTTCTTGGTGACAGTGCAAGACTGTTTCTCTCCTTCCCTGCTCCATTCGCTTTGCTCAGATTACAATGGCGTTATCCTTTAACCGAGGCGTGGATCAGGCCCACAGCCTCCTGTAGCAATGCAGAGTACTGCTGTGCTGCTGATACCCGCTCTGAACGGCGTCTGTTAGTTTGCAATTGAGTTAATTAAACAGGAACACAGGAAGATCTCACGCCACATGCAATCTCATCGCCACAGGCTGTAGCAAGCAGGGATAGCAGGGAGAAACGTCCCTCTCCAGCGGCTCAACGTGCTGGTCGAGGTGCAGCCTCCATGGGAAGGGTTAAACAGCTGATGGCTGGCTGGAGGCTGAAGAAATACGGCTGGAGGAAGGACCGCTGTGTAATTACCCTGTATTTTTGTGCTGGCCAGCGTGTATTGCTGGCTTGAGATGGGTGGATTCTGCTCTGCCCCAGCGTGCCCGCTCTGTGCCGTGTGTGTACCTGCAGAGGTCAGATCGGACCAGCTGTTAGCAGCTGGAACTGACCGACAGATGCAACAGGCCAGGCTCAAAATGTTGTCGTGTGTCGTTCTGTGGGGACAAAACTTGGGTTTTCCGTTCTCTTCTGAGAAACACCGTTTCCAGAAAAGCAGAGCCCAGCATTGGCAGGACTGGCAGTTTCACCTTGGCTCTGAGAATTGCAATATTTTTGTTTGTTTGCTTGTTTTCCTTGAGGCTTTAGCTGCAGGAGTGACTCTTGACTTTCATGTAAAAATTATCCGTGTAATTATGATTATACATAATTATAGCTATATTTATAGTTATTCCTTCATGATTTCTTGTAATCATCAGATCTTGTAATTTGGGGGAGAGGGGAAAAAGCAGCATTAAATGCATGTAAAGGAGGCTGGAGAGGGGAGAAAGTCCATAGCTTGAATGCCTCCCCCGTGCGTCAGGCACAGAGAGCTTTTGCTGATGCCTTCCCAGGCAGGATCCGTGCAGCCTGCCTGCACGGGCTGGGTGTGCTTGTTTGTCCAGGAGCTCGTGGCAACGGGCAGCAGTTCCCATAGCAGCAGCCGCAGCGCAGGGTGTGAACGCTCCTTGTGCAAACGGGGCAGGAGGCACACAGGGCTCAAGCCGGGGGGCTGGGGAGCCCCACTGCTGTGCTGAGCAGGTGGAAAATAAAGCAGGGAGGATCCAGTGACAGCAGCTCCTTTGGGGGTGCAAGGAGCTCCGCTGGCAGCTGGTTTTGTGCCGTTATCTAAAAACCTTTGGGTTTGGGTTGCCTTTTGTGCGTTTCAGGTAGCAGGACTGGCACGGCCCGTTCTGGGCTCGAGGAGCTGCTTCCCAGCAGTGGATTACGTGGCCAGCAGCAGGCAGCGCTCCAGGAGCAGCGAGGGGCCGAGCCGAGGGCTTTCCAGACAGGCAGGGTGAGGAGCAACGGTGAGGTGGTGAGGTGCAGCTCCTGGAGGCAGGGCAGGAGCTTGCTGGAAGCCTCGTTGTTAACACGGAGCTGGCTCTGTCCCCCTGGGCAAGCAGCCTCCGGCTGTTCCTGCGGGTCCTGTGGTGCCCCCCCTCAATACTAAGACTGCCCAGCCTCATTGCAGAAAGGAGAGGTGTAGCTGTGTAGTTCAGGTGAGACCCATCACAGCAGCTTCCAGCTCTGATGGAGACATGACTTTGCAGTGCGAATGGTGCCAGTGCATGACCTCTGCGATTTGCTGAGGGCATTGGAGCAGAGTGAGGCCACAGGAGCGGTTCAAGGTCTCCAGAAAAGCCACTTGATTATGAAGAGTCTGAGGATTCATTTTATCCAACATAAGGCCAAGAGGGTGGTGACTTAACATTAACAGGAAAATCCTACCAGGTTCAAGGGAGCTGTTCCAGTGCTTCGGAAGTGGGCAGTGGCAGAAAATTAAAGACATCAATTAAGCAACCTCAAATTAGGCACAATGCCCTGAGTTATAGCAGGAGGGTTCCTGCTGCAGGGTAATGAACTGTACCAAGGTACCAGCCTCTGTAACAAATGAATCCTTCAAATCACCAGCCGCCGTCTTTTAGAAAAGTTGCTTTCAAGCTAGCAGGCGGATGAGCTGTGGCGTTAGTGAGCTTTATCACCTGAGTGACACAGGAAGTACAAATCTAATCCTTCAGGTTCAATAAGCACCATGACTTGTGTCTGGGCATCTGTACATCACATACAGTGCCTGCAGTTGGGGCAGTAAGAGAACAAGTTCCCTCTGGAGCAATCTCTCAATATTCCTATGAGTTGTTGATGACCTGGAGACTTTTGTCACTGATGCTACTCTAGGAGCCAGCTCCTGAAAGGGGGAGCTGTGACTGCAGCGTGGGGGAGATCTTCAGCGTGGCAGCTTTATTGGCATTGCATTTGGGTGTTGTTATCGAGAATAACAGCTTGACGGTGTCGTTCTCTGATGGCACCATGAGTGCCTTGTCATTCTCTTCTGATACCCCAGTCATCAGACCACCAAAACACTGCTGGTCGTTAAGACACTAACTAATTTATGACTCAGTGCTGAAGCACTTCGGAGCAGTAATCACAAACTAGGACTGCGCTGTGCAAACACAAAACCTAAGGGCACTCCCTGCTCCAGAAAGCTTTCAAACCAAACATTGCAATCTAAGCACACAGCAAGAGATAGCCCACGGATATCGACTGAGGGTGAGGAAACGACAGACACTGAGCGGCATAATAACGTGTTCTTAAAACAATTTTACTCATTTGTAAAGACTTCTTCCTCTTCCTTTAGGATGTGGCCACATTTGATTCCCCCCACGCCCCGTTTCAGGGCTGGAATTTTAAACTCGGTACACTTAAAGAAGGATTTTCAGAGGGTTTTGTCACTTGTGACTCTGGTGAGCTTTGTGAACGCTGGTGCACAGCGACAGGATGTTCCTGGCTTGGGTGTGCAGGGGCTGGCTTGTTGTCACACCAAGCAGAACAGTCACAGTGTCAAAGCATTCACTTCCCCAAAAGGGTGTTTAACCGGTCCATACAGTGTCTTCAGTGTTACCCAACCAGAATCCCCAGGGGTCATTCGAATGGGCTTGGAAGCATTTACTGGTCCCTGCGGTTGTGAAAGAATGCGGTGTTGTCGTGGCATCTCAGCAACACAAAGAAACTCTGCCTGTGACAGCCAGGATCACAGGATCCTGCTTTGACTTAACCTGGCTTGAAACTGGATTTAAATGGGGAACGTTCGCATTGCAAGTTGGGTTGTGATGAGGAGGGGGGATCTAAACGGGCTAGCTGCAGAGCTGGGGAGCGTACACAAGCGTGGTACGTGAGGCTTTCCTGCTTCACTGGTGCACTGCCAGGGCTGCAAATGGTACAGAACAGAGAGCTTGAACTTCGAATGGAAGATAGACTCATCCTCACCTAAAATCAGTAGTGTTGCACGGTGGTAATTACGATTAGAAAAAATGACTTTTCATGGATCTGGCCCTTGATAGCACAAAGCAGGGTGAAGTTCAGCTCTCTGACTGCTGAACGGGTGTTTCCTTTGAGGCTGCTGGGAACAGCTTTGCCTTTATGATAGGTTATCTGACAGCAGGGTTGTATTTTACCTGGCTGGATTGCTTTCTGGTTTGCATGTCGTGTTGTGCAAAAGTCCTGTCTGCTGATGTAGGGGAGTTGAGGCTGGAAAGCAGCCTGATAAAATCCAGCAGCTAGAATTTGCCTTGGTGGGAGTTGTTCTTGCCTAGCTGTAGAACTCTTAAATGGTACTTTCAGATTCAATTCCCGTCCTCTCAAGACAACCCAGAGGAGTTGCAGGAAAGCAGCCTGTCTCTGTGAACTCAGAAGTATCTTGAGCCAAGTAACATAGCTGGAGACCTCTGCCTTGTTGCTGTCTGCATACAGATGAAATGAACCATAGCTGGTCTGCAGCAGCTATCAGGTCAAGTATAGCTGGGTATGTGTAACATGGAAGTTTGCTTTACGCTCAGTGAATCTTTTTTTTGATGATGGAAGCTGAGCCAGCTTTCAGGGCAGGGAGGAATCTTGCCTCATATGTCTCTGTCGGGCTCAGTCTCCCCCTTTCCCTTTTTGAAACAGAATTTCCTTTTCATAGCTGGGATCTCCATTCAATTTCTGTTCTCCCCGCAAAGAAGGAAGTACATAGTTTGAATGGGCTGTGGCCAGAAAATACAGCCAGCACTATCTTACTGTCCTGATGAGAGGAAGATCTGAAGGGTGACACATTCAGGCTAGCCTTTGAAATCTCCCGGAGGATTTATGACCTGATAGCAAAGAGTTCTATCCCGTCAAGGCTAGTAAAAATGCATAAAGCCTGTAAAACTGTTTTTTTATGTCTCTGCTGCTTCTGCATAGCAACGCTGAAGTTAAAGCAGAAATCTCTCCTTTTGAGTCTGGACTGGCACGTTGGGCATTTCCGCACGCAGGGTGCAACCCACTTAAGCCACCTTTATTTTAGAGCTAGCAGGAGAGAGACGATGAAAATGTGTCCAGGGTCAGCTGCAGCATATCTCTCCTGCTACTGCATTTTCCTGCGCGGAGCAGGCTCGCTGGGCGCTGCTGGCAGAGTATGGTGTGTGTGTGTGTGTGTGTCCGAGGCTGCAGCTGGCTTTGGTTGATATTAAACTCAGCTGCACCTTATCTCCTTCCTGCTGTTGCACAGGGGGAGCTGCTTGCTCCGTGGTAGAGTCAAAAAATCAATGTACATTCCCCCTTTTCTCATTTCAGCATCCCTTTATGCAAGGAGGGAGGAACAGAGAAGCCTTGAGGACGTGGGGATTGGACCTGTCCTGTTCTAATTCTCTGCCCAGGTCGCTCGGAAGAGCCCGTGCTTCCTGTCCCTCGGCTGCACATGTGGCAGAGGCAAAGGGAGGCACGGAACAAAGCCAGGTCTGAGCGCCGGGATACGGCGCCAGGTGTGTCCTGTCCCCCTTCCCTGGCCCTTCCCTTCGAGTTCAGCAGGTTGACGGAGGGTGGGAAGGCTGCCAGGCACACCCAGCTCGGAAGGCAGTAAAACGATCCCTCTTTTGCCCTCGAGCCAAGCCCAGCTCTTCTAACGGATAAAAGGAGAAGCGAGTCAGGAGAGCTCACTTGCCTCCCTGGTCTCCAGTACAGCTTTCCTGAGCTTTTGAAGGGTGGGGGATACTGAAGGCACCCTCTGAGCAGCCATGTCCCGGTCTGTGAGTTTCAGCTCTCGCTCTGTGGCAGTCCCAGGGGTCAGCCAAATGCGGGTCAGCACCGTCTCCTCCACCCGTGGAGGAGTGGGTGCCGGCTTTGGCAGCTCCAGCCTCTACAACCTGGGCTCCACCAACAAGCGGATCTCCCTTGGAGGTGGCAGCTCCTACAGCGTTCGGTCTGGATACGGCTACGGTGGCATGGGATTCGGTGGGGGAGTCCCTGGGGGCATTCAGGAGGTCACCATTAACCAGAGCCTCCTGACACCCCTCAACCTGGAGATCGACCCCAATATCCAGCGGGTGCGGAAGGAGGAGAAGGAGCAGATCAAGACACTCAACAACAGGTTCGCCTCCTTCATCGACAAGGTGAGGTGTCGGAAAGACAGTGCTCTGGGGATGCTGCTTAAAAGTAGGCCTTACCCAAAGCTCGCTTAGCTCGCAGTGGGGGGTTCACAAAATGGCTTGGGGTCACATCTTCAGCACCATGGTGTGATTTGCCTGTTACAATCCAATAACTTACTAAAGCCCTGCTTTCATTGCTGTCAGCAATGGATTTTGCCCTGCTTAGGCCAGCTTTATGCCTCCTTTACACGGCCCATAAAATAGGTGCAGGCTTTAAAGATCAATCTGCACCTGAGCCAATCTGCACACCACCAAATTCAGGGAGGAGGGGGCCTCCTGGAGAGGAGTAGACTCAGTGGAACAGATCTTGATGGGCTTACTGTGTTTGTTTGCACTGCCCTGTACCCCTGCAGCTTTGCTATCTCCCACCAATTGATTGTATGTCCTGTGTTGTAAAGTTTGGCTCAGGCATCCTCAAAATGTTAGGAATCCAGACCTGGAGTTTGGTAATTGGCTGACTTTGAGGTTTCTGGACGGCTTCTTTCATGTGTCAGGCAAGCAGAATCTGCTTATCTTTAATTCAAACAAAGCCTTAATGTCATAAGGCAAGCCCCACAGCAGCAATGCTCCCTCTGGTTTTTATCACCCTTCATAATTCAGGTGCTTCCTGTGAGCATTGTGAATTCTTCAGATACCATCCACAGCCCGTCCTCACCCCAAGATCCAAACTCAGCAGTGTCTCCCCTTCCTCATGCTTTTACAAATGACCTCTTGGTTGCTTTTCAGGTCCGGTTCCTGGAGCAGCAAAACAAAATGCTGGAGACCAAATGGAGCCTTCTCCAGGACCAAAAGACTGCCCGGAGTAACATCGCTCCCATGTTTGAGGCATACATCAACAACCTGAGACGTCAGCTGGATGGGTTGTTGAATGACAAAGGGCGTTTGGAGGGTGAACTGAAGAACATGCAGGATCTTGTTGAGGATTTCAAGGCCAAGTAATGTATAATTTAACCTTCTAACGGTACAGTTGAAGTTGACAACAGCTAACAGGTTGTTTGGGAGATTGGCAGAGATGTCCCCAGTTTTTCTGCTAGGGAGGGAGTTTTGTATTGTTTTGTTCCAACCATGAGCTAGGTGTCTAGTCCAGGAGAGCTGCCTGGATTGCTTGGTGTCCCTGGCACCTTGTTCCCACATGGCCTCAGTGGCTCCATCCTCTTGACTCTGCCTGGAGCCTCCTTAGGGATGGCTTCATACTTCTGGGTTGGACAGGCCTGTTTGGGTCTTTAGGAACCCCATCAGAGCTCTGCAGTTTGGCAGGCAGTAGGTGAACTACTGCTTGTTCTGCAGAGAGGTAATGGAGCAAGTGACTTGCAATTTTTAAGCAATTTTTCTGTCCAAATGATGTCTGGGAGGAGTCCCGTGAAGAAAGTAGCCTTTGTCCCAGCCTGTGCCCAACCCAGCTATACAGGGGAATGCCTTTAAAAAAAAAAAAAAAAGGAAAGAAAGAAAAGAGGGAGCTGGCAAACTGGATCAAGCAGGAACTGAAAAAGCATACAGATCTGATAATCCCCAGGGTGTGTTTAGGGAAAGTCAATACCCAGTAATTCCCAAGGAGGTGCACAGGAATTATGTTTTCCCCCAGCGCTGCTCAGTTACTTCTGTTCTTTGCTCATCCACAGTTGCACCTTGCTTCTCCGCAAGGCAACAGCAAGGAGCTGATTTGTACCCAGAGATGTTGTAGCCCTAATTTTAATTGCGTGTCACATGAATGTAAGGTGCACAGGTGCATATTCATCCTTCCAGCTTGGGGGTCCCTGCTGGGAAGCTAAACCCTGTAGGGGAAGGGGAGCAGGAGTTAGGAGTGTAAAAAGCTAGTGCTGCAACAGGAGCGAGGACTTAGTAACTGAAGTTCAGAACCTGCTCCTCCCCATTTATATGAAGAAAATTTCAACTTCTAAGTCAAAATACCTAAAACATAACTAGCCCTGTATATATCTATCGCCTCATTTTCATACATCCAATTTACAGAGCAATTCACCATTTGTGTCTGGGGTAGGGGCGGAGATTTATATGCACAAGGTTCCAGGGGATGAGATTCGGTCCCTTATTTGGCCCCTGCCCTGACTAAGGGTGTGGTTCAAAGTAAGCAGGGGTAGGAATGGGCTGGATCCATGCTGTCTGGCTCGGTGCAGGGCGCGCCAAGGTGTGATAGGGTGCTGGGCTTCCCTTGGGAGTTAATGGAGAACCTTGAATGATTTGTTGGTGATTCATTGACCAGCTTAGTGGAGTTCGCCCTGGAAATGGAAGTCGACAAACCATCCTAGAAAAATTCAGGTGGTAGGGTTTTTTCTGTTTTGTTTTGTTTTAAACCAATTTCCGATCATCTCTGCTGGAGGCTAGGCTCTGATTCTGTTCCATTTTGCACTGCAGGCTGTGCACACACAACACATGCACATAACGTCCATGCCATATATTAGTTTGCAATAGCAACGGATGCAGTTCATTGACCTTGAAAGGGATAACGCCCGTTTATACCAGTGTGGATGGGCAGGCTTCCAGTGCAGAGCAGAAGGGGAGTTACATAAAGACTCTCAAAACTGAAATAGCTCACGCTTTGGAAGGCAAATTACAGTGTTAGCCATACAATGACTGTGTAAATAAACAGAGCAGTGTTCTTACTTTGCCAACAGCAACTCCAAAACAGCTGGTGAAAGCGGTTCCTGCTCTGTTCCTTTGGATAGCTTAGAGAATCCATACAGCAGGTTCTTGCTGTTTAGTTCAGCAGGTTGGCTGTGTGCAGAATGCTGAAAAGCAGGCTCTGAGATCCAGGCTTGCAAGTGGTACAAGTCAGTGGAGCATGGCTTATATCTGCTGAGGATCTAGCTCATTACAGGTGAAGTCAAACACCTAAAGAAGCGATGGTGCCAGTATTAGAAGTTTGTGGGGCTTTAAAGCATAGCCACTCTGTGCAGTACAAGAATAATTGCACTTAGGTCTTACACATGATCGACACCTGCAGCATATTCTCATGTGTCTGGAATAAGGAAG
Organism: Anser cygnoides; assembly: GCF_040182565.1. Taxonomy (NCBI): domain Eukaryota; kingdom Metazoa; phylum Chordata; class Aves; order Anseriformes; family Anatidae; genus Anser; species Anser cygnoides. The sequence continues at coordinate 364,309 of NC_089904.1, read as the reverse complement.
TGCAGAGTGAATGTAGCTTTAAAAACCTCTTCATCAGCACAGAGGAATTTGTTCATCTGCTTCCATCTGTTCTGCATTTGTATGTGCTCTGTCAGTGGTCAAGTGAAAAAAGTGAGAGCCTCAGGACACAGACTACAACCCCACAGGCAGGACATCGCTGGGCTGTCTGTGAGTGAGAATAATGAGCAGAAATCTTCCTAAGCATAGTGAATTTTAATGAATGTGGGAGAACTTGGTGAGAAATTCTTTCCAGCTTAGCGGTAACGGTGCTGGGGACCACAGCAGTTTTCAGGCATCAGCTTATTCAAACAGTACCATAAAGCTGTGGCAGCCAGCTGGCACCTCCTGTGCGAAAAAGACACATGCCTCAGTGGTGCAGCAAACATCTGCCCATGGTTGGCTTGGTTGGGGTAGTCATAGGCTGATGAGGTGGTTCACAAATGGTGAGAGAGAAAGGAATTGGGGTAATGCTTCACTGTGACCCAGGCTCTAACTTAACATCAATCCCTTTTCTTCTGGCAGATACGAAGATGAAATCAACAAGCGCACAGCAGCAGAGAATGAGTTTGTGGTGCTCAAGAAGGTGCGTGCCCTGGGTATTAGCTGGGCCTGATCAAATATGTTTGCAGCCCTTCTCCCCCTTTTGTCCCACAATCCCTTTTGCTACGGCTCTGCCTGGAGACCCACAGGTGAAGAACTGTAGATCTCATTTCTGCCTCAGTGTGGGCACCAAGGTCCCTGTAGGAACCTAGGAAGGAGTGCCAGATTTTACCGATCTCACGAATGATGGCTGTATTTTTGGGGATGTGATGTGCCTTTTCCTAAGGCCTCTATTCTTTTAAAATTCCCAAAGTCAGAGGGATCGCGAGGCTTTCACAGTCTGTGTTGTCCAAGCTGACAGTGGGCACATGGCTGCTATTGAAGGCACCAAAGGTTGGGTGGACTTAGTCATCAAAGCTACAGCAATCTCAGAGGATTATCACTCTTTTTTTAAGGATGTGGATGCCGCCTACATGAACAAAGTGGAGCTGGAGGCCAAGGTGGATGCACTGACGGATGAGATTAACTTCCTGAGATCTCTCTATGAAGCGGTAAGGTCCCTTCTGCTTCTTGTGGGTGCTGCAATGTAGTACTGCAAGTAGGTGAAGAACTGCGGATGGTGACTGGGAAAATTATTATGCTGTTTCTAGAGATGAGAATGGTGATGGAGAGATTGAGTCTTCCCTTCCCTAAGCAAAAACAAGTCTGCAAGTACAGGTTCTGTGAATTCTCACAGTAGTTTTCCCTGTCTGTAATATGAGATGGATGTATTGCAAAGATGGCTGGGACATGTATCTTTTCTGAATGCAGTTAGTATGAAAACAAGAAAAACAATGCATTATACCCAATGCTGTAGTGCTGGTGTGTGTTTGTGCATTTCTGTGCTGTCTGAGAGAGAGAAAGGAAAGCTCCTTATCTTCTGATACCTTCTATTTACAAGATACGAGACTGATGCAACTATGCACATTGCACCCTTGTGTGATATGGTGGAAGTGGGGCCCCACTTTGTGGTGAAGCTGATGCTCAGACTTCTCAGACTAGCATTTCATGCTGAGGTCTTATCTCAGGAAGGTAGTAAACTAACCTTGCTCTTAAGCTGTAGGTGATAAGCAGAGGCATTTCTGCTGCTGTTTGTTACTTTGTGCTTTTCAAGGTTGATGTGATTCAGTCAATTTACTTTTAATTAGTGATCGTTTTGAGGAATTTTATCTGCCTCCCTTTTCCTTTCCTTCTGATATTCTCTCTTTAATTGGCTACCAAAAGAGAGGCTCTTAAAAGTCAGTGATTAATAGTATGTTTTTAATGCAACTGCCAGGAACTTCGTGAGCTGCAGTCCCAGATCTCTGACACGTCTGTGGTGCTGTCCATGGATAACAGTCGAAACCTGGACCTGGACAGCATCATTGCAGAGGTCAAAGCACAATATGAGGATATTGCCAACAGGAGTCGGGCAGAGGCTGAGTCCTGGTACCAGAGCAAGGTGAGTTATGGGCAGTAACAGCTTCTGTTACTACATCTGTCCTGGTTGTGATGACTGGGAGGAAATGTAGTAACATCTAACGGGCTGCCTGCCTGACTCCATCCTTTCTTGTGCTGCTGTTTTGTGTCACAGTATGAGGCACTGCAGGTCACTGCTGGGAAACACGGAGATGACCTGCGCAACACGAAGAATGAGATCTCAGAGATAAACCGCATGATCCAGAGGCTGCAGGGTGAAATTGAAAATGCAAAGGCCCAGGTGAGGAGCTGCCTTTGTTTTCCTGCTGCAGAGCAGTGGATTTAGCAGCAACAGGCTTACTGGAAGCAGGGCTTGTAACACAGAATCTGCTAGAAACAGTTTGCGGATAGTTGCAACGATCGCACTGAAAGATGTCAGTTCTGCAGGAGGGAGAAACTGTGTCATGAGCTAAGTAATGCTGAGAGGGAGCTGAACTATAGGGGAGAATAAGTCTGCAAAGGGACCCATGAGCACAGGAGGGGAGTGATGCAGAGCCCTTTCCAAAGGGTATGGCTGAATGTAGCAATCCTCCCAGCCACGCACAGTCCTTGTGCCTTCTCGCTGCTGGGATCTTCATCCACTCCCTTTCTGCAGTGGGGAACACCATGTTTGGGCACACAAAAGAATTTTTCAGCTGTATAGGAGTTCTGTTTGCTTTCTCCAGGGGTGGTTATCACTTTATCAAAACGCCTGGTGAAAGCCAGACCAGTGAGTGGTTCAAACCATGTTCGGGGCTGAATACAGGCTGCAAATAACCAGAGTGCACAAGCTGGAGATAAGCCATTGTGATTCATCCATTTGTGTTTATTTGGTTTCAGGGCAGGGATGTTTCAGCACACATTTACAAGTAAAGAGCTGACCCAGTGCAGCTCTCTTAATAATGAATGAGAGTGTAAAGCACGTGTTCATTGTGAGCCCTTCCTGCCAAACATGGAGCTTTCTGGAGGTACAAGGGGCACTGCTGAGGGTGCAATAGGCTGCCAGCTTGATGTGGCCCCGCAGGGATGCTTTTGGGGTATGTGTGTAGTTTGTTAACTGCAGGTCTGCTCGAGTCCATGCTTGCCTCACATCAAAGCTTGCTGGAGACCAACTGGCTGTGAACAAGCTCTGGGGCATAACAGGAGAGAAAATCTGAGTTTGCATTAATCCCAAGTGTTGTGCAATTGTGTGCAGTGTGGGTGGGCTGAGAAAGCAAGGGTCACCTGAAAGTCTTATGAAAATGTAGCCAGTGGAGAAACAGGGTCAGATGAATTGCCTTTTAGAATAACATTTATTGGAACAAGGTGAGCTTCCTTTGCAGGCTGATCTCCCTCCAGTGCCCCCCCAAAATGTGTAGGCATGAATTTCTTTGGGTCTAATTTGAACAGATGGCTCCAGTGCTCTTATAGTCACAGAGGTGGGCGGGTGTGTAGGTGCCAGAAGTCCATGGGTGGTAATGTCCTCTACCAAGGAGACAGGATGCCCACCGACATGCTCTTTGTCACTGCAGCGTGCCAAGCTGGAGGCTGCCATTGCTGAAGCTGAGGAGCGTGGTGAGATGGCTGTCAGAGATGCCAAGGCAAAGCTGGAGGAGCTCGAGGCAGCTCTGCAGAAGGCGAAGCAGGACATGGCCCGGCAGCTGCGCGAGTACCAGGAGCTGATGAACGTCAAGCTGGCCCTGGACATCGAGATTGCGACCTACAGGAAGCTGCTGGAGGGAGAAGAGAGCAGGTGGGTGCAGTCCGTGGATTTTACGTGATGAAGAGTCCAGCCCTTTGTATCACGATGACAACATGAGAACCCAATTCCAGTTTCTGGAAGGAGATATGGAAGAGAAAACCTTGCATTTTAAACTGATTTTTGGTCCTGAAAGTGTTCTGGCTTGCCAAATTGGCAAGCTGTAGGGAAAAATTAATACTTTCGGTGAAAACATACAAAGAAATGAGACTCATTTTCCATTGTACATTTGATGCTATGGCAGAAAATTTCCAAGTGGTTTAAATCCCCATGGAATTAGGAGAGAGCTTTTGTGCTCGTTCAGTCCCCCCCAGGTGATAACAGAGCTTGTAAATGTAGGGCCAGAACAAAGCGCTGGATGGCACACTTATCTTGTCTGAATTATTTACAACAGCAGTAATAACTCATTGCCATTGTCTTCATCCTCAGCGCTGAGGCCCTGGGGGAACACTGAGTAATGCAGAGTCTAACCCATCCTCTTCCTTTTTGCCTTTGTGTTTTTCTGCTCCAACAGGTTGGCTGGTGATGGAGTTGGCAGCGTCAATATCTGTGAGTTGATTTTATAATTTGTAATAGTTACACATAGCCATATGCCTATAGAAAGTGCAGGGGGGACCAGCTGGGTCTGCATGCAGGAGCCTGGTAGTGCCCTGCCTTAATTTCTGCAACCAAGTTAACCCCTTCTTAAACGGGAGCCCACCAGGACAGAATTTGATAGTGGCAGATTTCAGCTTTAACTCATCTGCATAGCTGGTGAACGTGCCCACGGCCTCCCTGGTGCACCAAGAGATGCATGTATATGCATCATCAGAGATGAATGTGTATATGGTCTGGGGTACCCTGTGCTACGGGAGGATTTGAGCCAGCCTTTGCATGCCTCTAGTTTAGCGCAGAGCTAAATGCTATGGCCAGACTGCAGCAAGGAAGCTGTTATCCTGAGCCTCATGTTTTGCAGAAAGTCATAGAAAATTTTCATCTGCTTGCTGAAATTTAAAGATGCCCTTTGCATGAGGGTGCCAAAGTGGGTTTGGGGTTCCCTCATACTGACGTTTGGTTTGCTTCTCTCTGTGCCTCAGCTGTGGTCAGCTCCAGCGGTGGAGGTGGCTACGGCAGCTCCAGTGGATTTCTGGGAGGAGGAGTCAGAGGAGGCCTTAACCTGGGAGCAGGCATGGGCAGTGGGGCGCTCGGCTTCTCCTCTGGGGGTGCTACCAAATCCTACACTGTCACCACAACCTCGTCCACCAGAAGCTTCAGGAAGTAACCACAGGAACGGAAATCGGCGGTTTCCCACTACACGGGAGGAGGGAAAACATAGAAAAGTTGTGTTGCCTTTTATAGGACAAATTGGCTGCAAAATTTCTGCAGTGATGAATGAATTGGAATAAGATATACCAGAGTACCTGACCCTGCCACATCACGCCTAAGGCTTGAACCTGCACTGTTGAACTCAGTGGGAACCATTCCACTGAGAGCAGGTTCAAGCCTGTAGGGTGAAATTTATCCAGGGAAGCAGGCAGGGTAATGCTTTTTGTTACTTGTGTGCATGGTACCCCCTGCTCAGGGCTGGATTTCACCCTTTGAAGGGCAAAGCAACCATTTGAGCAGCAAGCTTTTCCACATTTCTGCTGTGGTTTTACAAAAGAGACCAGAAGATTATCTCCCTCTGAATATGATTTGGAAGACTTTATTCCCTTGGGCTCCTCAGAAAATGCCAACCCTCGTTGAGATTTCAGCCTGGGATTGTTTTCTTAAAATATACCAGGAAGAAAACAGTTGAAACTGTTTTGGGTTTCTCCTTATATTTTGGTGTAATTGGCTCAGAAATGGAATTCAGCAATTCTTATCTGAATGAAGCTAATTTCTTACCAAAGGCAATGCAGACATTAACTTTCAGCCTTCATGTAACAAAATAGCTCATAAATGAGCTCCCCTACACATTTCACCTCCCTAAAAGAAACCCAGAGCTTAAGGGGTATGAAATTGCTTGAAACTTATAATTAGCACACTAAAATGGGGGGGATAATATTCCCCATTCTTGGGTGCCTCTGTTTACTACCCGATATTTCAAAGCAAAACTAGTGATATGTGGTGTCTCTACTACAGCTAGGGAAAAAACGTTTTGTTGATGTATCATTACAATGACTATTTGTTCCTGCCAAAATGTGTCTTCAACATAAACGTGCCAGATAAATAGGTTGTTACTGCAGTAGGAAGAATTTTTAAATAAATAAGTAAAAGAAACGGTTGTATTGCATGCTCTGCCATGTCCTAGCAGCGTATCTTTGGTTGACATTTTATGCCTTTGTGGTCTGGGAGTTTGTCATGAGGTCGTTAATAAAGTTACCCTATTGCATGCTTCTTCAGTCCCAGCTGAGTTCCTCCTGTGTGCTGCCCTGGATGCTCAGGAGCTTGGATAAACCTCCAATGTTCTCACCTTCCTCCTGTCTCCAGAGCCTGCTCCTAGCCATGTCCCTTGGAGCAGTGCCACACTGTGGTCAGGATCAGCATTTAGGGTTTGTTGCCTGCTAGCTTTCACTCCTGGGTAAATTTCATTTGTCTGTGTTGCACCGAGTCCGGGCGTTAGGACGATGGGACTGGTTTTGTTCAAGCACTTGGGCCCTGCTCTGAGCTGAGCCTAGCTGGGACCGTGCCCTTCCTGAGTACCATTTGCTCAGCGGAGAGGAGCTAAACATTGGAAGAGATGCTTCACTTGCAGGCAGCCAAAGCTCGGAGAAGTGAATCTGGATGTGATTGCTGCCTGAGGTCAACTCCTTCCTGCTCTGCTCCTTTTGGGCAGCATGGGTGAGAAGCGGTCACCCCAGGGTGACTTGTGCTTACCCCCACCCCTCTCGCAGGGCCACGGTGCAGATGTGGGGCGAGCCCTTGTTGTAGCTGCTGTTGCTGAAGGTATCACCCCAGTGGGAAGAGGACCAGGCAGAGATTTTGTAGTCACTGGGAAAAACTGTTTCCTCCAGTGTGAGGATGGCTCTGAGACTGCTAAGGCCTGTAGGATGCTTTGCCTGGGACAGACCTGGGCACTACCCCTGCCCCAGTGCCCAGCACAGCTCTGCACCTTTTGCGGTGCTCAGCCTGCGTCTGGTTTTACTACACACGTGGCACTAAGAGCAGGGAGGGAGGAATCCGGTGTGCCCAGCAGAGCCGTGCTATCAGCAGCCCGGCACACCCAGCTCACGGCTTTTATGTTGCAGCCAAAAAAGCAAAAGAAAATAAAATCCCCTGAAGTTAATTGAAACAAAGAGCTCAAAGAAAGACGTTGCCCTGATGTTTTTGGCAGGAGATGACACCATGTGCTGCCTTTTGCAAGGCTCTGTGATACTTAGTGGGGAATCGAGGGTCTCTCTCAGCGTTACAGGAGATTAGCAGGGCTCCATCTCTGTTGCAGAACGACACCTGCTGCACAGTAGTGCTGGGGAAAAGGGCATCTGCATGCTCAAGAAAATGCTGTGAAGTGTGAGTCTGTGGAGATGGATGCACGTTGTGCTTTTTGCTCATTCTGTGGGTCTGGCCTTGGCTCAGTCTGGAGTCGCAAGAGGAGCTGGTCCAAGTTTAATCTCTTATTCAGAGGGGATGCTGGCATGCCGCGAGTTAGTGCAAAACCTGGCGTCTCCTGAGTCTCTTGTTGGATTCAGAAGAAATAATTCTGCTTGAGAAGCAGCTTTGCAACAAGTGAGGTTTTCTGTACTTCCAGAAGGAGACAGAGGTCACCCACGAACTGCTGGCACCCCCCCCATGGCAGAGCCCTCTGCCAAGGAGCCAGTAGCAGCGCTGCCGCTGCCAGGCTGAGCAACACATGACCCACAAAGAAGGATTTTTTTGGCCTCGCTGTTTTGCAGCAGTGATTAAGAAGGATAATGAGCACCTGAAATGTGCATAAAATCATGCACAAAGGGTGTTCCTGTTGGTGTGGGGCTGCGAGGTTGGGAACGTGCCTGGTCCGGATGTTGGAGTGGCCCCAGCAAGCTGCTGTGGTTCACAGAGGTGCTGTGAATCGGGGCTCAGGGAACTCAGGAAAAGCTAAAGTTTGTTTAACTTTGCAAATAGATGAGTCAAAGCAAAGATTGGGCCCAACAGAGCGCAAAAGACAACTGCAGAGGGCAAAAGTCCTCCTCAAATGAGCGAGTCCTCCTACCATCGAGGTGCCATTTCAGGGCATTCTGTTCGTGCCCTGGGGTAGGGTGCAGCCAAGACATCCCTCCTCGCCTGCTTTCCCTGCTGCTGTGATTAGGGCAGGTAATGCGACACGATCAAGGATCCCATCTGCCTTTTTATACTCGGCTGTGTGATTTCCACAGTACAGCTCCGTAGCTGAAACACCTCAAAGCCCTTTGCAGTGATTGTCCTGTCTGTTAAACATCTGGGAGTTAGACTCGATAATCCTTACGGATCCCTTCCAACTCGGCATATTCTATGATTCTGTGATTAAAAGCTCTGCCCTGCTGCAAGGACGTTAACGGCTGGGGAGGTTGCTCCGTGCATGTGCTTTACTCACTGATCTGAAAGATGCCCAGCTGACATTTCATGTGGGCAGTCAGTTGTAGTTTCTCTTTCCAGTCGTACAACAGCATCTGGCAGCTTTCTGAGCTCACAAAAGCAGTGAAATGGCTTTTTTCCTTCTTACAGTGTTGCTGGTTTCTGTGCAGTTATAAAGCCCAGCTATCTCTGCTAAAGCTGAGAGTGCTTCAGCCTCTGTCTCTTGCTCTCTGCAGGGCAAAATGCATAATATTTAAATATATTTACAATATTTAAGCATACTTTACACTTTTTTTTATCTAATACTTTATGCAAATGCTCCTTTGAGTGCTTCTGCCACCTCTGCTTGCTCTCAGCCTCTGCATTTCTCCTCTCCTAGTGAGCTGCCCTGATGTTCCCTCTCCAGTTCAGAGGCCCAGCTGAACGCCGTGTTTCCCCATCCGGGGGTTTCCTTCGGGGCTGTGTTGCAGGACACAGCCTCCCACCGTCCGCCTACCCCGTGCAGTGCTGCTGCACCACCGGGATGTGATTGTGGATGTGTCGCTGCAATAACGGGACTGAGATCGTCAGTGATGCGGTCTGTCCACAGATGTCGGGGGTTTTACAGAGGAGGTAAGTTCTGTTATTGTCTTTATGGAAACTGAAGCAGGGGAAGGGTGAGGATTTGGATACAATAGGGCTTGGGAAGAAGGCTGCAGGTGGTGGGGAGCTTTCTCAAGTTCCCCAGCATTTAAGTTGCATTTGCTTCCCATTTTCTATCAGCTTTTCAGCAACTACAAAAGCTAAAACCCTGTTCTGAGGTTGATTGAAATTTTTACCTCGTGTTTAAAGGGAATTAAATGGCACAAAATCATTATGGGCTGGGCTGAGTCTGTAGCTCCACCAGGCACGGAGGGGTGAGGTGGGGGCTCTCATCCTGGGGAGACTTTGGTGCGCCTGGGAAGCCTCGTTGGATTGACTGGGAGCCTAAATGGCTTAATGAGGTTATAAAGGTCAACCCCCCACACAGCAGTGAGGCTAAGAGGCTTTCCAGGCTCTCCCTGGAGGTGGTGGGGGCTCTGTGCTCTAGCACTGGAGCACCTGCAGCCTGGGGAGATGTGTGTAGTGTGGCCTGGGAGCTGTTTCTGCTCAGCTTGGGGGTTGCTGCAATGATGCTGTGCGCTGATGGAGAGCTGAGCAGGGCCTGGACTGCTCCCAGGAGGAGAGGGAGGACAAGGAGGTGTAAAACCACCCAGCAGCTGCTGGTGTCTGGCTTTGAAGTGTTCCTGGGCACCTCGGGGCAATCAGTGATGGGTTTAAGGGGATTTAGGAACCGATAGTAGTAATGAAAAGTTTTCAATTAGCTTTATACAAACTGCTAGAGCGTCTTTGCTTAGTCAGTGCCCTCTAAACGGTGGTGTTTTTGTTTTATTTTCACCTGGGGAGTTCCTGGGAGGAAAATTGTTTGGTGCTCCACCCTGCCTTAATGAAGACATCTAACCCAGGAAGCGCCCGTGTCTTGTGCCTTGCTGGCAGCCAGCTGGATCGTAAACACTCAGCGTTGGGTGGAATGGCTCCCGCTCCTTGCATGTGGGCACAGGGAAGAAGAGATCTCTGCCTTTCTCTCAGTGGTGCTTTGGAGAGAGGTTTCTAAACCTCCTCCCTGCGTAGCTGCAGCTGTGCATGGAGAATTGGCGCATTGAGGGTTACGGGAGAGCAGCGATGTGCAGTCCCTGGGTTTGGAAGGAAGGGCTGGGAGGGTTTTACCAGAGGATGGAGGGGGGCTGGGAGGGTTTTACCAGAGGATGGAGGGGTTGACCTCTGCCTGCTTGAGACCCTTCTAAGTTTTGACATTTCATAGAGTTATAGAATGGCTCGTGTTGGAAGGGACCTCAAGGATCATCTGGTTCCAATCCCCCTGCCCTAGGTAGGGATGCCACCCACTAAATTAGGTTGCCCAGGGCCTCATCCAACCTGGCCTTGAACACCTCCAGGGATGGGGCATCCACAGCCTCTCTGGGCAACCTGTTCCAGTGCCTCACCTCCCTCTGAGTGAAGAATTTCCTCCTAACCTCTAATCTAAATGTCCCCTCTTTTAGTTTAAAACCATTCCCCCTTGTCCTGTCATTACCTGATTGATCAGAGTTGCTCCCAATCCTTTTCATAAGCCTCCTTTAAGTACTGAAAAGCTGCAAAGAGGTCACCCCGGAGCCTCCTCTTCTGGAGGCTGAACAGCCCCAGCTCTCTCAGCCTTACTTCATAGGAGAGGTGCTCCAGCCCTCTGATCATCTTCACGGCCCTCCTCTGGACCCATGCTAACAGATCAACATCCTTCATTTGAGAACTTGGAGTAGAGACAAAATTAACCCTTCTTCTCCCCAAAAAGAAGCAGTCACGTGCTGGTTGTTGCTATGTCAATTTATTGGAGATGCGAGACTAAAACTAGGATAAAAGCCATTAAAGAGCATTGCTGACTAAATGCATGGTATTAGAAATAATTCACTGCATCCTCTTTCTTTCCCAAATTTCAAGCGGGGTAAATATACTTACACAGGCAGTCTCCTTTGCTACGTATTGAAAGATTGGAAAGGTGATTGAAACCAGTCTGATGTGTTTGAGATTGGGTCTGAATCCCATGAACAAGATCACAGAGGAGGGCCAGACCTTGTGATGGATCAGCCCCTTTCATACCTGATAGCAAACTCTGGTGCCCAGGCCCTTCAGTTAAGATGGTATTTACGGCATCAGATGAGCCATACCATTTAGAAAAACAGAAGGAAAAGGAAAGTTGAGGATTAGTTTCAAAATATGTAATGCGAGGATGAAGCAAACTGCCTCCAAACAGCAGCAGCCACTGAAATCTATCCTCTGGGGCAAATGTTGAATGGGATTGGTACAATGTGTAGGGAATATGCAAGCCAGGCAGTTTTGGGTGAGTTCTGCTGATGCCAGGGGTGTATCTGTAAGCTAAAAGGCCAGCTGATATAACTGGGTTGATCTAGGGTGGGAGCTGCTAAAACAAGTGAATAAAGCTGAGTAAAGCCCTAATGAAAATGCTCATAGGTAGAAGCTGTCCTGTCTCACACTTCATTTTGATCCTGGAATCTGTGGGAAGACCAGGGAACTACCCCAAAGGCATCGTGTTTGAACTGCATAATGGGAATGATTCCTGAGCACAGAAAAGCCCTCTTTGCCTTTTGTATCGTGCATAGAAAATGGGTGTGCGGAGTGGGGGAGCTGGGTGCACGTGCTCCGGCGCTGGCCGGCTCTTGCCGTGCATGTCGCTTTGTTTCCAGCCTTGCCATTCGTCTGCAGCTCTTTACATGTTGCTCCTGGCTGACTTGGTCATGGACATGAGCTTCACGTGGGAGCTCCTTGTGCTCCCACTCCGTACAGCTTCACCGCAGCCCACTGCTGCACCGCAGACCCCTGCGCTGCGGCTCACACTGCCGTTCCTGCACGAGCTTCTCTTGGCAGACACTTGGGTGCCGGCAAAACTGGGTTCTGGGCTGTAGGCGAGACCTCCCTGGGAATGGCAGACAGCTGCAAAAGGCAAAGCAAAACTGAATTTCAGCCTAGGGGATTCCTGGAGGAAAGGCAGAAGTTGAATGCTCCAACTTACAGATGTTGACGGGGAGGCCTTCTTCTGCACGAAGCCTGTAGAGAGTGGGAAAAGGTTATCCATTATTGACCTGTCTTCAGATGCAAAGCCCTGTTAGCCTCACCTGTGAGCCTGACCCTCCTTATCCTCTCCCGCGGTGCGGAGGCAGCAGGACTCTCTCTGCACCAGTGGAGGTGCGGTAGGACTGATGGGAAGAGCTGCACTGGGGCTGCGAGGCTGACTTGCAGCACGGCAGCTCTGAAATAGCAAAATAGCTCTGACCATTGCTTTTTTTTTTTCCCGCCCCTTTTGACACATGGGTCTAAAGTAGCTTGTCCAGCCCTGCTGGTGTCTGTCACTCACCTGCTCTCCTCTCCCTCCAGCAGCTTCCTGTAGGTCGTGATCTCGATGTCCAGGGCCAGCTTGACGTTCATCAGCTCCTGGTACTCGCGCAGGTGCCGGGCCAGGTCTGCCTTGGTTTGCTGCAGAGCTATCTCCAGCTCAGAGAGTTTGCACTTTGCATCCTTGATGGATGTTTCTCCACACTGCTTAGCATTGGCCACAGCAGTTTCCAGTTTGCAGCGCTGCAAGGAGCGAGACACGGTCAGTCTTCAATGTCTCTTGGTATTTTCAAACATAATGCATTATCTAGAGGTGTATTTAAAGTCTGGTTGTGCATTCAGCCCAGCAGTAAGATGGACACGCAGTCCTCCCCGGCAGAGGTTTGAGGGAGCTGGATGTGCAGTTTCAATGCTTCCTTGTGCTGCTCGCAGGGGATGGGATGCTGTAACTGTAGCTGCCTTCAGGCAGTGCCTGAGTTGGGCTTTAATGCAGCCCCAGCCAGAACAGCGAAGTCCTGGCTACTGAGCATCCTTTGCAGGGTGTTACAGCACCATTTAATTTTGTGCCAGGAGCCCACTTGGAACAGCAATTCGTCATCACTAAGCCCTGCCCTGGTGAAACAAACACCTGGGTGTGCTCACCTGGTCCTTGGCACTCCTGACTTCTCCGTTCATTTTCTGGATTATCCGTGTCAGCTCAGTTATTTCTTTTTTCGTCTCTCGCAGGCTATCAGCGTTTCTGCCTGCAGTGACTCGGAGCTCCTCAAACTAAAAAAGTCCCAAAGACATTGTTGTGTATCTCAGAAAACACATACTTTGAGTTAAATAAGAGCATATTAGGAGCCTGGGGGTGTTTCTCTGGTTTTTAAGAGAGAAATCGCATCCGAACCCTCCCTCTGGCAGTTTTTCTCACCTTGCTTTTGTACCAGGCTTCTGCTTCTGCCCGGCTCCTGCAGGCAGTGTCCTCGTACTGAGCCTTGACATCAGCAATGATGCTGTCCAGGTTGAGATCTCGGCTGTTGTCCATCTGTACAACCACCTGAGTATCTGAGATCTGAGTCTGCAGCTGGTGGGTTTCCTGGTGGTGACAGTGAGATGCTGGTTCTGCTGTGCTCCCAGTGCAGCCCCTCACTGGTGTGTCATGCACATCATGCAACTTGCTCCCCCTTTGTGGTGACCAAGCAGAGATGAATTTCTGGGTCTCCCCGTTCACTGCGAGGAATGACCTCTGCCCTGCATTACCCTTTCTTCCCCTTTCTGATGGGACAAACAGCTTCAAGATCGGACTGTGAAATGCAAGCAGTGGCTTCTTGGCAAACAACGGCAGCGGTAGGGAGGCTTCTTACCTCTTCGTAGAGCATTCTCAGAAAGTCAACCTCTTCTTTCAGGCTTTCCACCTTGGCCTCCAGCTCTGCTTTGTTTAAGAAAAAACAGTCCGCGTCCTGAAGTTGTGTTGGGGAGAGAAGAAGGAAGTTCGTTAGTGAGAGCAGACTCGGGGCTACCCTTGGGGTAAGGGACCATGGTGCCGGTACCATGACGGTGCGCCAGCTCCCAATTACACAGTTGCTGCTGATTTGAGTTCAAGCAAACCTGAGCACCAGCTCCTGTTTGTACTTGTTTTGTGTGCTGTTTTTGGGAAATAAATCTCTGCGTGCATCCCAAAGACTCAAACCTGGGGAGGAAGGTTCAAATGGCCCCTTGCTCACCTTCTTCAGGGCAATAAACTCTTTCTCAGCGCAGATCCGCTGGCTGCATTCATCTTCATACCTGCGTGGGAAAATGGGAGATTGAGTTCAGTGCAATTACATCCTTGTTTGGGATTCTGCAGGCCTTATTTCAAGAAATGAAACTCCTCCTATTTTTTTTTAAACTTTTCCCTAGATGATTTGGGATGCTTTGTTCTTGTTTCTTAGCCCATGGGAAAGCAAACGTTTTCAGAGAGGTTTCGGTGTTTTTACAGATTTGCAGCAGAACTGTTTTGGTTCAACTTCTGCACCAGAAAACAGTTGCTTAACTATTCTACATGTTAATTCCTTGAATTAGGAAAGAGACAGAGAACCTGGAAGAGACACATCCTGTTTTCTCCATCTCCATAAACTGGGACTTTGTTTTATATACTAGGATGCTGTCAGATCTCTCCGCCTACCTACAGGTTCTCTGGGAACTATGTACTATCATGAAAAGTTCATGATCTCTGCCTGCTTATGAACCTAGAATAACATTTTGAGCCTTACACTCATATTTCTGTTTTTCACTTACATTTTCTTGTTGGTTTCCAAAGCCTCTTGCGCTGCTTTCAGGTCTGTTTCTAACAGGACTCTGTTGCGCCCCAGTGCTTCCAACTGCTTCCTTGAGTTACCAATATAAGCCTCAAGCATGGGCATGATGATATTCCTGCATTGTTTTTGACCCTGCAGAAAGCTCCACTTGGTCTCCAGCACCTCATTCTGTTGCTCCAGTAGTCGAACCTGAATCCCAGAAAGCAAAACAGGAAACGAGATGAGGGTTAAGTGCTTGTGAGAGCCAGTGTCCACGCAACAGCCGTGAAATGCATGGTCCTGCTCCTGGTACACTTGAATGCAGTGTATCCTACTCCAGTGTTCTTTTGTGCATGTGCTTTTTCTGGGTAACTGATGTGGAGATGCACAAAAACCTAAATGCTTCCAGAAAGGGAAAATTTGCAACGAATTAGGAAAATGTGGAGGCACATGGGAAGGAATTGGAAGGCTGATGAAGCCATTCTCAGCTTGTTCCCTCCCTGCAGTCAGGCCTAGAGATCAGATCAATAGTGCCAGTACATCAAAGCTTCCCTGATGGCAGTAAGACTATATGGCTTGTTGAACACCTTGGTGTTCAACTTTGAAAGTTGCCCTCAATGTCTATAAAGAGTTGTGTTACAAAGATTTCTTGCCCATTACATGCTAGACACCTCCCTTGGACCGTTGTGCCTGCAAACTGGAGCTGGGGAGGGTTTCTCTGCTCACCTTGTCAATGAAAGAAGCAAATTTGTTGTTGAGGGTCTTGATCTGCTCCTTCTCTTGATACTTCACTGTTTGCATGTTGGGATCAAATTCCAATTTGAGTGGCTGCAGCAGTTGCTCGTTAATGGTGATGGGTGTGATGGAGCGCGGCCTGGAGACTCCACTGACCTTGTAGCCAAAGCCGGCACCTCGGTAGCCAAATCCCACGCTGGCTGCACCAAAGCCATATCCACATCTCGGAGGAGGACATCTTCCAACAGCTATCCTGGGCCTGGAGGATGCAGCGCCATTGAGACTCCTGGTGCTGAAGTAACCTAGCCCGCGGGGGTCCGCGCCACCACCCCAGTGCCATGAGGCACTGCTGAAGCCACGTCGATGCCGGGGCAGAGCGGTGGAGGACGAGCTGAAATTCCGAGCGGCGCGGCCGGAGTTGATGCCATAGGAGCGGCAGGACATGGTCACTGGTGGGAGAGGGATGGGTGCAGGCGATGTGCTGGCAGCAGATTCCCAGGTGCAGTTCCCTCTGACCGCAGCGGAGCACCTTCTTCCTTTTATTTGGGCGGAAAATGGGGCGAGGCTACATGAAACTTCCACAAAATGTTTACGATGCAATGAGTTTGAGCTACTTAGCATACGTTGTGCTTACCAGCAGAGAAAGCAGCATATTTGCCCCATCGAGGTCTGAAGAGTGGTGTTAAGTCAGAGGGGCCATATTTAGGTCTTGTGTAAGAGCGGTAAAAAGCAGGCAAGTTCTGCTGGATGTTTCCTGGAGGTGTAAAAATTCCGCCTTCGCCTTTTTATAGGTTTAAAATGTACCTTTCAAAATGTAAAGTGTTTCCCTGTCAAAGGAGATATTTACATTTTGCTGGTACCTCAGCTTGCAAGTAAGAGCTTTGAAGGAGAATGTGATTCAACCAGATGTTTACTAAATAATATCAGTAATAAATTTGAATTCATTGAGAATTAATGAACAAAATCTTGCAGGCAGGTTAGTGGTAAACAACTATGTTTTGTTGGGTTTGCCTATAAAAAGGTAACACGATGCCAGACAAAGATCTTTGGGACAAACTGTATTTCTCAGAAGAGGTGACTTT
Organism: Anser cygnoides; assembly: GCF_040182565.1. Classification (NCBI taxonomy): domain Eukaryota; kingdom Metazoa; phylum Chordata; class Aves; order Anseriformes; family Anatidae; genus Anser; species Anser cygnoides. The sequence goes on along the minus strand of NC_089904.1, from coordinate 348,068 downwards.
TCTGCGGGTTGTTGCAAATCATCCAACCTGGTGATTTATTGGGGGGGGATTGCTGATCAGTTGAAACTGAGACCTGTGTTTGGAACGTGGTAGCTTTAGCAGATGCTCTTGTTGGCCAAATCCTCAGCAACCCAACCTCTCCTCCCCTCGTTGCTCAGCTTTGAGGTTGGGTTCCCACCTGCTTTGGGGCAGGGCCAGGCTTGGTCCTTTGCCTCCTACGTTGGGTGAGCGCCCTCATTGTGGCGTCAGGGCTCAGATTCTTCCTGGTTTTGCTGCTCACACGTGTGTGCATCGTGTCCAAGGCCTTGGAAGGACAGGGATAGCGTCAGGGCCAGCGTCACCGTGTGGGAGGGCGGCGTGTTTGGTAGGGGCAGGGTGGAAGTTTCAAACGAATGGTTTAGTTTTGTTTACTGCATTTTTCCCCTTCCCTATTCAGTGGTTGGTTGCAATTGCAAGCCAAAATTACTATCCTTGCTGGACAGCTCGACTCCAGAGCCCAGAGAGGTCTTTACAAGGATGGTGCATGAGGAGATCTAGAGGGAATCTTACGATTCTAGGCTGTCCTCAATCCTCCTGTGCCAGACCTCGTTGCTCCAGTTTAGATTGCCAGTTTGGACTGTGGATGTATTTAATGGCTCCATGGTGGCATCTCTTCTCTCTCCATTGTCTGAATACCACTTTTTCCCTCATCCCAGGAAACACTTTCTCATTTTAGTGAGACAAGTAGCACTGAATGCAACTTAGAGCACTTTCGGTCAGAAATCTGAGGACAGGGGTTGTGGGAGGGCTGGCCTCACAGGCTGCCCATCCCAAAAGGAGAGAGGGGCACTGGATAAAGTTACAGATTCTCCAGTACAAAAGGAAAAAGCAAATGTTGTTGAATTTACTCAAAAACAAGAACAAAATAACAACAACAACAAAAAAAAAACAACGAGATGTTTTGAGCTAGCTCAGTTAAACCAAGTAGTGCAAATTGGCTTGAGCAGGTTTAGAATTAGATGTTTGGGTGATTCCCTGGGGAAACAAACCTACAGGTTTTTGTCTTCTCTTTCTTCCTGTTTTTTATGGGATTAGGGATATGATGTTATCATCCTTATTCACACAAGGTCTTGGGGGCAAAGGTAAGTGCCTGAGTGCTTTGGGAGCTTTTGACTTTGCAAGGCATTTGGGCCCATAAAGGCTGCAAAGTACTTTGGAAAGTGTCACCTCCAGGTACATTGGGTTTCAGGGGGGTTTGCTGCAATTACGGAGATGGTGGCAGCTCATCAAGCAGACTGTGAAAGGTGGTGGTGGACTGGTGGACTTAGGTGCATTACTGTTTCTTCCTTGTAAGCCTCTTGCAGGGCTGTGCCAGCACCCACCTGCTCTCCTCGCCCTCCAGCAGCTTCCCGTAGGTCGCGATCTCGATGTCCAGGGCCAACTTGACGTTCATCAGCTCCTGGTACTCGCATAGCTGCCAGGCCATGCCCTGCTTCGCCTTCTGCAGCATTGCCTTCAGCTTGGATAGTTTGCATTCTGTATCCTTGAAGGCCACTTTCCCCTGCTCCTCAGCTTCGGCAATGGCTCCTTCCAGTTTGCATCTCTGCAGGTAGGAGATTTTCATTAGTGCAATTTACTTGCATGTGCATTGAATAGTTCAGAGATGTTGAATCTGCCTGTGCATTCATCCACCCGCACTTCGTCATATTTTCAGACTCTATAGATAAACCTCCAACTCTAGGACAATTCTCTCTGGCTTGTGTGTTGTCTTCTTGCTGCAGGTCCATACAGATGGTAGTTCAATTATTAGTAGCAGTAATAGACTGTTTTGTTCTGTACTCTGTATTATCAGCAAGTCTGAGAGTCAAGCAGCTGACATGTATTTCATCAAAACTGGGTTAATTACTCCCTTTCTCTAGCGGAGGAGTTTTGGAAATCCACAGCCTGGGAATTGTGATTGGCACATTATTGTCCCTGAGTCATCCTTACCTGGGCTTTGGTGTTTTCACATTCTCCAGTTAGTCTCTGAATCACCCAATTCGGCTCCATAATTTCATTTTTTGAGTTACGCAAGCTGTTGTCATGTTTGCCAGTGGCTTCTCTCAGTTCCTCATACTGAGGAGAGAGAAAATGCAATGAAAATAAATACCAGAGTAGGGAGATGAGTCAGAGATGAAACTGCTATGTGATTCTGGGACCGCAGTCCCGGATCTTGAGCTTTAAGGCCAAAACTTTTGTCACTGGTGGACACGAATGACTCATTTACCCAGTAGCAGCTCTGTGTGTGAAGGTGTTAGCAGACGATGTATCACACATTAGGAAAACATAGCAGGTGGCTAAGAAAACAAACAGACCTTCAAAAATCCCGTTCAACCCAAATTAGGAAATCTGAAGAAGCATGGCTCTTAGCAGAAGTGGGGCATAAATACTTTTGTGAGCATCCATCACAACTTGCCTTGCTGTATGACCAGGACTCTGTGTCAGCCCAGCTCCTTTTGGCAATGTCCATGTATTGATCTTTGGCATCATCATTGATGTTACCCATGTCCAGGCCTCAGCTGTTGTCCATTTGCACAATAACAGAGGTATCTGGGATGGCACAACCTGAGCAGTGTCCTAGGGGCAACAGGAAGATTACCAATTGTCTGCACCACAAGTGCTTTCCCAGTATATTTCCATGGCATGGATACAAGGAGATGTCTACTCTGTGTACCCTGACTTGAGGCTCACTGCAGAAACCCAAAGGATTTTCTGCTTTAAGCTCTCCGTTTTCTGCCTCTGCCGTCAAGTTGAAACAGATTCCTTAGGATTTTGCCCAATGCAACAGTAATGCCTTTGAAATCCGGAGTGTTAGTTTGAAACGTGAAACACCAAAAATCTCCCTGAACTTAAGTGATGGGTTGTGGGAGCCGAACTCCATGATCCTCCTCAAGAGACATGAGGTGGAGGAAAAGGAAAAAGTAAAGCCATTACCGCTTGGAAGAGGGACTCCACCTTGGCTTCCAGCTCAGCTTTGTTCATGTAGGCACAATCCATGTCCTGAAGCGCGTCAGAGAAGGTTTTATGAATTGAAAGAGCATTCTCTTTAATGCCAGCACGCGATGGCATTACAAACTCCTAGTGCTGTTCTTTTCAAGGACATAAGTTTTACCATGTTATTAAATTGATTGCTTCTCTCATCATTGTAGGCACAAGATAAAAATTGCTAGACAGAGAAGAAAAGGAAAGGTCTTGACCAGCTGGGGTATACAAACATCCCAGAAGACCATGCTGAACTGGAACTGACTCACTTAAGGTGGGATTCAACTCTTCTAATTAAATCTTCACAAAAGTTGGCCTTTAGGTCCCTCTAGAGTCTCTGGAGAGGGAGAGGCAGTCTCTCACCTGCTGTCTTTCTAGCAATATTGGCTGCTGTTCATACCAAAAGCCTGGAAAAAGAGATTGAGTTGGTCTGAAATGCTCTTACCTTTTTGAGCATAACAAACTCATTCCCTGCACACGTTTGCCTATTAGTTTCCTCTTCATACTTTCGAGGGGAAGAAAACCAATAGTTTTGCTCCTGGTTATTCAGCCTAAGCAAGAATATGGATCTAATCCTCCTCCACCACCTCCAAATGCTCAACCTCCCCATGGAAACCAACTGTTGACACAAGTCATAGGTTTGCAGACTAGTGACTTGAGCTGCTTTTAAACGCACCCCTATTGTTCAGTTATAGGCTGTGTTTCTAATTTGAAAGGGAGGAATCCTTGATCCCATAAAAACTGCATTTGCAAACCTCTTTTTTTATAGTAAGCATGAAAGAGAGAAGCTTAACCAATCATTTGATGCGTGCAGGGCACTAGGAGTACAAAAAGGAGCACTGCTTTGTTTTACATCAGGGGAAAAGAAGAATTTGAGTTGAACTCTTGGGAATGTCATAGGTATCTAAAGACGGGCCAACTCAGTTTGCTATTACATCAACCTTTAGCCAGAGTTGCACCTTTTTTGAACCTAATTCTATAATTTACGCTTCTATTTCTATCCTTTGACCTCTGTGATTTTGTTAGCCTCAAGAACAATCTTTTAATTCCCTTGGAACAGGAGATGGACCTGTGCTAGGGTTCTGCTGGCCTGTGACTACAGGGAGAAAGTAGCTGCAGCAAAGATGGGTGTGAGAGCAGGAGAGAGCCATGGATGAAAAATTTTCCAGCTCAGACCTTTGTACCAGCCAGAGAAACCAAAGACAAAGGCTGAATACATTGAGATGGTGGTGGAGTGAGTGCACTGATCCCGCCAAGAGAAGTGTCCTATGTACGGATTAGCTTACAGCAGAACTGGGTTTGGCTACTGCTTTCTTGTGAATTTGCTTGGCAAACCCCCGTGAATATAATTTTGGAATATACATATATTAGCAAAGGAGGTGGGTGCAGTGCAGAGTGATGAGGACAAAAGAAAAGCATGCAAGTCTCTTCTATAAAATGAAATAGGGTATTTTCAGTCCCATCTTCCCCAAAATATTGAAGGGCTGTGTGCCATGGGTGGAAACCTTCTTAATTCTTTAGCCTCCAGTAGGATAACAGTGAGGGCTTAGCCCTGAATTTCTCAGCCTTTTCTAAAGGTGCGTTTGCTTTTATCTGATTTTCTTGGCATTCATCATGGCCTGAGAACGTGTTCTGCTCCATGGAGAGGATCAGAGAGAAGTTCATGCATGCAAGCCTGAAAGCTGGCCTGCCTTATTTAGCCGGGCAACATTTTAGGGTAAAGCTGTGTGGGAGTTGTATGTGCTAAGCACTCTTTGGGTGTCAGCCTAAAAGGGGTTGAGAGAGCTCAGCATCTCTCATGATTGGGCCCTGGATGCTGGAGAACAGCTGCTGTATGTGATAGTTGGCATCTACCATGAAATGGAAGAAGTGATGTTGGCTTCTTTTCTTGCTTTCTCTCTCAGGTTTTTAATTACAGACCTGAGCTCAGAACCACCAGCTTGTCTGAGCCAGCCCGGCTTCGATCTGCTGACCCAACAGAAACCTCAGCTCCAGAGCATCGCACTGTCCTGGGATCGCATCCTCATTTAGCCCATGGCCTGGCTACTCTTTTGGCCATTCCATGGAGGGGTTGGAGCTAAATCCCTCCTGTTTTCCATGCAGGGCACTAGGAATGAGCAGCAGGAGCTCTGCATTGCCTGCGTTCTGCAGGTCAGTGTAGCTGGGCAAAGGCACAGCTCTGGCTGTGGGAGCACGCAGCGATGCTAACACACAGCACAAGCTGCAGGTGTGGAACCAGCCTTTCCAGAAGTTTAGCTCGTGTGCGTGGGATCCATCTTTCCCAACTTTAAAACAGCTCTTTGGAGCGTTCCTGCAATGGCATCATCAGCCAACTGCCTAGAGCCCTTTCGGTCCTATGTAAGGAGGTGGTGGGGGACGATTCATCTGACCCCAAAGTGTCTGTTTCTGTCCTTTGATTGGATCTGATGTAGGTATTTACAGCCAGGCGAAACCAGCCCCACCTTCTGGTCTTGCTCTGTTTGGCTGTGCAGCTTGGAAAACCTCCCAAAGCACTTGGGTATTGCTGCGCTGTGACCCCTCTCCAATGCACTTAGCATCCCGTCCCTGTCCCCCCCGCCCCAGGACTGAACCAGGGAACAGGATAAGGGAAGGCGCTGAGAGGCAGAGGGTGCCTATGGCGCGTCTTTAAACCTTATTTTAAAACTGTACTTTTAAGTGAATTTTACAAGGACAGATAAAACCCACACTGTTCACAGTAAGGCTGATTGCAGTTTATTGGAGAAATTTCATAAAACTCAAAACAGTTCAGCAGGAGCAGAAGCTGAGAGGAAACTGGCTGGTTACATTTTGGCATGTAATTCTCTAACCCTCTTCTTTGCCTCCCTCCCCCTTCCATAAAAAGTTGGGGGGGAAGCTAAGAACAAAGGCACTACAACAGATGTTTTCTTGCGTTTTTAACCCTTGTGCTGTTATTGTCTCTAGGCTGAGTTCCCTGACTGGTGGAGGGGTTGATTTGCTGCTGAGACAAGTGGGTTATGTGCAGCATATAGCAGCCTGTGGGTTTCGTGCTCTTCTGGCTCGAGTTACACGTACTGGGTGGGTGAGGAATTACTATGAAGAGCCCTTTCACCTCTGGAAAATGAAGGTTGCATTGTTGGATGTGGGTAGAGCTGGAGAGCCCTGGAGCAGATAGAGAAGTGACAGCAGAGCAAGAAAGTTGGGAAATGGAGCAACTGCTTCTTGCTGAAAGATGCTTTGTTCTCAGTTCTGCAAGCCCCTGGGGAGAGCAAGCACAACAGCAGGGAGCAGGGTTGATCAGGAGGGAACATAAGAGACTGTGGTCTCGGCACACCTCCTGGTTTCTGTCGTGAGCAGGTGAAGAGACCGGTTCTGCTTTCATGTACACTGGTGTAAATCCAAGTCCTTCATCTACTCCGGATTTACACCAGGGCACCAGAGCCAAGGGGACCTGAGGGACGCTGCAAGCTGAGCTCTAACAATGGCACCCATTAATATGAAGGCTGATTACTCATTGCCAAGCAGTGCTGGGCTTCTGGTCAGCTGGGGGAGAGTTTCTGCAAAGGAATTAAGTGGACTTGGAGATGTCTCTCTGCCGATCCAGGAAGTAGTGCTGGGAGTATGGTTTCCCCTAGTGGGAACGCGATAAGCACGGCTCTTTGGATGCTGTTAATAGCTCTGTGCTGGCAGCAGGAGGTGGTGCTCAACCTCTTCTGCTCCAGGGGAGCTGGGTGCTGCTGTGACTTAGCTCCGATAGCTCTTCTTGGTGGTGGTTTTCGACACAAACCTCATGCTGGAGCTGCTTCCAGCACCAGAGCTGAATCCTGCAGCCAGGCAGCTCCCGCTGCTGGCGCTGGCACTGCCGACCCCCAGGCCAAGCCTGCTGTTGAAGCCTGGCCCCAGTGTGGTCCCACCTCCGTAGCTGCTCCCGGATGAGACCACAGCTGTGATGGGAAACCACAGGGGAGAAGGTTAGTTTGTTTGGGATAGTACGAGGGAACTTCAACGTCTGCAGTTACGTATGGATGGTTTTCCTTGCACAGTCTACCACTGCCTGTATTTCACATATCTTATTCTTTAGCTTTTCTTTCTATCCTTTAGCAGAGATGGCCTTAGACTCTGGAGTGTCCTGGAGCAGTCTTAATGTATAAAACCTTTCAAGTTCAGAGTTGGCCAGAGAAAAGATGCATCAGGCTCCTTGGCCACCTCAGCCTTGCAAAGAGTTGCAAAACCCATATACTCCATTTTTGTGCTGGTAGCTAATAGCTGCATAACTTATTCTCATTGCGTTATCGACAGGCCCAGGTACATCTAAGGCACAACTCGATGAATACTCAATCTATTCAGAGCCAGATTACTTACAAATATTCACTGCACCAATGCCTTCTCCAGCCAGCCTAGAAGAGAGGACAGAGAAGAAAGGGCTCGTTATTTAGGACAGGTTCAAACAACAGTTTGGCATCAGTGCTGTTAAATAGCAGAGTGGTCTGGGACTCATTCTCATTGATGCAAAATGGCACAGACCTGCTCGTGGAGCTGAAGCAACATATACCCCTTTCAGAGATCAAACCCTGAGAGTAATATTCACTTCTTAGGAAACAGCGAGAGTTAAAGTTTAACCACCGCTTAAGGTATCAAACACAGACTAATGAATATCCAGTAGTAATTAAATCAGTTGAGATATGCTTGCAGTGCATTAAGCTGCAGCTGCTGCAGAAAGGAAGCAAAAATTACTCAGTGCAAAATACTGAGCTTCCAAGGATGGGATTTTCCCATCCCTCTTCTGTGGAACCAGCTGGTATAAATAAAGGTGTTTGACTTTGCTTATGTCTTCTGCTGGCAAAGCTGCAATGTGTGGGAGTGCAGCCCTCCCTAAAGCTCACTGCTCCTGGAGTTTTGTAGCCCTTCCCTTTCTTGTTGCAGATAAATGTGAAAATATCTATGGGTTTAGACGTTATTTGGTTTGCAGGGGCACGAGGAGCCACCCACCTGCTCTCCTCGCCCTCCAGCAGCTTCCTGTAGGTCGCGATCTCGATGTCCAGGGCCAGCTTGACGTTCATCAGCTCCTGGTACTCGCGCAGCTGCCGGGCCAGGTCTGCCTTGGCTTTCTGCAGAGCATCCTCCAGCTCGGCCAGTTTGGCTTTGGCATCCTTGAGGGCCAGCTCCCCACGCTGCTCAGCATCTGCGATGGCTGTCTGCAGACTGGCACACTGCAAGAAGTAGAAGTGTGTCTGGTGACCCCTCGGTGGGTTTGGACCCCAATATCCAGGCATCCTCGCAAGAGCACAAAGTGTTGGAGGTGCTCCCACATTTGGAGGGGTGCTGCACACCGTACCTGTTTCCTCACACTGTCAATTTCCGAGTGGAGCCGCTGGACCACGCGTTTCATCTCTGAGATCTCTACCTTGGTGTTGTGCAGGTCAGCCCCATGCTGGCCAGCAGTGAGCTGCAGTTCTTCATACTGAGAAGGGCAGGGACATGAGACACCAACGAAAAGTCATTGAACTCATTGGTAGGGGCTGACCCTGCTCTGATCCTCTCTCGACTGGGTCTTCTGTCTCTTTCTGTACTCAGTAAAAGCTCGTCCTCATGAACTTCAGCATATTGCCTTCCTCCTTCCATCTCTCTTTATTCTCCTCTACCTCTCCTCAAAATGGCATATACAAAAACCTCAAAATCTTATCCAAATTGACTTGATTTTGCACCCTACTCCACAGTTCTATCTGCTTGCACTCTCCCATATAAAATAGCCTTTGGGAAATGCTAAGCAATAATTTTCTAGCTCACCTGATTAATTTTCACATCCTCACCTTGCTCTGGTACCAGGATTCGGCCTCTGCCCGGCTCCGGTTGGCGATGTCCTCGTACTGCACCTTGACCTCTGCGATGATGCTGTCCAGGTCCAGGCTCCGGTTGTTGTCCATGGACAGAACCACGGAGGTGTCGGAGATTTGTGACTGCGTCTGAGACAGCTCCTGTAAGTCCAACAACATCTGCACTCAGGCCCAAATATTGACCCCAGTGCTTGTCCTAGAGATTATGCATAGTAGAGTGGTAGGGGTGGGAGGGAACTGCAGCTCTGAATATCTCTTTTGGACCTGTTTGATGCTGTTGGTAGCAGGAAAATGGGGAAATAGCAGAAAAAGGAAATCTGACAAAGTCTTACTGCTTCATAGAGAGCTCGCAGGAAGTTAATCTCATCCGTCAGTGCATCCACCCTGGTTCCCAGGTCCACCTTGCTCATGTAGGCAGCGTCTGCATCCTGGAACCATGACAATGGAGATGGAAAACCACACCTTGCCTACCTGCTCCCTTGCACAAAGACCAGTTGTCAATTCATGCAAACCTCAGGGGACAAACCAGGACTGGGAGTTTCTTGACCTCTGTGCCTTTAAACAGAGCAAAGAGCAAACTGATCAAACTGATTTCTTCCCCCCCTTTTTTTTTCTTGCATTCTACATTTCCTCTGAGAATGGGGATATCCATAGACCTAAGCAGTTTTTGACATATCAGAAGCCACTGGATTTCCCATACTTGGCCTGTGCAAAGGGGCAGAGCATCCAGCAGAGTGACTGCAAGGTATGGATGACCCAGGTTTGATCTTGTATCTTGGAGATCACAGCTCACATGGATTTTGGATGAGGGGCCTGAAACAAGAATCAGCTATTGCCAAGGACTGACACACTGGCACGATTGGGTGTTTCATCTTCAAGGAGGGATGACTACACATTTGCTAAGTGCTTTGCCCAGCTTGGCATTGCTGGCTAAAAAGGGTCATTTGCATTCAAATGCATTTTGTCTTTAAAAATTGTGTCCCTTCTTTGTTGTTGGCCTCACCTTCTTGAGTAACATGAAGTCGTTCTCCGCAGTCGTGCGCTTGTTGACCTCCTCCTCGTACCTGTTGGAAGGGGAGACGAGCATTGCTTTACAGCTCCCAACCTCCCTGTCTGCCACGGGGGTATGGAAATCCCTCCTCCACCCATTCATGTAGGGCGCTGGTGGAGAGAATAGAGTCTGTTCCCAGGGGCTTTTAGAGCCCGTGCGTAGATCTTGGGAGAAAACAACATAAATAGCTACCTGGTAATGCACGTCTGTCCTTGCTGTGTCGGTGCATATATTATGTCTATTATTATATATATATATCACCGATTGTGATAGAAAGACAGCACCCTTGGGCTAGGTGGTGGAAGGAGGCCATCTAGAAAAGCTGCAGGCCTTCATTAAAGGCACGTTTTATCCTCCCTGACGTTTTCGCTGTGAATGGGAGCCTTGTACTCCCCAAATTTTCTCAGGCCGGGAGGGCTGGGTGGAGCCGGAGCTGAGCTCGCCGCCGCGCCTGCCTTAGTCAGAAGAGCTGGGATCTCCGATGCCAGCTCCCGCGGTGGCTTCGGGAGGGCCGGGGTGCGGAGAGCCGAGATCGGGGGATCTCTGACGCCAGCTCCCGGGGTAGCTTCGGGAGGGCTGGGGACGGCTGAGAGCCGAGGTTGGGTTCGGCAGTGCCGTGCATCCCGCTCCTGGGGAAGGATGAGAACCGGCGCTGGCCATGGAGTGGTGCCCGGCTCAAACGAAGTGAATTAGGTACGGGAGATGAAAGGCAAGAGTTCAAAGGAAGGAGTCTGTGCAGCTCATAAAAACATTAGCCTTTCATGACCCTTTTGTGGGGGAAGGGCTTCAGATTTCTTCTCAGGAATGTCCAACCCTTAAAATCATTGCCATTAAGTGCTAGCCTCTGTATAGATTTGTGGGTCTCTGAGCTCTTACCCATGTAGAAAAAGAAAATTAATTTGGCATATGTCTAATTTCTAATTACTGAATTGATTAATATTTGACTCCAAAGAGTAAGGCATTAGAAAGAATAATTTAGGATCCACAAAGTGTAAAAAAATAAAATAAAAAAATTTACAGGCAAGGAGAACAAATGCCTAGCAAATTTGGTTTTTTGCTAGGGGACAGAAGCAGTGACATCCCCCTGGTAGGTGCAGGTGTTGTTGCCACAATGCAAGGTGATGATGACCTCAGCTAAGTGCTGAGGTGTGTGATGTAATTGAGCTTTTGCCCAGAGATTCCCTGATCTGGAGCCAGAAGGAATACTTGCCACTTTATGTCAAATGCAGGTAGAACATGAAAGCCTGAGCCTCTTCCAAGACGTGACCTTTACTTTTCAAAGAATTTCTTGTCTGAAGCCATGGTGAGCACAAAGATCTTCTCTCGTCTGAGCAATCTCTGCTGCTGCAGACTGTGCTAATGTTAGGCATTGCTTTTCAAAGTTTAACATTGCTTTCACCGTGGTCCTGAGAGAAGAATGGAAGGAGGAAACTCTCTGACCCATGTAATCAACAGCATTATTGTGCTTATGGCAGGGATTCTTCCCTGCTCAGCTACCTGGAAATTGGATGTTTTGGGTTTTCCTTCTGTAGCTGATGGAAAAAGATACTTATCCCATCCTAAAATGTATTCCAGCTGGCTAATTTCTAGCAGACTCTGAGGTCTAGAATGGCCAAACTGACATAGGACAGAATTTTTCTCTACTAAGCGTTTTGTTTCTGAAGTCACAGGGAACCATAAAAGAGGCCTGAAAGTAGACCGTGCCGGATGATTTCTCTGCCCCAAGGCAGTCATTTCTGTTCCAATGCTTGTTTTAGGCTAGAGGCACTATTGGTAAAGGTGGCAGAAAGTGTCAGACGCGTGATCTCCCAAGAAGGGCAGAGCAGAGGGTTTTTGGCAGAATGTGCGTCCTTGTTTTGAATTGCAGCCTGCTCCTAGCTCTGCCTCTCGTTTTTCTGGTTCCAGATTGACAATTTAAGCTCCTTACTTATTCACGTCCATTAAGCAGTGTATCCCTCATGGGCATGGTAGCAGACACTAAGGCTTGATAGATGTTTTTCCAAAGTGCAAAGAGAGGAGGAGGTGTTCCCTCTCATCCAAACAGCCTAAAGAGTTAATGAGCTGAGCTGAATCCCTCAGCAGAGACTTCAGTGACTTTCCACAGGGTGGAAATTAACTCCTGGCTTTCAGGAGTGCTAGAACTACCCAGTACATCCATATTAATTAGCATTATTATTATTTTTTTTAATAAAAGAGAGACAAAGAAACAATTAAGCACACACTTAAAATTGATCTTTCTTTTTCGGAAGATTTTCTCTCCTGGAAAGGAACTCACATCAATAAGAAAAGTGAGTATTCAGAGTGCTTGGATATTAAAAAAAAAAAAAGCATATGTCATGTAATGTGTAGAGTGCTGCTGCTGCTATTTATATGCAGCTAAAGTGAGGGGAACTAAGTCATGTTAGTCCTTTCTGAGGTTTCACAGTTTTTGGTTGCCTTGGGTCTTTTAGCTCATCCAGAAAGAGGACAGAATGAAGAAAAACTGGATGGGTTTCTTTCTTTTGTGTGTGTGTTGCTTACCTGATCTTGAAGTCTTCAACAGCATCCTGCATAGCCTTCAGCTCAGAGCTGAGCCGCAGCCTGTCCCCTCCTAGAGCCTCAAGCTGTCTCCTCATGTTGCTGATGTACACTTCAAACATAGGCTCAATGTTATTTTTCACAACTTTTTGGTCTTTCAGGAGGCTCCATTTGGTTTCCAGTACCTTGTTTTGTTGCTCCAGGAACCGCACCTGAAACCCATCGTAGCAGTTTAAAGCATTCAGAACCATCAGCTTAAAAACTGCCTCACTTTTCATGAGAAGTGAGCTTTAATGCGAGGGGTTTTGTTGTTGTTTTCATTCTATTTCATGTAATGTAAAGTGGACTTTAGATAGTGATATCACTGATAGGAAAATTTGGAAACCAGGAACAGTATTCAACTGCAAAGAAACCTGCAAATATAGTGTGCTCTATACCCAGACTATCTACAAGCTCTGACAGAGTGACGTTATGTTTACGGAGGTAGTGAGCCAAACAAATTCCTGAGCATTAAGATTTAGAACTGAGGTTTTAGAAGCTAGCTTATAACATGGAGATCAATCCTGATCCCACTGTACTTGCAGTGACAAACATGCCAGGCTGGATGAAGAGAAACACATCTTACCTTGTCAATGAAGGACGCAAATTTGTTGTTGAGGGATTTGATCTGGTCCTTCTCCTCCTGACGCACTCTCTGCATGTTGGTGTCAATCTCCAAGTTAAGAGGTGCCAGGAGGTTTTGGTTGACTGTGACCCCTTGAATGCCTCCAGGGCCGCATCCTCCTCCAAATCCAAACCCAGCTCCACCAGCCCTGTAAGCAAACCCACCGTGACCTAACCCGTAACTGTATCCTGGTTTAACAGAGAAATACTCTCCGCTCATGGAAATCCTCTTGCTTCTCCTTAGGTTGTGAAGGCTCCTGCTGCCAAAACCACCACTTATCTGTCCTATGCCTCCACCACTGCTGCAGGACATGGACATGGAGCTGAAGCTGCTTCGGTTTACAGGCATAGTGGCAGAAGCAGCACCAACACCCTTAGCGAGTCCTCCTGACCTAGTGCCAACTGACTTCTGTGTGATTGTTTGCTGGTGGCAAGAGCAGAGGATGATGAGGTGAGATGGCAGATGGGCAGAGATCTTCCAGAGTTGGGAGCTGGAGTACCCCTCTGCCTTATATCCTTTTGGAGAGGGCTGCAGCCCAGTTGACTGAGCTAATCAGCTTGGTATGCTGGCACGTGGCCACCTTTCCCAGCCCGTTAATCACCTGGCTCACTAATGCAACAGGTTGGCAACCTTCAGGCTCATAAAACTAACTGAAATTTCTAACCTGTGTTTTTCAGAGTGGTGATTACTTTACTGGTGGGAATATATATATGTATATATATATATATAAAATATATCTGTGTGTCTGAAAGTTCCCTTTGAGCTTGCTTTTAGCTTGGTGTCAGTGCCCATTTAGTTTAAAGCTGACGGGACTGAATTTTCCACAAGAGGGAATTTAGAGATGTTGAAAATGTCAATTTGATGTGCTTCACTGAAGAAAAATCTGAATTTGCCCCTGAATTGCTCCTGGGGTAGGAGTGACCTGTCTTGACCTAGGCAAGGAGAAGTTAGATGTCTCGGTCTGTGCTCCTCAGCTTTGCAAGCAAGACTTCATCTGCACACTGGTACTTCTGATAAAGATAATTTGGGAGGCACCTGTGCCTTTCTGTTTGCTACAGGGGAAGCCTGGATGCTTTGCTTAGCTAAAAGGCTGAATGATGACATAGCTGAAAGCAGATGTTCCCCCAGAGAGAGAACAGGTTGCCATGTGAAACTCCAGGCCATCAGATACCTGTTTGCTGTTGGATAGCGTTGGAATAGCCTCCAGCAAACCTGTTCTGCTGGTGTCAGGAGAAATATGGTGCAGAGATGCCAAAGAAAGACGGGCAGGTGTTAACAAGGACAAGCTATTTCCTTTCAGGTAGTTTGTTATTGTGCTTAGATCTGGAGGATTAATGAAAATCAGGGGTTTATTGTATCGCCTTCTCTTTAGGCTAGGAGTTGGCGTGCCCTTAATGTGCGTCACGTTTACCTCTAGCGCTTTAGTCACTCAGCAGGGTTGTGTCAGAGACTGAACCAGCACAATCTGCTGCGGTAACCTCAGCACAGGGGTTGTTTCTTAATATGGTCTTTGGTGCTTTTGTAGTTAGCCTCTCATTTCTGCTGTTCAGGAGAGGGAAACTAAACCTTCCTTACTCTCAGAATCCAACACATCTTCAGCCTATGTCTAAGAACTTGATTCTTCCCAAAGAGGTTGAGTTTTGGGGTTTAAGGTGTCTTTTCCATTTCAAATTCTGGTAATGTCAATGATGGCATTTTATTAAATCCTACAACTATTGTGTGTACAGAATGCAAGAGCTGAACTACTTGCTTGTTGGGGAAAAAATGGCTTTATATCCCTACATGACTCATAACTTAAAACCTTGAAAGATTACAGGGGTTTGGGTGTGATCAAGGTGACCTGAAACTGCTGAGATGCTGTAATGGAGAAATGAAGATAGAAGGACATTTTCGCTAATGCCTGGTAAGGAAAGTAGATATTTTCCTTTTCCATGGTGGGTACTGATGCCAAAAAATCTTGTTTATGCAAATGGCAATGGAACATCACATTCCTTGTTCCTCTGAGATATAAGTGGTACCTGTGGAGTTACAGTGAGGGCAGAGGAAGGAAAGGTCTCAACTGTTGTGTGTGTGAGTTGTGTTTCCCTTCAGCTCTGCTCTGCTCTGTCAGGTGCTTTTTCCCCTGTGGCACTATAAAGTAATTGAAATTGAAAGGAGAATGCAACAGAAAGAATTTCACGTGCCTTTTATTAGACAAATTCTGGGAAATGAGGCTTTCAGAGAGTCAAAGAACAAACAGGAGCATGACATGTTTATATAAATAAGGACAGACGGCTTTGACTTCCAAACCTTTTGCAAGTAACAGAGTAAAGATTGCACACAACATGAGAGGAAGCTTGGCACACGCAGGCTAGCAGTGCTGATGTCTGAGTTTAGTAGCATCTCTTGCTTGAAGAGGTGGTGGAGACGTACTTCATGCTGGAACTGCTTCCACCAACCACGCATGACCCAGCCATGCCTTGTCCGCTTGAGCCAAATGAGCCGAAGCCCATTCCTCCAGCACAGACCCCACCTCCAATACTGCTGCTACCCCCAAAGCTGTGAGAGTTTCCACTTCCATATCCTGATCCTACAGTGGTTCTGGTCACAGCTGCAAGAGGAAAGCACCCTTGTTAGAGGCATCCACAAACAGTGACCCCTGAGTGGCAGGCAGACCAATGTAAAAGTCACAAAACCGTCTTTAAAAGTTACTTACAGATATTCACTGCACCAGCACCTTCTCCAGAGAGCCTGTTAGGGAGCAAAAGGAGACAGTAAGCATTTAAGGGGAGCCCATGAACAGGAGCTGGTTGAAAAAGCAGCGGAACTTCTTTGAAATGTTTTTGGTGGAAGTTTGCACAAAAAGCTGCCATATTCCTGAACGGCTCATCTTCTTGAGCAATTGCTTGTCTCTAAACAGGTTCTGAGCCCTCTGAATGTGGGAAGCCCAGGGGCCTTTTCTAAACCTGACAAGGGTCTGTGACCCCATTGCACTGCTGGAAGCTGGAAAAAACTGCACCCACCTGCACTCCTCGCCCTCCAGCAGCTTCCTGTAGGTCGCGATCTCGATGTCCAGGGCCAGCTTGACGTTCATCAGCTCCTGGTACTCGCGCAGCTGCCGGGCCAGGTCTGCCTTGGCTTTCTGCAGAGCATCCTCCAGCTCGGCCAGTTTGGCTTTGGCATCCTTGACGGCCATCTCCCCACGCTGCTCGGCATCCGCAATGGCTGTCTGCAGACTGGCGCACTGGGGGGGACAAACAGTGGTTGAATTCCCCATCCAGAGCATAGACCAGTTCTTTGTACCCTGGACTCATGATGGCTGGCCTAGATGCAGAAGATGCTGAATTATGACGTAGGGCTTCTTAACGATCACTGACTTGATCCATGTTCTGGGCCAGGTCACAGCCTGGATTTAATCTAATTCCACACCCCTTTGTATCTCTTCAGGTTTATTAAAATTGTCACTCTTTGTGAAGTTACTGCACTGAGATAAATGCTGTCATTCACTCCTGATCCAGCAGAACTCACTGAGATGCATTTATTTTTATTCGCTGGATTTGGCTGGGCAGCCAAGGTTAGGCCACAGTAAAAGTGCATCTCCTCTCCCTTTACCTGTTTCTTCACGCTGTCAATTTCAGACCGCAGCCTCTGGACGTGGCGGTTGAGCTCGGAGATCTCCTGCTTGGTGTTGCGGAGGTCGTCCCCGTGCCTGCCTGCGGTAGCCTGCAGCTCCTCGTACTGTCGTGGAGAGAGGAGCAACCGGTCAAGGTAAAGTCCATCAGTTTAGTGCGAAGCAGCATGGGGAAATGTGGGTGTTTGTGCTCAAAGCATGCATCTGTTCTCAATCCCGAATAAGCACTTAGAGCTTTGTAGGATTTTTAAATCTGAAGGATCTGGGGCAGGGGGCATGGTTTGCCCAGAAGCCTTCCTGGGCACTCACCCTGGACTGGTACCAAGACTCGGCCTCCTCTCGGCTCCTGTTGGCGATCTCCTCGTACTGAGCTTTGACCTCTGCAATGATGCTGTCCATGTCCAGGCTGCGGTTGTTGTCCATGGTCAGGATGACAGAGGTGTCAGAGATCTGGGTCTGCATCTGAGACAATTCCTGCAGAGGCAGCGGGCATTTGGGTGAGTTGCAGGCATGAGACTCTTCCCCTCTTGCTCAAGGGGCAGAAATGCTCCAAGTAGAGGGTAGAGCTGGCTGTCCAAAGGGATTTTTCCAAGAAACTTTCAGGAAGGGTTAATACAGCAGGTGAAATGGGAAAAGCATTGACTTTTTAGTGCAACAGAGTAAAAAAATAATCTGTCCTGAGCTTCTGAGGTGGGAAAGGGAAACAAGAGCATTAGAAACTAGAAGGGCATGAACACAGGTGCTTACTGCTTCATAAAGGGCTCTGAGGAAATTTATCTCCTCCGTGAGGGAGTCCAGCCTGGCTTGCAGCTCGGTCTTGTTCATGTAGGCAGCATCCACCTCCTAGAAGAGGAAACACATCACAAAAATGAAGCAGTTTTCAGAGGAGAAGCTGCAGGGTGTGTTTCTTGCTGTGGTCATGCAGACAGCTCGCAGGCCTGGGAGGTGGAGCGTGCATGCACCCACCTTCTTCAGGATCACAAATTCGTTCTCGACAGCTGTGCGCTTGTTGATCTCTTCTTCATATCTGCAGGATGGAAATGGAGGGTTGGTCTAGGCTTATGCAGAAGTCGTTTTGTTAATAACTTGTTTTTATATGTGCAGTTTTGTACCTTGGTCTCTTAGCTCTATGGCTTTCTGCCTGTGACTTTCAGACACGAGGCACTGAGACTCTCTATGTCGCATATGCAAACTTAATCCTGGGCCTTTTTCAGAAGATTATATTAGCAAAAAAGGCCTTCTTTCCTTGTCTGACTGCACCGGTGCAACAGAGCTGTCATCTGTTGCAGCCCACTTGCTTGCCAGACAGACCACAAATGAACAGACTTACTTGTTCTTGAAGTCCTCAGCAAGGCTTTGCACCTTGTTCAGTTCACCTCCCAGGTTCTCCCTGTCTGCCAGCAAGCTGTTCAGCTGTCTCCTGAGGTTGCTGATGTAGGTCTCGAAGAGGGGCTCAATGTTGTTTCTAACGGTTTTGTTCCCCTGTTCTTGCAGAATGGCCCACTTGGTCTCCAAGACCTTGTTTTGTTGCTCAAGGAATCGGACCTGAAAAGAGAAAACAGATATTTCAGAAACAGTGGCTTCAGGATGGTTTCCGTAAGAGAGGCCAGGTACCATCCTGCTGAAAGGGGGGAAGCTCTCAGCCTGTGGGAAACAGCTGTCACTTCATACTCAAAGATTGGGCAGTAGCACAGATTGCTGAAAGACAAATAGACGGAAGCAAGCATTACAGATCTGATGTTAACATTCCTGACTATATGGCAAGTTCTGCTTCCTTACATCCTATATCACCATTTCCCCTCTGCTGGACGGTCTTCTCTCAGCATGAATGTGTGGGACGAATGGTCTCAAACCCAGCACCCCTCATGTTTTATTCCCTGGCTGCTGCTGTTAGATATGGCAGCACATGAAGAGTAAAATTGCTGATAAAGATAGAACTTGCTCTTATTTGTGCTTCTCCACTGAAGAATCAGCACAGCATATCCAATAAATCTCATGTCTCACCTTGTCGATGAAGGAGGCGAATTTGTTGTTGAGGGTTTGGATCTGTTCCTTCTCACCCTTACGGATATTCTGGATGTTGGGGTCAATCTCCAGGTTGAGAGGTTTCAGAAGGCTCTGGTTGACGGAGACTTCATGGATGCCCCCAGTCGCAACAGCAGGGAATCCAGGGCCACCCATGCCACCACCAAACCCAAAGGCACCACCAGATGCGCCACCAAAACCATAGGAAATTCCAGTGCCAGCACCAAAACCTGCAGGTCCATAGAAGCCACCACCCCTTCCAGCTACTGAGATCCTATTGCATCCACCGACATTGTAGAGGCTCCTGCTTCCAAAACCTCCACCAAATCTTCCATACCCAGCAGCGGTGCCGCAGCTTCCACCTTGGGAAGTTGAACGTGAGATGAAGCTGGTGCTGCAGGCATTTGGGATGAAGGCAGAAGCGGCACTGAACCCAGTTTTGCACTGGTTCCTTGCAACACACTGGCGAGACATGGCAGCTGATGTGAACAGGATGAGAGCAATAGGGAGAATAAAGCAGTGAGGAAGTGGATGAGGGAGGAAAGATGAAGTTGTGCTCCCCAGGCTCAGGCTGGCCCTTTTATACCCTTACAAGCTGGGGATGGGTCTGGTGTGGTGCTCATCTTACTGATTAACCGGGCTCGGCACGCCTAGCAGCAATGCGAACGGTGAGTTCATTGTGAGCACACGCACCTACGAATCACTTGGAAAGTTGCAGGAGTTGCATTTTTTTGTGACAGTCATGGTCTGGCTGTTGAAATATCCGTGAAAATGCTAAATGCTGCCTGCTCAACTTTTGTTCGTGGCCATCCATTTCCCACTCCCTCCTTTCACCTCTGCAGTAGATTGGGCAAGTGCTCACTCATCTGTATTTCACAGATGAATCGTTCCCTTTCTTGCGTAAAAGCACATTTTATCATTTTACAGTGGTCCGAGGTCTGAGAAATCTGTTATTGTGGGTCCGTGTTTCCTGTTGCTGTGGTTCTGAGTAAACCCCAGCAGGGCATCAGCACCTCAGGCCCCAACTTGTTGGAAATTCTGGACTCCTGTTCTCATGCCCAAACGAGGCATTTAAACCGGAGCTGATACAAGAGGGAGAAAGAGGTGATGGAGGGAAGCCAGGGGAGTGATGGGGCATTAATGGAAGTCTTAGACCATCAGCTATCAAAAACCAGCTGGACAATGGGAAAGACATGAAAGGTAGTTTCGTGAATGGTATTTTCAGACCTTTTCTTTCTGTGAAAAGTGTCTACGTTTCATCCTGATTCAAACTGACAACAAGTGATGAAATATCAGAATATGACTTGGGAGGGAGTTACCGCTGGCTGTGACGGCACAAAACCTGAGCTGGCGATTTCTCAGGGCTTCACCTTTGCGGATTGTGTGCCGTTTCCTGACTCATGGGGTGACCCAGTGGGAAGCCTGGGAACAGGCTTCTCTCCCCACATCTGTTGTCTTCCTTTTTCAATAACTCTTACTCACAAGGAAGTTGAGTGCCTAGGATTTGGGCTTGTAGCATTGTTCACAGTCAACTCCCTCTACTCTTATGCCGCGTAGCTCCCAGGAGATGTCAAGTGGTGCATTTCTCCAGAGAGAGATGCACAAGCTGTCTTGACTTGCCCTATGCATGCTGTGTTGTAGCACTGTACGCATGGAAAGTTGTCCCGGAAGAAGATGGGATGCTCAGAAGTCACTCCCAGTATCTTGTCTGGATGCCCATAACTTTCCAAGGATGGACATGCTTCTCTTGAACCCTGCGGCCCCGGGAGTTTGCCAAGGTACGTCTCTCTTGTGGGTGCCCATGCCCAAGCTGAACATCAGAGGAGCAGCACACCTGCAGAGCATTACTGGGAAGCTGTAGCCTTTCCCAGCCATTAAAAAGACACATGCAGGCTCTGGGATAGGAGCAGGTGTTCTCAGATGCATCTTTCAAGTGCACGTTCGTGCTTGCCATTTCACACTTGGAGGCTGGGCAGTCAAGTGAGTTTGGCCAGAAGGTCCACTGAGGGTGATTTGTGGAAAACTGTCATCTCTTTTTGCCTTTCAGCCATGCTTTTCTCTATTTTTTTTTTCACGTTTTTCCTCTCTGTTCTTCTAATGTTTCCCTTACACACCCTGGAATGAAGCTAAAATAACTGTCCTGGGAGTGTTTTGGCTACTGTGAGTTACAACACGCAGCACTTTTTAAGACAGTCACAGAGGAGCTTCTGTGACTAAGCCACCGATCACGTCTGTCCTGAAGAACTCTGTCAAAACGTTATGGGTAGCAATTAGCAATCAGGGTATTTGGAGGCAGAGTTCTGTCCGCGCATTGCAAATTCGAGCCCCTGAGTACAAGCACCATTCCTTGTGTTATGACTAAGGTTTTAATCTGGGCTGCACTCATATTAATGAGGGCTGTCCTCCCCTGCTGGAATACAGCCCCAGGTCATCTCTGCATCTATTTGACAGGTCCTGCTGGAGGGGAAACAGGAGGTTGTGTACCTGGAGATCAGAGCCCTGGCAGAGCCAGCTGTCCCTGGCCAGGACAGCTTGGCCCTGTACCCAGAAATGAGAACCTTTTTTCTTTTTTTTTATTTTTCTTTTTTTTCTTTTCTTTTTTTTTTTGGGGGGGGGGGGAGGTATCTTGCTCAAAAAGGGATGCCTGGGGAGAATGAATCCTGGCCCCAGCCTTTCCCATGCTAGGTGAAGAGCTTTGTAATCTCTATGTTATGACCCAGGCGATGATGCAATGGATGGCATCCATCTGATGTGCCTGTTGGCTATATACATTGCATCCTGTTCGGTTAGGGAGAGTGTTTGGGCAGCAGTGAGGAAGACCATTACTAAGCCTTGCCCAGGCTGCTGTTTGGAGGGAGGAGGTTGCTCCTTCCCAGGAAGGAGTATTTAGTGGGAAGAAATGCCTGGAGAGGTGGTGGAGCAGGAGCGGAGAGCTGCAGCGGACCTATAACCAACCCGCAAGTTGGGAAGATTTCCTGGGGGATATGGAGAGGAATGTGCTGAGTTCAGAGCATCCTAGAAAATTATGGGAAACTGCTGGTCTTGAAGGAAAACCAGAATACAGTCTGTCATTCGGGGACTGCTGGTTCTCCTCTATTAACCCATCACTGAGTATTTTCCTAATACATCTCTGCACGTTTCCTGATCTTACTGAAATACACAGCGGGTTGGGACTCTTTTTTTGTCACACATTTCTTCAACTCATCTTCCAGCAGTAGATCTGTCACTCCGTTGTAGCTTTCAGCCAGATAATGCCCTGCTTTTACTTCTCAGTTAATCTCTCCTGACTAGTCACAGAACCACATCTAAATTGGATCTTGAAGGGTTGTTTGGTCTGGAGAAGAGGAGGCTCAGGGGACACCTTATTGCTCCCTACGGCTCCCTGAAAGGAAGCTGTGGGGAGCTGAGGGTCAGCCTCTTCTCACAAATAACTAGAGATAGGACTAGAGGGAATGGCCTCAAGTTGTGCCAGGGGAGGTTCAGGTTGGAAGTACGAGACGTTTCTTCTCAGAAAGAGTGGTCAGGCATTGGGACGGGTTGCCCAGGGAGGTGGTGGAGTCACTGTCCCTGGGGGTGTTCAAGGAAAGGGGAAAAAGCTTAGGGACATGGTTTAGTGGGTGGCATTGGTGGTAGGGGGATGGTTGGACCAGATGATCTTGGAGGTCTTTTCCAACCTTAATGATTCTATGATTCTCTGACTTGCTACTTCTGACAGGTATCCTGTTCTTTTTTTTTGTTGTTTGTTTTTGGCTGTTGAATGGGAGACAACTCCCTTCAGAGTAGCATATGAATATTTGTAGACTGGACTCTCCAGCACTTATAGTCGAAGGAGATGGAACGAGAGCACCCAAGGCCTGAGATGAACTCCTCAGACAGGGTGGCCAGTGCTCGGAACAGGAGGGGAGAGCTCTCAGGTGTTTGCACGCTGGCACTTACACTTAGATGAGACAGCTCACAGTAAATGGGGTTTTGAGATGGACTGATATTCTTGAACAAGTCGGGTGGTTGCTCTGACTCCCCTGGTAATTAGTTCCCTATTGTTAGAAGTTTATGCAGGTACATCACACACTTGGCACTGCCCTTTGCACCCCCTGGGAGCCGGGCTGTTGGCTGTTGTACTGGCTGGGAGCTGCAGAGCAAATGAATCTTAGACCTTTTCCCCTGTGCCCCACTCTTGCCTTGGCGTGCCCTGTGTTTAGCTTCCAGGTGTTTTACGTGCACAAAGGGGAGAACTAGTGCATTGAAACCAACAGCAGACCTCCCTTGGTGCTACGCTGTACCTGTGTTTTGGCTGCTGCTGCGGAGATGCAGGAAATGTGGATGAGGAGTAAAAATCTGTGCCTTTAACTGGGCAAGGCCCTAGGAAAAGTGCTTGTTATCTGCATTTGCATTTGCTGTTCCACGTCTTTAATTAAAAGGTCCACGCAATAGAATAAATTACATATGCATTTTTATTAGACAAACACCAGAAAGTGAAGAGAGACAAACAGTCATGGGACACATTTTATATACAAAATCCGGCCAAAAATGCTGAGCTGTAACAAGCAAGTTGCAAATTTAAAACAGTTGGACTCATGTTCAATAGCAGAGCCCTACACGACATGTGCTAGACAACACGGCTGAGAGAGGGTTCCTAAAGTGAGGCTCCTGTGCGACAAGACATAGGGTTTAGGTGGCCCTCGTTCCGTTCACCCCAACTATGCTTTAATAAAGGACCAGTGTTAAGGTGTTTTCTGGCGAGTGAAGGCGTCTGAAAGGAAACCTTTAGCTTCTGTAACTTCTTCTGGTGGAGGAGGTCGAGACAAACTTCACGCTGGAGCTGCTGCCACCTCCGAAGGTGGTGCTGCTCACCCCAGGACCGCTCCCGCAGCTGAAGCTGTTCCCCATGTTACAGATTCCCCCTCCCATGCTGAGGTTGCTTCCTCCTCCATATCCTGTTCCCACAGTTGTTCTGGTCACAGCTGCAAGAAGGAGAAGGAAAAGCTTTCAGTCTCTCTGGGTATTGGCTTCTCAGTACAGAAACACAATAATGCTCAAATCAGGTAATTGCGTATATTTTAGAGACTTACAGATATTCACTGGGACGCCATCTCCGGCCAGCCTGATAGGGAACAAAACACAGCAATGTAAGACCGTAAGAAAGAAGCCAGGCGATAGCATGAGAAAATATATGGGATGTTTTTTAGAGACCCCTGGGGTGAAAAATGAATATGTCGCATAATTTGTGGATGCTTCTCACAATGTTGCTGAATTAACCAGACAACCTTTCCCTCTGCCTCTAGATACCCCATTTAGCATGTGCATTTCAGAAATGCCGAGCATCACCAGCACTTGTGTTGGATCCTCCAACACCAGAACTAGAAGGGTCGTGTTTCCCACCCACCTGCACTCCTCGCCCTCCAGCAGCTTCCTGTAGGTCGCGATCTCGATGTCCAGGGCCAGCTTGACGTTCATCAGCTCCTGGTACTCGCGCAGCTGCCGGGCCAGGTCTGCCTTGGCCTGTTGCAGAGCATCCTCCAGCTCGGCCAGTTTGGCTTTGGCATCCTTGAGGGCCAGCTCCCCACGCTCCTCAGCATCTGCGATGGCTGCTTTCAGGTTTGCACACTAGGAAGGAGAAAGCTCTGGTCATATTGCTTGTATGGGCCCTTGGGTTGTTCTACCCTGAAACCACAAGGTCTTACTACAGTACCACCAATTTAAGCAGTTTTAGCAGCAATTCTCTTTTTGAGAGAAAAAGGGTCAAGCTGAGCAGAACTCGCTTAGGTTGCTTTTGATGTTTTCCTTCCTCCCTGCCAGTCTGGAACGTAAATTGGTTAAAAGGATAGGGTTTCCTGCTTTTTACCTGTTTCTTCACGCTGTCAATTTCAGACCGCAGCCTCTGGACGTGGCGGTTGAGCTCGGAGATCTCCTGCTTGGTGTTGCGGAGGTCGTCCCCGTGCCTGCCTGCGGTAGCCTGCAGCTCCTCGTACTGTCGTGGAGAGAGGAACAACTGGTCAAGGTAAAATCCGTCGTTTTTTCAGTAACACAGTGTGTGGCAAGGTGGGTGCTTGAAAGCATTGGGTGCCTCCCCAAGCCCACTCTAGCAGCTGAGTTGCTGCTGTGCAATGTGCAGTACTGGATAAAGTTTTCTTGGAAGAGTCAGTCCTTTTCTGTTCAAGACAAGACATGAAGATAACAGCACGGAAAACCCCAATTCCTTCACCTTGGTTTGGTACCACGACTCGGCTTCAGCCCGGCTCCTGTTGGCGATGTCCTCGTACTGAGCTTTGACCTCCGAGATGATGCTGTCCAGGTCCAGGTTTCGGTTGTTGTCCATGGTGAGAACGACGGAGGTGTCGGAGATCTGGGTCTGCATCTGAGACAGCTCCTGCAAAGTGCGCAGTGACTAGGTGAGCTCACTCACTTGGGAGATGCCTTTTCATCCTTACAGATGAGCATGCAGACCTGGGAGAGGCTACAGATTGTTATCTAAGGAGCTAAGACAGTTGGTGTAACTCTAAAGAGGTAAAGGATTTAGCATCTCCTGGGGGGAGAAATTAAAGGCTTTCAGAGGAACGGAGGGAGGGAAGCTCCGAACTGAGGACTGAAATGTCTTGGGAGGTGATTGTACTCACTGCTTCGTAGAGGGCTCTCAGGAAATTAATTTCTTCAGTCAGCGCATCTACCTTGGCTTGTAGTTCAACCTTGTTCATATAGGAAGCATCTACATCCTGGAGGACGAGAGAATTAGGTAATACATTTTAAACTCTTGTTCGCAAGTCAGGGATGTGCTTATCTCCGCAATAACAGGCCAGGGAAGAAGGCATTAAAAAAAATCAGAATATGAATGGATGGATTTGTGAATGAATAGGTGATTAGAGCTCTACAAGTAATCATCAGACGGTGTTCTGCAATTTGCTCTCACCTTCTTAAGTGTCACAAATTCATTCTCTGCAACTGTACGCCTGTTGATTTCATCTTCATACCTAATGGAGGGAGGCAGAAGAAGCATTTGTTTAGGCAAGTAACAGACAGAGGTGATTTTAGTTTGCTGGAATGAACTTCCTTAAGAGCATTTTGCATACAATGTTCTTTTCTTTTGCAGAGCATCTGAATAAGAGACCATGAGCATGTTCCTAGGCTAAACTAGTTAAAACAAGTACATCTAAATTTTTTTAAAGAATCTCTGCTGTTCCTTTTTCCCTCTTTCTGGCCCTTAGTCATACTCCTCCTGCTTGTCTTAAGCAAATTAAGCATGCTGTCCTGAAACTTTCAGACCTACCATGTAATTTTTTTTCCTCAGTAGGTAATTTAGTTAATAAGTCTTTGATCATATTCTAAATTATTCCCAAAATGTTTGTGTATTTGGATCTGTTGCTCCGTTACCGTTTATCTTGAGAAAACGGCACAGCCTTCGCTGTCGGGAATTCCTGTGTCCCGGTCTATTTGTTAGAGGACTTGTCTGGATCCCCCGCTTGGCTTAAGGATGTCAAATGGAGAAAGGCTGCACCTACCTAGGTAGGTAGAGCACTCGCTCGATACACTTACTTCTTCTTGAAGTCCTCAACCAGGTACTGAGTGTTGACGAGCTCTCCCTCCAGCCTTCCCTTGTCGCTCAGCAAACTGTTCAGCTGCATCCTGAGGTTGTTGATGTAAGTCTCAAACAGCGGCTCCAAGTTGTTTTTAACTGTTTTCATCCCCTGCTCCTGAAGCAGGCTCCACTTGGTTTCCAGCACTTTGTTTTGTTGCTCAAGGAATCGGACCTGCAAGCAGAAATATGCTGAAGATGTTTTGAAAGAGCAGAGATTCTAAGAGAGCTTCCCTTACAAATGTGGGATCGCAGTGGGTGAAGTACCCTTTCCAACTGGTTGTCATAGCCAAATTCTTCTCTGATAGAAGCAGGAATTTGCTATTTGACTGCAGGGACCCTGGTCAATATTGCAAAAAAACTCTGGAACAACCACGGATTTCCTTGCACGTGCTTCCCCTTCTTTCCTTTGATAAAGCATGCAAGGTGCATACATCTTGTGTGAATAGTGCATGCAAAAACAGATAAGGAATAAAACAGGGTTTGCACACTTATTAAGAAAAGAATAATGAAGTGTCAGTTTCCCCTCCCTTCAGCATAGCTCCTACACCCCACAAAATCTCCAAAATAATGTTGCATTTTCCTTGAAATCAAAGAGGAGCTGCTCAACCAAGAGAAATCAAGCAGGTGCTCTTGTGCATCTAATACAGTTAACAAGGAAATGAAGTGGTTCAGACAGAGTCGGATCAGATTTTGCTCTTTTGAACTAACAGTCCAAACATGCTGGTACTGTTTCACTCAGAGCTTTAAATGCCTTTGAGGAAAATTCAATCAGCGAGAAGCTTACTTCTCCCTAGGGCCAATTATGCGCTTCCTTTCTTCGTTGTTTTGGATGGGTTGCTCTCATTTCACTTGAACCATCTAAAAACCTGTTATCAAGGCTCTTGCAGTGCTCAGTGCAGAGAGCCCAACACCTCCACAAGGATGAGGTTGTCTCTAAGAGCTTAAATTCTCCACTGCCTACGAGAAGTTAAGCAGCAAACAAGGAGGACCTCGAATACTGGATGATTAATTCATAGCAACCACTATGCAGCAGGTACCATTGCCTGGAATTTCCAGGGACTGAGGCATCTTTCAGTCTCATTCCTGATTTTCATTCCGTCTTGATCAGCTTATGTGCTCATAACGCAGCTAAGAGTCCCCATCAAAAAATGAGGGCAAGATATTTAGGGAAGCTCATGTCTCACCTTGTCAATGAAGGAGGCAAATTTGTTGTTGAGGGTTTTGATTTGTTCCTTCTCCTCCTTTCGGATCCTCTGGATGCTGGGGTCAATCTCCAGGTTGAGAGGTTTCAGAAGGCTCTGGTTGACGGAGACTTCATGGATGCCCCCAGCAGGGAATCCAGGGCCACCCATGCCACCACCAAAGGCACCATATCCATAGCCAAGGTTAGCTGGCATGCCAAAGCCACCACCACAACCATACACGCTACCAGCGCCACCACCAAAACCTGCAGGTCCGTAGAAGCCACCACCCCTTCCAGCCACGGAGATCCTCTTGCATCCTCCAACATTGTAGAGGCTTTTGCTTCCAAAGCCACCACCGACCCTAGAAAACCCACTGCCAGCATTGCAGCTTCCGACCCGGGTGACGGAGCGTGAACTGAAGCTGGTGCGGCAGGTGTTTGGGACGATGGCTGAAGCAGCGCTGAAGCCACTTCTTCCCCTCTGAATCCTCACGGTGGACTGGCGAGACATTGTTGGCTTTGGGTTGGGATGGATGCTACAGCAAGAGCAAAGGAGCAAAGGTGCTGGCCTGGAGCAAGGAGTAGGAGGAAAAGAAGAAAGATGAACCTGTGCTTTTCACGAGCTCAGGAGAGCCCTTTTATGCATTTATGAGACTGGGATGGGTTTGATGAGGTGGATCATCTTTCTGATTAATTAGGCTTGGCATGTCCAACAGCATTCTGGAGAAAGAACTCACTCCGCACACACGCCCTTCTGAAATAATATAGCCAGGTTCTGAGCAACAGTGGTATTGTTTGGGAATAACTGTCGCCTTCTGCTGTCTTTGTAGACAGCCAGACTCTTCGCCATATCAAAGCATTTGAAAGTTGCAGTTGAGTCACTTTGGGCACAGGGAGGAAAACACCGTTCAAAATGCCTGTCACTCAACACCTCTTGCTTGAAAATTTCATCCCTCAGGATTGCTTTTGCCCCTTTTCTGTTCATGAGTAGGGTTTTTAAAAATTACAGTCCCGTGTGTTTTAGGGAAAGGAATCTGTGTCAGGCAGAGCAGTGCTTTACAGCATGCCCTGCAGTATATTGTTTTATGTTTTATTTTGTGATACATACTGCATGGTCCCCTTCTGCAATATATCTGCCGAAATGCTTCTGCTTCTGTCTCTATGTAGGCTCAGCTCCCAGGGCTGATCTCTTCTGAAACTCCTGCTCCTGTGGACTAATTCTTCTGTCACTCTTAAAAGGAATAAAATAAAATTAACGTAGGAATGAAAATGAAACATTTTGTTAGGGTCTTTTGTTCACAAGTGTATTTTGGCAGTGATATTCACAGCTGCCATTGATCTCTAGCACAAATAGCTGTTCTAGTCCTCTATTTCAATTTTGGTGTTTTAGGAGGATGGAAACAAAGTAACAAAACAAAATTTTCGAGGAGGAGGAAAGAGTGTAGGAATGGGAGCTGCTTTGAATCCACTGGCTCTATGGAAATGGAGTGCTCCGGGCTTGTTCCCAACTCCTCATTTATAAACACGAAGTAGATTCCCAAAGATTTAATCAGCTCTTTCAGCACTGCACATCTGAAAGTGTGATCCTGCCTGCATGAATCCACTAGAAGAGTGCTCCACAGGATTCCCTCTGCCCAGATCCACAGCGGTCTGCACACAAAGACATCCTGGACCTGGCCTTTCTCAGCCACAGGTACCAGTGCAGGTCTTTGCTTTGCCTGTAGCACTGTGGGCAGTTTGAGTAACAAGTTGAAGAGAAAATGTGAAAAATAACTTCATTCTGAGGCACGGCGAGTGTTTCTGGCCTTCGCTTTGTTTCAGGTAGTTCAGGAAAAGATGATTCATATGTAATTTATTTATACAAGAAAGTGAACTTGCAACCACATCCCCCCGAACAGCTTCTTCTTGTGTCATCTGCGAGGCTGAGCAGCTGCTGGCTGCAGAGCAGGAATAACGTAACGCTGAGGAATCATCGCCGAGCAGGGGGTGTGCTGTGAGCCGCCCCCGCCTTGCAAGGCAAAGGAAACCCCCACGAGTGCATTGGGTCCCCGTTGCTTCCACAACAACTTGCCTTCAAAATAGTTTGCATTTACATTGGTGTTTTGAAATGGTGGAGGGGAAGAAGTAGCAATTATTTTATTGTGGTGCCTATTGCAAGACTGAGCTTTTATTGTAAGCAAGAGCTCGATCTTGTAAATTTTGCCCAGCGGGTCTGTTCCTTAGGTCTGACTGTTGGCACACTTTGCACACATGGGAACTGGAGTAAACGGATCGCGAGCAGCAAATCTACACCCTAAAGGTTGTGGATGATTGATCCGCCTTGGGGCTTTGCCCACCAGTTGGTGAATGTCATGACGTACAAGCGTGAGGTTGATCCCCCATGGTGTGCTTGGTTCATATGAGGCACAAGATACTTGAAGGCAGATACAGGTTGCCAGAGACCTTAAATGGCTAAGACTCCTTTGGGAATTGCTGTCTGGGGTGCTATCCATCCCATGTAACTCTGTCTAAAAGCTTTTCTTTTTATTCTTGTGTAGTCAGGGGAGATCACTGCCAAATGGTGGATTCTCCCATCCGAAGGTGGATGGAAGGAGAGGCCCCTGGAGATGGCTTTCCACCTTCCCCAGCACCATGTGGGGAGACCAGGAGGCTGACTCAGGGTGTGCAGAGTTAGCCAGGCTGAAACCCACCCTTGGTTACTAACAGCATGATGCGTCAGTACTTTCCTTTTTCCCCTCAGGCTCCCTTTACATATGAAACTTGTCTTTTTTGGCTAAAGAATACTCCAACTGCGTTGGAGTCCATTGTTAATAATAGTAATAATACAGCTCCTCCAACCAAATAAAAAGAAATTAATTTCTTTCCATTTCACATTTGCACTAGGGTGGAGGTGATGCGGTTGTCACTCATCTGGAAGGAATTTGAGAGGTAATTACAAAAGGCAGAACTGTGAGCACAAGGAGCTGTAGCTACAGGTTTGGGGTATGGGGTGATGGCAAGGGGGCCCCCACCCTTCTCTGTTGATGAAACACTGGGTTTCCAGGTAGCTCCTGGGGGAGTGTCTCCCGTGCACACTGCAGCTCCGGGCATGTAAATGAATTTGCTGCTCCGATGAAGATAGCTTGCCCTGATATGGACTTTTCCTCCTCCACCAGAGCATAATGCTCGCTCTCACTCAAGCTGTTCTGTAGTTCTTCCTCCTAATCAAACAAAGGGAGCTGTGTTTGGGCAGGTCCTGCCGGCTGAGAGCCCCCATGACGTGGCGGAGGCAGGCTGCGAGGCTGAGCAGGCTCCAAAGCCTTTTCCATCCCTTCCCCTCCTTGTTTCTTCCTCCCAGGCTGAGCAGAGGGGTCAGGCAGCAGTGCGAGTCCCCAGCCCAGAGGCAGGACATCCCTTTATGCCATGCTGTAAACCTGGGAGTGAAGTCTTGGCCGAGTTTGGTTCTGGCATCATGCTGACAGCAAGGTAATAATGCTCCTTTGAGGGTAAAAAAGTGCATTCTGGCTACATCAGGGCAATAAATGCAACTCAGGCCCCTCTAGTGAGAAATTTGAACTGTTTTCCATGTACCCAGCCAGCAAGAAGCAGGTATCTCCAGCAGTTTTTCATCAGCTCCTGTCCATCTCTGCCTCTCTCCAGTAACCACCCTGGAAGCCTTGGTCTGGTGATGGATGCCCTTTCTCAGACGAGGCTGAAATAAATCCTTCGGAATGCCTCCATGTGTCTTCTTTGCAAAAACACACGCATTTATAAAATCAGAGCATGTCTTACTAACTTGTGTTGGTTCACCTGTGCTACCTAATCTCAGTTTAATTATCAGTAAAGTCAAGGCTGTAATTTACGTTAATTGCTTAAATTAAAGCCTTTGGGTTAAACTTGGGCTGCTAACCTAAATTCAAACCCTATTCATTTTGACCATAATTTACTATATCATCCTGACTTAATGAAGTCCCACTGGTTGCCCTGAGCTTTTTCCACGGTGGACCACACGACTTGCAGGGTCCCTGCGCTGTGGGGACGGGAACCTCCAAGAGCTCCTGAGCGGGAGGCAAGTGTCCGTGAATCTCATTTCCCCAAGGGATGAATTAGGATGAACTCCTCAGAAGCTTTCCCATAGGTGTTGCCCCGTGATGGGCGTTGCAGTCCTTTGAGCCTGTTCCCGGCAGTATCTGGAGGCCAGTCAGCTGTAACTACTGCATGACTTTGAAGTGTAGGTGTGACCTGCTTTCCCCAGATAATTGTTTTCTGTGCTAGCGCAGAGACTCCGATGCAGCCCAGGGTTTTGGAATAACTTTGCCTTCATTATTGTTGTTGTTGCCAGATGCTTTATGCAGACCAGGGAAGTCTCGTTTCACCCCATGCTTTGTTGCACTTAAAAGAGCCTCTGACCTTAGGTTGGTATTAGCTGATACCTCCTTTCTCCTGCTCTGCATGCAACACTGGTGCTTACATGGTGGTACCTGAAGAATCCTAAACATCCCAAGTTGTGTTGTAACGCTTGTTGAGTAATTTTAATCCCTGAGTACGGCTGCTGGGGCTCTGATCTCCACCAAGCTCCATGTGTTGGAGGTTATCGCAGCAGTATTGTAACATCTTCTCTTTTCTTGTGGCCCTAGGGTGTAAATTTTCTCCTGATAAAGAAGCCCATGCACTGAAGCACTGCTGCTGGAAAGCCCCGTTATTTCGGATCAGCTCTGTGCAGGCACGTGGCACACCCCCCAGCTCTGTCCTGCACTGAGACTGCTCCTGGTTCAAGGTTCCTTGCAGAGAGCCATAGCGCTCGTGTGAAGTTTAATTTCTCCCAATTAAAACAAACAGCACTATTCTCAGACCCAGTAAGATAAACAAGCATTATTCACATGTCCTGGAAAGCGCAACCAGTCCCAGTGCACCAAGTTGCTGGGGCCTTATGTTTATTCACGGTGCAGTGCCGCATTGCACCGCGCGTGAGCCCCGAGGTCCCTGGTGCTGTCCTGCGGCGCGTGGCATTGCCTGCAGCCCGGCTCACCTGCCGGACTCCAACCTCCGGCCGGGATGTCGCTGCCCTGGTTAAACAATGACGCTCAGGCTGAACATGCCTTGCAGATGGGAGCTGGGGATATTGCTCCGCTGCTGGTTTTGCTGCATCCTGCGTTACCTTCCCTGCAGCCATTTCACATTGTACTTTGTTTCTAGACCATGTAAACTATTTGCAAATTAAAAAAAAAATAATTTTTTTGGATGGAAAATCTCCTTTTGAGTCAAAAAGCTGCAGTGTTTCATTTGGGAAATGCTAAGGGGAGATATTTCAGCATTCCACAAACAGAATTGTTCCCGTAAGAAAAATTAGATGTTAGTTTATTTTTTTCCCCTAATATTTAAGTTGCCAGCTCAAATTACTTGTCAAGTCTAACTTGAATTTGTGTGTTCTCCAGGTTTCTGCAAACTAGAAGATGGCAACTGGATGACTTCTTGCATCTGCTTTCTTGGAGAAGTGCCGAGGCGGGGGGGGGGGGGGGGCTACAAAACCCACCCCATGGAGACAAAAGAGTGACTGATAGCTGCTTACTGCTTTTTTTTTTTTTTCCTCTTGGTAGCATCTTCAATGCTCAGATTGCAGGAGAAGGAGCCAATAACAGCCTGCGGCAGCAGACTGATGGAGGCTGCAGAGATGCCCAGGTACCGTGGGGTTGGGGAAGGGCTTGGCAGAGTGGCTCACGACCAAGATTCAGGTGTGGTGTTGGTTGTTGCCTACATGTCGATGCAGCTGATGGCACAGCAAAGTGTTATGTATGCTTCTGTAAAACACAAAAGAATTTTTTGAAATTTTCAATTATTTTTATATATATATGTGGTTTGATAATAAAAGCCCAGTTGGGATGCCCTGCCTGTTACAAAGAAGACTGCTTTGCCAGCTTCACTCTATTTCCTTAAGTCTAAGAAACGTGGTCAGATGCTTGCAGACTGATGCAGACAGTTAAACGGATGAAGCCCAACCACCCACCTTTCCACAAAGCCTCCCCGGGTGCAAACGGGCTGCCCCAGCTTTCTAAAGGTGCTGTTTCCCCTTCCCGTGTCCTGGAGGGGATGCCCATGGGTGTGAGCCCCAAGCCCCATAGTAGGACCTGTCACAGCTTCCAGCCCTTGCAGGGCAGCTCCCTGCCTTTCTCTTGCTCTGGGTCCCCACCTGCTGGAGACACCAGGCTGGCTTGTCTGGTGCTCAGACATCTCTGCGCGGCGCAGTGGGTGCCTGGGGTCCGGGGGGGCTCAGGAGCTCGGAAGTGTTTCCCTGCGGTGAGCGCTTCGGCACACTGTGCACGAGATGTTTTTGCTTTGCAGCCATGAGTGCTGCCCCTTCTCCTCTCCCTCCCTGGGGGTACCCCCGGTTGGATTTTACAGGGGACGAGGGGTGGGTTGATGGAGCCAGGGAGCAAGGTGGGATGCTCGTCCTTTGGGCACGACATCCCCAAAGGGCTGCAGACCCCTCCTTTGCTCCCCTCGCTTCATGCTCCAGCTCCTCGGTCCTTTCGGGCTAGGTTCCCAGCTCACCCCGTGCTTCCCCAGCTGCCCGGACTGGTGCCTGGCCTTGCAGCCTCGCAGGCAGCAAGAGCCAGGAGATGCCCTCGGAGCCACAGGGGGGAGCCCAGGAACAGCGCGGGAGCCTGGCTGAAACCCTCGTCCCAGCAGGTCTCAGAAACCTCCTGGGGGGGGTGGCTGGGAATTGGGCAGCTGGGTGCTACAGGCAGCTTGGAAGACCTCAGGTTCAGTCAAAAACGAATCTGAGGCGCCGGAACAGCTCTTGCAAAGGAACATTTAGCAAGATGCTCATGGGTGCAAAGGCAACCTCGATGCCCAAAGACTGCACGTGGTGGGATATTGGGCGCTTCGCCCTGTGTCTGCCCCTCTTTGCTAGTGCAGCCCTCCCTCCCTTCGCAGTTATGGTGATGTCTGACTGCTCCATTCCCCTCCTGGGGGCTCAAATGCAGAACTTCCCACCCCTCACCCCCGTTTGATGCTGTTCTCGCCATGTCCTTGCTGCAGTTCTGGAGGTTTGCTCCTGTTTGCGGTGTGAACCTGTGGCCAGGCTGACCATCCATCCCACCCTCCTCTCCATCCTCCCCAGAGCCATGTGGGAGCCTGGGTCCTAAACCTGAGCTCAGTCTCCTCAAGGTCCTTTCTCATGAAGTGCCTACAGAGAGTCCTTTCTGCAGCTGGGGCACAGCACGCATCAATACCCAATTCCCAGCAGAGAATAGAATGAAGCAGCAAATTTTAAAAATGACAGATGCTCTTTATTGGACAATACAGTATGGTAGGAAACGAAGAGGCTATAGCCATGGGCACAAGGAGTTAGAAATCAGTGTGGCAATTCATATACACAGAAAGCAGTAACCTTTCCCACAGGTGCCTGAGAAAACAGAAGGGGCTGGAAAAATCTTTAGTTGCAGATGAAACATTTGGAGGTTGTAACACGTGTTGCGGGCAGAGGCTTTTAGAACATCTTGGAGCTCTTTTCCTTGCTGAAGACCCAGGACAGTGGTTTCACAAGGCTGTCCCGTCGTTTTAGGGTGAATGAAACGAATGCGTGTGGCCAAGCGTGGCTTTCCCCATTCAGCAAAGTGCTTCCACTTTGCTTTAAATTTGTGACTCCGTGGGGAGAACAAGAGAATAATGAGGACTGTGCTGGAAGAGGGCCACCGCTGGGGACTGTGACGGCTCTCCAAAGCCCTGTTGGTGACCTGTTACAACCTATGCTTTAGCCAAAAGTGCTTCATATTCTGGCAGTGGGGTCCTAGCCTCCCACCACTGCCCCAGTGGATGAGGCCAGAGGGAGGAGAGGGTTCAGCTCAGCTATTTACACCATTGATTTGTAGGGCAGCACTTGCTTTCAGAAGGCAGGAAACACACCGTCGTCTGCACGGAGAATGCCAGGCTCACCATCCTTATCTGATGGTCTTTTTGCTGGTGGTGGTCTTGGAAACGATCCGCACGCTGCCTCCCGTGCTGGAGCTGACGCCTCGGCTGCTGTTGGAGCTGAAGCTGCTGCCTCCGCCGTAGCTGAGCCCCCCGCCGAAGCCTCCGCTTCCACCTCCGAAGCCGCCGCCGCTGCTGCTCATGCTGTAGCTGCCGCCGCCGCCTCCCATGCTGAGACCTCCGCCCATGCCGAGACCTCCGCCCATGCCGAGACCTCCGCCCATGCCCAGGCAGCTGCCGCCGCCGCCGTAGCCCATCCCGCTGGAGCTGCTCACCACGGCTGCAGGGGAACACGGTGCGTGCCCACCTTAGGGACCCGCAGGTCCCCGAGGCGGGGGTACCTGGCCCATCGCCCCCACGGCAGGGGAATGGGTGACCAGGGCTGGAAGGGGGGAAGGTACTCACAGACGCTCACCGCTCCGACTCCCTCTCCGGCAAGCCTGTTGGGGAAGGGGGACGTAAGTGAGAATGCGAAAGCACAGGCAAGATACAGCGCTGGCCACTGGGACCAGCAAATTAGACTTTGTGGCCTTCAGCAGAGAGGGTCCTCTGGTGGGGTATGGCTGCATCACAGGTGAAAGGTGACAATGCTCGCTTTTCTTAGTGCATCGGGTGCCAAGAGCTGGAGAAACCCAGCTTTTCCAAGAAACCTCACATTTTAAAATATCCCCTCTCTCTATGCTCTTTTTAAGTCTCTTGATGCTTCAGGCCCTTGGGGTGAGCTCTGTCTTTGGACCCAAAGAAACGCGCTCTGCTCTGAAGAGCAGCACGCAACGGGACCCCGTGCTTGTCCTCACCTGCTCTCCTCGCCCTCCAGCAGCTTCCTGTAGGTCGCGATCTCGATGTCCAGGGCCAGCTTGACGTTCATCAGCTCCTGGTACTCGCGCAGCTGCCGGGCCAGGTCTGCCTTGGCTTTCTGCAGAGCATCCTCCAGCTCGGCCAGTTTGGCTTTGGCATCCTTGAGGGCCATCTCCCCGCGCTCCTCCGCTTCGGCGATGGCTGCTTGGAGGCTGGCACACTAAAAGAAAGGGAAGCCAATAATGGTTTATCTTGGCCTACCCAAAGCTGAGTATTGCTGTGGTATTGTGGATACCGGCCGGTGACTCCCAGCATGGCACTGAGAAGTCCTCGGGGCTGTCAGAAAGGTGTCACTGGGGAGCTGCAGCCATAGTCCAGTTTCCCACGAAAAGGAGAAACATCTGCAGCTCTTTGCTTTGATGGGGTGACCTGAAAGCTCACAACTCACTTCCCCAGCAAGGAAGGAGCTATCACAGCACATCCTCACATTACGGGACCTTCTCCAGTAGGGAGAGACAGAGATGGCCCTGCCCTCTTCAGTGCAGGGGGGACCCCTGGCCTTCCAGCCCTGCTGTGAAGCCAGGAGCTGGCTCCTTCCATGTCTGGAGTCTGCCATCCACCATGCAGGAGCATCCCCACCATACCTGCTTCTTCACACTCTCAATCTCATTCCGCAGCCTCTGGACCATCCGGTTGATCTCTGAAATTTCTATCTTGGTGTTACGCAGGTCGTCACCGTGTCGCCCGGCGGAGACCTGAAGCTCCTCGTACTGAGATGCAGAAAGGAGGAGACGCTGGTTAGGAGCCGTGGGGAGGCTGAGTGGGGCTGGGAAGGGTGAGGGGCCTTCAGGGCACGAAGTGCAGATCTAGGGGGACTACAGCCCTTGGAGCAACCTGCCCATGGAATAGCAGCTCAGCCCATAGTTGCTAAAATACACCACAAAGTCAGCTATTGCATTGCTACGGGTTGTCACGTAATATTAGGAACCTGAAAGGAAAAGAGGAATGCTCTGTATCTAAGGCCAGATCCACCAGTGACTCGGTGTGAGCCCAGGATCAAGGCATTTAAGCATCTTGTCCCCTGGTTTCACAGCAGGGAAAGTAAGGTGGATCCAGCGTAGCAGTTAACAAGCAAAGAACAGCAATCTGTATGCAAGAGCCCATTGCAACATGCACAGAAATCAGTCTGTTATTCCGCTTACCCACCTTGTTTTGGTACCAAGCCTCAGCCTCTGCCCGGCTCCGGTTGGCGATGTCCTCGTACTGCGCCTTGACCTCTGCGATGATGCTGTTGAGGTCCAAGTTGCGGTTGTTGTCCATGGACAGGACCACAGAGGTGTCGGACACTTGCTGCTGCATCTGGGACAATTCCTGCAGAAGATGCAAAAAAAGTGAGTTGTCTGGTCTCAGGGGTGGAAACCATGTCGATGCGAGATGGCTTCAGAGCCCTCTCTGCCAAGCCATTTTCTTGCATTTCTCTGTACTCTGCCTCTCCTTATCTACCATTTCTATCTTATGCCTACATTATAATTTCAAAAAGGTGGTGACTGCTTCCTCTTTTACTGCTGTACAGCATCAAGTGTGATGGACGGAGCTCCGGGACACAGGAAACTGTATGGTGTGGAGCTGTGGAGGATGTTATCGTAGGGAGGGCTGACCGCTTACCGCTTCGTAGAGAGCTCTCAGGAAGTTAATTTCATCTGCCAGTGCATCTGCTTTGGCCTGCAGCTCAACCTTGTTCATGTAAGCTCCATCGACATCCTAAAGAAAAGAAAACCAAAGACTTCTGGGTGAAACCACAAAACAAAAGGACACCAGGAGGACCCTCTCTCTGCTTCCAGGTTCGTTAATCTTTAGGCTTGTTTTTAGATCACTATGATCAAGGCATTTTCTAACATAATGCCAGACACTGGTTGTGAGCCACAATAAGGTTTTGGGCAGAGGGCAAAGCTCAGACTCATGGGGATGTGGCTGGAGTTCAAGTGGGACTGAACAGCAAGCAGCCGAAGTTTGGCACTGCAGCCGGAGGAGCTACCTCCAGAAAGCAGGGCAGCTCCTCCGACTGTGCCAAAAGGTGCTGCACCCTTGGCTTGGAGCAGGTTGTGCCCATTTGTAGGGGTATATGGAGGAGTACCCAGCCCAGTACCTAGTCCTAGCCGTGCCAGCACCATATCCTAATGCCTGACCCAACCGTTGGGGTTGGAAGACCCCCAGCTCCCATCAGCTTTGCTTTGGCTCTGTGTGCTGAGCTCATTTCATTGCCCTCCCCCTGGCTCCCACTTCACTCACCTTCTTGAGAACCACGAACTCGTTCTCTGCACCGGTGCGGCGGTTAATCTCATCTTCATATCTGTAAGGATAAATAAGGGAGAGAGTTTGGGTGGAAATGAAGAGCCGAGGCAGAGAAGCAGGGGTGGGACCACTCCAGTCCTAAATCATTAATTCTGGCTCACAGATATATTCCTTATTCCCAGCTGTTTACAGTCCAGAGCAGATGCAGAGCAAATGGTCACTTACTCTGAACCTGCAGGGACTCCATGGTGTGAGTAGTCCCAGCTAAAATTAAAAGAATCCAATCACTGCCCTTAAAGTCAAGCTCATGCGTAGATGTGAGCAGGATCAGAGCCCTTTGCAGTAAGAAGCAGCAGCAAGTATTCATGGTGACCTTTGACCAAAGCAAAGTTATGCAAAAGCTTTCAGCCTGGACTGCAATAGCTAATAATGTAATAGTTTGATATTTGATATTTTAATAATGCTAATGGCTCTGAATAACCTGCTGCAGCATTTAATTAAAAAAAAAAAAAAAAGTTCTGTGATTCTTTAACCATGGTTGTGCAAGAGCAGATCATTAAGTAAGCCTCAGATTATGTTTCTGGGGAACTTTTTATGGCTCTGAGCAACATCCTCTCATCAGATAATCAGGGCAGGGCTTAGCTAGAAAGTAGACAGAATGTGGAGGCTGTTGCGGCTAAGACCTGGATTTGAAAGGCAGGTTTATGCCAGTCCTTTAACTCCCACTGGCAGAGATATCCCTGCACCTGGATCTCTGGGTGGACAGGAGACAAAGTGAACATGAGCCCATGGACTGGGATCTAGCTCCAGACTTGAAACAAAATGCATTCTCTTGCCCAGGTAGTAGCTCCAAAATCCAGACAATATAATTTGTCATTTTTGGACTAATCAGGGTTTCTAAAAGCCTATAATGCATACCGAGACCTGAAATGTACCCAAGGACAACATAACAGAAGCTAATTCATGTCAGCCCATCCTGTCAGCTCTAAATGCCGATACATACCCCCCACCCCAAAAATCTATTCACATGCTTAGCTCTCTAGCATAAACATATCTCAGTCCTCCAGGGTGTTTTTCTCAAGTTTGCACTTGGCCATCTGGTTGCATAAGGAAGATATTGTTCTCTCCAGACTCCAGCCAAAGAAAATTGAACTGCTTCACCTAAAAAAAACACCTAAATGTCCCTCATAGTCAGCAGATACCGGCTGGCATGCCCTTAAAATGATTCATCCCGCCTCTGCTG
Organism: Anser cygnoides; assembly: GCF_040182565.1. Classification (NCBI taxonomy): domain Eukaryota; kingdom Metazoa; phylum Chordata; class Aves; order Anseriformes; family Anatidae; genus Anser; species Anser cygnoides. Next base: position 308,349 of record NC_089904.1, on the reverse strand, counting down.
GATGCCTTATCTCAGGCTGGGACTAATTGCCACCCCAGGAAAATTCTTTCCTCTGGTTTACTTGAGGGGGGGCTGAGGCAATGGGCAAAAAAAAAGAGCTGAGCGTCTTCCACGTGATCAGAGGTGAGCGAGGCCGAGCACATGCGGGTTGCCTGGGCCCCTCTGGAAGCTAGGAACTTCCTTTGCAAAAAGAGAAAATTGGGGATTTTTGGAGCTGGCTGTTTATGGCTATGTTTCATCCCCTTTTGCATGTCATTCATACTCATGAGCTACACATTTTGCTATTTTCAGGTATTGTTTTGGGAAGCCCGAGGGATCTGACCAGGACCTCCATACAATGGAGCTGCTTCTGTGGGTGAATGAATCCTGTCCTAAATTCCGAGCCTGCATGCAACCGACATAGCTAGAGGTAACTGCGACCAAATTTCGGTTTTGTATGTTCATTTTGCTGGGAAGAGGAGCCCAGTGCAAATGCAAGGCAAGCGCCAGGGAGCACGAACCGCCTGCCCTGATTTTCACATCTATTAATCTACAGAGCGCAATCTCTTACTTGTTCTTAAAGTCTTCCACCATGTCCTGCATGTTCCTCAGCTCAGAGTCCAACCGTCCCCTCTCTCCCATAAGACTGTCTAGCTGCCGCCTGAGGTTGTTGATGTAGGCTTCGAAAAGGGGCTCCAGGGACTTCCTGGTGACTGTGTGGCCCTGCTCTTGCAGGAGGCTCCATTTGGTCTCCAGCACTTTGTTCTGCTGCTCCAAAAATCGCACCTGAGAAAACAAAAGCAGGCACGCGCTGAAACCCATCCGAACGGCGCACAAAGTCCCCTGCCAGGGAAAGGAGGGATCGTTCAACACGGAAAGAGATGGCAAAGAGATTGGAATTAGGATCTTCCCGCAGGAATTTAGGGCACCGAATTCTCCAAAGTAGCACAAGAAGCTGATATGCTTGGGGAGAATTTTCAAGAGCCGTTAAGCAGGCCAAGCACCTGTAATTGCAGCTTTAGCTGTTTCTCCCCCCACTGGATGCTCAGCCCACCTTACTGGTTTAAACTGGTAGTATCCCATCGAGAGGTGTGGAGCTTTGCAATTTTACAACCAGTGCAAGATCCATCCAGTGCCCAGTAAATTTTTTATGGGGAAGGGGGGATTTCCAATTTAGCAAAATGAGGTGCTGTAAAACTCATCCTTGCAAAGAGCATAAGACAATTCTTAGTTTTCAGCCAAACCTGTGCTGTTTGTCGGCTGGGATTAGTTCAGGCAAGCCCCCAACTCCAAAAGAAGTTTCTTCCTGTTCTTCTTTCCCGAGGCAACTGAGAATATGCACGGGCTGGTGTTTAAGACCGAACTCTCACCTTGTCGATGAAGGAGGCAAATTTGTTGTTGAGGGTCTTGATCTGCTCCCGCTCGTGTGTTCGCACCTTCTGGATTTCTGGGTCAATATCCAGCTTGAGGGGTGCCAGGAGGCTCTGGTTGACGGTCACTTCGTGGATGCCACCGGGTGGGCAAACAGGGAACCCGGGGCCACCTCGACCACCAAATCCAGGACCTCCCAGTCCAAATCCACCACCCATCCCATAGCCGCCACCACCACCAGCTCCTCCTAAGCCAAAACCAGCGCCTGCTCCACCACCATAGCCAAGACCAAAGCCAGCTCCTCCACCAAAGCCGTATCCACCACCAGCTCCGCTCCGTAGACCTCCGCCGACCGAGCTGTAGGAAATTCTTTTACTTCCACCTAAGTTATAGAGACTTCTGCTGCCGAAGCCACCACCAGCTCCGAAGCCTCCTCCACCTCCAGCTCTTCCTCCTCCAACTCTGGAGACAGAGACGGAGCTAAAACTGCTTCTGGTACCACTGCCACCTCCTACGATAGCAGAGCCTGAGCTAAAGCCCCTCATGCCCCCTCCAGTTGATGATCTGTAAGAGATCCGACTCATGGTGGCTTGTTCAATTGGAAATGCAAAGAGCAGGAGGGAAAAAAAAGCTGGTGAATAAAAGCTGAGCAGCAGGAAAGGAGCAGAGGGCAACGGAGACAGAAACCCCTGTGATGGGAGAGCTCGGGAGCCTCCTCTTTTATCTGCTTGGAAAACTTGGCACGGGAATTCAGAACTTGACGTGCCTTGCAGCAACTTGCCTTGTCAAACACACCTAGGCTACAGCGAGGCGCTGAAAAATGCATTGTTTGCAGGCAAGAAAGTAACGGAGTGAGGGAGCTCCCCCCACCCCCAAAGCCTGGCGCTCTGAGTCATGAAATGAGAATTGAATGGGACGACTCGCCGAGGTTTGCGCTCACGAGCAGGACGCAACATGATTCTCCCGAGACCCTGGGAGCCAGTTTTCCTTATGCCAGCCAGGGCTCACCCATTGCAGTGAGCTTCCTTGAGCTGAAGCCTTTGCAAGGTGCGGTGCAGTTTAGGGTTCAACACATCACACGGCGAACAGGGCAGCACAGACAGGGGCTGATCTTTCCAAGACTGCCCTGTCGCGGTGTGCATGCCCTGTTGTTGGCTTGGGAAAGCTGAGGCTGGAGGTGATTTTACTTCTCAGCACTGCTATTTTGATTTCTTTTGGAAAAGGGCTCTAAAGGGTTGCAGGCTGGTGGAGAGGAGCTGGGTGGAAGTTGTCTCCTGGTAGTATTTTCTGGGATCTTACCAAAAAGTTGCCTCTCCTCTTTGCAGGAGGAACTGAGAAATTACTTATCATGGCTTTCAAAGACAGCAAGGGAATCGCCCTTCCAAAATAATGTGAAACTGCGTTAAATAGTACTCTGGCACTTCTAAAATAGATATTAAAGAGATGATTGAAAGGGTTGCATTTGTTTTGAGTCTTCTCGTCAGGCTGAGGGTTCAAAAGCTCTTTGTGAAGTGGTATTTTTATCACTCCCCCCCCATATTTACCCTCTAACCAGCAGTTTCCACGTCACTGCTGGCTCCTCAAGACGTTCTCTGTAGGGGAATTCACCCACTTTCCTTCCAGCTTCCTCCCACCCCTCCTTCGCTCTGCTGAGATCATGCAGTTGGATGATTTTCTAAAACATCTTTGGCCCCTTGATCTTGAGCTCTCAGGTGAACCCAGGAGCTGCGATGGGGCTGGGTTGTGTTTTGGGATGGTGCAATGACAGGAAAGCCAGGACCTCTTCCCTCATGCCCACAAAGAGCTGGATGTCGGTTACAAGAGATGTCCCCTCCTTCCCACCCAAAGCAAGTCTGCAAAGCGAACTCAGCCCAGCCACATCCTTGTGCTGCGAGGGCCACCGACCTCCATCGGGTTGTGTGTCAGATGAACTAATAGTGCACAGTGGAGAGATAAAACTGAATCAAAAAGATTTTTTGAAATTGGCTACGTGAGCAATAAGTACGGGAACTTAATCCAAAATGAGTTGCTTAAGGGTATCTGCAGCATCTCATAGCTTGTTTCTGTTGATGTGCTTCCAACTGCCGTTTTCTCTGTCTGGGAACTTGAAAGAACCTGAGCAGGAGGGATTTTTTATTTGTTTTCCTTATTGCAATCATAAAAGCCGGCGCTCACAACTATCATCTCCTGCAAGCGCTCCTGTCACCGCCTATTGCCAATAGCGTGAGTCACGAGCACCCGAAGCGCGTTCGGGCGAGCTATCGGGGAGCCGATCACCGGGCGTGCTGCACGGGAGCAAGACGGGCGGTAGCAAGGGGGTGCTCTCGCCTCGGGAGTGGAGACCAGGAACCCGCCGGGTGCTGTGCAATGTGCTGGAAATGCCAAAATTCCCAGGAAAACTGCGCTCACACTCGCACATCCTGAAGCTGCTGTAGCCAGCCCTGGGCCCTGATTTCATGGGTGATGCAAGTAACTCCAGTAACTGCTGCTGGTTTGGATCAGCAGCAATCCCAGGAATGTTACCAGGCTTATACTGGTATTGAAACTAAATAAATTGTGTTGGAAACGTGGCAGATGTACAGAGATTTGGTTTCCTAAGCCTGCAGATGGGAGTTGGCACATGTGAGCTGGATATGGTGGAAGGGGGCCAGGCAGCAGTGGCCGGGAGCCTGCCTTTGACTTCCAAAGAGCTATGCAAAGTCACACCTGGGAACCAGAGCACAGGCTGCAAATGCTTTAATTAAAGAAAAGAGAAAGGATTCATGTTTAAGGTAGTCATTACCTCCCCAGCTCTTCTAGGAAAGCCTGTTGCTGCAGACTACGGTAATTAAGTGGAATATTACAAAGGGCAAAGCAAATGATGGTTTAGGCACAAAAAAAAAAAAAAAAAACACGGAAAATTCTTGCAGTATCTCTCAGTCCCACAAAATTCCCTTGCGTGGTTTTGTCACTCACATGCACTGTCCTCCTCGAATTTGCCCCCTCGGAAGGGAAGGCTGCTCGCACAGCGGGTGCCAGTTTGGGAGGCAGGATTTGTGCAGGGGTTGCCTGCTGGGGGAGGGCACTTCTGGAGGAATCATGTCCTGGGGACGGGGAACAGGGCCAGCTGAGAGGTTTGAGATGTTTGCAGGAGTCTGGCTGCCTTTCAGCATCACCGCCTCTCTTTTGGGCTGTTATTTGCTTTTTTTTTTTCCACCCCAAACTGGGAAGAAAGACATTCAGAACTGGTAGGGTTAGTTAAGGTTAGGTTGTCTTTAGCTGCATTGATTCATGCCGCGCTGTGTAAGTCAGCATTAGCACAGGCAAGTACAGAAATCAAGATGACTCACAGTTTATTTTTAACCTTTGCTAATTTCTGACCAATCTGTCCAAAAATTAGCATCCTCTGTGGCAGCAGGGGCTGAGGGGTTTTGTCCCCAGACTTTGGTCTCTTTTACTGCGGCTCCCTTGATTTTCTGAGTGAAGGGAAACTGGATGCTTCTGTGTATGAGTGCGTCTGGGTTTCAGCGAGGTTTTGCTGGGGAGCTTGTGAGCGTCTGCTGCAAACCCGCGGGGCTGGTGTGTGCTCACTCGCTCCTGCCCATTTGCTGTGCAGGGTTATGAAAAGCTGGGATGTTGAGAGGTCAGGGGAAAGCAAAGCGTCTGACTCTTTGAAATGCAATAAGGCATGAGTGTTTGTCTGAGGTTTTCTTTTTTTTCCCTTTTCTTTTTTTTTCTCCTTTTGCAGTGACCAAAACACCTGCATCATGTGGTAAGTTGCTCTGTTCCAGCTCACCGAAACCCATCCTCACTCTAGATTGTCCCGATAAAATCCTCCCCCAGATGCTAGGTTTTGCTGTGTCTTTTGAGAAAGCAAAAATTGAATGCTTTTTTTTTTTTTTCTGTCTGAGCTAGTAGAGCCGTGCAAAAACCTCCCTGCCAAAAAGAAAGGCTTTTGGATTAACAACAGTAATGGGCTAAGAAATGAATGGTGACTAATTTTTTTGTTGCTTGATGGATAAACCACCCCCCTCCTCCTCTTTTTCCACGTTCTTCAGTTTGTTTCGTGACAGCATGCACCTCATTTCAAGCTTTTCAGTATTTATTTTAATCAGAATTTTGAAACTTTTTCCCCAAAAGTGAAACGAAAGCCTCCTCCCATTCACCCCGCTGAAGGTTGGAAGTATTTCATGCTGCTGGTTTAGAGCAAAAACATGTAGGAACAAATAAATTACAATCCAGTTTTATTGGACATGTTCCCAAAAGAGAAGGGAAGGAAAACACAGCATCATTTCGCTATCACTGAAGTATAAAAAGCTGCAATTTTCTTTTTAATGGTATTTTCACAAAAATAAAAAAAGACAAGAGTGGAGTCCTAGAGGGGCAAATTCTATCAGAAGGGGGGCACTGGTGTCCCTTTGGGCGCCTGCTCCCAATTGCCATGTTTCCCATGGCATGGGCTGAGACCTGACTTCACTTTTTGGTTTCCCAAACGCATCTCTTTTGGCAGAGAAACCCACACACGGTGAACAGCCGAAATACCCCAAGGAGCAGCATGGACGTGGCCCTTCAGGCTGGTTTTGCAGTGACTCAGAAATCACTCCTAATTGGCTCTGTGCTCCCATAATAAGAGATATTTTAAGAGGGGCAACGAGCTTGCAAATCACTGCCTGGGATCTTTCAGCAACCTCCTGGGTATTTCTACATAGCAGAAAAAAAATCCCTCACGTGTGTATGAAAACAAGTTGCTTAACTTGAAGGGGTGAGTTTGGTTCATCCCAGCAGGGAGGGCAAAGCAGGCTGGATTGAAGCCAAGGTCCCAGCCTGTCCCCGGTCTTCTGCAGGCCAGAACCGTGAATGCAAAACCAAGCTAAAAACCCCAGTTATTGCATCTGCACTGCTTTTTGATCTGTGTTGGCTGATGGCTGTCAACTAGCTGCAATTACAAACTGCTCAGACTCATTAAAAAACAAACCAAACCCCCAAAAGACAATTCCCAATTCAGAAAATCACTTAGACCCGTGTTTGTCTTTTAAACCTGTTCCAGGTATTTTGAGAGATCTGGTTAGCTCGTGCTCCGCTGTTTTTCTTGAGGTGGGACCCAAATGCTTAAGAACTATGGTGCGAGGAGCCAGGGCAGAGCAGATGGAGGGGTGGTGGTGTGCAGGGGCGATGCGGGAGCAAGGCAGAAGCGATGGTTTCAGGGAGGGTCCGGTGTTGGTTTTACTCAGGCTGCATAGCATTCTTCAGGCTTTGGCTTTTTATGCTCTTTTTGCTGGAGGAGGTTTTGGAGACGATTTTCACACCTGGGTTGGTGCCTTTTGCACTTCCAGAGCTGAAATTCCCCCCTCCAGTGCTCAGCCCACTGCTGCCGCCGCTACCACCTCCTCCGTAGCCAAGACCGCTAGAGATGCCGAGACTGCTGCCTCCTCCAAATCCACCTCCGAGACCACCACCACCGCCGAGTCCAAGTCCTCCTCCATTTCCAAAGCTGTAGCCTCCACGGCCACTGCCTCCTCCAAGACCAAAACTGCTTCCACCACCTCCTCCAAGGCCAAAGCTGCTTCCACCACCTCCTCCAAGACCAAAACCACTTCCACCACCTCCTCCAAGACCAAAACCGCTTCCACCGCCTCCTCCAAGACCAAAACCGCTTCCGCCGCCTCCTCCACTTAGGCTCAGTCCACCAAATCCTCCTCCCAGGCCACCTCCACCAGCTGGTCCAGAGCTGGAGCTGATCACCGCTGCAGGAAAATACAACCAGAGGGTTGAACATCTGCTCTGGCAACCCCCCAGTTGCAGGAAGCACCATCATTGGGACTTGGACCCATGGGACTTGAACGCAACTTCTGTCCCCACACGCTAATGGTTCTGGTAGGCTCTGAATGTCTTACATGGAGCAATTGGGTAAAACCTCCCTTTTCCCAGGGTTGCTCAAATGTTCTGCTCCCAGTGGCCCCAAGGGAAAATGAGCACAGTGATACTTACAGTAGCTGATGGGGTTGAGTCCCTCGCCGCTCAGCCTGTTGGAGGGCAGACAAAGGGGAGGTCAGAGACAAAGTACAGAAGCAGGTGGGGGAACCAACCTGCTGGCAGGGGAACAGTGACATTCACTATTCCTTCTGCAGGGATTTTGTTCCACCTGCTCTCCTCGCCCTCCAGCAGCTTCCTGTAGGTCGCGATCTCGATGTCCAGGGCCAGCTTGACGTTCATCAGCTCCTGGTACTCGCGCAGCTGCCGGGCCATGTCGGCTTTGGCTTTCTGTAGGGCATCTTCCAGCTCTGTTATCTTTGCCTTGGCATCCTTGAGGGCCAGCTCCCCACGCTCCTCAGAGTCTCCGATGGCCGTTTGCAGCGTGGCACACTGCAAGGGGAGGGATTGGAACTCCTGAGTGCTGCTTGTCTCTTTGGGTAAGACTCAGCCAAGGAAGAAAACCGTTCTGGCCAGGGTGTTTATGAGCAATGGTTAAGACTGAGGTCATTCTACCATATTTAACATTGCTGGAGTTGAAATGCCAGCCTACAAGGATGATTTTGTGTGTGGTGCAGTACCCTTTCCGGTACCTCATGCTCTGCAGTTGCTGATGTCTCTCCAATCAGCAGCATGGTGGCAGACAGCAGAGAGCTGCTAAGGGACCACAGAACAGGGCTCCATGGGCATCTTTTGCCATTCCTACCTGGTTCCTCGTGTTCTCTATCTCTGCCCGGATCCTCTGGATGAGCCGGTTGAGCTCAGAGATTTCCCCCTTCGTGCTGCGCAGATCATCCCCATGCTTCCCAGCTGTGGCCTGCAGCTCTTCATACTGAGGTTCGGGAGGAAGAGTGAATAGTCTGAGCCCTCCAAGTGGGCAAGAGGTGGCTTAAACAGCCTCACACAGGGACAGCAGTGACTTTTCCCAGAAATATATCCACGGCATCCATGGTTCTGCTCACCTTGGTTTGGTACCAAGCCTCTGCCTCAGCCCGGCTCCTGTTGGCAATGTCTTCGTACTGAGATTTGACTTCGGCTATGATGCTGCTGAGGTCCAGGTCCCGGTTGTTGTCCATTGACAGAATGACAGCGGTGTCGGACACTTGTGCGCTGAGCTGAGCCAGCTCCTGTGGGGAAGCACACGGTCCCGTGGCAGCTGTACTTACCTCTTCACATGCCACGGAATGGCAGTCACTGCCCAGGGTGGCAGCAGGACAGAAATCAGGGGAGGGGGGTGTTTGTACCGCATCATAGAGGGCTCGAAGGAAGTTGAGTTCATCGGTCAGCGCATCCACCTTGGCCTCCAGCTCCACCTTATTCATGTAAGCAGCATCCACATCCTGGAAAAGAACAACTATGGGCCCATCTGCAGCACCTGGTACCTCTTCTTTAGCTCAGCCAAGGACTGACCAAGCCCAGAGATGGGCTTGGGACCTGGGATTCCTGGCACTGCCAAGCATCTTTATTTCTACGTGGTCTGTTCAGCCCAGGCGACTGTGTGTATGTTGTGGGACAAGAATTTACTTCCATCCTCTTTCAACCCCCTTCATTCCTTTCCCCCAAAACCATAACCCAACTGTCAGTTTTTAAAGGACAAGGATGCAGCTTCATGAGATCTCCCACCCTTTAGAGCTCTCCCAGCCTACGCAATGCTCAGCATCCGTTAGAACTCCTGTCTCACACACCTTCTTCAGCACCACAAATTCATTCTCTGCTGCTGTGCGTCGGTTGATTTCCTCTTCATATCTAGAGGGGTAAAGGGAAAGGTGTGCTGGATCATGTCTCAATAAACAGAAAAGTTGTACAGGGAGGACTGCAAGATTATTTGGGCTGGGTGTGACATTTTAAGTAAAGCAGTTACAGAGGATTTTCCTTTGCAAGTCTCATCACAAGTTGTCATGTCCTGGCTGAGCCTGCATTTTCTGATTGGAAAAAATTGATGGACCATTTTTCTCCTGTTGTGCCAGAAGGCAGGGGCTTTGCAGGGAGAGGTCCCTCATGAGAGCTGTTTATTAGAGGGAGATTCATCAGGTGCCGTGTTATGGACTTGAGCACAGACTGGAGATCCCTTTTTTCCCTTTCTCATAGAAAGTTTGATGAATATCTCAGGCTAGGTGTTTGTCCTTGAGAAAGCTAGGTTTAAGTGAGACGAATCCTACTGCCTAATGCTAAACTGAACCATTTGCATCCCATTTCACCCCAGGCTGCCTGGATGTGCCACTGAACAGGCACTCACTTGTTCTTGAAATCCTCAACAAGGTCTTGCATGTTCTTCAGCTCCCCATCCATGCGTCCTCTCTCGTTGAGCAGGTTGGCCAGCTGCTTTTTCAGGTTGTTGATGTAAGCCTCGAAGAGTGGGTCCAGGTTGTTTTTGCCTGCACTGTTTTTTTGACCCTGGTCCTGCAGGAGGGTCCATTTGGTCTCAAGCACCTTGTTCTGCTGCTCCAGGAAGCGGACCTGAGCATTGGGAAGCAGAAGAAGGTTAGCATAAGAAGCCTGTGAGTGTGCTGATGGCCAAGGGACAGTAACTGGGACTGATGAATAGCACAAACCAAGTGAATCCCAAACCAGGAGTGTTAAATCCAGCTGTGAATATCATCCAGATTATCCAGTGCTATGTTTGCCCATTCAGTAGCTAAGGAAATTTGCCACTGGTGGACAATTCTAATTAGAGACAATTTAATTCAGGAAGCCAATGAGTAATCATTAGAAAATGTGGGTTCAGCTCTTTCGTCACTTGCTTTCTTTAACATCCTTCGTTTTTTTCCTTCTTCACAAGTGATATTTATCTTCCTTAATTAATGCTAGTATCTGAGTACTACAGGTTAAAAGACAGGTACTTAATTGCCTTTTCTCTTGCTCATGTGTACTACATATAAGGTATTTAGAGGAAGAAAAGCTGAGAAAGGACTTACGTTGAGTCTATATAAGAAGGACCTTAGCTTTCAGACAATAAAGCTGGACAAAAGAAGCAGCACCTCTGCTGTGATACCTCGCAAAGACAGCTAGGTTAAGCAACTGGCTTACTCTAATTTGAGATAATATATCTTATTTCTCAGGCACAGAACCTGAATCCTCGTTACTAGTTTTCAATGTCTAGCTTTCTGCCTTGTAACTGTTTACAAGTAGGTTCTTTTTTGATTACTTTATTAAAAACATGCAGATAGGAAATATGCACTAGACTGAAGATTTCTGAAGCTATACTTTTGTAGATACAAGACTGTCTTGCTCCCTAGCACAGGTCCACGGTGCTTGATGAAATCTCACCTTGTCAATGAAAGAAGCAAATTTGTTGTTGAGGGTCTTGATTTGCTCCTTCTCGTCTTTCCGCACCTGCTGGATGTTCGGATCGATCTCCAGGTTCAGGGGTGCCAGGAGACTCTGGTTGACTGTCACTTCTTGGATGGTACCGACTCCCGGTGGGCCACCACCAAATCCTGCCGGACTCCTGCCGCCACCCAGCCCTCCGCCAAGTCCTCCCAGGCCCCCTGCTCCACCAAAGCCAAACCCTCCACCACCTCCCTGTCCCCCACCAAAGCCAAGCCCACCAGCACCTCCACCCAAGCTATATCCACCACCTCCACCACCGAGACCAAGTCCAAAACCACCACCAGCTCCGCCGCCACCAAGTCCACCGCCACCACCGGCTCCACCCCCGAAAACAGTCCTGTAGCTGCTTCCAACCCCGATGGATATCCTCTTGGTACCACCAAGGTTGTAGAGGCTCCTGCTGCCGAACCCACCGCCACCACCACCTCCTCCAATGAGCCTTCCAAAACCTCCTCCACCTCCTCCAGATCGTGCGACAGACATCGAACTGAAGCCAGCCCTGTTGCCACTGGGAATGACAGCTGAGGCAGCGCTGTAAGATCTGCCTCCACCGCCGGCTCTCATGCTGTACGTCTGCCGGTTCATCGCAGCAGGAGATCACGGCCCGGCACAGGCACAAAGCAGCAAGCTGGGAGAGTGCAGCTCTCTGATGGAAGGGGGTGCGGGATGCCCTTTTTATCCCTCTGGGGATCTGGGCTTGGTTGCATGGAAGTCCAGAGATCAATTTAGTGCCTTCATGGTTTTGACGTGCCAAGCAGCCAGCTGTCTTCTTGAAACTTGTTAAACGGTGATTGCACTCAAACACACCTCTTGGAGCCAGCCTGAATCTGCTCAGCTAGAAGAGTTATCTAACTGTGATTTCTGGCAGGAATTGCTCAGCCCTAGTGCAAAGCTGCTGTGTGCTTGCAGAGGTGCATTATTTAATTTCCTTTCTGCAAAGCAAAATAAATGAAACAAAAAAGGGTGAAAAATAGCTACCCTGATACTCCTACCCTACTTACAAGATGTAGTAGATCAGCGTGGAGCTTAGTGCAGGCTCCTCTGAAGTAACTTGAATGAAACATAGTAAAACTAAAATAGCTAAAACTGAACAAAGAGATTTCATCTGAATGAAAAATATTTCATTTCTTTGCCCACAGGCAAAGTGCAGGTGTGATGTTCATGAAGCCTGACATCTTGTTCAGGGCTCTGATTTATCCAGTTGCCCTTGACTGTTCACACTTGTTGGGCAGAGACCATCTTTTCAGCTGACTCAGTACCAATCACAGAGAGGCCCTGATCCATGATTTGCCTCTGAGACACTATATTTAGGTGTCATCTCGAATTTTGACTATTTAATATTAGGTGTTTAGTCTATGGCAGGTTTTCTAGGCTGCCTTTCTAGACATATTGGCATCTCCAGAGGACAACTGCATCCCACCCAGAGGCGGCCCTTGCACTGCCTCCAGTCATCTGATGATGTGGCTGATATATTTCCATCTTGATCTAAAAAACATTTCAATGAAAGAGGCAGATTTTCTGAAAAAAATATTTTGCCCAGCTTTGTGGAATTGTATTATTTGCATGTTTAACATTAGGGTGCAATCAGTCTTGAATTTCTAGCTCTTTACAGGTGCGATTTCTTTTTGAAATCTTTGAACCTTTCTATTCAAAATGCAGCTAAAAGCAAAGATTTAACCAGCATGAAAAATACTCCCACAAATTCTGTTGATTTTACTTCCTGAAATCCTTGGGAAAAAGAGCAAAGTCAATAGGGTGTGGTGGCATTTTCTGGCCTCTCAGTCTGTGTGGAACTGCAATGTTTACAGTATTTTATTCTTCGTGGTTAAGAATTCTGTTTGTTTTCAGCACGTTGTTCTCCTGCTGGCATTGCCCGTGCTGTGCGCATGACTGGGACTTAAACATCTGTCTCCATGTTTGCAGGACAGGACTCCGCATGCCCTTTGAAATATACTCATGTGCCTCTGTGGCACAAAACCATTAAGTATGAGCTAAAGTCCCACTGGCATCTCTGGAAGAAAAATTAAGCAGGTGCTTCGTGTCCTACCGACTACAGAAGATCAAATGTCTGATGATCCCTGGAGAAATGCTGCCAGTCAGGCTCAAACCAGGAGAGTTGGGTCACTCAAACTGAATTTCCCATTGCAGTGTGAAATTCCTGGTTGGTGCACATCGTCTCGCTTCTCTCTGGAAAAATGTTGGGCTGAAGCTGCCTGGGATGTTAACTGAAATTCGTGAACATCTTCATTATTTGCATAAAATTCAAAGCCCGGGTGCGATGGGAAAATGAGATTGTCTTCATGCTTTCTTGACCCCAGTAAGGGCAGATTGTCCTGAAGCTGACAAACGGGTTCTGATCAGATATTAGAGGTGAATGAATATAATGGCATTAAGGGTGGGGCTGCCAGAAGAAAGAGGGAATTGTCATTTTAGGCTCCCACACTTGTCTTCCTTCAGCCTGCTGTCCACAAGGTATGCGAGGCTGGGGGAGATGCACCAGTTCTTTACTGGGCTTGTTTAGTGTGTGCAGGAGCTGGCGTTTGTGGGCTCTGTACCCAGGGACAGATGTGGCTTTTCACATCTGTCCATTTGGATCAGCTCTGCGAGTCTCCACCAAACAGCAGAGGTGCACGTCCCAAATGACACCAAGCGGGATTTAGCCCCAACCACCCCCAAAACGTCCTCAATCTGGACTGCTGGCGTTTTTTTTTCTCCAAAACAACCTGTTCTACTTGAATGTCTCCAGGCAGGTGGCAAAAATCATGAGTTTTGCAATTCTGGGAGGTTGAGAAGGGCAGGGACGATTAAAGGTATTCTCCCAGAAATGCAAGAGCTGCTGGGCCACTTTGGTACCCTGGGGAGCCATCTGGTTATTGGTGTGCACTCACTGTTTTGCAGGGAGGTGATCAGATTAAGTTATGAGCTGTTAGGGCACCAGCAGCTTCTTGGTGGGTGTTTCAGCTTGTTATTTACATACAAATGAGATGAGGTCCGAGTCATATATAATGAGAGAGAAAAGCTGAAGATAACCGTTTCGGAAGACATCCTTGTTAGGTGGGTGGGTTTTGCCTTCTCGGCAAGGGATGATCTATTTGGATTTCACCACCCACCAACCCAGACAGTGCTGCTAAGCCATGTTGTTTGTTAAAACATAGTTAGCAATCTGCTCCAAGGTGACCACACCCCATAAAGCTTTGTGCTTTCTGTCCGAAAAGTCCTGCAGATGCAGGGAGCCCAAACCCACCACGAGAGCAGCAGGGGTGGATGCTCAGCTGGTAGGAACCGGCGGTGGGTGCATCCCCTTCGTGCTGGCATGGGCAGGCTGAGCCCAGCAGGATGGCTGAGCTCCTCCATCAGGGAGCGAGACGTGGTCGGATGGGGCAGACGAGCTGTGAGTCAGCTGCGAAGTCTAGGAAGCGGAGCGGGAAGTCGGGAAATAAATTGCAACACCCACTCCTCAGTCCATGTTTCAGGGGGTAAATTAACCTGCCCACACCCTGCACTGCTTCGAGACTGGGAGAGGAGAGACAGATTTCTCCAAAGGGCAATTCAGAGCGAAGATGTCTCAGAGGCTTTTGGTGGTGCCCGGGTGAGCTGTGGGAGGGAAGCAGCCGTCGGGGACGGATGGTTTTCTTGGTATGCAGCTGTGCATCCAGCTGTGGTGAGAGCCACCACAGTGAACCCTTTTCAGCCGTGATGCGGAGACCTTCCTGTGGGTCCCCACACCTTGGAAACTGTGGACCCTCATGCAGAAGAAGGGTGGGGCAACCTGACCTCACCTAAGGGTGGGCGAGGGCTCTACCCTCCTTGGTGTCAGTGGGTGACACCTGTCTACAGCCCATGGCCCTGATGTTTGTGTAGGCTTGGGTGTTTGCGAGAAGGTGGGTGTTCGAGGAGAGAGGGCCTGGTGCTGTATTTTGGAAAGGCAGAGTTTTGTTTCATTTGAAAATTAACCTACTCTTGCGAGAGGGTTTTTTGTTTTGGTTTGGTTTGGTTTTTTTTGCTTCCATCTGAGCTCGTTCTCACTGATTGCTTTAAATGAGGGCCTGGCTGCTTTTTGTTCTGCCTCCAGAGATCCCAAGGGAGCTGCACATCCCATGAGAGGTTACATTCCCTGGTTAATGCTGAGCTTCCAGACTTCCCTGTGACCACGCTCGTCTCTGGATGGAATAAAGGTATGCAAAAGTGCATCAGGAAGGAGAGCAGACAAACTCTCTGAAAACTTTGTTAAAGCTCCATGTCTTGTGAGCTACAATCCCCACCCATGCGGAGGTTCATGTTTGAGAAAACATCCCTGCTTTTATAAGGGCAGGGAGGGAAATAAAACCCATGAAGCAGAGCATGAATTATGCATGTAGTTTATTGAAGGTACAGCTGAAAGTTTGGAGTAAGCGAAGGATAATCAACTGTTCACTTACACATTAAAAGCGTTAAATCCGTCTATCTAGTACACACACAGGAAAAACAACGCATGCATTTAACTACAGAAATATAAGGTGCTCGTCGGTGTGTAATTAAAATCTGCTCTACCAAACCTGGTGTAGCAACTTGGACCAATTTACATAACCATTACCAACCCTCTCGTAAACAGGAAAAATTGGATTTTCTGGTGTCATTAAAGAAGCTAAAATAATAGCTGCAGCTCCATCTCGGACAATTTAAGATGTGGCTTCTCTTTCTGAAATCAGGATGACCAAATTTTTAATCCTTTTGCAATAGCTGAGTTAGGGAAAGAAAATCCCTGTGGAAAAGGGGTCGAGCAGAGAAGAGCCAGGACGATGCAAGCAGACAGCTCTAGCCCGTCTGAAATGAAAATCTCACCTGGCTGAGGCCTCGGGGGGTCGGTTCCCCCCCGGAGGACCGTGAAAGAGAAGGTGGGTTGTGATCATGCAAACCGTTTTCGGCAGAGCTACCAACCTAATTGCGTGTGTGTGGGCAGCGTGCGGTTGTGTGCTTCAGCTGTCAGGAGGAAGGGGAATACTGTTTTATTGCAGAAATGCTGATTATTTTAAAATGCGCTGCGGCGTCGCCCTTCCGGACCTCTACCGGGTTGTTCTGACCACGCGCACGGCTGTGCTGTACCTGCTCCCGGCGCCGCACACCCCCGGGCCGGGGATGATGACGGCTCCCGGGCTGCACTGCTCCACGCCGGCACACACCACGTTCCCCAGGTTGGCCACGCCGGGAGCGCACTGCACCCCCTCGGCACCGGTGATCACCTCCCGCCCCACGCAGCTGACCGCGCTCCTGGCCCCGAAGCCGCCCCCCACCCGAGGGAGACAGTCCACGCTGCGGGTGCTAAAGCCGGCGTTGCTGACGCCGAAGGAGGAGACCACCCCCAAGCCCGCGCCGGCTCCTCCCGTCTTGACGGCGCATTTGCCTCCGATTCCAGATAGGGATCGGCACTCCCCGACCGTGCCACCGCCGCTGACCACGGCTGCGAGAGAAAAACAGGTCCCGCGTCACTCCCGGAGCAGCTCAAGCCCGGCTCGTAAGGAAATTTACAAGCTTAGAGGGGAAGGCAGGGGATGCTTTGTTGGCTTACCTACGCTCACCGGGTTGCCAGTGCATATCCTGTCAGAAAAGAAATATCTCAAAGATGTGCCTAGGGAAATGCTCCCCAAACACATGAGCAAATGGAGATGCCACCCAGTTATTGCTTTCTTAGAAACCCTGCAAGTCTTTCAGCTTTTCTGTGCACCCAGGTGTCCCTATTGCCCACTGAACGACTGTGGGGTTGGACCCCTAAATCCTGTGGATGTCTGAATATCCCATCCCTATCCATTTGTCCTGCAAAAGGGGGATCCGAATGGCATGCCTGGTGTGCTGTGATCCAGCTGCCTTGGGAGGATTAGGAGGGAGCAATGCTCCCCTCTGCACCCATGGGGAGAGAAAAGGGATTCTGTTCCTCCCTGCACTCATGGGGAGAGAAAAAGGACGTTGTTCTGCTCTGCACCCATGGGGAGCCGCAGCCACCCAGCATTTCTCATTCCTCCCCTGCTGGGTTTCGCCAGGTATTGCTGCAAGCTGCAGCTGAGGAGGCGCCTACCTGCTCTCTTCTCCTTCCAGCAGCGTCCTGTAAGTGGCAATCTCAATGTCCAGGGCCAGCTTGACGTTCAGCAGCTCCTGGTAGTCCCTCAGCAAGCATGCCATCTTGTCCTTGGCCTGCTGCAGTGCAGTCTGCAGGTCGATCAGCTTCTGCCGGGCGTCCTTGAGGGCACAGTCACCCCGCTGCTCAGCGTCGCAGATGGCTGTCTGCAGCGCTGCGATCTGTGAACAGTGACAGATGAGAGGGTGCTCGGCTGTGACATGGAGAGCATCTCCACAGGGTTGCACATTGATCCCCCTTGTTTCTCAGTTAGGAACTGCCAGAGAGACTAGATTTTGGCTGGACCCCTGCTATGGCCAAGCTCTTTGCGATGACAGGGAAGGGATGTGTTGGCTGCACCCCGTAGGAAGCATGCAGCCAACATCATTTCTGCTGTAGCCAAGATAAGTGGCTTCTGCTAGGTGGAAATAAATCTGCCTCCTTGCCTACCTTCAGCCTCGAGATGAGAAGCTACAAATGCAAACTCTGGCGGGGGCAGAGGGTTCTGTGCAGCCTTTCAGGCTAGGAGCTGGTGAGGACGAAGCCCTTTGATGCACACCTCGCCTCCCATGCAGCGTTCAGCCCTTTGTCCTACCTGTTTCTTCACGTTATCCGACTCGCACTGCAGCTTCTGGATCATCCTGTTCAGCTCAGCTATCTCGCTCTGGTTGTTTCTCAGGTCGTCACAGAACTTGCCACGGCTGCTGTGGAGCTCCTCCAGCTATTGTGCGGGAAGACGGTGATGTTAAGCACCCAAATCGCCCCTTCCAGGGAAGATGGGGATGCTCCGGAGCTGCACCAACGCTGGTGCTCCAGGGAAGCACCCAGATATGACCTCAGCCTGGACAAGGCGACAGCCTCGTGTGGGCCCTGAGCACTTGCCCTTTGGGAAGGGGATGGTGTTCCTGACGGGTGTGCACAGAGGAGAGCTCTCTGAAGCAGCATCATGATCTGCTAGGTTCTGTTTTGATGGAGAATTTGTAAAACACATTTTTTAGGTGGTTTGGGGGGTTTTCTTTTGGCATGATTCTCTTGAGCAAACTAGAGTGCGCGCACACTGTGGGGTGGGTTTAAGTTGGTTCACGGAGGACAGAAACGGTCCTTGGGGTTTTGTTGGCCAGGGGATTTCATTGTCGTCTGTGCCGGTGGTGTGGATACTCACTCTGGTTTGGTAGAAAGCCTCCACTTCAGCCTTGCTCTTCTGGGCAATCTCCTCATAGCAGCACTCAACACTTTTGATGATGCCCTCCATGTCCAGGTCACGGCTGTTGTCCATTTGCACGATGACCGAGGTGTCACACAGCTGGCAATCCAGCTGAGCTCTCTCCTGCAAGATCCATCACAGGTCAGTGACCCAGCAAAGGGTGGGGGGGGTCTGGAGAGAAAATGTATGGCTGGGGAAGGTTGTCCCATGAATACCCAGCTGGGGCATGGGGTCCTCCAGACGGCTGGCTGGTTTCCAGCAAGAGCTGGCAGCTGGGACCTGTTGTTGGCACAATATGGGATTGCTGCATGTAATTCCCCAAGGAGAGTGGGGAGCCCTGGTGGAGCAACTCGCTTGGATGCAGCCCAGTGTTGCCAGCTGCGTCAGCAGTTCTGTGGGCTGTGCATCCCTCCAGGTGAGTGCTTTGGGCACTGCAGACTCCCGGGAAGTGTTTGGTTAGAAAAGGTGGAAAGCAAACACGGTGTCCCCTGTGTGTTCTGTTAGGAATGTTTTAGACAAAAGCGTTACTTTCGCCAATATATTTTGACTTAAGAAGCTAAAAAAGTTAATGCTAAAAATATCTGTGTTTTCAAGAGTGAGATGTTTCCATGGCTCCAGGCATGGTTTGGATGAGAATTTTAGGGGCTTTTTTCATGCAAAAGTCCTCCCTTTGCAGTCAGGAGACCACCAAATCCACCCTGTGCCTGCCCAAAGCGTATGTAACAGCATTGCTACCAAACACATAAAGAGATATAGATTTTTTGGATGCACCTGTAGGATTTTCAGAAAAGACACCTTTCCCTGTGTTGAGTCTGCTGCAGCAAATGAGCGTGCTCTTACCTCAGCGTAGATGCACTTCAGGAACTCCAGCTGCTGCCTCAGGAGACCCACCCTCACCTCCAGCTCCTCCTTGGTCAGGTAGAGACAGTCCACGTCCTGGAGAGACACCGCGGATTTGGTGAAAAGAGGTGAAGGAAAAACAGCTGTGGCAAAGCCCCTTTTCTCTGTTAGATTTGGAGAAGCCTCCCCACGGCCAGCCCCTGAGGCTGCCTGGCTTTGTTTTATGTGTGCTTACAACCTGGCAGGGTTCTTCAGGTGACCCAGGGGGATCGCCTCAATTTTGGGGCTACACAGCGAGGGTTCAGGCAGTGCCATGGTGCCGTAGCTTTCCATTTCACTCCTTGGCCCCACACCCGGGTTCTGCATACACACCAGCCACCCTCAGCTGAGCTCGCTGGTGTTGTCCATAGCACAGCTCACCTTCTTCAGCACCACAAATTCGTTCTCCGCAGCCGTGCGCTTGTTGATCTCATCTTCATATCTGCAGGAGGAAAGGAGAGGGGTGGGCTGCTGAGTCCCGGTGGTCCCATCCCCACCACTGAAGCAGCCAGCACAGAGCATGGGAAGCATGACTGAAACCAGGGCCTCTCCCTATTTGCTTTGTACCTCCTATTAGAGTTTTGCTTTGTTGTTATTTTTTTTCCTCTGTGCTGAGCTTTATTCAGCAGTTTTAAATAGCCCACGCCAGCAGTATCGGTGGCTGGTGTGAGATGGCAGTAAATCAGGCCAAACCACTAGAAATGCCAAACCATGTACCAAGCTGAAGGCTTGCTTTGCTGCTTCTAGCCCTGCTGCTGCGTGTGTGGTTTTTTGGAAGCATCCAGGACTCTGCTCTGAGCTTTATGGGGAGACTGTGGCCAAAATGCCCCAAGGGAGGTCAGGAGCTTGAGCAACCTGTGAAACTCCTAGGTGCCATGAAAAGGAAAGCCGGTGTGTAATGACCAAGTAATTGGGACCTGGAAGAACTTTCACAAGATGAGTCTGACCTCCTTGGTGGTGTCTCAGTGAGAGAAAACGTCTGAGACACTTGTCTGTAAGGTCTTTGGAGAAGACTACTCTTATATGCTTGTTGTGCATCACCAGCCACTGTACGTCCTGGTTCACAGCTTAGTGTAGCACACAGGGAACTATTAAGGAACATCTGGATCTTAGATTAAAAAAAACAATTCCCACATTTCCTCTGGGAAGAGGGAATGAACCCCAGTGGAGACGATGTGGATAAAGTGTGGAGTGAAGACAAATGGGCTGAGGGATCTGTGGGAATGGATGGCACCAGAGGCAGGAGATTTGAGGGAGCCACAGATGATGTGGGAGATTTGATACAGTAAACACAGGGGCGTGCAGGAGTGCTAGGGAGAGGAAAAGAGGTTCCCTGTCCCTCACCCTAAGGAAATACTGCAGGGGGGGCTCTCCCAGTGCATCACCTGCACCTGAGATGCAGCAGTGGGACCCCAGCACAGAATCCAGCCCAGTGCTGGTGTGCCCTGCCCTGCTCCCTCCCTGTACTCCAGTTTTTGAGCTGTCTGCTGCTGCTGCTGCATTGGCTTCACGCTCCAAAAGTCTGCTCCAGTCCAGCCAACACCCCCGCCTCCATCTTCTCTCTGCATGCTACTTACTTGCACTTGTACTCTTGCACCAGGTCCCTCAGGCACCGCTCCTCGTTTTCCAGCCTCTCTCGCTCCCCCAGCACACACTCCAGCTGCTTCCTCAGGTTGCAGATGAAATTCTCGAAAACAGGCTCCAGGTTTCTCCTGGAGGCCGGCAGGACGTACTGCTGCAGCAGCTCCCACTTGGTGGTCAGCACTTTGTTCTGCTGCTCCAGCAGCCGGACCTGGGGAAGGAAGAGATGCAAGAGTCATCCACCCCTCTCGTCCTGGGCAAAGGCACTTCAGGTCCCTCCACTTCCAGGAGGAAAAAATAAAAATAGAAATGCCAAAGGTTAAGCGCTGATTTCTCAGCAGCCTGAGTGAGAAGAGCATCTTCTCCCAGTTAAGCCCGGTGCCACCCAGGACTCCTGAGGCTGAACGACATCCGTGCATTCGCTCTGTGTTGAGCCCGATCATCTCTGACCAAAGCAAGCTTCAGCCAAACTCTGCCTCCTCCCTGTGACAACTGGCTGGAGGAGGATCATCTGCCTCCTCTGATGGGCTGATTACAGTAATGAGTCTTTCCTGGTGCTAAAAGCACCATCCAGGAGCTCATTTGAATGTATCTGATTTAAGCTCTAACCACGGATACTTATCATGCCTTTCACTTCTAGATTAAAGAGCTCTCTAGTACTTGGGAACCTTTATGTATCATGAATAAGTCATTTTCAATGGGAGGAAGTAGGGTGGCTCCTCTTACATGGGCTTGGTTGTTTCAGCTGCAGAACAGCTCACAAAGAAAATCAAGATCAGATGGAGCAAAGGTTCCTCTGCTCTTTGAAAAATCATTTTCTATAATGCATCTCTAAACAGCAATGAAAAACCCTTAGGCTTAGCTAAGGTAACAACGAGAAATTACATTTGTTTAGGAAATCACCAAACTCTTTCGCCCACAGAGTGGAGGGACAGAAAAAATAAAGTTGTTCATCTCATTTTACCAAAATATCTATCTTTCTACTTCTGTGAGATGAAGTGAACTGTAAAAAAATAAAAGTCCCCTGGAGTTTATAGAAGTAGGATAGGAACTGAAGATGACACGTCCTAGAAGCACAGCATCATATTGGCTGGAAACAACCTTCAAGACCATTTCAGCGTCTCCGTCCCTCCTCTCCCAGGCTTTGGCTTACTGTTGGAGCTGCTACTGCTCTAGCTATTTAGCAGGCTGGTGACCACCGGGAGGTCAGATACCGCTGCGGTTGCCTTGGGGCAAGGCTTACATCCAAGCAGTCTCCACATCGGGAGCGTGGTCTACCAGAGCCATTGCAAGACACGGGGGCGCCGGGCGAAGCAGCCGCTGGCTTGTCCCTAGAGACAGCCCAGAGAGCGGGGGCTCACCTTGTCGATGAAGCAGGCGAACTGGTTGTTGAGGTTCTTGATCTGCTCTTTCTCGTGGGTCCGCACTTGGCACTCCTCAGGGTCGACCCCCACACAGAGGGGCTTGAGGAGCTCCGGGTGGATGCTGACGCCCCGAATCCCCTCTGAGCGGCCTCCGCCGAGGCCGATGCTGATGCCGCCACCGTAGCCTCCGATCGCCACGCCGTCCCCAAGGCCTCTGAAGCTGCCCAGGCCCCCGTAGCCTCCGCAGTTACCAAACCCCACGACCGTGCCCACGCCAAAGCGGCCTCCGCCGTAAGCCACGCCGCAACGTCCCACGCCGGCGCCGCCATAGACCCCGCTGCGGCAGCTGCCGCCGAAGGAAATCCTTTGCCCTCTCCCCAGGTCGCAGACGCTCCGGCTGCTGAAGCCACCGATCCCGCACCGCCGTCCTGCCGGCTGGCAGACGGAGGCCGAGCTGCTGTTGGCCCTGCCGAGGCCGCAGACAGCGGAGGCGGAGGAGAAGCCCCGTCTGCCCAGGAGGGAGCTGGAGGTGTAGCACTGCCGACTCATGGCGGCCGGGGAGCGGACACAGCGACGCAGCGGAGCGAGAGAGGAGCAGAGGGTGCAGGAAGGAGCTCTCCTTTGGCTTCTCTGAGGCATGGCCCGTCTCCTTATATACATTTCAGGAGGTGCCTGAGATGCAAAAATTTAATTTATCCACTGGGTTTGGTCTGCCTGGCAGCAAGGAATGGCTTCCAACATTTTAAACCCACAGCAAACACTTCTATCTCATATGAAATAATGTGGAAATTAAAATAAACTGCTTTGCTTGCAAGCTTCAGTTTCAGGACTTATATTTTACTTAATTAATCTGCTTCCTTATTGTGTAATTATAGTTTAGCAAAATAATTCAAGGAGTTTTTATTCATGGCTTGTTTACGGTTCGGTTTCACCACAGCGTTTAATTATGTTTCGGGACCTCCTGCAAAATGTCGCGGCGATGCCGCCTCTTCCAGGGTCTCTCGCCAGCTCAGGGCAGGCTCTTGAGCAACGGCGGGGAGCAGGAAGGCGGATCTGTCCCAGCGCGGCGCTGACGCTGTTGGGAGCGTTCGTGTAAGCATTTGTTTCTTCCTGCCGTGGGTATGGCTGTAGCTCTCGCAGACGACTTGGTTGAAGCCCCGTGTGCTGGCAACCAAATAAGAGGAGCGGAGCCGCGTGGGGCTGGCGGTGGCCATACCGGTGGAGCACGCGCGGGATGGTGCCGAGGCTGAATTCGGGGGGGGATGCTCCAGGGAATGGGGTTCATGAAGTCGGGGCACTGGTCCAGCTGGGCTGGGATGTGCCCCTTAGAATACATGGAACAGAAATGCAGCATTTCTGGGAAATGCTTCGCTGCAGAGTGTTTATTGCCGAATTATGTGCGTAGGGAAGGGGATAATTTTGTTTAGTATCTGGGTGTGATGTGAGTGGCGTGCACGGCGAATTCACGCAAGCGATAGCTGGAGATGCAACAAAGAAGTGAAGCGAAGTGTTACAAACAGGTTAAGAAATGTTAGCCGGAGTGAACTTTTTTCCTCTTATTCCTGTGACACACCTATTCGACGTTAAATTATTCTAGTAATATCTGTTAATGAGAAGGAACCATACCTTCTTAATTAAAATTCTTTAAAAGATTTTTGAATTTGCTTGGAAACAAATAAAGTGCTTTTTTTTTGCCTTAACAAAGGGGTCTAATCACAGAATCACAAGTGATTGCATAGCTTGCCTTCAGAAGGTTTTGCATCTTTGCTAGGACAAAGTTATCTGGTTCTGGGAGGATTCCTAGGCAATGGTATTGGAAACTTGAAACGGATTTTCTTGAATGAAAAATAACACAAAAGCAATAGGTTGGTTTTATAATA
Source organism: Anser cygnoides (assembly GCF_040182565.1). NCBI lineage: Eukaryota > Metazoa > Chordata > Aves > Anseriformes > Anatidae > Anser > Anser cygnoides. The sequence goes on along the minus strand of NC_089904.1, from coordinate 284,724 downwards.
TTTGTAGGGTCTCCCCGGGTAAAGGTCTTCCTATTTATTTACAGGTCTTGGAGGTGTTGAAATGAACTATAAAATACCATATGAACTTTTAATCGTGTACTAGTTCCGTCATTGCTGTATTGGTCTGAGTATACTAGGATTCAAGTCTTGCAATGAGATGTAATTTCATTCATGAGATTGAATGAGTTGGAGAAAGCAGATGAGCTTTTTGGGCACTGCAGTCTTCATGTCATTCAGCCCAAGGTAATCCAAGCACCTGAACCTCTTGCTAGTAAGTGAAAAGGGGAATTATTTCATAAACATATTTTGTGCTGGAGTTTTGGTGAAAGCATTGTGGAGGGAACTGGGTGTGTGGTCTGAAGCCAAACCTGGAGCACTGCCTGGAAACAGGGCACCCGTGGCTGGGCTAAAGCATCACTTGGCCATAGGTAGGTCTATGCAAAGTGACCTTAGGTGGGCATAACCATGGGCAAGCTGCAAAATAGGCAGAAGTCGGGCCATCAAGCCCCTGGTACAAGGGGTTTGCGTCTTGCATGCCCCGAACGCTGGCTGGGTGATGCTGCAGCGGGGCAGAGGTGGGGCATTGGGGTGCTGACGGAGGTACTGGGGTGCCGCCACTGCTTGGAGCTCTCCATCCAGCAGGAGTGCAGAGGGAGGCTCCGGCTTCTTTGCACAGCAAGAAAGACGGGGCCCTTAATCCCGGAGGGCAGCGACTTGCCAGTTTTTCCAGCTGTGAGAAACTTGGATCCGGTTCGGATCCTCCGCAGGGCGCATTGTGCTGCATGGAGATGTGCACGCTGTTTGAGAGCTATGGACCCTCGGTGCTCCCGGTCTTGTTGGAAAGCAGGGAAAATGCCGCTCGTGGGACAACCATCCACCTTCCTCCCCCAGCTGCCAGCCCTGAGATCCTTCCCTGCACACGAGGAGCTGCCAGGCTGCTTCCCCACGGATGGAAAGCACCAAACCTGCGCTCCAACCCTCAGCTCCTCCTCGCACCCTAAGAAGTGGCTGCTTCCAGGTGCCCAGCCTTGCACATCAGAGAGAGACGGTTCGGGGCAGTGCTTGTGGTTTGCAGCTGCTGAGCTTTCACAAAGCTGCTGCGCAGTCACATGGTGGAAGCCCTGAGCACCGGTTACATAAACTTCAAAGGAGGAAGCGCTCTGATGTGATTTGGTCTTCTGAAGAGCAGGATTGCAATCGCCTTCATTCCATCGGCCACACACACGCACAAGCACTAGCTGAAATCGGATGCAAATGCTGTCTTCGCAGAGACTTTTTTTTTCCCCCTCGTCTGCATGCTTTGTCCTGGCTGAGTGTGGGTCTGGTGACATTGGAGGGGCTGCAGGGAGGGACTAACCCGCCTAAACAAAAAAAGATGCATGTAAAGATACAAGGCAGAGACGAAACTGCAGTTTTCAGGCTGATGGGATTCAGCAAGGCTTTAAAGCAGCATCTTACACCTAAATTTACACAGGGGAAACCCCTGAGGTCCTCGGCCCTAAACATGCCTTGAACTGTGGTGGCTTCCATAACACTGAAGGCTTTGAGATTTACATGTACCCAGCATTAGGATAAATTAGTTCTGTTTAAGTGCCTTGCTAAAATGGGATCTGTTAAGCCATCCGTGTGGGTAAGGAGAGCCTAAGGGGTTTTCCAACCTCCTGGTGTGATTCCAGCTGTAACGACCCAGCCATCCAAGCTTGCTTTACACCAGTGAGAAAACAAATTTTTTAAGACCCTTTCCTGATAAAATGGGGCTGGCAGGGCTGGGCCATGCTCTCAGTGTTGTCAGCTGGTGCCCTCCCTCCCTGCCTTCAAGCTGGGCAGTTTTTGTGGCTCCCTGCGAAAGGGACATTGAAGTCACCATTAAGGTGGCTAATGAGGCCCCTGGGACATCTCCCTCTGGTTTCATGGGTCCAGTCCTCCGAAGATGGCTGTTCCCATTCACTTAACTGCAGCTCGATTCTGCTCCCACATCAAAGCAGGCAGTGGATTTGTGGGGACCCGGGTAGAGGCAATGGTCTGAGCATCTTCCATCGCCACCGGGCATCGGAGCAATCCTCCTGACCTTGCTCTGCAACAGCTATTTGCCCTCAGCCTGGCTTTTCCCTGGCCATTGCATAGCATTTTTGCTGCAAAAAGATGGACAAGGTAATTCCGGAGATACTTTGCAGGCCAATGGTGGTCATTGTCCATGTGCACCATCTTTATTTGCCATGCTGCCAAATAGAAACTTTCCAAAACCTTTACCTTCCTTCTGCAGCCTTTCTGCTGGAAAGAGGACATGAGCGGTGATAAACACCTGTGTCACTGGTGTTGCTCGGAAGATGCTGGGGTCTTGTGGCAGCAAGCAAAGCAAAAGAGAGCATTGCTCCCAAGGGTGATGTCTGACCCCATGGAGAGCAACCTGCTGGGCAGAGCAGGTCGTTGGTTCGGGCCAACTTCAGCATGTGCTGGGCAAGTTTTTGTTTACGTGGTGGGAAACCTGGGCACAGGACGCAGTTGTCAGACACGGCTTGTGTGACTTCTGGGTGTTTGCTGGAAATGTTGCAGCAGCGACTCAACAGCCAGCCAGCAGCAGCACACAGCAGCCTGTATGGATTTTGAAAATCTCCGTTTTGATGGTGCTACCGGGTGACCTAAGCTGAGAAACTCTCCTTCATAGTTCTTATTTACCATTTAATTTTGTAAGAGACAAATAGGTTTTGTACCAAACACCACGGGTGTCCACCCTCTTCCTTTGTAACTTTCCTCTTTTGCATAGGAATTCGTGAGGCCCTTTTGCATCATCTAACCAACCTTGTGCTAACACTCAGGGCCCGGTGGATCATTAGGACTCTGAGTAATGGGGTGGAATTGGTATGGCAGGGTCATGATGAAAGCGCACCAGCCAGGAGTAGCATTGGGAATTGCCCCTGCAGAGGGAGAGCAACCGCATGCCAAGAGCAGGGCGTGAGTTTGGCACCAAAAGTGTTCTTCTGGGGAAAGGTGGGCCTTCCTGGTGAAAACCAGCTGTGCTGGGGTTGGAAATGCTGCCCTGCTGTGTCATGGGACAGTTGTCTCTTCTACGATACCAACTTTTCTAACTAGAAAGCATGTTCCTTCACGCACGGAGCCAACCAGGGACTCCAGAGATGCCCTCCAGCAGCTGAGTGAAAGGGGAGGGTGTGGGAGGAGGGAAATCCAGCCATGGAATTTCAACTAGTTCCCATCAATAGCTCTGTAAATCTGTGTGCGCACATAGACTATAATGACCATAGAAGGTAGCTGTTCAGTGTGTGTGGTTAATGTAGTAGAGTTAATTTTGCAAACTTACAGACAGGTTTCTTCAGAAAAATGAAATACAGCCGATACAGAAACATTGCGTGCAGCTTACTGGCAGCACGGCAGAAAAGACAAGGCTTTTATCAGCAGTGCGATCTCTGTGTGCTGTGTCGAATCAGGAGGCATCGCTCTACAGGGAGGGACATGGAGCATGTTCAGCAGAGAGCAAACCCCCTCGATGGCCTGGTAAGAATGATGTGGCTGGTGAGATAACGTGGAAGAAGCAACACGCTTTTGGCATGGGAGACCTCTTACCTGAACTCACAAGTCACCGAGCTGGAGCTAGAGGCATGGACTCCATGAATAGTCAATGAGAGAGCTTGGTATTATCAAGCAAAAGATTGTTTTCTAAAGTCACCAGCACAAAAACTTGGAGTCACGCTTTTCAGGGCCACAGGGGCATGATCCGGGAGCAGAGGTTGTGTTCCTGCGTGGCTGCCAGCCTCAGCAGAATAAAAGGAGAAATATGAACCAGGAGGAACAACAATGCTGTGTTTACAAGCACCCAGCTATTCATAAAGCCTTCCAGATGGACACTCAGATTAAGGAGATTACAGAAGGTATAGTTTCTAGAAGATGTACCTATTATCTTAATGAATGGTTAGAGTCACTTTTGTGATTCATTTTGCCACCAGCATGCAAAAAACTCACAATGTGTCATTCCAGAGATGGTGGCTGGGTGCATAAGCTCTGTATTATGGTTGTCTCCACTGGGCTAAGCATGATAAAGAGAAGTATTTGTCCTAGAGGAATCCGCAGCCAGCTTCTATTCATCACTGCCCTAGTGCTCAGCATCACCTGCTCCAGGAGTACCTGAAGCTGCAGCACTCTGCCCCGCAGAGCAGCCAGCTGCAGCATTGGACACCACAGCCTTCATTTCCCCACTGAGCAGCCTACGGGCTCATAACCTCCATTTCCAGAGATGAGCGCTCTGAATTGCTAGCAAACCACACATCCAGGGAGATAAAGACAAGCAACGGTAGTGATTATCGCTCTGGACTGGCAATCCCTTCCTGCCAAAGCTGAGCTCGCAGCTACGTCCTCGGTGAGCCAGGTCACCGTGCCTTCAGAGAGGCAAAGCCATGCTTTGATTCAGTCTGCTTCTGGGATGGGTTCCTAAACCTCTTCACTGAAATCTCCTGCTCTAGGAAGCAGTTTCTTCCACGTGTCCATACTGAGTTGGAAATCCAGCTGGGCATCTGTCACCGACCACTGCCCTGCACTTGGGAACCTGCACTGCAAGAAAACCCAGCATTAAGTAACTGGAAAAGAAAGCTAGAAAAAGCAGAGAAAAATGGAAAAGAGCAAGCCTTGCTGTGAATCACGTTTTATTTGGCTGTGCCAAAGGGACACCCTGGCCATTCTCTGTTGGAGGATAAAAGGAAACACATTATTAAGGTGAACCTGCTGCTTTCAGAAGAAGCTGCATGGAGTGGGACCTGAGAAGTTCAGGTTGCATTTCACAGCCAGGCTGACTCTGTGCCCCACAATACTGCATGAATCAGGCACCCAGGCTCCTCCTGAGCTCAGTGGGGTTACACACACTGAGGAAGATTCATTTGGGGAACTCCAGTGTAATTTCTTGAAGCCACGTCCATGCATTGGTGTGTTGCCTTGTTATCCTCTTTGTTCTTGTTATTATGTGGTTGCTTTTTCTCCTTGAATATCCTATGGGGTAATCCACCTGCTGGGCGCTGTGTGTGATACCAGGGAGTGTTTAGCACCTGTCTCTCTTGTTCTCCATCCAGAAATGGCTTGCGTGTGGAAATCTCAATGACCAGAAGCTAGCTTGGTGCTCAGGACATCCCAGTAATTGCACACCTGGCCTCCCAGCTCCTCCTTGGCTTCCTGCAGAGAGCAGTTGGTGTTTCTCCCCTGGGCAGTTTTGCAAGCACTGTCACCATGCTGCTCAGCATCGCAAATACCTGTCTGCAGACAGGCCACCTGGCAGAGGATGGACGGGTGGCTCAACTTTCCCTCTAATTACTGAGCGTGACAACTGTGGCTTCCTTGTCCTCATTTCAATTATGGATTGACAAACACCAGAGGCGGACTGTCCCCAAAACGTCATCCCCCTTCCCAGTGGCTTTCTTTCAAGTTATTCCAAGAGTATATGATAAAGAGAAGCAGTTGCTTATGAGATGGCTACTGGGTTTGGCATAATTGCCTGTTGCTCTGCTGAGCTTCAGCACCTCCTTCCCACCCGCGCCCTTCATCACTGCCACCAGCCGAGCGCTGCAGGGCACTGCATGGGCTCGTCTCCAGCGCCGGAGGTCTCGGGTGCTGAGTGGTCAGGCCCTGTTCCTCAGGTACGCCGAGTCCCCTTGCCTTCACCCCAGAGCTGAAAAAGCACCCTTGAATGCAAAATATTTCCATGCTTTACCCTTCCACCTATCTGCTGTCTTTGCATTTTCAACCTGTCACTGCCCAGGAATAATAGCAGTGCTAATTTGTCTTCTGCTGTGCAAAATAGCTCATTTCAAGAAATCTGGCAGGATTTAAGGACCTATCCAAGGTCGACATCTGGGCTCCTCCAGCGCTGTCAGTCATGCTTGTGTGCTGATATTTGGTAGCTGGTGTGTCCTTCGTGCATGGTGCAAAGCCCTTTGTCCGCTCTGCTCTGAGCCCTGCTCAGTGCTGGCGTTTCTGATGGTGCCCATCTCCCATCACTTGTCCATTTCCACAGTGATGGAGGTGTTGTGAAGCTTGTGCCCAAAGGTTTGCAAAAAGTTGCAGTCCGGAGCAATTGCCCCTTATTTGCATCACTTTTGGGGAAATGCAGAACTAATTGTATAATGTGAGTCCTCTTCCTGCAACTGAAGTCCAACCTGGAGTGACTCACTGCTGAGGAACAGACCGAGCTGCCTTTAATCCAGAAAAAGGATAAAAACCAACCTGCTGAACTGGAGCACAGCCAGCGAGCGCTGGGTGGAGACGGAGGATTCCCCACCGCAGCGCGTGGGCAGCGCCTCGACCCACCCGAGCCCTGGAGAACGTCTGTGGGATTTTGGTTCCCACATGCAACACAAGCCCTGTGAGTGCCTAGTTTGGATATGTAGCCGTTCCAGCTCTGAAACCCAATTCTATCTATGCCAAACCGGGCCGTGCTAAAGATGAGGATGTTTCCAGGATGGATGAAACCTTCATTTCCCTGTGCTTCCTTTAATTGGGCTTGCAGGCGGAGGTGCCTGAGGTTAGGAGCTTCCTCCGGCTGCCTCAGTGACACCAAAAAAGTGGAGAAGGAAAGCTCAACCTCTTGTTGGCCTGTGTTTGGAGATGAGCAGATCTCCTGAAGAGACTGCAGTAATTTTTAAGCATTATCTGGCCTCCTAATAAGATAAATTAATAACGAGAGCAATGCTGGTGTGCTGATAGCAAGGAGATATTATTGTGCTGCTCTGGTCTGAATACACTTCAGGAGGAAAAAGGAACAGCCTCGTACATGACTGCGTATTCTCCTTCTTCACACTGCTCCACCACAAACAGTCCCTGCCTCTGAGAATTTCCTCATTTGCTGTTTGCATCTCATGGGTGGTAGAAGAGAAATCCTGACCAAAGGCAGCAAAACACAGTTTGGGGCAGCCAGGTGAAAACACACCTGGGAGTTTGGTTCAGCCACCAAGCAGAAAGGGTCACCATTCACATTGCTCTGGTACTGCTGAGCTGAAGTAAAAGAAAATGAACTGTTTTCTATCAACAGCAGCTTAAAAGGAAAGCAGTTGATTAAGCAGAGGCAGGAAAAAGCCCGGCAGGGCCCTGCACTGCTTGCACCCGCGGAGCTGGGGGATCCTCCAGCCCCGGGCTGAGCGTGGCCCAGGACATCTCACTGCCACCCTGAGCCATCCCTTTCCAAGCGACATCTCTGACTTCCAGCTTCCTCTCCCTCCTGTTAGTAACACTGACCACATCACAAGAAACAACTTGCTTTTGAATATAGTGTGGATTGTGGAGCCGTCTGGCTGTGAGGAATGAGTGTTCACAGGAGGGACTAATTACTGGCTAATTTCTTACCTGTATTTATCCACAATCTGCTTTGTGGCAGGCTCTTTGGGTATCGTTTGTTCCCACCTGCTGCGCAAAGTGTCTATCCGCTTCCTGGGGCTGAAAGCACGGCCTTGGATTTCCCGTGTGTGCAGCCACGAGGCACCCCATGGCTGCCAGCCCCGTGTGCTAGCAGTAATAATAACGTAGTAATAATTATAGGCACTGGCATGTTCATTAAAGAAGAGAAAGCAACGTATCAGGAAGACAGCTAGGCCATCCCATTTGGTGCAGAAAAGAGAAAGGAAACCTCTTGTGTGAAAATTGGGTAACTGAAGCAAAAAAATAAAATAAAAAAAAAATGCAAATGATCCCTGATAATGATTCCCTCAGTAATGGTTAAAAAATGCGATAAATCTGCGTCTGCTTTGTCAGACCACAAAAACGCAACTTCTATCCCCCAAGGAAATTCTGAGCTGTGTAAACATTGTTTTTTTCACACCTGGGATAAAAAGGTGAAATTACACAAGTCAACTGTTTTTTTTGAAGTGAGATATTTCAAACCATTTCTTTCTGATGTGGCTGGGGACTTCCCAGTTTGGCTGTGTAAGGTATTCACAACAGAATAAAGCAAAATTCCTGCTCCCACCTTATCAGCGTAGCAGGCGGATTGGCTGCTGAGGTTTCTTTAGCTGCGTGTTTCATAGTCCTCTAATTTGGCACTGAAGCTTCTCCAATACTGAGAACTTTCATCTACACTGGTGCATTGGCTGTTCTCATGGGACCTACAGGATCACCCTCACTATGACTCAACCCTGCAGGCTCCTCCACAGCTATAAAATCCAAATTTTCTGCACTCACCAGGGTCCCTACAACCTCTGGGATCTTTAAAGCCAATCCTGTGATGCTCCCACACCTTCTGCAGCCCATGTGTTGTCCACCACTGAGACCTCCATAGACTTGAACGGAGACCAAAGGAGAGCTCTTATTTCAGAAAAGCTATTGAATATTTATTTTATTTTATTTTATTTTATTTTATTTTATTTTATTTTATTTTATTTTATTTTATTTTATTTTATTTTATTTTATTTTATTTTATTTTATTTTATTTTATTTTATTATTTTATTTTATAGTATTGTATAGTATTGTATTGTATTGTATATTATATCTTTCACTTATATACTTGTTGCTGTTGCTACTGATGCTGCATGAGTTTGAAGTCCCTTTATCTCACCAGCAGCAGAAAAGGCAGAAACAAAGACCCATTGTTCAGTGCTGGACCTCCAGGGCTGCATCTTCAGCTCGTTCCAGGCAAGGAGAGAAGAAAACGTCATCTTGCTTGTGGGCAAAGGGCAGAGCAGGAAGGGAAAGAGCCCAGCCGGTGGCATGCTTTGAAAACAGCCCTTACATTGGGCACAGTTGGACGAGATAAATGGCTTTGAACCTGCGTGGTTTGGTTTGGCTAGAGGTAAGCAATGTTTGGTTATGACATGAAAAAACATTACAGTTGCTATCACATGCACATGGAGAATAGTAAGCAAGTGAAAATGCTTGACTAACAAGCTTGGTCTGGAGGACTTCCTTGTGTAACACCTGGCACTCAGTTTTCCTGCTCAAATATTTGCTGCAAAGTGTGTTTTTTGAGTTGTCTGCTGTGGTTGTGCCACCTCGTCCGCCTGGTGCTGCGGGGCTGTGCAGCCTGACACGGGCACCGTGGGGATGACTTTCTCCCTTGGTCTGTTCCTGTAACAGACCCACCTCTTCCTCCTCTTCCCACGTTCTTATCTGGATGTATTTATCGCAGAGCTGCCCTGGGAGGCGTGAGTCACCCTTCCGGGGCTATAAATGAGGTTCAGGGTGAGCAGGTCAGTGGGGTAGGGCCGTCTTTTTTTGAAGATTAATTTATGTCAGAAGAGGTCCACCCTGCCCAGGTTAGTAGAAATGGAAAATGCTGGTTATAAAGTGGGATGAGACATTTGAAGGAGTTTGCATGATGCAAGAATGGAGTCAACCCTGCCTTCAAATTGCTGTAGGCCAAGGCCAGGATCATTTTTTGGAGGGGGCACAACACCCTCCACGCTGCCTGTCTGTTCCTGTGGGTGTTGGAGGGGACCTGAACCATGCTCTTAGCCCAGAGGCTTTGCTTCTTCCCACTTTCTTCTTCGTCTCCTTGACTGTGGTAAGCTTTGGATTAGAGTGCTTGTATTGGTCAGGCAAAACACCAAAACCAAAACATTTCACAAGATGAAATTTACGGAATGGCATTTTTAAGTTATTAACTGCTAAAAGAACTGAACAGAAGCTTTTTCCAGTTATTAGAATGCCTTCTCTGAGTATATTTACATGACAGAAAATCCAGATGCCCAGCCTGAAACAGCAGTTTGTTTTAGATAACTTCAATTAGAAAAAGAGCAAAAATCTTTTTTTGAAAAATAGTCAAAACAGTCCTTTGAAATTTTTGCAATGAAACTGTATAGCTGGCAAAAGTTCACAAATATAATTATGTGGGTTTTGCTATTTTGCCATGATTCAAAATGGGAACGTTTTTTCGATTCTTAAAACAAACAGTCACAAAAAAGAGTAGGAAGGAAAAATAGTAATCACTTATCTGGAAATGTTCCCAGCCTCTCAAAGCTTGTAATATACGGCTTAATGAATAGTTTGCAAACCATTTGAGATGAACCTTTCCCCTTTGTTACTGTGACAAAATCTTTACAGCTAACCCATTCAGCCATAGCCACACAGAAAAAAAATAAATGCAGCCTTCATTTTCCTCTTTGGTTTTCTGAAATTATAGCTGAGAACACCTGGGTGTTGGCTCAAACACGAGGGGGAGCGGTGTTGCCCGACTTCTGGAAGAGGCAGTATCACCTTCCTTTCTTCTCGCTATTATTCAGTCCACTAAAAGGTAATTATTCTCCTGTTGCAATTAGGCAGTCGCCTACTGCTTCCTTGGTTGAGGTGGGAGAAGTCACCCTGGCTGACGTCAGGGTTTTGAACAGGTTTAGGCTCCTGTTCACCGCTGAAGCCAGAGAGAGGTGCAGTGGGGGGGATGCTTCCCTTTGCTCCCCCATATCCCAAGCTCTTGCCTCTTCCTTGGCCTTGCTATCAGGGGATGCCAAACCTTGGTCTCATCACTGTCATGGCCAGGACGGGAAAGCCCTGGACAACGTGGTGGCCTCCACTCAGCCTCCAAAAGAAGGCTGAGCAGAGTTGCTCTGGCTGTGGATCGCAAGCGCCCCAAGGAGGACCCTGGAGCTGCCTCACATCTCGGCAGGGGCTTGAGGCATTGGGCGGGCCTTCCTTCCAAATTGCATTTACAGGCACGCAGTGGTGAATGCATTATGCTCAGATGCAAAACTAGCTGATGAGGTGGGCTCTGTCTCATCTAATTTTAGCCACTTCAGATAAACCACCAAACTGGGTTTCCTCGCTAGAGATTGGGGCTCGGATGGAGGGCTGTCCATCCCACCTAACCTGGGTCTGACAGGTGGCCAAGCTTAGATGAGACGTTTTCCACTTTTAGCAAGGAAATGACAGCTCATGCCCTTCCCCAAAGGCACTTATCCTTTTTCTTTGCATCAGTCTTTTAATATTTGCTTTTTTTTTTTTTTTTTTTTTTTTAGGTTGCTATTAGAATTGTGCCCCATGAGAGCGCAGAGATCAGTGGCGCCGTGTGACCTGTAATTCTTCATGTGCTGGAGACAGGAAGAAATTCAGTGTGATAATAGTGTCTGCAAATCCTGGGGATGACAGGCAGGGTGTATTCGTCTGAGTGTATGCAGGCGTCTTGCATGGCGATGTCTCCATTTGCGCTAATATCCCTGCCCCGGGCTGCCTGTAGAGCCAGGAGAGAGCTAATTGATGCAGTCAGTAGAGTCTAGCACTTGATGCATTTCATGCTAAATTAGGCGTCTGTGTTTGGTCAGATGAATCACCCAATGGAAATGTTGGTTTCTTTCCATGAAATGAGCCCCCAGCAACCAGCTCACATGAGCTCTGCGTGGGAGACTTCAGAACTGAGACAAAGTCGATCCACCCCGTTATGGCCAAGAGAGTTTAGAACTCATCCCTTTGCCTCTGAACCATATGGGGCAGCGTCACCCTTTGCCAGCCCTAGTGCCATCAGAGCAGAGGTAGTTTATATCTGGAATAGATACGGATCTGGCAGAGCACAGCCCTGATTGCAGTCCTACTGAGCCCACATAGGACAAGGTCAGCATGGGCATCTGTCCTTGTTCCATGCGGTGACCTGGGAGGACCAAGCAAGAGGAGGTCTCGGTGGGGAGTGAAGCTTCGGGCTGGCACCCTTGTCATGCAGGAGGCTGTGCAATGCTCAGAAGCATTTGGGGGGATTCTGGCAAGCTTTGAGATCAGTTGGTACTTAAGCAAAGGGCACCTTGGGCTATAAAATACCTAAGGGCGACGTCATTAAGGAGGTAACTAGAATAAACACCACTGGACTCCTGGCATCTGAGTCCCACCACACCCCAAGCTCTCTGCAGAGAATCCAAAGATCTTTTTGGCCCTTTCTCTGCCCGTGGACACATAGGCAGCAAAAGAGCACTTCTTCCCCCACTGTGTACTTTCATTAAACACCAGCTATGGAAAAATTCAGGGACAAAACATGTACTTTCAATGCAGTTTATTGAAGGCACAGTGGAAAGCTGGGAATTTCGAGCAGTCAGTGAAGGAAGCTCAGTTTACGTGAGTAAAAGATGTCAGACTCAGAAGCCTTGGAACTTCCTTGGTGTTTAAGGGGTGGGGATGGGGGTGAGCTCTTCTAAAAATCAGCACGCTTTGAACTAGCCACCCCTAACATGCAGAAGCAAATGAAAGTACTACGTATTCATCTGTAAGCAAATTCCACAAAAAGCCTATGGCTGCAGTGTAAATAGCAGGTGCTTTGAAAGTTGCAATTGCCCAGTTTAAAATTTAAGCTCAGATTTGCAGCTCAGGGTTTATTTTTTGACGAGAAAAGGAACGTGCGCTTTGCAGTGCCTCCTGGGAAAGTTAAACCATCATCCTCTTTTCTGAAATGCTTTGGGAGGTGCTGTAAGAAGAAGAGGTGTCTTGTAAGGAAGAACATCACTAATGAATCTGCTCGTTATGGGAAAGCCAGGGAGGGAAGGCAGTGGAACAAACAAAACCTAAAAGCTGCACTAACCTAGGCAGTATAAACTCAGGGAAACAACACCATGTTGAGCACCTGCTGGAGAAGCTTGCTAGATGTGACTTTAGGGTTGGGGACTTTGAAAATGTTACCTGATGGGGTATATGTCTGATGCTAATGAGTTTGGGAATGGACTTGGTGACAATGGTGCTATTTGTGGGCAGAGAAACAATTCTGCATCATCTCAGTGATAGGAACTGTGCTCTGATGGTCCCGGCTGCGCCACCCCTGTGGATGTCCCTATGGAACAACACAGGGGTCTCTGACAACCCCGAAATTTCCCACCACGCCATTGTTGCACCCCACAACTTCGGGGCCATTTGCAACAACAACCGGGGAGCCCCCCAGCTGCCTGATGACACAGCCTTGGTTTCCAAAGCTGACCACACCACCAGCTTGGCAAGCCCCGATCCTGGCATTCAAGCCCGGGTTTCCCGTGCTGATGACGGTGCGGGCTGGGTACCCGCCGCTCCGGGAGCTGAATCCCCCGTTTTTGCAGCTGACGCCCCCGGCTTGGCAGTACACCTCTGGGACGCACTGCTTCGCCACCGAGCTCATGACTCTCTTGGGATGGATCCCGGCGCTCCGGGAGCTGAACCCTCCATTCTGGGAGCTGTGGCGTCCGGACCGCCTCCCCAGGGAGCCGTAGCCACACGCGGCTGCGTTCGCAGCCAGCATCCCGCAGTCTTCAGGGATATTGTAGCCGCTGCTGACCACAGCTGCAAGATAGCCCGTGGGATTAATTATTTGGAGCTGGAAGACGCTCACAGGCAAGTCACTTCGTGAGGGACAGAACCGACCAAACCTGATTGCTGCTGCACTGATCCAACCAGCCTGAGCCCCTGCTCCTTCCTCCTCCTCCCCCAGGTCCCCGCACAACCCTCGCAGATCCTCCTGCCTCCCACGCTTCTTTCCAAGCTGGAGGCTTGTTCTCACCCAGACCCAACGCACGCCAGCCCGTTGCCTGCTGGGCCGGCCAGGACAGCTTGCTGTCACCTCCAAGAGTAGAAAAGGGGCATGAATTTGACCTTCCCCCCCTCCATCCAAATGATGATTTTCTGGAAATTCAGAGGCATTTGAGGTTTCTGGGACAAAAGCTTTTCCCTGACAGCCTGGGCTGGACTGGAAAAGGGAGACAAAGGAGGAGGGAGCCAGGACAGACAGACATTGCTGTTCCATAAAGTGCCCTTCCTACCGTGAGAAACCCTCAAGGCTGTAAATCTTCAGGTTACTTACACACGCTCACCGGGTTCCCCACACATATTCTGTTAGGGGAAAGAAGAGAAATGCATGTTATCCCATTAACCAGTTGCATGCACATCTAGAAACTTGACGTTACTCATAACTTCCAACCACACATCCAACCCACTTGTCTCCTAATCCCTTGTTGCAACACGTCTGACTATCCCTAGGACAGGAACTGTTTTTGCTGGCACAAGGGTGGCCTGTATGGCCTCCAGCCATCTCTCCAGCCCCCAGTTTCTGTGAGCTGGGAGGATCCTGGAGCTGCTAACTTCACTTAGGAGCTGGAATCATCTGGCCTGTAGCTCCAAAATCAAGGAGGAAAAGGACAAACCCTCGGCCACCCACCTGCTCTCTTCACCCTCCAGTAAAGTCTTATAGGTTGCAATCTCAATGTCCAGGGCCAGTTTGACATTCAGCAGCTCCTGGTAATCCCGCAGCATGCAAGCCAGCTCATCCTTGGCCTTCTGGAGGGCGTTCTGCAGCTCAACATGCTTCTCCCGTGCATCTTTCAGGGCACAGTCCCCGCGCTGCTCAACATCACAGATGGAAGTTTGCAGGCAGGAGACCTGTCAGAGGAGAGGATGACAGTGTAGGTGTGTTTGGGGCTGTGCTTCCTAATCCTTGGTTAATCTGCACTTGGATTAATCAGCTCTTCCAATTGCAAACAGGGAAAGACAACAGCTTCCCTGGGGGGTTTCTTCCCTCAGTCTATTTTTATACTACGTTGTACAGTGCATGACTAAAACAACGCCCTCTTTAAAAAGACTGCTTGGCCCCCAAATTTCTCACTGTTTCATTTCAGTGCTGGTCACCACTGAAGGCTGGATTTGGGACTTAGCCTAGAGCAGGTCTTAAGACTACTGAAGGCCAATGCATCATCTTCCCTCGTGTCTCATCTGTCCTCCAAGGCATTGCCCTTCCTGCCAACAGCACCTCCGGGCCTCACCTACCTGCTTCTTCACATTCTCCAGCTCACACTGCAACTTCTGTATCATCCGGGTTAGTTCCGAAATCTCACACTTGTTGCTCTGCAGATCGTCGCAATACTTGCCCCTTTTATCCTGAAGCTCCTGAAACTGGAAAACAAAACCAGGACAGTTGCCATTTCTGATCTGCAGCCCCCTGAGTTGCTGTCAGACACCCAGGTTGCTTTGTACTCACCCGGGTTTGGTAGAAGGCATCCACTTCTTCTTTGCTCTTCTGGGCTATTTCTTGGTACCAGCACTCCACATTCTTAATGATGCTTTCCATGTCCAGGTCTCGGTTGTTGTCCATTTTCACAATGACCGAGGTGTCGCATAACTGGCGATCTACCTGAGCTCGTTCCTACACGGTGGGGAATGGCAGCTGTTAGCAATGTTAGCTGTTGGCAGTACTCAGACTTTGGAGTGAGGGAGGGCTGGAACAAAGAGCCACACTGCCCAGCTACAGGCACGAGTCAAGAAATGTCCCTCCAGTTAGCTCAGCAGAAAATCCTCCCTGCTGGATGAGCACGTCAGCTGCTGACCTACGTGCTGACCTGCAGTAATTCTGTCCACATCAAGGGCAAGGAATGCAGGTGACTTAACCCCTGGTATCCTGTCATCTTCGGCTGCTTTAGTGATGTTAATGACAGGATTAATTTGGGAGTTTCTTGAGCTCTAATCAGCCAGCTGCAATCCGGAGTAACGAGACAGACGCATCTCTTTTCTCAGAGGTATAGTTAGGACAGCCAATTCATACCTGGAGCTGCATTAAGAGAGGGGGAGCCACCCTACCTCCAACATAATCATGCTAATATTACATCGACCTTGTAGATCCGTGTTTCAAGTATTCAGGGCTTGGGACGAGAGCAGTCCAAGAGAGACTGGAAGCTATAGAAGTTGGGGGTACCCAAAGGGTGACACAGCACCGTCTCTGGGGCAGACCAAAGGAACTCACCTCCTCGAACACACATTTCAGCAGCTCCAATTGCCTTCTAAGCAGATCCACCTTCACCTCCAGCTCTTCCTTGTTCAAGAAGATACAGTCTGCGTCCTGAAAGAGATGAGATGTGCTCCAGCCCGATCTCACTGAAACATTGGGGAAGTTCAGAGAAGACAGAGGCAGCGCCAATAAAACAGATGCATGTTTCAACAAGATCTCAAGAGCAGAAAGGTGTGAGAGGATGAGTCAAGATGCCCCAGTGTCTCCTCAAGGAAAACAAAGCCATTCCAACATGACTTACAGGAATTAGTTTATTTATTACTTAGGTCTTAGCTACAAACTCAGAATTGACTAATGAGTACATAAACATAATTTTTAATATTGTTCAAATGATTTCTCCTTTTCTGATGTCCAAGTATAAAGGATGTGAAGAGACTGTCAGGAAATAACCAGCCTCTTCAACATCAAGTGTGCCAGTGCGGCCTCTCCCACTCTGACCCCTTCCATGAATACACCCTCCCGTGACAACTTGAGAATATGTTTGGGCTAAGAAAACTATTGCATTAGTGCTGATGATGTGGACTTTGAGGGTATATTATTCTTGCTTTCTACTCCCATTGTCTCTGTTTCTGACTGTGCTTCTTTACAGGCCTCCCTCTTCCTGCTCACTCTTGCCAGGCATTTGCTAGCAGTGCACTATTGCAGCCAAGCTTTACACCAAATAAGCCCATTAGAGGTATAACGTTCCATTTATTTTGAGCTTCTCACCTTTTTGAGTGCTACAAACTCGTTCTCTACAGTTGTACGCCTGTTGATTTCCTCTTCATATCTGTTGAAAAAGGAGAAGAAAAAGGCTGAGGCAAGCAACACTCAAACACAGACAGCAGCCATCACGAGCAATAACAGCCTTCACTTGCCCAGAGACTGCCATCAGGCACTGTAAGAGCAGTGTCTGGAAACCAAGCATTAGACCGACCAGAGATCGGAAGCCTCGTCATGACATTACCAATGCAAAGAGCCTGCAAGCGAGGCAGAAGAATGCGCCATCCCTGAAGGGGCTGCGCTGCTGGGCTGGGAGCGGTTGCCTGCAGGAGAGCAGCGCCAGCAGCAGCAGGAGACCCGAGGGCCCTTACTTGCACTTGAACTCCTCCACCAGTTGGCTCGTGGCACACTCTTCGCTGCCCAGCTTTTGCTTTTCGCACAGCAAGCAGTCCAGGCGCTTCCGCAGGTCGCAGATGTAGTTCTCAAAGTACAGCTCGAGGTTCTTCCCTTTCTTTGGTAGCACGTACTGCTGCAGGAGGCCCCATTTGGTCTCCAGCACCTTGTTCTGCTGCTCCAGGAAGCGGACCTGAGGGCCAAAAAGTAGCAGTTCTTCAAAGAAAGAAGGGAAGGCAATAACCAACACCTGATTTAGCTGTCTGCTCCCACTTTGAAACCAGAGCTGGTCCTGCAGGCATATGAATAGGACTTTAGGAAAGCGTGGGGCAATACGCCATAATATTCATGAAATTATCATGAAATCTAGCCCCTATTTAGGAATCTAGAAGTCACATGTCTGAATCTCTGCTAACTCTGTTTCTCACCGATGACTGCCAATGAAGCTCCTCCAGAAGCTGCCTCTGATGTGCCATAGGACGAGACAACGTCCCCAGCTGGAGGGACCTGTTTGTCCCCCCTACAGAGGGATCCTACCGTGGCAGCTCAGCCTTAAACATCTAACATTTGGATGCCTGAATCGAGATCAGCTTTCTCTACCTTCAGGAACGGTTTTGGAACAGGCACTCCATGTAAAGACAAAAGGGGAATAGAAAGTCTAACATGGGGCAGAAAGATGAGCCCATCTGAGCTCTAACTTCTGAGACAGAACAAGGCTGCAACAAGAAATCAGCCTTGGACTGAGGCCATCCAGAGAGGGGACAACTGCAGGGAAGTCCAGTGCTGCCACAGACAGGGTGCAGACCCCAGCAAATACTCAGGCTGCAGTGAGCCCTTCTCCAGCAGTGGAGATCCCGGTCTGAACAAATACGGCTCAGTGGGATCTGGACCCTTGCATGGACCCAGCTCAGCAGCACAGGGCACAGGCAGGACTGGCGTTTTGGGGAGGGGTTGGGTTGTTTTCCCTTTTTTTCACCAAGAAACGTGGGTAGGGAGCAGCCTTGCACTCACCTTGTCGATGAAGCAGGCAAACTGGGTGTTGAGGGTCTTTATCTGCTCCTTCTCCTGGCAGCGTATTTCGTGCTCCAGTGGGTCGACCCCAACGCAGAGGGGCTTCAGAAGCCGCTCATCGATGCAGATGCCTTGGATGCCGTCAGCCTTGCGATCAGGGTAGCCTCTGATGATGCTGTATCCCCTGGGGCCGCAAAGGCCGACCCTTCCTCCGACACCACCGTAGCCTACACCTCCGAAGCCGAAGTCTCCGAAACATCCAGTACCACAGACCCCGTTCACGTAGGAAATTCTCCTGCTTCCACCCAGGTTGCAGACGCTCCTGCTGCTGTAGGCACCAGCCCCGCAGCGGGCGGGCTGGCAGGCGGAGGCGGCGAAGCTTCGGCCGCAGATCTCCGAGGCTGAGCTGAAACCTCTCCGTCCCAGCACGGATCTCACCGTGGGCGCCTGTCTGCTCATCGTGGCTCCCGTGGAGGCAGAATGTGGAGGTTCGGGGGAAGCTCTGCTGCAGGAGAGGAACGGAGATCCCGCTGCAGTGACACCTTGACACTACCCCTTATATATATTTGGGAAGCTGGCCTTGATAGGATCAGGACATTAATTTAAAGCGCTTGAGGGTTTGGTTTGCCTGGCAGCAATGAATGCTCCTCAAAATGCAAAACAGCCCAGCAAATACTAACTACTGAGGAAATAAAAAGGAATCTAAAAGTGCTCTGTTTGCAAGTTGGCTTAGAATACATTACGGTTTGAAGTGCTCCCCTAACTTACGCTAATTATAGTTTAGCAAACATTTTTGAAGAAACTCTTTGTGATTTATTTGCAGTGTGTCGTTTGGGGTTTTGTGTCTCATGGGGTTTTGTGTATGATGGCATATTTTGCAGACTTGCAGTTTGGGGGGTTAATTTCACAATCTCTCCTTTTTTCTCTCACCAGGCTCATTTTGGGTACGGAAAAGTAATAACATCACAAAAGAAAGCAGCTGTGGAAAAACGATGGAAGTTGTGCTATGATGCCTGAAACACTGATAAATTTACTGAGTTATGGGTCTGGATTCATATGCAATGACTCAGAGTGCCCCCCCAAAAAAACCTTCCCTTGCAGCATTTCACACCAACCTTCACTTACCATTACAAAACACCATCAAAACAGAGCAGATTCATCCAGAAACTGAGGCACCTTTCAGTTGGTCACTAGATTTATGTTCTGTGACATCCCAGTGACGGTTTTCACTCAAGCAGTGCTGCAAATTCTTAACCTGAGGTCCATTTGACACGGTTAAAACTTTGTCCCTCGCTATATAGAAGTTCCTACCCATCTGGACGTCAGAGACCTTTTGCTTCATCTTCTGGCAGTCCCTGCAGGTAGCAAAAAAGGATTGGCTGCGCGTTTCAGGCTAGTGAGATCCACCACATTCAAGAAGCAACAGCTGAAGGTTGGGTGACTTTGCCAGGCACGTCCTTGACTCAATGGGGATGCACTCAGAGAGAGACAACAGCCCCTGGGCCGGTGTCTGGGGGAACCAGGGTGATTCACTCTCCACAGGCATTGGTCTTTCTCCATCAACAGAGGAAGCCTTAATGAGTAGATTAGACGGGCACCTGAGATGGTTTTGACTCACATTGGCCAGAGAATCCCTCTCTCCTAATCACCAGCCCAGGGAGGTGAGACACTGAAACAACCATCTCTGGGCCTTCAACAAACTGAACCTCAGAAAGTCAGAGCAATCGGGCTTTTCCAGCTCTTTGGGCATAAAGCCCTTGGGAGACGAGACATTACCATGCATGCAACTGATAGCCCTCAGCCCTTCCTCACTGAAGGGGATCTGTGCTCCGAGAAGGCTGCTGCTGCCTATAGACGTGAGGGTATCTGGAGGCAGACAGTAGCCATGTTCCCTCACCCTCTTTAACCCGTTTGAAGGCATTTTCATTGCAAATCACAAAACCAATGCTAAACCTCCTTAAAATGTTAAGCCTTCTAATATCAAGCTCTCTGAAAAGGATACACGCATCGAAACTCAGAAAGCCATAGGACGTGACTACAATGCTGAGATTCACGAGGCTATTAATTGAATGCGTAATTGCAACTTACATGAGTTTGAGGGTCTGGTGGTGTAAATTAGTTGCGTAAACTGATGCTCTTGCCTTATACAACTGGAATAATTCAACATATTTATAGCATGACTTTCAGATTACACCTTTGTCTGTAATATTTTAGGCTCACAGTTCATGCTGGGTTGCCAGCACAATCGGCAATATCAGTTAAAACATACCACTGGCAAATACGAGAGACTTCAAGCTAAAGCTTGCAACTTCCATGATCCTTTAAATTCTAAACAAAGGTTGATCGGAACTGAAATGCACATTTGAATCCAAAGAACAGTACAAAAGGCAATTGTTTCAGCTCTTTCACTCAGCTAGAGCTACCACGCATTCTACATGGGAAGGCTGCGTCCTGAATCAGAAGTCGGGCTGGGAGCTGCTGTGCCGCCGCTCCCTTTCTGCACCCCATTATACACGTCGGCTGCGTGAGAGACACCTGGAACATATCACAGACTGCAATTAAACGTCTGCTAGCCAACCGCACTGCATCAGCCCCACTTCCAAAACGTCTCACCAGAGCTGCCCGCTTCATGCAAGGTAAGAGATTTTGGCCATAAGTTGTCCAGTACTGGGCAAAATTTCTGTGTTAGCCAAACTCTTGCTGTTGCTCGTGAACCACAGTGAGAAGGCAGCATTGCAGGAGGTTCACTTAATGTCTTCTAAGTCTTTCCAAGGAACACCGAGTGTTTCATCTGTTGGCACATAAGATCTCAGGAACCAACAACTTGTTGTGAGTAAGGACATGGCAAATGGGAGAAGCAAAAACTGCATTTTTTAAAAAAAGGTAATTCATCATACTTACATCTTTTTTGAGGGAGAAGGGGGGACAGAGGAAGGAAAGAAGAAAAATATTTTGATGAGGGGTTGAATGAATCATTTTAACGACTTGCAATCTCTCCCTTTGTCAGCGTTCTTCTCCCTGTATGTGCTGCTGAAAATGGAATTCATTATGAGAACATGTGAAGTTCACTAATTTGTTTGTTGCCTCTGGAGATGAATCTCAACTAGCTCTTAAAATATATTTTATGCGATAGTCTCAAAGAACCATGCTCCATCTCTGTAATTAGACAGCCATAGAAAACTCCTTGCATTCAGATAGGACAATGGCAATAACAGCATTTGATAGGCATAAGATTTGGTCATAATATGCATTTTTACACACGCACAGCTTCATGGACTATATAGACTCCTGTCCACTACATTCACAAGGTGTTAAAGAATTGACTTGGTTAGTGCATCCTCATTCTCTTGTATCCTAAATCCAAGGTCATCCATGAGAATTCAGTGTGGTAATGTATTTTTTCCTCTCATTAGCCTCTGTCTGCTCTATGTTAGAAGCCAAGGCTGGGATTTTCAAAGGATGTTCCTCATAAAATTCATCAAACACTGGGCCTGGATTTGCCTCCCTCCCAGCTTCAGCCATCAAACTGGCCGTGTATTCTAATTTCATCTTTGAGACTCCCTCTATGGCTAATGTAATGAGATAGGCATCTCCAGACAGTGATTCATCACATCCTAAAATAGGCAGCTAGGATAGGTGGGAGGAAGCAGCCTCTGGAGGCACTTGCCTTGCTCTTTATTGACTACCAGAGGCAGTCTAGACAACCAGACAACCAGACCAGGCGCCCAACTTCTGGATGGTTAAAGTTAGGCGAAATTAGTCCCACCCTTTGGGCGCCAAATTTCTTCAGCACCTTTGAAGCCTTAATGAGAGTACACAACATCACACGCTCTCTAGATCTGCTCGGTTCCTGCTGTACGCGTATGTCATATCTCTGCATGGTGATTAGCACCTGTAAATCTGAGGCTCGCAACAAAGCAAAGGATTGGTTTGATCTTTTTCCACACTGATATCTTCCTCCCACAGAACTGCACAGTGGAAATAAGTGTGGGATGTATGGGAACCCAGGCCCTTGAATGGGATGGAATCACACTGCCTGTTAAAGCAATAAAATCAGAAAAGGAAAGGAAAACATTGTGGCTATTACTAGGCTATGGCAGCCTCCCTGTAAAGCTGGAGGAACTCTTCTCCCTTACCATTGAAGCTGTTTGCTTGGGCGGAAGGGATTCCGTGAGCCCTGCAGAGGAAGGAATTGCCCACAGAAGGTGGGCCAGATCCTCCTGGGAAGCGTGTTCAGGTGGCAGGAGATACCTCTGCCTTTTGTTATGCTAAGGCACCAGTGCCCAAGCCCTTGTTCGACTTGATTCATGTAGCTTTGTGATGTGCTGCTGAATTCCTGACGAAGCGCCTGGCTGATTCATGAAGCACTGATGTTCAGAGAGGCTGGTCACAGCTTTAAAGAAAAGCACTTCCTAAATTAACTTATCAGATCAGCCAGCATCTTGAAATGGTGAGGGGGGAGGCTGGAGGTGAGAAAGCAACGCTAATTCTGTGTCATCTCCCTGACTTACTCTTCTCTTGTGGCAGAATCATCTATTTTCAGTGGAAACACCATAACCTTTTTGAGATACTTAAACCCCTCTTATGAATATTTACAGCTGCTCCATTTTCTTTTGTTGTCAAATCTTTCCTGTGGTTTTCTTCATTAAAGATTGTGACTGTTTTCTTTTGTGCTCCTGATTGTTCTCTTTGTATATGATTGGGAAAGGGCATCTTATCACACGGGAATTACGGAGGGAGAGACAGTGCTTCCAGTTCTGAATCACGATAATGGCTTCCGATAGGAAAGAACTTCCCTCTGGATTCCCCCTTTTGTAAAACACTTATCTGGCTGGCTGGCACCTACATGGTTCGTTTCTTTGCTCTGCTAGTTAGCTTTCATCAGTTCAATTGCAAAACAGTTTAGTCCTTTGTGGTTGGTTTATGGCACTAATTTGTTGGCTTCTTTTTTAATCTGCTCAAGCGAACAATAAAATGTCTCCCTCTGATCAGTTCTGAAATCCTAAACTGGTAGTCATAGGATCTTCAAAATGATGCTGAAAAAAGCAACCAAGCATATTCCTGAGTTCTTTCCTATAATGACCCTATTGCAGAAGCTTTTGAACAGCTATTAAATGTGTTTTATCATCACACCTCTGTAGTAGACATGCTATAAAAATGCAAAGCAACTGAGATGAGTTCTCTGTGAATCTTGTAACACCCATTGAATAGCATTGGGCAGGAGCCAAATTTGCTGCAAATTGGCATAAATAAGCTGACTTTAAAAGGTTTCAATAAATTACACCAAGCAAATTTGGTGCTGCACAACACTCTCTGGGCAGCCCTGCTACCTCAGCTTAGCTGTTAAGGCTTCTCATCAACAGATACGCCTGAACGGGGCTTTTCTGTAGTCTTCAAAAACACTAAAACCCAAGCAGCAACACATTCATCTCCATGCACTTTATTGGAAAAAAAGAGCAAAAAGTGCAGAGCTCTGTAGTCACCAAGATACAAGCGAGGGTGCTGTAATTCATGCAGATGTCAAAGTGCAGACCGCCTGTCAGGACGCTAAGGAAGGAAGCTAATAGAAGCACAAGCAATGCAATTACTCTTTGCTGACTACAGAAGGTGAAATGTATCCTTTTTTTTTAATTGAGATTTCCTTTATGACTTGCCTGCCTGCATATGGATGACCCAGCAGCTCCAAGACAGCGAACAAAGAGCCCCTGAAGTCCTGCCCCTCCTCTCCATGACCCTGCGTCACCAGCACAACTCCGCCAACTTGCCTAAAATTAAGTCGGGCAGACTTTGATGAAACGGAGAGTCCTACGGGCTCATTTCCAGGAAAACTTCCAGAGGCATGTTAGGGAAAGGGTTTGGAATTAAATATCTCAACTTGTTTCATAGAAAGCAAAGGCTTAATCATGAAAAAAAGGGAAGATAAGGCTGGTGGGAAGTGGGAATTGAGTGATAACATGACAAGTGCCCCAACCCAACCTCCAGACCTTTAAAGAAGCAGCATAGAGCAAGAAGAATATGTGTTAAGCATCTCTTTTTTGATGCGATCCTGGTGGAGTTCCTCTGATGTGGTTTCCTGATGTTTTTCTACCCAGGATGCCTCTTCCCCTCGTGTAGGGTGGGGTGGGGGACATTTTGCTGCTGCGGGTGGAGCAGGGCTGCGTTTTTCTGCTTTAGCTCTTGCCTCCTGCTTATCCTGCCTGGCAGAGTGGGTGCTCAGATGCAGGTATTCCCGGGGCACAGAGGCCCAATTGGGATCCCCTTCCCTGGCCAGTGCACCGCTTGTGAGCAAGTCGGGTTTCCCGAGCTCTGTGCAGCTCCGCAGCTCTCCCCACACCATCTGCCAGCCCCTTTGCAGAGCCCACCAGCACCCATGGGGGCCAAGCTCTGGCACGAATGGCCCCCACATCCAGAGCTACTCCTGGGGAAGCAGCCACAACTGGTAGCACCAGGGACCCAGCACCTCCCTGCTGAGCTGGCGGCGCTTCTCGAGGTGAACCCCCCATGGCAGGCTGCGGCATCTCCCGGCTGGGATGCTCTCCTGGCACCACAGAAGGACCCGCGTCTTCTGCACTGTGGACCAGGTCCACAGCCCAGGCTGGCTTTGCAGCCAGAGGAGCTGTTGCAAGGTGTGGTGATCACTGTTGTGGGAAAACACAGGCTGAATCACTCGGGGAGCGATTCCCATGGGGATAGTGCAGCCTCCCTGCTCCCCCTGCAAACCAGCACTGGCTTTTTTAATGTCATAAGGAAAACAGAAAACTTCAAGCTTACTTACACACTCTCACGGGGCTCCAAATGCGTATCCTGAAGGGGAAGAAAGTCATAAGGTTATTCATCATATAACTAGCATTTCTAGCATTTTCCAGTCTCCGTGTCTCTGCTGAAGTGTCCCGAGACTGAGCACTACACGCATACTGTTGCAGAGGTACCCACCTGCTCTCTTCACCCTCCAGTAAAGTCTTATAGGTCGCGATCTCAATGTCCAGGGCCAGCTTGACGTTCAGCAGCTCCTGGTAACCCCACAGCATGGAAGCCAGCTTGTTCTTGGCCTTCTGGAGGGCGTTCTGCAGCTCCGTGTGTTTCTTCTGCGCATCCTTCAGGGCACAGTCCCTGCGCTGCTCAGTATCCCTAACTGATGTTTGCAGAGAGAATACCTGTATTGGAGGCACAGAATTCCTCACTTTCCCTGCCCAATCTTTTTCCATATTTTCCTTTAAAAGAGAAATTCTGTCTTCTTTTGAAATGAAGTATCAATGTTGCTTTTAGGAAAGGCAAATATTTCCAAAATCAAATCTCAGTTTTGAAACACTACAGAGTATATCTCTGTACTGTGAGGCTGTGTTAAGCCTTGTTTTGAGGATACTACTACTTCTAATAGTTCTAATTGGAACTGATAATTAAGGTTTTCCATTACTTCCCGTTATAAAATATATAATGAATCAGATGGTCTGAAAATTATACCAGTTCCTATGGGTGGTGAATTACTGGTGACTCATAATTCTACCCTACTTACTGGATGCTTTGAACCTGTGTCAGAAGCATTGTCTCCTGCCAGAATTCTTGCTGGAGCAATTGTCTGTGTGCCATAGTAAATCCAATGATCTAATACGGCACAATTTTTTTTTCAATAATCAAAATGATCCACCAGAAAACAGGGCAGCAAAGCAGATAACCCTTTTTCCCTGCTCCACAGGGGTAAGATCTTCTCTAGAGCAGTGGGACCAGCGTGAGGCACTGCTCTTCGGTAAAGACAAAATAAATGCAAGAGAAGTAGAAAACCAGACTTGGGATCTCCCATCTAGGAGATTCAATGAGTAAATATGGCCCATGATACCTGCTTCTTCACGTTTTCAAGGTCACACTGCCATCTCTGGATCACAAAACTCAGCTCTTCAATCTGTTGCTGGTGGGACTTGAGTTGATTGCAATGACTCCTCTTTGCCTCCTCAAGCTCTTGGTACTGACAGGAAGAAAAGACAGAGCTGGCAATCAATACGGGTAGTGTAGGCAACATAGGAGCCTTGCCTCTGTTTCCAAAGTAAACTAACTTTAGAGAAGTCCTAATGCTTTTGCTTTGGGGATGTTCTCCCGACTTGGGGACTTCACCAAGTTTAGCAGAAAAGTAGGTCCATAAGTTACATAGTCAAGACAGAATGAAAGAAGTCCTTGCATCTGAACTGCTGCCTTCTGGCAGCTACATGAAGGATATGTTACTGTTTGCTGCAACTTACCCTTGTTCTGTACAATGCATCCAACTCTGTCTTGCTTTTCTGAGCTGCATCCTCATACCAGCACTCAACACTCCTGAGGATGCCTTCCATGTCCAGACCTCGGCTGCTGTCCATTTTCACAACAATGGAGTTATCACAGAGGCTTGTCTCCAGCTCAGCAATTTCCTAGAAGCCGTATGAAGTGGCTGTCAGCACTGGGTTTCCTATCTCGCAGCCCAGTGGTCGTACCACCACCCCTGAGAGTTTGTCTTGAGCCACAGCCCTTGAGTTGTGGCTAGAGTTGGTCATGCATGCAGCTTGAAGGTTTGGGGCTTTTGGAGATCTTCCTTATTCCCACTGCCTCTCAGAGTGACCCTGATGGATTGATTTAATTGGGACTAAATCAGTGTAGACAAGGAGAGGCTGGTAAGAATAGCTGCCATCAACAAGAATGGGAGAGGAGCATCCATACCTGAGCCGACACACACTTCCGGAACTCTCTCTCCTGCTTTAGGGTTTCCAGCTTTGCTTCCAGCTTTGCCTTGGTCAGATAGACACAGTCCGCATCCTAAAAGAGTTCCCAGCCATTTAGAAGTCAAAATGGTGGCTACGTGGAGACCTAAGGTAACTTCACTGAGTTTTTAGCACAGGGAATTTTGTTTAGGAGATGTAATTGTTCACCTCTGAGGGGTGCCAGAGGCTTATAGAATATTGCTGAGTTCTTATGTTCCCTGGCAATACTCTGCAGCCATAACTGTCCAGTGACTTACAACATCCTCAAAATATTATGCCAGAGCAGAGGAAACTTCTCAGATGTCTGAATCCAATGCTTCCATTCATCCCAATTCCTTACCTTCTTCAGTAACACGAACTCATTCTCAGCAGCTGTGCGTCTGCTTGCTTCCTGCTCGTATCTGTTGGGGAACAGAAGGGACTGGTTGCTGGGTCATGCTGGTGCTGGAGACCTTTCCTGGGTATTTAGGGCTCAGGGTGCCTTTGGACCTCAGCCTTTTGTTAGAGTGAAGTCTGTCGATATGTACAAAAGTAAAAGTCCATTAGAAAATCTGTCTAGCTCCCTGCCCTGTGAACTTACTTGCATTTGAACTCTTCAACAAGCTTCTCCGTGTTGTTCAGGTCAGGCTCCATCCTCTCCCTCTCATGGAGCAGCGAGTCCAGCCGCCTCTGTAGGCTGCAGATGAAGTTGTCGAAGACCTGCCTGAAGTTCTTCTGGGATGGCAGGACCTGCTTTTGGAGGAGGTCCCATTTGGTGGCCAGCAGCCTGTTCCGCTGCTCCAGACGCTGCACCTGCATTCAGAAGGCAAAGCCACCCTCGTTGGGCACCTACTTTGGTGCATCATACAGGGACCCAATGAAGGTGGGGGGAACAAGGCAGCTTCTCTTTCAAGTTAATGCTCCAGGGGCTCATTATGGTTCAAAGGGGACAAGAGGACAAAAGGGGAGCATTGCAACCTTCATAACCCAAGAATATGAGAGCAAACGGGGCGTGCTGCTTTCCCAGTCTCCAAGGAAGCCCCGCAGCCTTTGTGGCTGCTACAGAAACCATGGGCTATTTAAACACCTCTGCAGGCCAACTGGCTGGTAGCAGAAACCATCTTTTGGCTGTCAACAATGCAGCTTTACAAGGTCTACCTGCACAGAGAGGGCAAGAGTGCAGAAGCGCAGCAAGGTACCTTGGAACAACAGCTCCCTTCAGCTATTAATAATGCATACAGCTTCAGCTTGTCAACGCATAAACAATCAAGTTAAAATAACATTATCAGCTAGATCTGCACTTGCATCTCACGGTGCTGGAGCCATGCATGTTAAACCAGCATCAGGGCCATGTAATGGGACAGAAAAAGGAGAGGAATCAAAGACCTGAACACAAAAAAGGGTTCCTTTATACTTAAAGCCCATCATTCCTTTAATCTTGCCTCAGCTCTCACCTTGTCAATCAAGCAGGCGAACTGGTTGTTGAGGCTCTTCAGCTGCTCTCGCTCCTGCCTTCGGATGTGCTGCATTTCGGGGTCAATCTTCACATCAAGAGGCTGCAGCAGGCTCTCGTTGACATGCACCACATGAATACCTTCACTTCTGCAGATGAAGGCACTCCCCTGACCCCCCCTTTCACTGCAGGAGTATACACCCCTGCACCCCCACCCTCCACAGCCTGCCCGTGCCAGGCTGTGGCCAGCAGAAATCCACTTCCAGCCCCCCACGTCATGGAGGCTTTGGCTGCTCCAGGCTCCGTGCCCTCTGCCCAGTGGTGCAGCAGAGGAGAAGGTGCTGCTCTGGCAGTGGCTCACACCACTCACAGCTGAAGATGCTGAGAAATTCCTCCCATGAAGACACCTCCCAGCTAACAGCTGCTGGCTCATGCTGGCAGACGTGACCAGGGACAGGATCAGGGATGTGGGGCTGCTGGAAGAGAGCAGCTAAAAAGGGGCCCCTCTGCTCTGACACCCCTGAGAGCCTCTTTTATATACATCCCAGAAGCGGGGCTTGGTTGATGCAGATGAATAATTTGGGGTTTTCATGGGGTTTGCCTTGCCTGGCGGCAATTCGTAGGTCTAAATATGCAAAACAATGCATAACACTGAACATTTGTGAAATCCTATGGAATTTTGCTGGTTTTGAATTGCTTTGCTTGCATTCCAAGCTTGGAGGACACTGTGTCTTGGGTTTTATAAGGATTCTTTTTTCAGCTTGTCCTCCTTCCTTCCATTAATTACAGCTTAGCGAGAGGGACGTACCCTTAAGAGTATCTCCCACTCTGTCAAAGAAACCCTGTAGAGGAATGTTCTGTTGAACAGCAAATCAAAACTGATTCTTGCATTATCTATTATTTCCCCAGTCACTCCCTTGGGAGTCTCTGAGGCTTCTCACCCAAGAGCAAAGACAGCACGTGTCCACCAGCCACAGCCGCAGGCAGCCCCGCACCTGGAAGCTGGGAAACACAGCGTGGATGGGACGCACCAATTGGTACAGAAGGGTGAAATATTTCTTTTTACAAACAGCCCTCCGGACACCATCCCTGTGCTGAGGCTCCTCACCAGCAGCCTCTCTCTTCTTCATCGACTCCAACAAAAGTCTAAGCTGACAAGCTCAGGCTTAGACGCCCAGCTTTTGGAAGCATAAATTAGAGCAGCTCTATCTTCTCATTAAGTTTTCAGCCTGGATTTTATGAAAGACACAAAAAAAATGAGACTTCCTTGAAGATGACAAAGACCCTAGATAGGAGGCTTAGCCACAAAGCTGTTAGCTGGGTGCTCGTTAACCATTTAATTGGTAACAGCAGTAGGCTTAGCCCTGGTGTGAAGACTACGAATGCACCAGCAACCAGTACCAGGCAAAAACATGCACCTTATTAATAGGGCTGCTGTATGGCTGCTCTCTGTTACTATCCTTTATATTTGAGCTTGTAATTAAAACTCTCAGGATACCTCAAGGCAAATAAAAATGATTTATTAGAGTTGCTTGACAGCTGGGAAAGAAAAGGCTGATACGTTTAATATATTTGCTGAGAGCCTCACAATGCCTCAGAGGTGGGGCCAGGATTACCTCTCTGTCCTTGTGGCTCCTTTCCAAAGCCTCTTTCAAAACAGAAAGGCAAATGGTTTCATTTCAGAAGGCTTGAAAGAAAAGGTTTTCCCCTGCTATTATGCCATCTTAATCCGTAACTTTTAGTTGGCCTTTTTTTTGGCAATTAAATGTTTATATGTTTCAATTGAAAAAAAAAAAAAAAAAAAAGCATTTCAATTGCTCATTTCTTCCCTGGGCTTTGCAGGGATTTTTTTTTTTTAATTATTTTCTCACTTCCTGGTTTCATTGGAGGGTTTTTTCACCATCTTTCGCAAGAAGGCTGATGAAAAGCAAAACGGGTTACCAGAAACCTTGCTGGTATTCTGGCTGCAGGAGCGGCTGGTGCCCAAGGTTTTCTCGTACCTCATTATTTGCAAATGCTCTGCACTGGAACAGTTTGCCCTTAGCCCAGCAAGAGAGACAATCGATGGTATGCAGTAGCTGGAAAGACAACCGGCTTAACTGCAGGTTCTTGACAGCACTATCAATTACACCCACATGCCAAGGAGCAGCAGTGATTGAAGCCCAGGGTGCCTCACCGCCCGCTTAAATGCAGACAGAGTCTGTGGCAACCCCAGCTGGAAGAGCAGGATCGGAGCCCACAAGGAGGACGCTTGGCCCGGAGCTGCACCGGGTGCTCTGCACCCATTTTGTGCTTCCAGCCCAGCCCTCCCCAGTTTCCCACCGAAGCCCGTTGCTGCACCCATGGGTGGGCATTGGGACACCCGTGTCCTCCCACACCTCCCGGGTGGCAAGCTCGCCCGCTCCACCCAGCAAGGAAAGGCTGAGCCTTCCATGCAGGCAGGGTGAGTGCTGGGTCCTGCTCCCTCGCTGTGTTTGGAGCCTACGGGGTTACGGCTTCTGCTTTGGAAAGTTTTCTTCCCCTGCATATGCTTTGATGAGCAAAACTCACGAACTCGGTTTTTTGTGTACTCCCAGATGTAGGAAAAGGTTCCTCTGTCTGGACCAGCCTCACCTTTGACCCCCAGTCCCGGTGTCCCCGATGGCCCTGGGTCCCCAGACGGCAGAAGATGCCACCAGAGGCAGTACTTGTGCACACCATTTGCTCATGGGGGCACTCTGGGTTTAAAACCCACCAGATCTGCCCACTTCCATCTGGCTGCTGGCACTTCGTTTGCCTCTGAGCAGAGGGGGCTGTACGTGTTTGTGAGCACTGAGGAAGTAGCAAGGGGAACAGCTACCAGGGCAACCACAGCTCATCGATCCTCTAACCGCCAAGAATTTTGGAAAGAGGCCCAGCAGCGGGAACAGGAGGCCCATAATTCTTGTGGTGCTACAATGGTGCCATGCCTAATGTCACAGCTTTTTGCCAAAGTAAAGCAAGGGAGGGAACTTTTTGTTCCTGCCACCTCTGCACGGCAGAGGGCTGGAGTCCGAATCTCCCTCACCCAGGATCGTGCCCGAGGGCCAGCTCCGCACGGCCTTGGCCCAGCTCCTTTCTCCCACCAGGTGGTGGCATCGAGCGCACCCTGAGCATCTCCACCCGGCCGTGGATGCTCCTGGTGGCGTGAGCCCGTTCGCACCCAGTCCAACGCTCCCAGCTAGCAGGAGCTGGCTCGCACCTGTAGAGGGCAATATTTAGAAGGCATGGGGACAACAAGGTCCTCAACCGTGCCAGAAGGTGAGATTTCCTACGAGTTTGTACCCCCAGGTTTGCACCTCTCGTGCACGTCAGGGTATGCCCTGAACAGACCAACACACACACACCAGGGAGGGTTTCAAGCTTTTAGTTGCCAAAGAAAAAGGTCCCAAACGGCCTCAGTGGAAGGCCTCAGAGCAATACAAAGAAAGTCTACAGAAACGATAGCAACCATCGCGATACAGTCGTAAAACAGAGGTGAGCCCATGCACAGTGGGCAGGTTGGAGCATTCGGCACATGGGGGTGCAGGGAGAAGAGTGCCCAGGGCTGCGGGTGACGTGGCTGGACCAGCGGTGACGGGGTGCTGGGCAGGAAAGGCACCACTGCCTCCAAAAAAGAGGCAATGCCATTGCAGATTTTTGCATGCAGATGTTGCTGTGGTAGGGATCTCTGGAAGAAGGGTGGGTCCCTGACCAAATCCCCAGGCAGACAAGCATCCCCCCCTGTGAGCACACCCTCCATCAGTCCCATTCCCAGTCCCATCCTCAGGACCAAATGGTTCAAGTCTGCCACAACCCAAAATGCCTCACTGGTATTCCTCCTCCCCGGAGCAGCTCCCACATCCAAAGCCAGACCCAACTCGGCCAGAATCAGAGACGCCCCCAGACCTTGACCCCAGAGCAGAAGAGCTGTACCCTTCAAAGACGGAACTGAAGGAACCCCAAGAGCTGGATCCCTCACAAGGAGACCCTTCCCCAACAGCAAACGTACAAGAACCAGAGGCTGAGCTTCCACAACATTCAGACATGGACCCTCTCCTACCAATACTTCCTCCAGAACCACAGCCAGACACTTCTCCTCCTCGTCCACAGATCAACCCTCCACTGCCATAGCACGATCCACCATAACCTGAGCTTCCACCTTCGCCCGACATGGACCCTCTCCTGCCACTGCTGCCTCCAGAGCCAGAGCCTCCTCCTCCTCCACAGATGGACCCTCCACTGCCATAGCTCAATCCACCATGACCTGAGCTTCCAGAGCCTCCAGACATAGACCCACCACCTCCATAACTTCCTCCTATGGCAGAACCAGAGCCGCCGCCTCCTCCTCCTCCACAGATGGACCCTCCACTGCCATAGCTCGATCCACCATGACCTGAGCTTCCAGATCCTCCAGAAATGGATCCTCTCCTGCCACTGCTGCCTCCAGAGCCTCCTTCTCCGCCTCCTCCACAGATGGACCCTCCACTGCCATAGCTCGATCCACCATGACCTGAGCTTCCACCTTCACCCGACATGGACCCTCTCCTGCCACTGATGCCTCCAGAGCCAGAGCCGCCTCCTCCTCCTCCTCCACAGATGGACCCTCCACTGCCATAGCTCGATCCACCATGACTTGGGCTTCCAGAGCCTCCAGAAATGGAACCCCTCCTGCCACTGCTGCCTCCAGAGCCTCCTCCTCCTCCACAGATGGACCCTCCACTGCCATAGCTCGATCCACCATGACTTGGGCTCCCAGAGCCTGCAGAAATAGACCCCCTCCTGCTACTGCTGCCACCTGAGCCAGAGCCTCCTCCTCCTCCTCCACAGATGGACCCTCCACTGCCATAGCTCGATCCACCATGTCCTGAGCTTCCAGAGCCTCCAGAAATGGACCCTCTCCTACCACTGCTGCCTCCAGAGCTTCCTCCTCCTCCTCCTCCTCCACAGATGGACCCTCCACTGCCATAGCTCGATCCACCATGACCTGAGCTTCCACCTTCGCCCGACATGGACCCTCTCCTGCCACTGCTGCCTCCAGAGCCAGAGCTGCCTCCTCCTCCTCCTCCACAGATGGACCCTCCACTGCCATAGCTCGATCCACCATGACCTGAGCTTCCAGAGCCTCCAGAAATGGACCCCCTCCTGCCACTGCTGCCTCCAGAGCCTCCTCCTCCTCCACAGATGGACCCTCCACTGCCATAGCTCGATCCACCATGACTTGGGCTCCCAGAGCCTGCAGAAATAGACCCCCTCCTGCTACTGCTGCCACCTGAGCCTGAGCCTCCTCCTCCTCCTCCACAGATGGACCCTCCACTGCCATAGCTCGATCCACCATGACCTGAGCTTCCGGAGCCTCCAGACATAGACCCACCACCTCCATAGCTTCCTCCTATGCCGGACCCAGAGCCTCCTCCTCCTCCTCCTCCACAGATGGACCCTCCACTGCCATAACTTGATCCACCATGACCTGAGCTTCCAGAGCCTCCAGAAATGGAACCTCTCCTGCCACTGCTGCCTCCAGAGCCTCCTCCACAGACGGACCCTCCACTGCCATAGCTCGATCCACCATGACCTGAGCTTCCAGAGCCTGCAGAAATAGACCCCCTCCTGCCACTGCTGCCTCCAGACCCAGAGCCTCCTCCTCCACAGATTGACCCTCCACTGCCACAGCTCGATCCACCATGACCTGAGCTTCCAGAGCCTCCAGAAATGGACCCTCTCCTGCCACTGCTGCCACCTGAGCCAGAGCTTCCTCCACAGATGGACCCTCCACTGCCATAGCTCGATCCACCATGACCTGAGCTTCCAGAGCCTCCAGACATGGACCCTCTCCTACCACTGCTGCCTTCATAGCCTCCACCTCCACAGATGGACCTTCCACTGCCATAGCTCGATCCACCATGACCGGAGCTTCCACCTTCACCCGACATGGACCCTCTCCTACCACTGCTGCCTCCAGAGCCTCCTCCTCCTCCTCCTCCACAGATGGACCCTCCACTGCCATAGCTTGATACACCATGACCTGAGCTTCCAGACCCTCCAGAAATGGAACCTCTCCTGCCACTGCTGCCTCCAGAGCCAGAGCCTCCTCCTCCTCCTCCATAGATGGACCCTCCACTGCCATAGCTCGATCCACCATGACCTGAGCTTCCAGAGCCTCCAGACATAGACCCACCACCTCCATAACTTCCTCCTATGGCAGAACCAGAGCCGCCTCCTCCTCCTCCTCCACAGATAGACCCTCCACTGCCATAGCTCGAGCCACCATGACTTGAGATTCCAGAGCCTCCAGAAATGGACCCCCTCCTGCCACTGCTGCCACCTGAGCCTCCTCCTCCTCCACAGATGGACCCTCCACTGCCATAGCTCGATCCACCATGACCTGAGCTTCCAGAGCCTCCAGACATAGACCCACCACCTCCAGAACTTCCTCCTATGGCAGAACCAGAGCCGCCTCCTCCTCCTCCTCCACAGATGGACCCTCCACTGCCATAGCTTGATCCACCATGACCTGTGCTCCCAGAGC
Organism: Anser cygnoides; assembly: GCF_040182565.1. NCBI lineage: Eukaryota > Metazoa > Chordata > Aves > Anseriformes > Anatidae > Anser > Anser cygnoides. The sequence goes on along the minus strand of NC_089904.1, from coordinate 250,248 downwards.
CTCCAGAAATGGAACCTCCCCTGCCACTGCTGCCTCCAGAGCCAGAGCCTCCTCCTCCTCCTCCACAGATGGACCCTCCACTGCCATAGCTCGATCCACCATGACCTGAGCTTCCAGAGCCTCCAGAAATCGACCCCCTCCTGCCACTGCTGCCTCCAGACCCAGAGCCTCCTCCTCCACAGATGGACCCTCCACTGCCACAGCTCGATCCACCATGTCCTGAGCTTCTAGAGCCTCCAGAAATGGACCCTCTCCTGCCACTGCAGCCACCAGAGCCTCCTCCTCCTTCTCCTCCACAGATTGACCCTCCACTGCCATAGCTAGATCCACCATGACTTGGGCTTCCAGAGCCTCCAGAAATGGACCCCCTCCTGCCACTGCTGCCTCCAGAGCCTCCTCCTCCTCCTCCTCCTCCACAGATGGACCCTCCACTGCCATAGCTCGATCCACCATGACCTGAGCTTCCAGAGCCTCCAGACATAGACCCACCACCTCCAGAACTTCCTCCTATGGCAGAACCAGAGCCGCCTCCTCCTCCTCCTCCACAGATAGACCCTCCACTGCCATAGCTCGATCCACCATGACTTGAGCTTCCAGAAGCTCCAGAGATAGACCCCCTCCTGCCACTGCTGCCACCTGAGCCAGAGCCTCCTCCTCCTCCTCCACAGATGGACCCTCCACTGCCATAGCTCGATCCACCATGACCTGAGATTCCAGAACCTCCAGAAATGGACCCTCTCCTGCCACTGCTGCCTCCAGAGCCAGAGCCTCCTCCTCCTCCTCCACAGATGGACCCTCCACTGCCATAGCTCGATCCACCATGACCTGAGCTTCCAGAGCCTCCAGACATAGACCCACCACCTCCAGAACTTCCTCCTATGGCAGAACCAGAGCCGCCTCCTCCTCCTCCTCCACAGATGGACCCTCCACTGCCATAGCTTGATCCACCATGACTTGTGCTCCCAGAGCCTCCAGAAATGGAACCTCCCCTGCCACTGCTGCCTCCAGAGCCTCCTCCTCCTCCTCCTCCTCCACAGATGGACCCTCCACTGCCATAGCTCGATCCACCATGACCTGAGCTTCCAGAGCCTCCAGAAATCGACCCCCTCCTGCCGCTGCTGCCTCCAGACCCAGAGCCTCCTCCTCCACAGATGGACCCTCCACTGCCACAGCTCGATCCACCATGACCTGAGCTTCCAGAGCCTCCAGAAATGGACCCTCTCCTGCCACTGCAGCCACCAGAGCCTCCTCCTCCTTCTCCTCCACAGATTGACCCTCCACTGCCATAGCTAGATCCACCATGACTTGGGCTTCCAGAGCCTCCAGAAATGGACCCCCTCCTGCCACTGCTGCCACCTGAGCCTCCTCCTCCTCCACAGATGGACCCTCCACTGCCATAGCTCGATCTACCATGACTTGGGCTTCCAGAGCCTCCAGAGATAGACCCCCTCCTGCCACTGCTGCCACCTGAGCCTGAGCCTCCTCCTCCTCCTCCACAGATGGACCCTCCACTGCCATAGCTTGATCCACCATGACCTGCGCTCCCAGAGCCTCCAGAAATGGACCCTCTCCTGCCACTGCTGCCTTCATAGCCTCCACCTCCACAGATGGACCCTCCACTGCCATAGCTCGATCCACCATGACCTGAGCATCCACCTTCGCCCGACATGGACCGTCTCCTGCCACTGCTGCCTCCAGAGCCAGAGCCGCCTCCTCCTCCTCCACAGATGGACCCTCCACTGCCATAGCTCGATCCACCATGACCTGAGCTTCCAGAGCCTCCAGAAATGGACCCCCTCCTGCCACTGCTGCCTCCAGAGCCAGAGCCTCCTCCTCCTCCACCACAGATGGACCCTCCACTGCCATAGCTCGATCCACCATGACCTGAGCTTCCGGAGCCTCCAGACATAGACCCACCACCTCCATAACTTCCTCCTATGGCAGAACCAGAGCCGCCTCCTCCTCCTCCTCCACAGATAGACCCTCCACTGCCATAGCTCGATCCACCATGACTTGGGCTTCCAGAGCCTCCAGAAATGGACCCCCTCCTGCCACTGCTGCCTCCAGAGCCTCCTCCTCCTCCTCCACAGATGGACCCTCCACTGCCATAGCTCGACCCACCATGTCCTGAGCTACCAGAGCCTCCAGACATAGACCCACCAACTCCAGAACTTCCTCCTATGGCAGAACCAGAGCCAGAGCCTCCTCCTCCTCCTCCACAGATGGACCCTCCACTGCCATAGCTCGATCCACCATGACTTGGGCTTCCAGAGCCTCCAGAAATGGACCCCCTCCTGCCACTGCTGCCACCTGAGCCTCCTCCTCCTTCACAGATGGACCCTCCACTGCCATAGCTTGATCCACCATGACTTGGGCTTCCAGAGCCTCCAGAGATAGACCCCCTCCTGCCACTGCTGCCACCTGAGCCTGAGCCTCCTCCTCCTCCTCCACAGATGGACCCTCCACTGCCATAACTTGATCCACCATGACCGGAGCTTCCAGAGCCTCCAGAAATGGACCCTCTCCTGCCAGTGCTGCCTCCAGAGCCTCCTCCTCCACAGATGGACCCTCCACTGCCATAGCTCGATCCACCATGACCGGAGCTTCCACCTTCGCCCGACATGGACCCCCTCCTGCCACTGCTCCCTCCAGAGCCAGAGCCTCCTCCTCCTCCTCCACAGATGGACCCTCCACTGCCATAGCTCGATCCACCATGACCTGAGCTTCCAGAGCCTCCAGAAATGGACCCTCTCCTACCACTGCTGCCTCCAGAGCCTCCTCCTCCTCCTCCTCCTCCACAGATGGACCCTCCACTGCCATAGCTCGATCCACCATGACCTGAGCTTCCAGAGCCTCCAGACATAGACCCACCACCTCCAGAACTTCCTCCTATGGCAGAACCAGAGCCGCCTCCTCCTCCTCCTCCACAGATAGACCCTCCACTGCCATAGCTCGATCCACCATGACTTGAGCTTCCAGAACCTCCAGAGATAGACCCACCACCTCCATAACTTCCTCCTATGGCAGAACCAGAGCCACCTCCTCCTCCTCCTCCACAGATGGACCCTCCACTGCCATAGCTTGATCCACCATGACCTGTGCTCCCAGAGCCTCCAGAAATGGAACCTCTCCTGCCACTGCTGCCTCCAGAGCCAGAGCCAGAGCCTCCTCCTCCACAGATGGACCCTCCACTGCCATAGCTCAATCCACCATGACCTGAGCTTCCAGAGCCTCCAGACATAGACCCACCACCTCCAGAACTTCCTCCTATGGCAGAACCAGAGCCGCCTCCTCCTCCTCCACAGATGGACCCTCCACTGCCATAGCTCGATCCACCATGACCTGAGCTTCCAGAGCCTCCAGAAATGGACCCTCTCCTACCACTGCTGCCTCCTCCTCCTCCTCCTCCTCCTCCTCCTCCTCCACAGATGGACCCTCCACTGCCATAGCTCGATCCACCATGACCTGAGCTTCCAGAGCCTCCAGAAATGGACCCTCTCCTGCCACTGCAGCCACCAGAGCCTCCTCCTCCTTCTCCTCCACAGATTGACCCTCCACTGCCATAGCTTGATCCACCATGACTTGGGCTTCCAGAGCCTCCAGAGATAGACCCCCTCCTGCCACTGCTGCCACCTGAGCCAGAGCCTCCTCCTCCTCCTCCTCCACAGATGGACCCTCCACTGCCATAACTTGATCCACCATGACCGGAGCTTCCAGAGCCTCCAGAAATGGACCCTCCCCTGCCAGTGCTGCCTCCAGAGCCTCCTCCTCCACAGACGGACCCCACACTGCCATAGCTCGATCCACCATGACCGGAGCTTCCACCTTCGCCCGACATGGACCCCCTCCTGCCACTGCTCCCTCCAGAGCCAGAGCCTCCTCCTCCTTCTCCACTACAGATGGACCCTCCACTGCCATAGCTCGACCCACCATGACCTGAGCTTCCAGAGCCTCCAGACATAGACCCACCACCTCCAGAACTTCCTCCTATGCCACACCCAGAGCCTCCTCCTCCTCCACAGACGGACCCTCCACTGCCATAGCTTGATCCACCATGACCTGCGCTCCCAGAGCCTGCAGAAATGGAACCTCTCCTGCCACTGCTGCCTCCAGACCCAGAGCCTCCTCCTCCACAGATGGACCCTCCACTTCCATAGCTCGATCCACCATGACCTGAGCTTCCAGAGCCTCCAGAAATGGACCCTCTCCTGCCACTGCTGCCTCCAGAGCCTCCTCCTCCTCCTCCTCCTCCACAGATGGACCCTCCACTTCCATAGCTCGATCCACCATGACCTGAGCTTCCAGAGCCTCCAGAAATGGACCCTCTCCTGCCACTGCTGCCTCCAGAGCCAGAGCCTCCTCCTCCTCCTCCACAGATGGACCCTCCACTGCCATAGCTCGACCCACCATGACCTGAGCTTCCAGAGTCTCCAGAAATAGACCCCCACCTGCCACTGCTGCCTCCTATGAGCCAGAGCCTCCTCCTCCTCCTCCACAGATGGACCCTCCACTGCCATAGCTCGATCCACCATGACCTGAGCTTCCAGAGCCTCCAGAAATAGACCCCCACCTCCATAACTTCCTCCTATGAGAACCAGAGCCGCCTCCTCCTCCTCCTCCACAGATGGACCCTCCACTGCCATAGCTCGATCCACCATGACCTGAGCTTCCAGAGCCTCCAGAAATGGACCCCCTTCTGCCACTGCTGCCTCCAGAGCCAGAGCCTCCTCCTCCACAGATGGACCCTCCACTGCCATAGCTCGATCCACCATGACCTGAGCTTCCAGAGCCTCCAGAAATAGACCCCCTCCTGCCACTGCTGCCTCCAGAGCCTCCTCCTCCTCCTCCACAGATGGACCCTCCACTGCCACAGCTCGATCCGCCATGACTTGAGCTTCCAGAGCCTCCAGAGATAGACCCCCTCCTGCCACTGCTGCCACCTGAGCCAGAGCCTCCTCCTCCTCGTCCACAGATGGACCCTCCACTGCCATAGCTCGATCCACCATGACCGGAGCTTCCAGAACCTCCAGAAATGGACCCTCTCCTGCCACTGCTGCCTCCAGAGCCAGAGCCTCCTCCTCCTCCTCCTCCTCCACAGATGGACCCTCCACTGCCATAGCTTGATCCATCATGACCTGAGCTTCCAGAGCCTCCAGAAATAGCCCCACCACCTCCATAACTTCCTACTGTGCCAGACTCAGAGCCTCCTCCTCCTTCTCCACTACAGATGGACCCTCCACTGCCATAGCTCGATCCACCGTGACCTGAGCTTCCACCTTTGCCCGACATGGACTCTCTCCTGCCACTGCTGACTCCAGATACTCCTCCTCCTCCACAGATGGACCCTCCACTTCCATAGCTCGATCCACCATGACCTGAGCTTCCGGAGCCTCCAGTCATAGACTCACCACCTCCATAGCTTCCTCCAGTGCCGCCTCCTCCTCCTCCTCCACATATCGACCTTCCACTGCCATAGCTTGATCCACCATGTCCTGAGCTTCCAGAGCTCCCGTACTTGGATCCACCACCTCCGGAGCTTCCCCCTACTCCAGACCCAGACTTTCCTCCTTTACAGATGGGCCCTCCACTGCCATAGCTCGATCCACCATGACCTGAGCTTCCAGAGCTCCCGTACTTGGATCCACCACCTCCGGAGCTCCCCCCTACTCCAGACCCAGACCCTCCTCCTTTACAGATGGGCCCTCCACTGCCATAGCTCGATCCACCATGACCTGAGCTTCCAGAGCTCCCATACTTCGACCCACCACCTCCAGAGCTTCCTCGCACTCCAGAGCCTCCTCCTCCTCCTCCACAGATGGACCCTCCACTGCCATAGCTTGACCCACCATGACCTGAGCTTCCAGAGCCTCCATATTTCGACCCACCACCTCCAGAGCTTCCTCCAGAGGCAGAGCCTCCTCCCCCTCCTCCGCCACAGATGGACCCTCCACTGCCATAGTTTACACCCCCAGGTCCTGAGCTTGCACCCACTCCTCCCTTTTCTGACATTGACCCTTTCCTTCCAGAGTTTATTCTACCACCAGAGTTCATCCCTCCCTTCCCTGTTTTCACATCCCCAGAGTTTCTTTCAAAGCCACCAGCAGAACTTGTAGTGTGTTTAACAATACCTGCAAGGAATGAAAGCATATCCACCTTATTTTTTAGTGGTAACTATTATAAGCAAAATTAATATACATATATGTATATATATATATAATGTGCATATGTATATATATTTTTTTTTATGGCTGTCACCAGAGCTTCTCTAGTACTAATAATGGTATCAGTTAGTATTGTCAGGAAGGTTCTTCGTTTAGCAATATAGTAATGAAATTTTGCCTCATCTGGTTCTGGGTCTTATGGCTTGACCAGCCTATGTTTTACACGATCTGTGTCTTACACTGCAGGTGAACATACAGTGCAGCCTTTTCTTTTAGGAAGAAAAGCACTTGTCAGTCTCTCCTTTAGCTCCTATTTCCATAGATCTGAGGACTTTTTTTTCATTTAGTTCTGACAGGCACCATATGGACATTCTGACTAAGTGATATATTTCCCACTTCCTAGAGATTTGGTTCAATTTAACTGTTAAGTTCAAAATTTAGTAGATCAAGATTGACACATACATTAGCATATAAATGCGTATACACATGTATGCACACACCCTCTCAGAAGGGAGTACCATTTACTTTGTTTCCCTAGGAAACTAATCTAGAAGCACATGGGGTTGTTCTGGTGCTAGGTGTTAGGTGCTGCTGACAGCAGAATGATAACAGTGCCCTTAAGAAAGCAAAGCAAAACCTCAAGATACTTACAGATTGTGGCTGGTGCGCCTTCTTGTATCCTGTGGATGAAAAGCGGCATTAAGACGATGCAGCCAATAAATATAAAAGTAAGCCTAGGCTCTATCACTAGGCTGAAAAATCTCACCCCTTCAAGGTAGCAATTCTTCTAAGTGATGGGTGAGAGGATGGGACAGTGCACAGCACGGCTGCTCCCACCCAGGGGGAATAACCTGTACCTACCTGGTCTCCTCCTCCTCAAGCAGTGACCTGTACATGGCAATTTCAATATCTAGGGCCAATTTCACATTCAGGAGCTCCTGATAATCATGAAGAATTCGAGCCAGGTCATCTTTGGCCTGCTGCAGGGCATTCTCCAGATCCTGAAGCTTTTTCTGGCCGTCTCTGACAGCAGAGCTCCCATGCTGCTCAGCATCCTTAATGGCTTCTTCGTGTCCAGCATTCTGTGGAGGGCACAGATAGAATGCATCTGTAGCCCTCCAACAGAACAGGGATTTTCCAGCTTTCCCACCTCAGTGACAGAACTCAAACAATACAACACCTGACTGGGTTAATCAACTCAAATTACAACCCAGTGTAGACAACCAAAACCTAAATCTGCTTCAGTTTGAAGAGCAAATATCATCTCTAGGTTTGCCTCCAAAGGACAGGCTGCACTGGGCTGAGTGCAGGGCAGGCTGCGCTTAGTCCCCGTGTAAGAATAACCTGAATAGTTTAGTCTTGTTGGAAAGTATCAGCTTTACCTTTTTCCTTATGATTTCAATTTCCGGTTGGAGTCTTTGGATCTGCCTGGTAAGTTCCTGGATTTCCTGGTAACTGTTCCTCAGTTGCTCCCGTTGATTTACCCACATGTTCTGAAGGTCCTGGTACTGATGTGCAGCAAGAAGAGAACAGAATTTTTAGTTTCTGGGCCAATGAACCCCAAGCCAGGCACAGACTTATCTCTCTGCCTCGGTGATGCCTACTCACCCTGCCTTGGTACATGGCATCTACTTCAGCTTTGCTTTTCTGAGCAATTGCCTCATACTCCTGCCTGACTTCCTCAATGACACCATCCATGTTCAGCTCCCTGTTGTTGTCCATGGACAGAACAACGTTGGTGTTGCCAGCTACTGTTTGCAGCTGGGACAGCTCCTGCAAGGAAAACAAGATTTAGGATTTCAACAGCCAACTGAGCAGTTCAGGCCCTGTTAGGAGGAACGAAACGGGACCTCAGGACAGCTACCAACAGAATTCCCCTGCACACCCCAGGTCCTATCGCTCCACCACCAGCTGTAATTGTCAAGTGTCTCTTCCAGCCTTCATGACACACCAGCCCCCTTCCTCACTCACAGATAAAAACCAATTTTATTAGATGCAAGGCCAAGGATGACCCACTCTGCAACACCACCATACACACAAGGGAGAATTTTCCTGGAGCCTCCAAAGATGCGTGTGCTTCCTGACCCGAGGGGAAGTTTTTAACCAGAGGCATACTCACAGCATCATGCAAGCATCTGAGGAACTCAAGCTCCTGCTTCAGTATTTCCACCCGAACTTCAAACTCCATCTTCCCCATGTAGGCACTGTCCAGCTCCTGCAAGGAAATCCACAGACCCTTATGTGTCTTTGATGGCAAACTCTCCACCGAAATGCAATTCTTGCAAGACTTGATAATATTTAATTAAGCCCTCATTCCCGGAGTCAGATAATGGCCTGAGAATCTCAGCTTTCATTTGGAAATTTCTCTCCCTGCTTGCAGTGAAAAGATCAGGTTTTAGATTACTCCAGTTAGAGGAGTTCAGTTAGGCAAAACCCCCACTTTTGCAAACCTTAGCAACCATCCAGTTGCTGTTTTATTTCTGAGGCTTTAAGTTAACTCAATGTCCCGCATTACTTCACCTTTTTAAGCTCCACAAACTCCTCTTCCTTGGACGTGCGCTTGTTGATTTCATCCTCGAATCTGTCGCAGCAGAGAAAAGAAATATGTAGCTCATCGCCTGTCTTAATTTTTCAGTTAAGTGGCTCAGAAAGCAAAGGGAATCGCCCAAACAGTGAATGTGTCAAGCTTTCGTTTAACTTCATTTAATTTCTAGCAGCTGCAAAACCAATGGCAAACCCTCTGCAAAGGCATAAGCTACATCAGCAGACAGAACATGCTATAGATCAGCTACAATGCCCTTGTGACTCTGAACTCGTTTCATGTAGAAAAGTGTTACGTCTCTTGGATGCTGCTGAGCCAGAAGAAGCGACTCTTCTCGACTTGCCCCCCGTCTCAGCTCTGTCCCTCCTCCTCCTGCCTCCAGGTTTACCAAACCCCTGCCAGGGAAGCAGGGGTGAGGAATCCAGGGCTGCTCGCTGCCTGGGGGAGGCAGGGCATGAAGGAGTACCAAAACAATAAATCCACAGATTTTTTCCTGTCACTGCGCTGGGTTCTATCCCCACTGGATCCGGTTTGCTCTTCCAGCTTCAGCGTCCCACAGTGAACCTGCCGCAGAGTAGTGCTACAACGGCTGCAAACCACTTGAAGGCAAGAAGCTAAGCCGTGCCATCCCAGAGCACAATTATCACCACTTTGGAAAATCCCAGCTCTACAGTCTGCCTTTTCCCAGTCTTGAGACTATTCACCTCTTTTTGTAGTCTTCAACAAGCTGAAGCATATTATAGGCTTCTGGATCCAGCTGCTCCTTCTGGCTCTGGAGCATCTCTAGCTGCCTCTGCAGGTTGCTGATGTACGACTGGAAGAACGTGGCAATGTTCCTTCTCTCCTCCGGGTTGGAGCTCTGCTGCTGCAGAAGTTCCCACTTGGTCATCAGGGCCTGGTTCTGCCGCTCAAGACATTGAACCTGGAAGGCAAAGCAGAGGAGCTTGGCAGCAACATATGGGCGAGAAGAGCCAGCCCCTTCCCAGACCACACAGGACCACTCCATAAATATCTCTCGCCTTAGAGAAGGAGGTCAGAAAGACCTACACCGTGCAGAGCTGGCATTTTTGGAAAACTAAAGGGACAGCAAAAAAGGTTGTGAGCTGGGAGCTGACATCCAGAAGGTTCCAAAAAAAAGAGTCAAAGGTGCTCCCATTTTTTCAGCACTAAGCATGCTTAAAATAGCTGGGTGTAACCAACGAGTTTCTGTAAGGTGGTACAGGAAGCCCTTATGTCTTCACGTGGGACAAATAACACCAGCTTCCACACCATGCAGAGACACATGTGAACACCCAAACAGAGGCACATGCCAGGTCCGTGTGGGTGGAAGTGTTTTTCTGGATGTTTTTCTCCCGTGCCTGTGAGTAGGAATGGCTGGGAAGATAAGACTGCACGTAGAGGCGGAAGCATTGGGCATAACACAAAGAAAGGTGAAGAACAACGTGGGAGCCATCGGCCACTGGGAAGAGTCTCAGGTCTCCAAGCAAAGGAGTCACTTTCTGCTTTGTGGTTGGTAGAAATGTGACTTTTGCTTTGCTTGGGAAAAAGAAACAGAACATACCAAGGATGTCCAAGTCCACCACCCATTTCTCTTGCTAGCACAAACAATTCTCAAGCCCCAGGACACGACTAGCCATGCACGTACCCTTTTCCTCTAAAAGGAAATGAGTTATGATGTCGGTGACATCCCAGCAGTTTGTTATTGTCTTGCCACAAAAGACGACTTAGAGATACTTATCCCAGGGCTAAATGTGATTCATGCAGCAGCATTTATAGCAAGCTATTAACAACTTCACACCAGCGTAAGGGAATCCAGCCAATGCTGATATTTTTGGGGCAGAGGATGCAATGTAAAGGGGGATCAGATGCCCGAATCAGGTGTGTCCCCATGTCTCGTGGGCACTGAAGCACCCCTGCTATTCCCTCTATCCTGGATAAGAAGTCCAAAAAGAACAGGGACTTACCTTATCGATGAATGATGCAAATTTGTTGTTGAGAGTCTTAATCTGCTCTTTCTCATCTGACCGCATCCTCTGGAACTCGGGGTCAACTTGTACTTTTATCGGCCTCAGCAGGCTGGTGTTGACATGGACCTCCTCGATGCCTCTGCTGACACCAGCGTGCCCAAAGCTCCGTCCAGCCCCTTGCTCGCTAAAGGCAAGGCCAAGACATCCACCATGTGCCCCTCCGCCTGGTCCTCCTCTGTACACACTACCACCACCGTGAAAATCTCCCACAAAATACCCTCTTCTTCCAAAGCCCCTATCAAGATATCTCCCACCACCGAACCCCAGGCACCTGCCATATCCTCCTTCTTCTCCATAGCCTCCACTGGGAGAAATGTTCCTAAACCCTCCGAGGCTGTGGAGACTCCTGCTGCCATACCCATACCCACCCCATCTCTCTTCTCTGTCGCCTTCCCAATGGCTCATGGCAGCCGTGCTCCTCCCGCTCCCCAGTGTGCCACAGTGAGCAGAAGAAGAGCTGAAGTACCCATCCCCAAATCTGGAGAACTGGTGGCTCATGTCGTTGCTTTCGGAGTGTTAGGACAAGACGAGAGAGCAGGTGGGGACAGTGCAAAACGGGAGGAGAAACGAGTGAAGGATCCTCAGCTCCTCTGCTGGGGGTGACAGAAGTTCTCCTTTATATGATCTGGAGGAGTTAGCCTCCATTCCGTGGTAATTAGCAGGTCTGTTAATATTGTTATTGGATTGGTTCATCATGCAGCAATTAATGGGTGCTTGAATAGGGGACGGAGTAAACACCACACACCAGTGGAGGAATTGTGAAACTCTCCAAATCCTGCTTGACTCATGAGCTTTGCTCAGATGAGATTTCCTTATCTCATTAGCCTGCCCTCCATCATTAATTACAACTCGCACAGTTATCCATATGCATTACCATGGTTTGTCCTCTCTTGAATTTCCCCACCTCTTTGGGCACTTCATTTTATGAGATGCGATGTCTTGGTATTGTCCTCATAGTGACTTGGGCTGGGGGCGACCCACCTTGCTTCGTGCCATCACCCGAAGCATGTGCTACACAAAGCAGGCTGCATCCTGCTGCTGACACCACTGAAAGCCTCCAGCTTTGACTAATATCTCAGAAAAGCAACCAAAGTCCAATCCCGCATCCCCAGAACCACTGGTGGAACAATTTCCATGGGGCAAGCTCCTCTCCCTGGTCCCTCGCACAGCTTTCGGATGTGCTGGGCTGTGCCTCGAGAGGATGCACTTCTTCCCAAGGGTGCTGGGCCGAGCTCCCCAGGTGCGTGGCCAGGGCTTTGCAGCCCTCACCCTGGGTCCCTTGGGAAGAGACTCAGAACCCCCTGAATGGGAGGCTTGTAGGGAGAGCTGATGTACCTACGAGTGGGTGGGCTGAGATCTCAGGGCATCGTTAGGCTCAGGAGGGGATTAGCACAATGCCAGATTTGCTGCCAGCTGCACCAAACCACCACAGGCACCTCGCAAGGAAGTGCTGCATGAAAACCAGTGCCCTAAACTCATGCACCAGCTCCCCGCATGAAGCAAACCACGTGGCTGCTGGAGCACACACAAGCTCTGCACTGCTCTATGAGGCACCAGCACCCTGCAAACCCCACAGGAGTAGCAGCCATCCTGCCCCGTGTGCCACATAAACTGGGCTGCTTCTGGGACGGTGCTGGCACTGCACAGCCTCAAAACAGCTCAGCCTCGGCATGGCTCAGCCTCAACACAAATCAGCCTTGGCACGAATCAACCTTGGCACAGTGGCCCCAGCCACGCCTGGACCTGCTGAGCTGGCTGCAGAAGCAGCGACGCATCCGGGCTCAGAGATGCTCGTGCATCCTGCGGAGGAAGGAGATGCCTCCTGCGCCCTGCAGCCAGTTGGCATCGCTCTCAGACGCCTCCGAGTAGCTCTGACACTTCACAGGGAACAGCAAGACACATGTGGACCAAAAAGAAACAGTAAAAGAGGTCCCAGCAAACATGGACCAGAAAGAAACAGCAGGAGAGGTCCCACCACACATGCACCACAAGGACCACAGGCCCAACACGTCCTTCCCATGGGGGTGGCCAACATTGAGTCTGTCAGGGAGTGGGGTCCTTTAGGGGCCACGCAAGTCCCCCTGGTTCTTTGGGTGGGGGGTTGAAGCAAATTAAAATGGTATCCAAAAGGCATCTAATTTACTGCCTAGGCTGCTTCTTGCGCTCAAGGGAATGGATCTACACTTGCACAGGACCGTCTAATCCACTCAAAATAGAAAGCTTAAATGGCTAAAATAGGGCAGGGAAGAAAACCGTGCAAAATCTTCTGGTCACCTAGGGACACAAACCAATGCCCTTTACAAGCCATGTCCAATGAGCACTGCAAGGAAGTTGGCAGCCACTGGACACACAGCAGTGTGGTACAGTAGTCCATTAATAAATACAGTACTTAAATTTAATAGCGGTGCAGATGGAAGAGATAGACGTTCATACACAGGACTGAAATTGCAGATCTTGATCACTGATTGCCTAAATACCTGTGTAAGTAGGGCCCTCAGACACCCAGGAAATGGGACTGGGGTCGCATAGGCACACCTATAAAAATGCCTCTCATCCCACAGACTTTTGTTTTCCCCCACCTTCCATTGTCAGCACCAATGACAGCCACAAAGAGACTGGAAGGGAGGAAGAGGAGGAGGAGGAGAAGCAAAAGGGCCCCACATCAGGGCAAGTGCAGAGCCAGGCAAATTGCCAGCCCAGCACACCAAGGTCGCGAAGCTTCCTGGAGAGGAAAGTTGGAGAGGTCTGGGTGCCCCCTAAGGTGGAAGGGCTTTGAGACTGACGGAGGCTGGCACCGGTTCCTGCAGGCCAGGAATGGTTTTTCTGGGGAAAACACTCATTTGCCTCAGTAAACAGAAGTGCTTTGTGGAAACACACCGGTTCCGTTGCGCAGAACCAGGGTGGGAGACGATGGAGCCCAACAGCGCAAACTCAGTGGGCAGATGGGCAGGAACCAGGTGCCGTGCCTGCCGTCGGCCTCCCCACCGGGAGCTGCTCCATGGTGCGAATGCACAGAAGCAACCTGGGGACCACGACAGCTCGGGGACAGCCCTGCATCTCCACTGGCACGTGGGCAGTTACCTTTTAGGCTGAAGAAGGCCAGCAAATGAGATTGGGTGGAGACCAAGACACCAGGGCACCAGCCTGTAGGAGGCTGGAACCAACGTTCGGCTCACGAGGACAGTGTCAGCCAGGCCAAGGGCTCCAGGAGCATCATCCCTCCCCATGGCTTCAGAATGGGTGCTCGGCTCCAAAAAAGCCAAAGCTCTGCGGGATGGAGCCTCTCCGTGTCACTTCCCTACCTCCTCTCACCTGCAGGAGCAACTTTGCACAGGGTGGGCAGCGCTAGGGCTCCCTTTTAGCCTCAGGTCTGGACCAGCAGGTATTCTTCTGGTACACATGCAGCATTGCTTCGCCTTGCAGACCCGTTAACAAGTGACTAATGACTAATTATTCCAGGGTAACAGGAAGGTAAACAAGTCTATAACTTAATTTTAACCACCTATAATATTAAATGATCTATTCAGAAAATACTAATCTTAATTATAATATCTCTTAATCTCTTACTTCCCCTACAAGGAATGTGAAAGTACCAACTTAACACAATGTGTGAAAAGAATGAAGCAGTTTTTTCTATTGCTGTTACTAACTGCAGTGAGTAGATGAGGCAGAGGTTTGTTGCTTTCATTACTTTATTTTATGCAGCTGCACTCATGAGGAGGTAGCACAGGGCCACTCTGATGCCCTGGAGCTGGGGCGCGCTGTGCTGGAGCCTTGCAGAGATGAAATCTCCAAAGGGTTTCAGGAGAAATAGAGATGAGCTGCAGAATAAAAAAAAATAAAAAAAAAAATAAAAGGAAAAATGGGCATGAGGAGGAAACTTGGGTTGAACTCTAGGTTAAATGTGCCAAGTGCCATGAGAAAACATGACTTCTTTCTGTGTGCAGCTGCTCCTCAGTAGGAAAATACCAATGTAAAAGGCATCCATGGCACAAATAAAGGAAAAAGATAAGGGCAGCTTCATAGTCTGAATCCACAATAGGAATAAGGACAGAGAGCTACTAGAGCTAACACCAGCACTCAGCACACACAGGAGCAGCCCCCCAGAAGTCACAGCCCCCCAGTCTTGGGGCTGGCTTCCAGCAGCTCCCCAGGGTGAGCAGCCAAAGTGAGCCCAGTCTGAGCCATGACCCCATGCCATGCCTGGCAGGACTCTCATAAAATCCAAGGAAACCCAGAAAATGCTGGAAATCTGCTCAGTGGACCTGTCCTGCCCAGCTGGGCGGGGGATCAACAGTTCTCCTGGTCAGAGAGCAGAGGGAGAGAACATGCTGAAAGAGTCACAGCAAGCACCCAAAGGCACTGCTTGTGATGGGAGCAATTTTAATAACATCCTTCCCACCCCAGTAGGAAGTTGAAACAGCTGGAAATAATTCTGGCAGATGTTCAGAATCCAGTAAACAATGTGATTAGCAGCCGGTAAAAGAAGTGGGTCCCAGTGTTGCCTTCGTTGTGCGGAGTGTCATTACAGCTGGGAAGGTCACCACACCCACACCATCATGCCTACGTCCCACCTGGGCTGGCCTCCCGAGTGGTTAGAGCTGATAATTAGTCTAATCAAGGTCAGACTTTGATCAATTGAGTAAATCACTCTTTTGAGTTATTGGAACCTCAATTGCTGTCATTAGCTCTGCGGGAGCAATAACAGCACCCACAGGACAACAACACAGGTGGAGAACAGGCAAACCAACACCAAGCACCAGAATTTTGGTTCTTCTTAGACTAGACCTAAGCCCAGCAAGGGAAGGCTCCATCAAAAGGTCACGTAGTGTAAGCACCTTGTGATGCCCAGCTCTAAAGGCATTTTGTCTGCTTTGTCCCTATTTTGTCTAATCTTGCCATGCTGAGCTGCTGCTCAGAGCTGTCCTTTATCAAGAGGAGCTTCCCAGGAAGCATCCTCTCCTGCTTTCTTCTCCGTTCACACGTTGTCACTGAACAGCTCACCTCCCAAGCCCCAGCCATTTTGGCTCTCTCCTGCTGCACATTGCAGGGAGATGGGCAGCTAACTCTGGGCAGTAAGGAGTAACTGAGATGTGTGTGTACGTATGTTTTCTACAATGCACTTAATGTCTTTTCTGAGCCCTCTAGTGGCACCTGCCACAGTCTCTGCTTTGAAATCCTCTCAGAGCTATGAATTGCACAGCTCAGTGCAATTCACTGAGTCCTCAGCATGGCCACAGGATGCCCCAGGCCTGAAGCACCCCGCTGCACTTACTGCTGATGCTCTGCTAGCCTGGTGCTACCACCCATCACAGCCCCACCACGAAATACCCCCCATGCCCAGAAAAAGGACCTGGCGACCTGCTGCAGGCTGCCACAGCCCACCACGAGTCTTCACAAGGGAAAAGTCACGGCTCCCACCTTGCCAACAAGAGGCAAGGGTTTTGCTGAGGTCTCGATTTGCTCCTTCCCCAGCATCGGCACCTTCTGAGCCCTGGGTTTGACACTGAGGCTGCGGGGTGCCAGGAAACATTGGTCCACGGTGACTTTGTGCACGGCAGCAGAGGTGGCGGAGGGGATCTGGCCTCTCTTTTCCCAACAAACAACGTTTTCACCAGAAATTTGCCATACAACCAAAGCACCCTCCCGGCTGAGAACCTCTAACACTGCCGTCCCCCCATCACGGGAGAAATACCTGCCACGGGGGCCCTTTCGTTCCCTTTTCTGTGTCTGCAAGGAGCTGGACTTGACTGGAGAGGCAAGAAGGGAGCGATCCAGGCCAGCTGACGGGCTTGGCTCCTTGGCTGCCAGCCCAGCTTCTGCTCCAGCAGGTTTCCAGCACCTGCGGAGGCGCAGACAACACAAATGCCTTACTGGAGGGACTTCAGAGAGTGCTTTTTGGGGGAGGAGGGAGGCAGGCTGTTCTGGGGACCCCCAGGACCAGCACGAGGTCTGTGCCTGGAACAAAGACCAGCTCCAGCTTCAGCTGAATCTAGACACACGTCAAGCCCTCTAAAGATGAGGCAAGGCCGAGGACCAGCAGCTCAGACAGACCTGTCACAAACATGGTTATTTATTGGCGATGCAATGCCTCACTTGTCCTTTCATCCATCTGTCAGCCGGGAGCAAAGCACCATGCAGCCAGTGCTCCCTTTAGGTAGTGTTTTTCTAAACGACCTGAAGTTTGCATCTCAGCCTGGCCCATAATTTGCAGGGCAGTCAATTTGTCATCAACCCGGAGGACGAGAGCGAGCTCGGGTGTGCAAGCACAGGGCCGTGTCCCTGAGCAGGCTGCGAGCCCTCTGCTGGCACCTGGTGACCGTGTCCCCGCTGTCTTCATCAGCACGCCGTGCCACGGGAGGCGTGGGTTGGCTTCAGCCCGTGGTTAACAGCGGCCATCGTTGTGCCACGGCATGCCTGGGTGCTCAAGTAGCAATAGAGATGGTCAGAAAATGTGGGTTGTGGGGTCATGAGCGTAAACCTAAAGGAACATCAGACATCCCCCAGGGTGGAGCGGGTGAGCGTAGGAGCAAGGCAAAGGGCACAGAAGCACCAGAATCCAAGCCAGTGGGTATAAGGAAGAAGAGGAGGAAGGGTTGCTGGCAGCACCAGGCACAGGTGATGCGGTTGCCAGAAGTTCAGTAAATCAAAATTCCCTCCTGTCTTCTCCCAAGGCCAGATACTTGATGGATGATGGAGCACGTACAGAGGTCAGCTGAGGTTTTCTGCTGACTATTTGAGCTACTTTCAAACTTGGACAAGTAGAGTTGAAGGCAAGTGAGCTGGGGGTGCTGCCATTCCTGTTCCAAGAGGAGATAAGGGACCGAAGGATGCTGGCTTCTGCTTCAGCCACATATAACCTCCCTGTGCTTCAGCTCTGCCCTGAACATCTCATCCTCCAGGACTCTGAGAGACTCCTGCTGCTCAGGAGACATGAGCCACGTAAATACAACATAAAGGATGAGGAGGCAGATTACCCCAGGAGACAATGATCCCATCCTTCTCACAGAGTCCCTCATAAAAGCAAATGCTGCCTGCTCACCAGCTGTTCGCTGTCCCATCCAATGCAAAGTGCGTGAGTCTTCCCCGTATTTGTTCAGTGACCAACCCAAGGGAAGCAGCCCTGGTAGCTCCTGAGGCCCTCCCATCATAAACACGATTAGCGACAATTAAAATCTCATTACAGCTCTAATTACAGCCAATATAATGTCACTCGAATTCATTCCTCAATTAACTCATAAAACATGGCATCTATTGTATTTCTTTCCAAGTCCCAATGCAAGGAACTCACACCCTGGGCTGGGTAACACAACAGACACTGACCCATGCTGGTTCCCTTCCCCTGCATACGGCCGTCCCAACGTCCGGGGCTGTCTTCACACTCAGCAGGTCCTGACACACCTGATACCCCTGATACCCCTGATACCCCTGCATTGGAGGAGGGCTCAGGGTCCCACAACCCACATCCAGTTGTCCCCTGAGCCGCAAGGCACCCACCACCAGTGGTCTTGGACTGAGCCAGATGGATACTGGGAGGGCCAGCAACCTGTGTCTGCCAGCCCTAGGTTACCTGGACTGGGTGATGGAGACTCAGTAGGAAACCCTAGGAGTGGGGCATTTGCCATCTCACATTAAACACCAGTCTTTGCAAGTGCAAAATGACCCAAAAATGCAGGCGGGTTCTTGTGAGCACCTAGGCAGAGCCCACAGGATGTTCCTGGGGGCACAGAAGCACGTCCTTCTTGCAGAAAACCTTACAAATAACCCTCCTCCAAACAATTCTGGATACTTTTATCCTCTTTTCCCAAAATGGCAACACCTTGTCTGCAGAAAAAAAATAAAAATATGATAATAATTGAAGCAAAACCATTGCTTGGTGAGGTTGAGGCTGTTTCGCAAGTGGGTTCACTTCTCTCAAACCAAACAACCCCCTTCACTGCAAATACGGATCTGCTCTTAAACTGGAGCCCGCAGCAATCACAGTGCCCCACGGAGCAAATGCAGGGAAGCCCAGTCACCGGGCTGTCACCATCCTTCTTTCAAGCAGGATGCACTTGAGCAATTAGCTCGACTCCCTTTTTTACAAGCCCAGCAGATGGGAACGATAAACTCCGGCACCTCCACGTTTGAGCCTGGCCCCTCTCCAGGAAGAACTCAGGGAACTCGCAGGAGCCTGCGGCTTCCCGCGGTACCGAGCCTGCAGCTGGAGCCACAGCGCGTGGAGCCGGCAGGTCTGGGGCACAGCCGAGCCGTGGGCTCCCCTGTTTCAGCACGTTGGAGACCTTCGCTCTCTCTGAAAGAATTCCCCAAGAACACTGAAGGGCTTTGTGCCGTCTTGGCCCGTACCTGTCCTTGGGCTTTTCACCAGGGCGGGGAAGTAGGAGATGTCTTCTTGATCTTTCCCACCCCAGCCTACAAATTTTCAGAATCAGAAATGTCACTGGTTATACAAACAAGAGTTCAGATGAGAGCTATTCTTTCTTCCTCATTTCCTTTTCTTATTTGGATGGCAAGGACTCCAGATTAAAGCTCCGCTCCACTTCTGTACTTTTGTCTGCCAGACACCATCCTGCAGCAGGACAACGCACACACAGCAGCACAGTCAAGGCTGATTCACCGACTGGTCCAGCGCTCGCTCCTCCCAATGCCAGAGAAGAATACAGCCAAGCATTAATCAAATTAATTCAGGTGCAATGGGATGCAATTTACGGAGGGCTAATGACTAACCCAGCTGGGCAATCTGGAGCTATAATAGCAGGTTTGGGGCTGTGTCTCATCCTTTCACATTGCTTTTCTTCATGAGTAATTCGTGTCCGCACACCACCCTTGGGCATTCCCACCACTCACGTAGGAGGTGTTGGTGGCCGTGTCAGAGCCCTGCTCGTCAGGCAGATGGTGCTGCTTCCCCAGGGGATCCGACCTGTCCTGGGGGTGGAGGACAGCCAGCCTTCACTGGGGAGTTGGCCACCCGCTGCTGGTCTGCTTCTTGTGTCCTCCCCCATTGAGGCCTCCAGTGTGTGCAGTGGGAGTTCCAGGCAACCACCAAAGGATCATGGCATCATGGAATGGTTTGGGTTGGAAGGGACATTAAAGATCATCTAATCCCAACCCCCTGACATGGGCAGGGACACCTCCCACCAGACCAGGTTGCTCCAAGCCCCATCCAACCTGGGCTTGAACACCTCCAGGGATGGGGCATCCACAGCTCCTCTGGGCAACCTGTTCCAGTGCCTCAGCACCCCCTAAGTGATGAATTTCTTCCTTATATCTCATCTAAATCTACCCTCTTTTAGTTGGCCCTCTTTTGTCCCAGTGGCCATGTTCAAAATGGCACATCCCAAAGACTGTGTTCAAACTATCAAAGTCCAACTGCCGCATCCCAGTGGCCCTGTTCAAATGTCCCCTCTCCAATGCCTACATCGCAACGGCCATGTGCAAACCACCCCAATCCAACTGCCACGTTCAAACCACCACATCCCAACTACCACATCCCAAAGGCCGTGCTCAATCCACGTGTGTCCTCCTCGTGTTACACCCATGGCTCTCCTGCCCTGCGGAGACACAGTCTGCTGGGGAAGAGCAGGATGCTGCCGCATGGCTCTCTGTGAGGAGAAGGTCCAGCTTCCTCCCTCTGCCTTTGGCTGGGAACTTCATGGCCTGGGGGCCCAGGGGTTCTGAGAGACAGAGGCCATGGGGTTCCCCAGCTCCTGGGGACAGGCCACCTCCTGCAAGTCCCCCTGATGTCGTGCTGGACAGTGTGCTCCGCATTTGCTCCGTAGGACAGACCCCACACTGTGCTGTTGCATTGCTATTCCTATAGCAAAGAACAACATCTCTTGCCCCTCGGGACCCCCCCCTCGGGAATGCTTAATGATAACACAACACAAAGACATCTTTTCACCTGTCTGCAGTTTATTGGTAATGAAAGAACTCAGGGAAATGGGGTATTGGTAGAAAGCAACAACGCATTCAAATTCACGTAACAGAAGATTTGCAATAAGGCCTTGCATACGTCAGCTGTGAAGGAGAAGAGGGAAAAGAATCTATAAAATATTAAAGCTGCCAAATGCTCCAGGGAGCTGCTTCTCACTCCTAAATCTGACTACGAGACATTACCACGTTTCTTCTGCTTACATGAATTCCCGATACAGCTGAAACAAGCATGTGGGCAACATGCAGGACACAGAAGGCACAAGGAGAACAAGGCCATTGAAAAAGAGACCTTGAGAAGTGAAAGGAAAGAGCAGATTCATACACACTCCTGCTCAGCCAGCAGAGCACAGCAAGGGAGGTAGGGCCCTTGGATGAACTCTCCGGTGACAGATATCCGCAAGGAAAATATTTCCTAATGGGGCTGTAAATGTTTCATCCCTGCAGAGTGGTGGAGCACAGAGAGGAGGCAGGCAGTGCCAACAGGGTGGTGTTTTGCTGCAAATCTCCCTCTGGGGAGGAGGCAGAATGGTTTAAGGAAGTTATGAGGGAAACAGTTCATTTCTTTGCTGGATACCGGTTCTGGATACAAGGGGCTGTGCCGCTGGCTGAGGTTGGGAGATGCTTCTTTCCTTTGAGGGACTGAGGTCAGGACTCAGTATTTTACACCTGAAGATTTGACCGTTGTGGTTGTGACACATCTCCGTACTGAGGAGGATCCACCTCCAGTAACGAAGCTGCCACCTCCAGAGCTGCACATTCTTCCACTGCCAGAGGAGAAGCCACCGCTGTACATCCCTCCTCCCACTCCACAGCTGCCTCCGACGATGCTTCCTCCTCCAACCACACATACTCCTCCTCCCATGCCACTGCCGGCACCAAAGCCACCAACTCTGCCTCCAGCAATGTTGGTTCTGCCTACCACAGCTGCAAGAGAAGGACAGTGTCACTGTGCATGAAGTGACAGCCTGGGAATCCTCACAAAACCCAGGATAAAAGCCATTCTGCAAAGAAGAGGAAGCGCGGGTACTTACAGACATTCACGTTGGCTGGATTGTCTCCACACAGCCTGTGTAGGGAAAGGAATGCAAGATGTCAATCTGACACGACACAGAGCACTTTAGCTCAGTGCAGTTTCCCAGGTAACTCATTTATTTCCTGCTTCTTCTAAAGACAGTCAATAAGAGTAGGATATTGTCCCTGTGGTGTTTTTCTTTTTTTTTTTTTTTTTTTGCCAAAAAAACTTTGGGAAAAACTGAGAGTAAATCAGAAACCAAGTTTATATGGGTTGTGAGAGATGATGAAGCCTCAGTCTGCCCCAAGGAGAGGCAGTACCTTGGTCAGGCTGAGATAACAGCATGTCTCACCTGTTCTCCTCTCCCTCCAGCAGCTTCCTGTACATGGCAATCTCCACATCCAGGGCAATCTTGATGTTCAGCAGCTCCTGGTACTCCTTCAACAGGCGAGCCAGCTCCTCCTTGTCTTTGCTCAGGGCACATTCCAGCTCCTCCAGTTTCCTCCTGGCATCCTTCAGAGCCATCTCACCCCGCTCCTCAGCCTCAGCAATAGCTGCCTGCAGCTGCTGGTTCTGAGCAAGGACAAGAGCACTTCCTCAGTCCCCTTCTGCACACCCTCCACCCTAGTAGCCCAAAAGGCAAACTGGAGGGCACAAACTGTGGAGGAGCAAGCAGTCTCCTCCACAGATGCTGCATTTCAGTGGCTGCACTTCCCTCCTGCAGCCCTGAGCACACCAGCCAGCTCACCCACAACCCAGACTGATGGCAGAACCCAAGGAGATGCTCAGCAACACCCACCTGCTTCTTCACGCTCTCAATTTCAGCCCGCAGCCTCTGGACATTCCTGGTCAGCTCCTGGATCTCGATCTTGGTGTTGCGCAGGCTGTCCCCGTGCCTGCCAGCAGTGCTCTGCAGCTCTTCATACTGACAGCACCGAGACAAACAACCCATCAATGAGACAACCTCACAAGCACTGAGCCATCCCCCGTGCTCCATGGAGGGGCAGAGACTGCCCCAGCTGCCTTGGCTCTTGCCGACTCACCCGGCTCTGGTACCAAGCCTCAGCTTCAGCCCGGCTGTTCTGAGCGATCTGCTCGTACTGGCGCCTGACCTCCTCGATGATGCTGTCCAGGTCCAAGTGGCGGTTGTTGTCCATCGACACCACCACAGACAAGTCCCGGCTGATCGTCTGCATCTGAGCCAGCTCCTGCAACCAGCACAGGAGTCAGCCTCGGCGTGGCAGGAGAGGAGGGCAGCGCAGAGCAGCCGTTCCGGCAGCCCCAGAGATTCTCCCAGGCCCCACGGGCACCCCGCCTGCCCTCGGTGCCTGGACTCACCCCGCACCTCGCTGCAGCTCGGACAGGCTCTTACCTCCTCGTAGATGCACCTCAGGAAGTTGATCTCGTCGGTCAGAGCTCCCACCTTGGCTTCCAGCTCCACTTTGGTCATGTAGGCACAGTCCACATCCTGCAGGAGAGATCATGCAGATGGGCACCAGCCTCTCCCCATTGCCCAGGGGCCGCTGGCAGCCAGGGCCTGCTACTGGCAGCTGCCTGTCCCAGTGCTGCCTCCTGACAGCCTCCTGCCTCCAGCTCACCGCCCTTCTCCTGCCTCTGGCACTCACCTTCTTCAGCACCACAAACTCGTTCTCAGCAGCTGTGCGCCTGTTGATTTCTTCTTCATACCTGTGGAAGGAGACAAGGCAAGCTGAGGCTCCTGCAATGCTCAACCAGCAGAACCCCCCCTTCCTTGCGCGGAACCCTCCGATCCCCTTCTGGAGGGCTCCCAAGCAGAGGGAAGACACTGCAGGCACCCGCAGGCTGGCCCTGCTCTCCTGCCTTGCTGCTTCCTTCCTCCTTTCTCTGTCTCGGCACTTACTTGGTTTTGTACTCCTCAACGTATTGCCGCATGTTCTGCAGTTCCGACTCCAGCTCTCCCCTCTGTCCCACTAGAGACTCGAGCCTCCTCCTCAGGTTCTGGATGTAATTCTCAAAGAGGACATCCAGGTTCTTCCTCGGCCCTGAGGGCCCTTGCTGCTGTAGGAGCTCCCACTTGGTGGAGAGCACCTTGTTCTGTTGCTCCAGGAAGCGCACCTGAAAGCCCACGGAAGCTTGTGTAAGTTACGCAGCCTGGGAGGCAGCACACTCCTCAAACCTCCCGCTTCTTTGGGAGGCCAACAGAATCATTTCTCAAATGACGAAATGGCTGGCTGAAAAAATGGCTGGTTGAAAACCATTTTTCCAGGAGGAAATTTCCTCCCTTTTTCCTCCACTTCTCTTTCTATTATTCTTGAATTTATTCTCTTTTCAGCTCCTATATTTATTGTTTTTTGAATGTCTATAAGAATGTTTAGATTCCATACTAACAGCTCCAATTGCAACTTTTGACATATTAATTTGCAGAAGCATTAGATCCTTTCTTGTCTGCATTATAATGAATGAAATCCCACGTATCTCTGTATTGGAGAACATTCATCATAGAAGGCACAAAAAGCATTCAATACATATGCCCTATATTAAAACAGACTATGAAGCACAGTGACAAGCAATATTCTCCCGGTACAGACAATCTAAAGGACATTGATCAGTGTGTGAACCAAAATAAGGAACTGCCAGGAATTAACTGAAATTTCATTCCTACTCTCTAAGTTTCTTGAGAAGAAACTACCTTTGAAAAAGGACAGGCTTAAAAACCACTTAGGATAACCAGGTATGCCATGATCCCTTTGGCCTGACTCCCCAGAAAAGGCTAGAGACAAAAGGTAAGAAAGAATTTGGGTCAAGCAACCCTAGAGAAAGTCCTTTGGCCTCACTGCAGATGTAAAATTTTCACATTTCCTTAGCAGGACTCAGTGAGAACACTGCCAGCCTTCCAGACCTGCCAACACTGAGCAGGTCCCTCCTCTGCAGCACAGAAAAGTTCCTCAGAGACCCCAATCCCAAGCAGACGTAGTTCCAGCCTCTCACCTTGTCAATGAAGGAAGCAAACTGATTGTTAAGAGTCTTGATCTGCTCCTTCTCCTGGCACTTCACTTGCTGGATCTGAGGATCAATATCAACATGGACTGGCCGCAGGAGGGTTGTGTCAACCTGCACCGGCTGGATGCCTCCGGGGAACCCAGGACCACCTCTCACAGGGCCACCAAAGCTGCCTATTCCTCCACCAATGACACCTCCTCCAATGCTGCCAAATCCTCCTCCATAGCCTCCTCCAAAGCCAACAATTCTACATCCGTATCCACCGCCATAAGAGCCACCCATGGAAATCCTTCCGCTGCCACCCATGTTGTGGAGGCTCCTGCTGCTAAAACCTCCACACCGTCCAGCGCCTCCAGTTCCCCTGGATGTGGAGAACGAGCTATAGCTGATCCTGCTTCTGCCCCCACTTCCTCCAAAGCCACCACCGATGGCAGAGCAAGAGCTGTATCCCCTTCTGCTTCCGCCTCCAAAGCTTCTGCAGATTGACTGCCGAGACATGGCTGCTTCTTCCAAGTGGAGTCGAGGAGAGAGACCAATGGAGCTGTGCTGCTGAGGGATGGATGTGGAGAGAAGTGTGTGCAGTCTTCTCTGGCTCCACAGCTTCAGGCATTCCCTTTTATCTGTTTCTGGAGGTGGGCTGGGTCTACATGGGCGTGAAGAGGAAACAAATTTACTGTGTTCATCAGCTTGGTGCGGTTAACAGATTTTTGCCAAATTGTTGACTCCACCCAGAAATACGCTTTGCAATGCAGAAGAGAATAAAAGAGCAAGAGCATTGAAACAGGTCTCAATGAGTAAGTGGACTCTCATATCTTTGCGGCATCTGGAAAAATATGTTTTATAGTGATGTAGTCATGTTCTTCCCTCCTCCTACCTTTCTATCCATTCTTAGCAATTTTTCAGATTATCTGGATCTGGATCTGCTGCATGGAAGCTCAGTGTCAAACAAGCATTCTGGTGAAAATCAGCTAGAATGAGACTTTCACAATCCCCCCAAGCACACCCTGAATCTCCTTCTTATATGGAAAATTGCTGATGGCTTTCCAAAAAGCAGTTTCCCAGTGTAAAGCAAGAATACCACACATTAACATTTAACAACAGTCAGCATTTCTTTTTTATCCAGAAAGGAGGGGCTTAGTTCCTCTCCTAAGAGCACGCTCACCATCGGTTGGGATGGGAGTGCCTGCTTCAAGGGCAAACTCCCGCAGAATGTGTCTCTCGGAGCCTGAGATAACCGAGAACCAGACTCTGAGCACCAGTGCACAATGAAGTAGAGAACATGGATGGCCACGCTCCTTCCTTGTGCTTTTCTGACAGGCACAGGGTCTGCTGAACCTGCAGAGGAGAGGAAGGACACTCAACGCTAGAAGTGGTAATGATGAATGAAGACAGAAATAAAGCAGAGAAATGCGGGCAAGGATAACAATGACTTGTGAAAATAATATTTTTTACTTAAGTTGGTAGATAAAGGATCAGGTTGAGTTCATCATATTTGATCATTTCTAAATAAGGGGCATGTGAAAGTTTGAAGAAGCTTTGATGCTTTCTTAAATAGCCAGAGGTGCAATATTTTCTTTGCTGAAAATATGAAATGTATTCTAAGACCTATGGCAAGGACACATGAGACCAGAGGAACTTTTCTGGGGGAGAGGAGACTCTGACTAAATTCATTTTAGAAAACTGTATTTTTAAGAAACCAGCTGCTGCTACAAATTATCCAGCTATGACATAGGAAATTCACCTGAAAGACATTTTGGAGATACTTTCTGAGTCTTGTTAATCAAATACACTTTTTAGTTATGTGTATAAACCTTAAGAAAAAAATATGTATATATCTTTTCCTAGTGCTTAACTCAAAAAATCATCAAAAATGTCAAAGGAAATATACTTTATAGCCCCCTAAACATTTCAGCAGTCCAACATTATACTATGTTTAACCTCCCAAGCTGGAATATACACCTTGTGTGTTTGAGTTTTCAGAATCTTCTATAGGACTTGTACAACAACAAAATGTTGTTTGAAAATATCAGTAGGTATCAGCCTTCAGCCACAGACACTTGAAAGCCCTAGGAAAACTGGCTCACAGAATAGCTAGAGGAATCCAAATCATAAATGCCACTGAATGCCACCGAGAAGGAGGATGCTTGGCTCCGCAGCCTCTTCATGCAGGAGGGCATAGCAGCGTGGAGAACGTTACCCTTGAGGGACCCAAGGAACACTTGGCCAAGGGCAGCAATCAGAGAGGAGACACCTCCTCTTTCAAAAGCAGCTTGAATGAAATGAATGCATTCCTTGGTCATTATTCCAGGACAGATAATTAAGCCCTCCACCTCATGCTGCAATCCATTACTCCTGTCCATTGGGTGCAGTTCCAGAGAAACGTAAGGTAGCTCAGTTTTTCATCAGGAAAAAACAGGTCATATCTTCTCATGACCTTCCTCCAGATTACCACACACACAGGAGATGCTTTTCTCAGTAGGCAGCACAAGGTGCTTGTAACATCCCACATGGCGGCTCCACAACCAGGGGCAAAATCTGTCAAGTCAGCCGAATGCCTGGATGCTGACCACATTCAGCACATACAGATAAGACGCCCAGATTGAGTCACTCTGACGTCTTCAGACAAGATGTGTAGATTATTCCAGACCTGGAGTCGCATCAGCCTCCTCCAGGTGAAACTCGATAGGCAGCCTGGGCTCCAGCAATCCCTTCTGATCTCTTACGCAAGGAGCTGTGCACAGCAAAAGTCGTCAACACTAGGCAAAACGTAAACTCTGCAGAAAAAGTAGATGCAGTGCCAGGCTGTGGACCAAGCCAAGCTGCACCTTCAGCCCATGCACAGCAAAGACATTCTGGCATGAAACTCAAGCGGTGGCATAGACAAGAATGCCACCATCACTCCTCACAGCAATGCCCACAATGCTGTGTTCCCGTGCTAAGGCTGAAAGGAAACCGAGCGCTCCAATTAAGCACCAAAGCAGTTGACTCTGCCCCAGGCCAAACCCAAAATGCTCTTGGCAGAGGCTCAGCTCCTCAGAGGCGTTGCCGTGCCATCCTCTCACTTGGGTGCCAAACAAGGCCACCTTTGCCAGCTCTACCGCTGCTCTGCTGCTCCCCAGAGGGAGCACAAGGCCCTCTTCTGAGACCCCTCTAACCATTCCCCATTGCCTCGAGTGGCTCTCTCCCGAGGTTGGCCCCTCCTGACCTGCTACAGGGACACTGGCCGCTCACAGCAGACTGCTGTGGGACTCCCAAACCACTACTGAAAGTGGTTTCTGGCTCTTTGATCTCTTCTTGCGGTGGAGGCACTGAAGCACAGTGCAGATCAAAAACATCAGCATTCTGCCCACCTCCTGCTCCCCGGCCTCCCCCTTGCACCACACCAAATCTCTCCCATTAGCTCTCAATGCAGAGACGAGGCACAAAAAGTCTCGGCTGACTTTTCAGACAGCCGGTGAGGACGTGATGGCCATGAGTCGGCACGGATTATCCCTTGGTGCCCACAGGCCACCGAGCTGTGCAGCCCGCCTGGCCACCGCCGCCTTGTAGACCTCAGGCCAGCTGCTTGGCCAGTGTCCATATCCATGATCCCAGGCAGCTGGAGAGGTGGCCTCCCCCCTCTGACCACGAGTCTTCTACCATTGACATGTTCCTCTGCCACTTAGCAAAGTCCACTCCAAGGCAGGAAACTCAAATGAAGTCTCAACAACAGACTGATCTGATGTCTGCTCCTCCCTGCCGCTGCCTGTTTCCATCATGTGTCAATGTGTTTGAATCTCCACTGGTTTAGCCATTATGCTCAGCCAGTGTTGCTGCACAAAGCCCATAATTTTCTGTTCCTGATTTCAGCATACCCTGAGTATGGCTTCTTTTGTACATCCTCCGAGAATCTGACATCAAAGAGACAAATAAACTCCCTTTCTAGGTCAGTCTCAGTTTGTATATCAGCAGAACATGGGTGACCTGTGACGTGGCTAGCAGGGTACCGAGTGCCTTAGTTTGCTGAACCCAACAGGCAAGGGCTAGCCTGTTGTTGCGCACCTGCACTGTGGAGTTGACAGTACATGATTCACAGGATGAGGCTACATCAGGATCTAACCAAACCTTTCCAGCCTCCTGCACTCCTCCATTATCAGGCTACAAGGAACAGTGCTCCTGCCTGTTCCCATTTACTGCATGGTTTCTGAATTGAGCTTCCAAACCCCCCTCCATGGTAGCTGTGGA
The DNA here is from genome assembly GCF_040182565.1 of Anser cygnoides. Taxonomy (NCBI): domain Eukaryota; kingdom Metazoa; phylum Chordata; class Aves; order Anseriformes; family Anatidae; genus Anser; species Anser cygnoides. The sequence continues at coordinate 221,370 of NC_089904.1, read as the reverse complement.
CTTGCATTTTCAGGCAATGCTACAACTGATAAAAGTCAATAAGCTTTTATCAATATATATCCAGAGATAGCATAGAATATCCCAAGCTGCAAGAGAACCACAAGGATAATTTAGTCTAATTCCTGGTTCCACACAAGAGCACCCAAACATCAGATCCTATGTCTGAGAGCATTCTCCAAACGCTTCCTGAACTCCTGCAGCTCGGTGCCGTCCCTGGGGAGCCCATCCCAGTGCCCGACCACCTCTGGGTGCAGAACCTTTCCCTAACACCCAGCCTGACCCTCCCCTGTCCCAGCTCCATGCCGTTCCCTCGGGTCCTGTCGCTGTCCCCAGAGAACGGAGCTCAGCGCCTGCCCCTCAGCTCCCCTCGTGAGGGAGCTGCGGGCCGCCATGAGGCCTCCCCTCGGCCTGCTCTGCTCTGGGCCAAACAAACCCAGGGACCTCAGCCATTCCTCACACACCCTCCCCTCCAGACCCTTCACCTTCTTTATCGCCCTCCTTTGGAGGCTTCCTGATAGTTTTAGGGCCCTCTCATACTGTGGCACCTGCGCCCAGTGCTCGAGGTGAGGCCGCAGCAGCGCAGGGCAGAGTCCCCCACACCTGGACACGTGCCAGGCCCTCACGGCACGGCCATGACGTGCTGAGCACAACCCAGGTTCCCACCATGTCGCTTCCCCAGCAGCAATCCTACGGAGAAGAGACTTCTAAAGCAGTGACGAGCAGACACCATGAATGTTCTCTGCAATTTATTGAGAATGGCAACATCCCAAGGACATATCACACACAGAAAGGAAAGGAGGGGGGCACAGTACATCTGGTTCCATGTCACAGCGGGCCTAGCACAGAAAAGGAAGCTTGGTTCTCTTTGCAAAGAGTCCACGCGGGCAGGAGGTGTCAGCAGGTACCATGGAGCAAGGGCAAGTGGAGCCCGAAGCCACAGCTCGAGAGAGCGCTCCTGCGTCTAGCAGGGGACAACGGGCACCTAAAGCTGCCCAGGTGCTTCGCCCCGGGACGATTTGTCCCTCTGGTTGCCTGCAGAGAGGCTGCTCGCTCCCCGGCTCTGCCAAAGGAGGAGTCCACTTGCCCCTGCCTGCCATGCCCCGCAGCACAAGTGAATGGAAGCAGCAGGATGTACTGCATGCAGAAGCACCCCGGGGATACGGCCATCTAGGAAGCAACCTGACGGAATAGGCACAGAGAGTGTTTTTATACACGTTTGCCACAAGGCAGCCAGAAATGTACAAGGCAGCAAGAAAGGCAGAGCATTTCCCTCCTTTAAATCAGCTCTCCGCACTGGGTATCCGCATGAGAGACTTTTCTTTGCTCAGTTATTCATCGCTGGGCATGGGGCTAGCGAGCAGCGTGGCACGGCCACGAGGCTCCCTTCCTGCGAAGGAGCCCGGAGGAGCAGCGGGTACGTGGTGGGCCAAGAGGGACACAGTTCGTTTCCTTGCGGGATACCGGAGTCGGATTTAAGGAGGCTGGGCTGCTGCCAGGAGAGGGGAGGAGAAGCTTCTTTTGTTTCTCGATCTGGCTTCAGGGCTCAGAACCTTACTCCTGAAGACTTGACGGAGGTGGTTGTGACACATCTCCGGACGGAGGAGGATCCCCCACCGGAGCTGAAGTTGCCACCTCCAGACACGCACATCCTTCCACTTCCAGAGGAGAAGCCTCCGCTGTACATTCCTCCTCCCATGCCACAGCTGCCTCCAGAGCTTCCACCTCCAAAGCCTCCTCCTACTCCACATACACCTCCTCCCATTCCTCCTCCCATGCCGCTGCCGCCGAAGCCTCCTCCCATGCCGCTGCCGCCAAAGCCTCCTCCCATGCTGCTGCCGCCAAAGCCTCCTCCCATGCCGCTGCCGCCGAAGCCTCCTCCCATGCCTCCTCGGCCTCCAGAGATGGTGGTCCTGCCTACTACAGCTGGAAGACAAGCACAGGTTATGCATGGGCCGTGGCAGGTTGCCTCTCCAAAATACACAGCCCACTGCTACTCCACAAGGAAACACCTGAGGATACTTACAGACATTCACGTTGGACATGCCGTCATTGCAAAGCCTGAAAAAGGAAACAGTACCAGTTAGTCTTACTGGAAGTGCAAGCTTCTTCAGCTGAGAATTTCCTTTTTTATTTACTGTATGTATTTTCCAAATTCTTTTTGATTTTCCCAATTATTTCTTAACATAAATAAGCAACACTAAAGTAAAACTTCTTATAAGAAATATGCAAAACATTTCTGATTAGGGCTAAGAATTAAAGCATGTTTAAAATATGACTTTAATCTCCAGTGGGTTATGAGAAGACCCGACCCACACATAGAATAGTCTATCAAGAATGGTTCAGTCAAATAGACACAAAGAAAGAATGGTACCTGTTCTCCTCTCCCTCCAGCAGCTTCCTGTACATGGCAATCTCCACATCCAGGGCAATCTTGATGTTCAGCAGCTCCTGGTACTCCTTCAACAGGCGAGCCAGCTCCTCCTTGTCTTTGCTCAGGGCACATTCCAGCTCCTCCAGTTTCCTCCTGGCATCCTTCAGAGCCATCTCACCCCGCTCCTCAGCCTCAGCAATAGCTGCCTGCAGCTGCTGGTTCTGAGCAAGGACAAGAGCACTTCCTCAGTCCCCTTCTGCACACCCTCCACCCTAGTAGCCCAAAAGGCAAACTGGAGGGCACAAACTGTGGAGGAGCAAGCAGTCTCCTCCACAGATGCTGCATTTCAGTGGCTGCACTTCCCTCCTGCAGCCCTGAGCACACCAGCCAGCTCACCCACAACCCAGACTGATGGCAGAACCCAAGGAGATGCTCAGCAACACCCACCTGCTTCTTCACGCTCTCAATTTCAGCCCGCAGCCTCTGGACATTCCTGGTCAGCTCCTGGATCTCGATCTTGGTGTTGCGCAGGCTGTCCCCGTGCCTGCCAGCAGTGCTCTGCAGCTCTTCATACTGACAGCACCGAGACAAACAACCCATCAATGAGACAACCTCACAAGCACTGAGCCATCCCCCGTGCTCCATGGAGGGGCAGAGACTGCCCCAGCTGCCTTGGCTCTTGCCGACTCACCCGGCTCTGGTACCAAGCCTCAGCTTCAGCCCGGCTGTTCTGAGCGATCTGCTCGTACTGGCGCCTGACCTCCTCGATGATGCTGTCCAGGTCCAAGTGGCGGTTGTTGTCCATCGACACCACCACAGACAAGTCCCGGCTGATCGTCTGCATCTGAGCCAGCTCCTGCAACCAGCACAGGAGTCAGCCTCGGCGTGGCAGGAGAGGAGGGCAGCGCAGAGCAGCCGTTCCGGCAGCCCCAGAGATTCTCCCAGGCCCCACGGGCACCCCGCCTGCCCTCGGTGCCTGGACTCACCCCGCACCTCGCTGCAGCTCGGACAGGCTCTTACCTCCTCGTAGATGCACCTCAGGAAGTTGATCTCGTCGGTCAGAGCTCCCACCTTGGCTTCCAGCTCCACTTTGGTCATGTAGGCACAGTCCACATCCTGCAGGAGAGATCATGCAGATGGGCACCAGCCTCTCCCCATTGCCCAGGGGCCGCTGGCAGCCAGGGCCTGCTATTGGCAGCTGCCTGTCCCAGTGCTGCCTCCTGACAGCCTCCTGCCTCCAGCTCACCGCCCTTCTCCTGCCTCTGGCACTCACCTTCTTCAGCACCACAAACTCGTTCTCAGCAGCTGTGCGCCTGTTGATTTCTTCTTCATACCTGTGGAAGGAGACAAGGCAAGCTGAGGCTCCTGCAATGCTCAACCAGCAGAACCCCCCCTTCCTTGCGTAGAACCCTCCGATCCCCTTCTGGAGGGCTCCCAAGCAGAGGAAAGACACTGCAGGCACCCGCAGGCTGGCCCTGCTCTCCTGCCTTGCTGCTTCCTTCCTCCTCGCTCTGTCTCGACACTTACTTGGTTTTGTACTCCTCGACGTATTGCCGCATGTTCTGCAGTTCCGACTCCAGCTCTCCCCTCTGTCCCACTAGAGACTCGAGCCTCCTCCTCAGGTTCTGGATGTAATTCTCAAAGAGGACATCCAGGTTCTTCCTCGGCCCTGAGGGCCCTTGCTGCTGCAGGAGCTCCCACTTAGTGGAGAGCACCTTGTTCTGTTGCTCCAGGAAGCGCACCTGAAAGCCCACGGAGGCTTGTGTAAGTTACGCACCCTGGGATCCTGGGAGGCAGCACACTCCTCAAACCTCCCGCTTCTTTGGGAGGCCAACAGAATCATTTCTCAAATGAACTGTGGCCAACTCAAAGCTCCGAGCTTCTAAAGTGCCTGATGTTTCACAGGCATTTTTAAATTGTGAGCCTTTCTGAAGTTCTCACTTTGGGATAAATAGTTGCTACCAATTGGAAAATAAGTTGCACTCTCTCCAAGACATCCGGTTTGGACATTACTGTCATCTCAGCAATTGTGAAGTCAAGAAAGCAATTACTGATTCATCTAACTGCTGGTATATTCTTCTACAAGTGATTCTGTCTTTGGTTTCTATTTGTAATTATATTAATCCAAGTTCACTTGAATGGTATTTAACACTCATATGTTAAAAGGATGAGTTCCTTGAAAAAAAAGCTTCATCGAATTGAATTACAGTAATGAGAACTCTTAGAACAGCTAAGTACATGATGATGAGTTTACCCTGAATCACTATAAATTAAGCAGAAGATATTACTGGACAAGAGAATCTACAGAATGTCCTGATGATACTGTCTTTAATCTTCCATTAGCATGAAAATCTTGTCTATTGTTCAGTATTACTTAATAAGACCTTAATTACAACTTGCTGCAATGGCATCATTCTTGCAACTTTATCAAGTACTATCAAACGTACCATCAAACTTGGTAAGAAAAAAATTCCCTTTCCACACCATGGGAAAGTTGTTCAAAAAGCCCACGTCCACACAAGGATGGTCCTAAGTTCTCACCTTGTCAATGAAGGAGGCAAACTGATTGTTAAGAGTCTTGATCTGCTCCTTCTCCTGGTTTTTGACCTGCTGGATCTGGGGGTCAATCTCAACATGGACTGGCCGTAGGAGACTTGAGTCAACCTGCACTGGCTGGATGCCTCCAGGGAAGCCGGGACCACCAAAGCCGCCCATTCCTGGGCCACCCATTCCTCCACCAAAGCCGCCCATTCCTCCACCACCCATTCCTCCACCAAAGCCACCCATTCCTCCACCGCCCATTCCACCACCGCCCATTCCTCCACCAAAGCCACCCATTCCTCCACAACTCATTCCTCCGCCAAAGCCACCCATTCCTCCTCCATAGCCTCCACCGAAGCCACCCATTCTGCCTCCATAGCCTCCGCCACCGTAGCATCCACCTATGGCAATTCTTCTGCTGCCACCCATGTTATGGAGGCTCCTGCTGCCAAACCCTCCACACTGTCCACCACCTCCAAATCCCCTGGCTGAGGAATATGAGCTGTAGCTGATTCTGTTCCTGCTGCCTCCTCCAAAGCCACCACCGATGGCAGAGCAAGAACTGTAGCCCCTTCTACTCCCTCCTCCAAAGCTTCTGCAGACAGACTGCCGAGACATGGCTGCTTCTTCCAAGTGGTGTCAAAGTCAAGATGGGCAGATAGAACAACAGAGCTGTGCTGCTGAGGAATGAATGCAGAGAGAAGTGCGCGCAGTCTTCTCTGGCTCCACGACTCCAGGCACTCCCTTTTATCCGCTTCTGGAGGTGGGCTGGAGCGGCTTGGGTGTGAAGGTGGAAACCAATTTATTATTTTCATCAGCATGGTGTTGTTGACAGCTTCTCAGTGTAGCTTTACCATATTTGGGCCTGCCTAGAAACACACCCTGCAATATAGAAGTGAATAAAAGCACAAGAACATCGAAACAGGTCTCAGTGACTAAGTGGCCTCTCATAATTTTATGACATGTTGGAAACCACCTTGCACGATAATGCACTTTTCTGCAGCCCCTCGTTGGATTCCCAACCTTCTTTAATGGCTCCGAACAATTCCAGATATAGATCTTTCCAATCAAAGCTTCACTGAAAGGAGAACTTTTGATGAAATACAACCTATAATATAGCTTTCACAATTCCTTAAACACACCCTAAATCTCCTTTTTATATGTGAAATTGCCTTTGGCATTTTAGAAGTTTCCCAATCTTCAATGGGAATTCATGGCACCAAAGTTTGAAGAGACTCAGCATATTCTCCTGCTAGGAAGGAATTACATCTCTATGGAGTGTGCGTGGTGTCACTTTGGATGGGAGTGTCTTCTCCCTGCGGATTAAATTCCCTCCAACCGTATCTCCTCAGATCTGCTAAAACCAACTGGGACAAGGCTGGAGCAGAGAGAAGAACACAGAGTGAATCGCCACGCTCCTTCCCTGAGCTCTTTGGGCGGCGATGGGGAATGACTGCCTGGGGAAGAACAGAGGGAGGGACACTTCAGCAGCTGCTGCAGCGATGATGACTGGGGAGAGAGAAAAGCACCGCAGAAGTGGAAAGACAGATGAATAATTTGAGACAGTGAGGGGTTCCTGCTGCTTAGAGGAATGCTGCTGACCTCTTCTTTACCTGCTTATGTGCAAAGATGAGACAACTCAAGTGGAAAAATGTTAAGAAATGGAACTACTTCAACTTCTAAGGCATAGTATATACTCTTATTTTCAATTTTTCCATTGGGAAAGGTAAGAAATTTATTCTGTAGGATGTCTTTGAAATAAAGATGTCAATTACTGAATTGCATGTGAAAGAAATTTGAAGTAATATTGCGTAAAGATCCAGGTTAGGGCATAAAATATAAAATGATACTGATGCACAGTATCCTGAAGAACCTAGATTACAGGTGCTGGTTACAAGGGGGCAGAGTTGTGTGAATACCATTTAAAAAGCTTTCTGTAGGCATTATCAGCCTGGAAATAAGAAATCAAATATGCATTTCAGTTAATGTGTGAAATAAAGCACTAAATGTTTACATTTCCTCTAGTATGTAGCCAGCACAAGTAATCTAAAAATAAGAAGTGAAAATAAACATTACAGACCTTTAAAAGATTTAAAACAATAATGAACATGAATTTAAGGCTATTCAAAAGATCTAAGAATTAAATTTACATTCATGATGTCCCATAAGACTTGCGCAATGAAGCATTGTTTGAAAATATCAGTAGGTATCAGCCTTCAGCCACAGACACTTGAAAGCCCTAGGAAAACTGGCTCACAGAATAGCTAGAGGAATCCAAACCATAAATGCCACTGAATGCCACCGAGAAGGAGGATGCTTGGCTCCGCAGCCTCTTCATGCAGGAGGGCATAGCAGCGTGGAGAACGTTACCCTTGAGGGACTCAAGGAATACTTGGCCAAGGGCTATCCAGATGGCTGCAGCCTGGCTCAGCCACAAGCTGCCGCTGTAGGATTGGCAGCCATCCACGCAGCAGAGAAGGGACACCTCTTTCAAAAGAAGGATCTAATTCCTTGGTCATTATTCCAGGACAGATAATTAAGCCCTCCACCTCATGCTGCAATCCATTACTCCTGTCCATTGGGTGCAGTTCCAGAGAAACGTAAGGTAGCTCAGTTTTTCATCAGGAAAAAACAGGTCATATCTTCTCATGACCTTCCTCCAGATTACCACACACACGGGAGATGCTTTTCTCAGTAGGCAGCACAAGGTGCTTGTAACATCCCACATGGCAGCTCCACAACCAGGGGCAAAATCTGTCAAGTCAGCCGAATGCCTGGATGCTGACCACATTCAGCACATACAGATAAGACGCCCAGATTGAGTCACTCTGACATCTCCAGACAAGATGTGTAGATTATTCCAGACCTGGAGTCGCATCAGCCTCCTCCAGGTGAAACTCGATAGGCAGCCTGGGCTCCAGCAATCCCTTCTGATCTCTTACACAAGAAATTATATGCAGCAAAATCATCAACACCAGGCAAAACGTAAACTCTGCAGAAAAAGTAGATGCAGTGCCAGGCTGTGGACCAAGCCAAGCTGCACCTTCAGCCCATGCACAGCAAAGACATTCTGGCATGAAACTCAAGCGGTGGCATAGACAAGAATGCCACCATCACTCCTCACAGCAATGCCCACAATGCTGTGTTCCCGTGCTAAGGCTGAAAGGAAACCGAGCGCTCCAATTAAGCACCAAAGCAGTTGACTCTGCCCCAGGCCAAACCCAAAATGCTCTTGGCAGAGGCTCAGCTCCTCAGAGGCGTTGCCGTGCCATCCTCTCACTTGGGTGCCAAACAAGGCCACCTTTGCCAGCTCTACCGCTGCTCTGCTGCTCCCCAGAGGGAGCACAAGGCCCTCTTCTGAGACCCCTCTAACCATTCCCCATTGCCTCGAGTGGCTCTCTCCCGAGGTTGGCCCCTCCTGACCTGCTACAGGGACACTGGCCGCTCACAGCAGACTGCTGTGGGACTCCCAAACCACTACTGAAAGTGGTTTCTGGCTCTTTGATCTCTTCTTGCGGTGGAGGCACTGAAGCACAGTGCAGATCAAAAACATCAGCATTCTGCCCACCTCCTGCTCCCCGGCCTCCCCCTTGCACCACACCAAATCTCTCCCACTCACTCTCAATGCAGAGACGAGGCACCAAAAGGTTCGGCTGACTTTTCAGCCGGTGAGGACGTGATGGCCATGAGTCGGCACGGATTATCCCTTGGTCCCTGCAGGCCACCGAGCTGTGCAGCCTGCCTGGCCACCGCCGCCTTGTCGACCTCAGGCCAGCTGCTTGGCCAGTGTCCATACCCATGATCCCAGGCAGCTGGAGAGGTGGCCTCCCCCCTCAAGACCACTGCCACCCTCCTCAACACAGTGGCCTACTGGTCTGTGGGGAGATCCAAAGGGGATGCTGTGAGAGAGTCCTTCAAATCCCTTGGTTGTTACCATGGCTGAGCCATGAATACTAGAAAAATGCTTTTGTCTGAGCTGTCTGCCTGCATAACATTTGATCAGAGCACCCTATGTGTGGGCTCATGTTTTCAAAGAAGAGTCATGAGACTTTTATCAAGATATCAAGAGATATCGCATATCCTGAGTTGGAAGAGACCCATAAGGATTGTCTGGAACTCAAGCTTTATGGGGAGCTGCTGGGGTTGTTTAGCCTGGAGAAGAGGAGACCTCCCCTCAGCCTGCTCTGCTCTGGGCCAAACAAACCCAGGGACCTCAGCCATTCCTCACACACCCTCCCCTCCAGACCCTTCACCTTCTTTATCGCCCTCCTTTGGAGGCTTCCTGATAGTTTTAGGGCCCTCTCATACTGTGGCACCTGCGCCCAGTGCTCGAGGTGAGGCCGCAGCAGCGCAGGGCAGAGTCCCCCACACCTGGACACGTGCCAGGCCCTCACGGCACGGCCATGACGTGCTGAGCACAACCCAGGTTCCCACCATGTCGCTTCCCCAGCAGCAATCCTACAGAGAAGAGACGTCTAAAGCAGTGACGAGCAGACACCATGAATGTTCTCTGCAATTTATTGAGAATGGCAACATCCCAAGGACATATCACACACAGAAAGGAAAGGAGGGGGGCACAGTACATCTGGTTCCATGTCACAGCGGGCCTAGCACAGAAAAGGAAGCTTGGTTCTCTTTGCAAAGAGTCCACGCGGGCAGGAGGTGTCAGCAGGTACCATGGAGCAAGGGCAAGTGGAGCCCGAAGCCACAGCTCGAGAGAGCGCTCCTGCGTCTAGCAGGGGACAACGGGCACCTAAAGCTGCCCAGGTGCTTCGCCCCGGGACGATTTGTCCCTCTGGTTGCCTGCAGAGAGGCTGCTCGCTCCCCGGCTCTGCCAAAGGAGGAGTCCACTTGCCCCTGCCTGCCATGCCCCGCAGCACAAGTGAATGGAAGCAGCAGGATGTACTGCATGCAGAAGCACCCCGGGGATACGGCCATCTAGGAAGCAACCTGACGGAATAGGCACAGAGAGTGTTTTTATACACGTTTGCCACAAGGCAGCCAGAAATGTACAAGGCAGCAAGAAAGGCAGAGCATTTCCCTCCTTTAAATCAGCTCTCCGCACTGGGTATCCGCATGAGAGACTTTTCTTTGCTCAGTTATTCATCGCTGGGCATGGGGCTAGCGAGCAGCGTGGCACGGCCACGAGGCTCCCTTCCTGCGAAGGAGCCCGGAGGAGCAGCGGGTACGTGGTGGGCCAAGAGGGACACAGTTCGTTTCCTTGCGGGATACCGGAGTCGGATTTAAGGAGGCTGGGCTGCTGCCAGGAGAGGGGAGGAGAAGCTTCTTTTGTTTCTCGATCTGGCTTCAGGGCTCAGAACCTTACTCCTGAAGACTTGACGGAGGTGGTTGTGACACATCTCCGGACGGAGGAGGATCCCCCACCGGAGCTGAAGTTGCCACCTCCAGACACGCACATCCTTCCACTTCCAGAGGAGAAGCCTCCGCTGTACATTCCTCCTCCCATGCCACAGCTGCCTCCAGAGCTTCCACCTCCAAAGCCTCCTCCTACTCCACATACACCTCCTCCCATTCCTCCTCCCATGCCGCTGCCGCCGAAGCCTCCTCCCATGCCGCTGCCGCCAAAGCCTCCTCCCATGCTGCTGCCGCCAAAGCCTCCTCCCATGCCGCTGCCGCCGAAGCCTCCTCCCATGCCTCCTCGGCCTCCAGAGATGGTGGTCCTGCCTACTACAGCTGGAAGACAAGCACAGGTTATGCATGGGCCGTGGCAGGTTGCCTCTCCAAAATACACAGCCCACTGCTACTCCACAAGGAAACACCTGAGGATACTTACAGACATTCACGTTGGACATGCCGTCATTGCAAAGCCTGAAAAAGGAAAATAGTAAATTTTAGTAGCCTAACAAAAGAGACATCTTATATACTGAGAAGTTAATTTTCATTATGTAACCATAGGCGTAAGTGCTTTTTTATTTTTTGGCTGATTTTTTCCATTTCAACCCTATGGGGAACCCCAGTATCACTAAAATATTTGGGTAGGGAAGATAGTGATAATCCCTCCTTGCAATGAGGTTCTTCCAAACTTCAGGTTCATTATGAAATTTGCATGTGTTAGAATCAAAATGGTGTTTATATCACCAGGATTGTCAACTGACAATCCTGAGAACCCGAAATGTAATGCAGAGTACAAATAGACATATCTACCCATTTTAATCCGAAAAGCTGCTTTGAGCTTACACTGTGACATCAAATCTAATGGGGTCCAGCTCAGGTTGTAACATCCCCCTGGAATGGAGGTGGAATGTTTTACCTGTTCTCCTCTCCCTCCAGCAGCTTCCTGTACATGGCAATCTCCACATCCAGGGCAATCTTGATGTTCAGCAGCTCCTGGTACTCCTTCAACAGGCGAGCCAGCTCCTCCTTGTCTTTGCTCAGGGCACTTTCCAGCTCCTCCAGTTTCAACCTGGCATCCTTCAGAGCCATCTCACCCCGCTCCTCGGCCTCAGCAATAGCTGCCTGCAGCTGCTGGTTCTGATCAAGAAGAAGAGCAAATTCTCAGGTCATATTTTGTCACCTACATCTGCCCCCAAGCTCCAAGTGGAGAAAAAAAGGCAACACCATGAAGGCAACAGCAATAGTTGAAGAAAATGTTTTTGCCCCACACAATACAATTTGTGACCCAGACGGTATCCAGCGAGACACCAAACAACCCCTACCTGCTTCTTCACGTTCTCAATTTCAGCCCGCAGCCTCTGGATGTTCCTGGTCAGCTCCTGGATCTCGATCTTGGTGTTGCGCAGGCTGTCCCCGTGCATTCCAGCAGTGCTCTGCAGCTGTTCGTACTGATGGCAGGGAGACAAAGCAGCCCTTCAGTGAAACATTCCTGATGCCTAGACTAGATTGTCAACTTCCCTAGCTCACATGCTGCTAAGAGCACCCATCACAGTGGTCCCTAGAAGGCAGATGCCCAGCTCCATGTGAAAGATGGTTCTAAGACACAATTATCATTGTTTCCTACATTTCTGACTTTGGAGAAAGATCTTAGACAAACAAGTGTCCTTTGGTTTCTGTATAGCTACTCTGTCCTGGTAGTTTCCAGCTAATGGATGTTGTTTATTAAGACAATGTGCTAGAGTGAGATTCTGGACTTGTTGGAAAGAGGGAGCCAGACCCCTCGGCTGCAACACCCTTCCTTTTGAGACTTCTTCCAGCACTGTTAGCTTAAAGACATCTGTCACTTTGTCACAATTCATCTGCAAACTCAAACCACCACCCCAGCTCCTTCAAGTGCTTCCCAGCTCACCTGGCTCTGGTACCAAGCCTCAGCTTCAGCTCTGCTGCTCTGAGCGATCTGCTCGTACTGGCGCCTGACCTCCTCGATGATGCTGTCCAGGTCCAAGTGGCGGTTGTTGTCCATCGACACCACCACAGACAAGTCCCGGCTGATCGTCTGCATCTGAGCCAGCTCCTGCAACCAGCACAGGAGTCAGCCTCGGCGTGGCAGGAGAGGAGGGCAGCGCAGAGCAGCCGTTCCGGCAGCCCCAGAGATTCTCCCAGGCCCCACGGGCACCCCGCCTGCCCTCGGTGCCTGGACTCACCCCGCACCTCGCTGCAGCTCGGACAGGCTCTTACCTCCTCATAGATGCACCTCAGGAAGTTGATCTCGTCGGTCAGAGCTCCCACCTTGGCTTCCAGCTCCACTTTGGTCATGTAGGCAGTGTCCACATCCTGCAGGAGAGATCACAGAGTGGTTTCATTTTCTCTTGGAAATCCTTCAGGACCACAGAAGTTGGTCAGTGCTGAAGGCAACAGCTGTGACAGTGCCGTTCAGCCATGCAAGAAAAAGTAAGAGGCTTCCAAGGGCCGCCCTCAGATCCTACAATCTCCGTTGGTTTTCTGATCCAAGAGGGAATCCCCTCAAAGCACAGACAAAGCCTGATATTTGAGCAATCATTTTGTAGTGCCTGTGACTCACCTTCTTGAGCACCACAAACTCATTCTCGGCCGCTGTGCGCCTGTTGATCTCTTCCTCATACCTATGGAGAGTAAAAATATAAGCTGAGTTTCCTGAATTTTCCTGCCTAAGGCAATGCTAAACAAAACAAACACATACACACACACACATACAAACAGAATAAATATTTAAATTGACCTAACTTTGTCCATAATTGCCATAAAAAGTGCACATGTAAAGAAAGATGATCTGTGAAATAAAGATTACCATCGCTGTCTGCTGCTTGAGCTGCTTTCTGTGTTACTCCGGCACTGCACTTACTTGGTTTTGTAATCCTCAACGTACTGCTGCATGTTCTGCAGCTCTGATTCCAGCTGCCCCCTCTGTGCCAGGATCGAGTCCAGCTGCCTTTTCAGGTTCTGGATGTAATTCTCAAAGAGGACATCCAGGTTCTTCCTCGGCCCTGAGGGCCCTTGCTGCTGTAGGAGCTCCCACTTGGTGGAGAGCACCTTGTTCTGTTGCTCCAGGAAGCGCACCTGAAAGCCAACACATGGAGCATCCACCGTCAGATGTGGAGCAGCAGCAGCAGACAGGGCACCCCGTCCACTTTGTGAAAAGGGCACCAGTTCTTCTTGGCATGATGACACGAGAGCTAGCTAACATTTTGTTTAAAAGCTCTGTTTTTGACTACATTGTGAGGTCAAGAAAGGGAGGAAAGTTCTAAGTCATATTCAAATCAAAGGAGCTTTTAAATGTAGCACTAGCTGCAATACTCTCCCACGGCAGGTACCCTACAAAGTTTAGATTTCTAGTCTAAACTAAAACCCTGGATACTTGGAAAAAAAAAAAAAGAAAAAAGAAAAAAAAACTACATTGGTGAATATATAAACTGGAAGGTATTTGGAAAGGAAAAGGTGCAGAAGTGAAAATTTGTGCATGAAACCAGAAAATGTTTGGAGGCGTTTATCCTGTTTGCAGGAATAACCTATTAGCTGAACCTGGTGCAACAGGCTGGAGTAAAGCCCTGAAGATATAGCTTTGATCTCATGTGGAAGAGAGATTCTCATCTTTTCCCTAGCAGTACTTAAGAGCAAGGCTCTTCTCAAGTTTCTCAGCCTACTGATGCTTAGCTCAAAAAGGAGAAAATTTCTGCAGAACTTGACAGCTCCTCCAAAAGTTGACCCTTATTAGTCACAATCCCACCCTCTCACCTTGTCAATGAAGGAAGCAAACTGATTGTTAAGAGTCTTGATCTGCTCCTTCTCCTGGTTTTTGACTTGCTGGATCTGGGGGTCAATCTCAACATGGACTGGCTGCAGGAGACTTGAGTCGACCTGCACCGGCTGGATGCCAGGGCCGCCTCTGCCAGGGCCACCAAAGCCGTGCATGCCAAAGCCTGGGCCACCAAAGCCACCCATTCCTCCACCACCCATTCCTCCACCATAACCACCCATGCCTCCACCAAAGCCGCCCATTCCTCCACCGCCCATTCCACCACCGCCCATTCCTCCACCACCCATTCCTCCAAAGCCACCCATTCCTCCTCCGTAGCTGCCTAGTCCTCCTCCATAGCCTCCACCGAAGCCACCCATTCTGCCTCCATAGCCTCCGCCACCGTAGCATCCTCCCATGGCAATCCTTCCGCTGCCACCCATGTTGTGGAGGCTCCTGCTGCCAAACCCTCCACAACGTCCACCACCTCCGTATCCCCTGGACATAGAGAATGAGCTGTAGCTGCTTCTGCTTCTGCCGCCACCTCCTCCAAAGCCACCACCGATGGCAGAGCAAGAGCTGTAGCCCCTTCTACTCCCTCCTCCAAAGCTTCTGCAGACAGACTGCCGAGACATGGCTGCTTCTTCCAAGTGGTGTCAAAGTCAAGAAGAGAAGAAAGATCAATGGGGTTGGGCTGCAAGGAGGTGAGTGCAAAGAGAAGGGAAGTAAGTCCCTCTGACTCGAGGGCAGCAGATGCTCTCTTTTATCTGTTTCTGGAGGTGGGCTGGGTTTGCATGGGCGTGAAGGAGGAGACAGTTACTGTCTTCATCAGCTTGGCGTGGTTTACAGATTTTCATCTTCAATTTGCCAAACATTGACCCTACCCAGAAACACGCCCTATAGTGCAGAAGAAAATTAACAAAGATGCAACCATGTCTACCAAAGGGTAGCACTCAATGACTAAGAAGTCTTGTACTTCTGTGGCACGGTAACAGTCTCCCTATGTTAGACTAGTCTTTTTTTCACCTTTCATCCATTGTGGTTGTTTCCCTGCTTATGTTTATCTCTATTTTGATCTTCCACTCCAAAGCCCTATGGCAGGCAAGCACTGTGGCTCATGCCAAATTGTAGCATGGCTTACACAATTCCCAAAACACACCTATGTTACGCCCTTAGCCTTCTTTTTACATGGAAAATTGCATTTGGCTTAGAGAAGTAGTTTCTCAACCCAGAGCCAGGGCTCAGCAAATTGCATTTTGATGAGGCTTTGTATCTTTTCGATAAATGAAACCTTACCAGAGAAGAGATGCCGTGGCAATGGCTGGTGCTGGAAATTCTTTCATTTTTGGACCAAACTCATTGAACATGAGCCCCTGTGTCTTCATGCCAAGGTCTCTGCAACAGTGGCGAAGTGCCACGACCATCACAGATGGGAAATCCCTTGGGGATTTCCTGAGGGTTTCGGGAAGGGACTGACCATGAGAAGAGCCAGGGAACACATCAGGAGCTCAGCCACTGTAGTGCGGACAGGCGGGCGACCAGCCCTGAGAACAGGCAGAGAGAAGAAGGCATGCAAAGTCCTGCTGCCCACGTAACACACACCATAAACACTTAAATGTAATTAGCTAGGCAGAGGATGCTGAAGAGCTCAACTTGTTTGTAGAGGCATATAAAAATGGAGAACAGAGAGCACAAGGACTTTCACTTGAGGAAATGCATGCTTTTCAGCTACCTGGCTCACTTCTGCATTTATATGCAAATATATTTTTGGCAGACAGACACACTTGTAAGCTGTGTTGAGCCCTCCTTCAAGACCTCGAGTAGGTATCCATTTTTCACTTATTTGAAAGCAGTCACTGGGTTTTAGAAAGTTAGAAGTTTATCAAAATGCTCTGGTTCTGGTATCGTTACTGAGAAGGAATCAGCTTACAAGCTAAACTTGCCATAATAAGACTGTGAACCATCATGCATTCATCCTGTTGTCCTGCAGAAACCTGGCTTCCAAATAACACCTACTGCCCGTATTTAAAAATTCTTACTGAGCAGCTCATCTTCTTTATTAGTTTTCAGCAATCCCTGACAGCAGGAGAACAAGAGCGCCACATTTTTAAGGCTGCCTAGGCACTATTGAAGCCCAAACCTCTTTATGGTTATTTAGGCATCTAACTGTGCCGTCTGACGAGACTCTCAGAAGTTCCCATAGGACACAGGCAATTAAGTGCTTCCTGAAAATCCACACGAGCAACTCCTGGTATCTTCAGAAGTTTAAATACCTCCGAAAATATCACCCAGGCTCCTATTTCCAAAAGCGCCTCAGGCACCCAGGCAGCACTTAATGTGCAGTTAAACTGGCAGCACCACCGAAACGCACGACCGTGCCCCAGGGGCTACTCATCCCACCCCAGCACCAGCACCGCATTCACGGGCAGGGGTCAGGGAAAGGAGCCAGCTGAAAAATACAGAGCCAAAACCCCGTGAGACCGTGGGGGCGATGGGGCTTTGGTGGCTGTGCCCCGTGGTGCACGCAGACCCTAGTGTGTGTCCTGGGGACGTCCCGTGTGGCTCACTGGTCTCTCTCCAAATTTTGGGACAAAAAAATTGGACAAATAGCAGGTGAGACCTGGCAGTACTGACTCAGGCAGTGAGTGCACTTCACTTTTGATTTATCTGCCGTCCTGCCACCGTCTGCCACACCGCAGGGTTCAGGCGGGTGCTGTGGGCTTGGGGCGTCGCAGTGCAGGCAACCCTGTGCGCATGCACACACATCTAGCAAGTGACTTATTTCTTCCCTCGCCCCCCTCCGGATTACCAAATCCACAGTTGCGTGGCTTTCTTTCTTTCCTGTAGGCAGGACGACGGGCTCAGGAGGTTTCACATTCCCAGCCGCGCTCGGCAGGAGATGCGCTAAGTCAGCACAATGCTCCCGTCCCAAGTGCACGTGTTTAGATAACGCGTTCGTTGAGTCACTGCCGTGTCTGCAGCCAAGTTTGGGAAATCAGGCAGGGATTTGGGGCTCAGCAGCATCATACGTCCAAACGCAACGGGCAGCCTGGGCCCTCATGGCCTCCAACCACGTCCTCCCTGCTGGAGGACAACGAAGGGGCAGGAATGAGGGAGACGCCTGGGGCAAAAGGCTCAGTGGGGAGCTGCCAGAGCGCACTGAGCTTGGGAGATGCCGTCAGCTCAGACCAGAAGTTCTGGAGGAGAAGCTAAGCAGAGCGTTAATTCCCATGCTTCCAATAAAGCACTTGACATCTAGGCATCTTCACTGTGCAAGCGTGCTCTAGAAGGGACTTTCAACATGGAGGGCAATCACAATGAAATTAAACAAAACTTCTTTCGGGTCAGGTGAAGTTCTCAGTGCTCCAACAAAAGGCAGAAACTCTGTCACATCTCAGTCCAGCCCTGGAGAATCCTCCCTTAATTGCTGCTGCAATCGGAGGAACAAAAGAAAAGTGCTTTTTGGTGTTTGTTTTAAGTAAAGCCTTTGTGCACATCCAGCAGCCATTTGTTTCTGCGTGGGGCAGCCCTCCCATCAGGAGGCATGGGCTGGAGGCACTCACACAGCACAGCTAGCTTTGGTTGACTCCGAGGGAAGTCGCTGTCTTCATTCAGTGCCATCTCGGGTCCCTTTACAACTTACCAATGCATTTACCTTTGCCCAAAGCATGTCCCCGGCCAAGCAGTTACATGCCTCGGCTGGCAGAGTTGTGACACGCCGCAGCCGCTGCTGCGCCAGTGCTCCAGCACCTGCAAGCAGGGAGCGGAGCACGGGCTGAGCTGAAAGTGACTCACTCACAGCCCCGAGCAAGGCTGCGGTTGACCAGGGACGTGACTCAAGGTCTCCTGAGCAAGAGGTGAAGCCACACTGGGAGTTTTCGGCTCTAAGTTTACAGCTCCCCAGAAATACTTTACTTCTGTGCAGGGGTATTGCCTGAGAGGGGGCTGAGCACTCGCGCCTGCCATGTTTCCAAGGCCCCTGTGGCAGACACCTCAAAAGCAGCCACAGATGACTAGGGTGGGCTGAAAGGCCAGAGCATGGTGGGCACCGGAGGCTGGGCACAGCGTTGTGCCAAAGCCCGGCTCCAGCCCTGCTGGCGCATGAGCGGAGTGGAGAGGGAGCACCACGAGGCGCCCACCGACGGCACGGGGAAGGACAGGGGCTCCAAACACCGGCTGGATGCCAGCCCCAGGGCCTGATCTGCTCTGCTCGAACGGGGCTGATTGCCTCTGGTGCCCCGAGGAGGGGAGGGTGACAGCGCCGAGCTGCAGGCTGGCCCCAGAGCTGGCTCCAACCCGGCTGCCTCTGCGGGGCCTTCCAGTGCCACCTGCAAAGGGCAAGGGAAAGCCAGGCAATGCTTCCAGATCTCCGCAAAGAGGAGTCCTGTTAGGACACGAAACTCCCCGGTCAGAACAGAAAACCACACAAGTTTACTGCCTCTAGTGTTTATTAGGGTATGGCACATGCCAAAGGAGAAAGGCTTAAGCAAACAAGCGCCAACATTCCCACGATTGCAACAAAAAGGGAAAGCCCGAATGAAACCGAACATTTTACAATTGCTTCTGAAGGACACTGGTGAAACTGCCGGTACCTTGGTTAGGAAAACAAAACTGCAGCAGGCGAGGACGTCTCTTTGGCTGGGACCAGCTGGGAAATTCTTGGTCTAGGGCTCGAGCCTGGGCTGGTGATCAGCACAGGCTGCAGCTGTGCCACGTCGGGGTGCAGGACAGGACCCTGAGGGACACCAAGCCCTCCTGCGGGTTTTGCAGGTGCTAGATCTTGGAGCCTTTCCTGGGACCATGCAGCCTCAGCATCACCACTGCTGTAGCTTTTCGGGGGGGGGGGGGGGGGGGGTGTGCTTTCAAATGGCAGCCCCTGGCCCCACAGTCAGCAGCCCAGCAGCATCCCAAGGCGAGGACCGGGGAAGTGAGACCGCCTCGAGCCCACTGCTGAGCTTGTCAGCAGTCCCAGCTGGTGCACGTAGCTGAGCATCACTTTCCCATGCAGTTTCTGAAGGAGGACGGGGTCTGGTCCAAACGGGGGGATGGCCCGTGCCTCTGCGGCAGAGGGGTGGCAGTGGTCATGGTGGGGTTTGCTGCCTTTCTCCTTTGGGTGCTGGGGAGGGGGGTTACCTCGCTCTCCTAGACCCGCCGGCACCCAGACATGGAGCTGCTGTTTTTCTTCAGGATGCTGCCAGACCCCACCACGACGGAGTTGGACCCTGCCCCTCCAGAGCAGAACCCTGCCCCTCCGGAGCCAAATCCTCCCCCGGCACCAAATCCGCCCCCTCCTAAGCTGTAGCAGAAGCTAGCACCGCCTGTGTTACAGCTGCCTCTCCCACTTCCAGCACCGAATCCCATTCCTCCTCCTCCTCCTCCTCCTCCGAGGTAGACTCCGCTGCCGCCGTATCCGCCTCCTACAGAGCTGCTGCCGCCCACCACGGCTGCAGAGACAAGCAGGAGGCGTGGGGTTACCTCCAACGGGGCCGAAAGCACTGGAGCACGCCCCACGGCCCCCCGTGCTCCATCGGAGCAGGGAGTGGTACTTACAGATGCTCACGGAGCTCTGGCACTCTCCAGACATCCTGCAAGGAAAAGAGATGGATATCAGCACCACGCAGCCAGGCTCGGTCCGTCAGGGTCCGTAGGAGCGTAGTGCACTGCAGCACTGCTCATATTTTAGCAGAGGGGATGCAGAGTGCTGCGTCCTCCCCATGGACCCAGCAGGATGCAGTCGAGCTCGGTTGGACCTGCACCCACCTGCACTCCTCGCCCTCCAGCAGCTTCCTGTAGGTCGCGATCTCGATGTCCAGGGCCAGCTTGACGTTCATCAGCTCCTGGTACTCGCGCAGCTGCTGGGCCAGGTCTGCCTTGGCTTTCTTCAGGGCCGCCTCCAGCTCGGTCAGCTTGGCTTTGGCATCCTTGATGGCCAGCTCCCCACGCTGCTCGGCGTCCGCGATGGAGCTCTGCACAGTTTCGCACTGCGGGGCAGAGCCAAGGATGCGAGGACTGGGGCAGGAGGCACGCAGCACCCGTGGTCCCTGGGCACACTGCGCTCCGTGCCCGCACCTCCTGGGCTCAGCTGCTCCAAACACAGCAGCCTCTGACCAGAGTGTGGGGTGTAGCGGAGCTCTGAAGGAACTTACCAGGATCCATTACCAGTTACCCAGTTACCAGTTACCGGCTACCAGTTACCCATTTCCCCAAAATGCAAGCCTTACCTGCTTCTTCACGCTCTCAATCTCAGCCCGTATCCTCTGGATCATGCGGTTGAGCTCAGATATCTCAGCCTTTGTGTCTTTCAGGCTGTCTCCGTGCTTTCCTGCTGTGACCTGCAGCTCTTCGTACTGGTACAGAAGCCAGAGGAGCATGTGAAGTGCAGCACGACCGGGCTCTCCACACCGCCCCATGGCAGACCCTGCTCAGGCTGATTCCACAGCTCCCAGCACGGCCCCAGCCTCCCCAGTCCCACCAGCTTTCCCAGTCCCACCAGCCCCAGCCCCGTGTGGAGCCCGCACCTTGCTCTGGTACCAGGTCTCGGCCTCCACC
The DNA here is from genome assembly GCF_040182565.1 of Anser cygnoides. Lineage (NCBI taxonomy): Eukaryota > Metazoa > Chordata > Aves > Anseriformes > Anatidae > Anser > Anser cygnoides. The sequence goes on along the minus strand of NC_089904.1, from coordinate 200,782 downwards.
CGGCTTCTGTTGGCGATCTCCTCGTACTGTGCCTTGACCTCCGCGATGATGCTGTCCAGGTCCAGGCTGCGGTTGTTGTCCATGGACAGGACCACGGAGGTGTCGGACACAGTCTTCTGCATCTGGGACAGCTCCTGCAACCCGCACCAGCACCAGGTTCAGCCCCGCCATGACCTTCTTCGGGTGCTGCGGCCCCTCTCTGCCCCGCTGTGCCCCTGGGACCCCTTACCGCTTCGTAGAGGCTCCTCATGAAGTTGACCTCATCCGCCAGGGAGTCCAGCTTCGCCTGAAGCTCCACCTTGGTCATGTAGACGGCATCCACGTCCTGCAGCAGAAAGGGGGGGTGGAAGCTTTCTGCCCCAGGCAGCCGAGCCCCAGCCCCTGGTTGTACGCACATCTCAGGGCCCCACTCTGTGCTAACGCAGACACCAACCCGCACGGGTGGGCTGAGACAGCCTCCGAGCACACGGGGCATTGCATTAAATTTAAACATAACAAAGTGCTCAGAAAATGCCGACAAAGGCAATAATTTGGTTATTGTGCTGCAGGTTTGGCCAGCAGCAGCAGCTCCCAGCTTCCTCATCCTTTGCCCCTAAGGTTCTCCAGGCTTCAACTCCCCTTTTCTTAATGAGGCACAAGCTCAATTAAAATCTGCCCTCGCCTTTGCAAGTGCTTTATCCTCCTGCTGTAAGCAGCCCAGCACTTTACCTTCTTCAGGAGCACGAAGTCGTTCTCTGCAGTTGTCCTTTTGTTGATTTCCTCCTCGTACCTGTTGATTATGAGGGAGATCGAATCTCTCTGCTTGCTTTGGCTCTGCCTCCGCTGCTGGCAGCCAAAGGCCGCTGGCCTCAGAGCAACACGCAGCAAAATTCATCCTGCGGGGGAAGGCAGCAGCGGTGCGGCCTCCCCGTGAGCTACCCCGGGCACCCCATCGCCTCCTGTCCCACGCCCTGCTGGTCCCTGCAGCACCTCCAGGACCCTGCAGGACCTCCCAGACCCCCCAGCCTCCAGCCAGGGATGAATCTGGCCCCTTGCTCAGCGGGCAATTGCTGCAGAGCACAGAGAGCATTTCCAAAACGCAGCCAGTTTCTGGCCCTCAGCTTCAGCAGAGGAGGGATCTGGGTGCTCCTGGAGAGCCCCCAGCTTCCTTTCCCCCAGGTTTTTGCAAGTCTTTCAGCACAGACATTTCTCCAGGCTTCATTCTTGCTTTTCCAACCAGAGAAATTAATCCCGTAAATAATACTGGGAAAATAATCCTTCCTTCCACTTCATATTTCCGAAGGAAGATCTAACTAAGGAGTCCATGAGGAAATCCATGAGGAAATCACGCTGCAATTTAGCAACTGGTCTAATTGGTTCATTAAATCATAATGTCACAGATTCTTAAGTGGGGAAGACAAACAGCAGAAGATCCTGCCTCGGTGACAGCTGCAGCTCAGACAATACGCACCAAGACACACCTTGAAAAATTGGCCCCTGCTGTCAAAACTCACAGCTGGTGGCAACTTCCTCATAGCATTTTACATTATTTAATCACCAAAACAAGTGGAACATAGTTCATTCCTGTGGTTGCTTGAATTTTCTGTCTGTTCAAAGGTAGTTTTCATTTTGATTTTTTTTTGCCACTACGCAAAAAAAAAAAAAAAGAGGAATGGCAAAAGTCTGGAGTTTTGACCAGCTCTGCACGTAGCCTTGTGCAGCTGGTGGAAAATAATCAGACCTGTGAGAAAGCAGCCCCAGCTTGGACACAGCCACAAGCGAATCCAGGACGTGAACCCGTTCAGCCCGAGCTTTGCCAAAAAGAAAACCCAGGAGGTGCCACCACGCCCGCACTGCCAGCAACGTACTTGGTCTTGAACTCCTCCACCATGTCCTGGAAGCTCTTCAGCTCCAGCTCCAGCTGGTGCTTTTCGCTCGAGAGCCCATCCAGCTGCTGGCGCAGCCCGCTGATGTAGGCTTCGAAGTAGGGGTCGAGGCTCCGGCCACCCGTGCTCGGGCTCTGCTCCTGCAGGAGCTTCCACTTGGTCTCCAGGACCTTGTTCTGCTGCTCCAGGAACCGCACCTAACCGAGCACAGGGGTGGGGGGAAGAAGGTCAGACCATTCCCAAAAGCACCTTTCTATTCATTTTTTGTTCCCATCACCTGCATATAATGAGTTCAGCCCTTCCACATGTTCTCTCCTCCTCAAAGTGCTCCCAGCCTGCCCAGGGTCCCATAGGCAATGGGAAAACCCATCCCAGCAGCTCTGGGCTGAGCGGGCACTGGCGGATGGCCTCTCCTCTCCCATCTCACAGAGAAACCCAATGTCCCCTGCCCCTTGCAGAAGTCACTTCTCCAGCCCGCCTGGAGAGCCCATTTCTCCAGGCTCTCTGGTGGCCATGTAGCCACCCCGTGGCCATCACAAGGGGCACGGGGAGGTGCCCCAACCACATCTGGGCCCAGCCCGGTGCCGCGCTCACCTTGTCGATGAAGGAGGCAAACTTGTTGTTGAGGGTCTTCAGCTCCTCCCGCTCCTGCGTTCGCACCTTCTGGATCTCGGGGTCGATTTCCAGGTTGAGGGGGGCCAGCAGGCTCTGGTTGATGGTCACCTCCCTGATGCCGCCCGGAGGGCAGGCGGGGAAGCCTTGCCCCCCCATCCCGCCGTCAAACCCTCCGCCAAAGCCACCAAAACCACCACCGAGGCCTCCGCCGAAGCCGATCCCGGCCCCACCGCCAAAGCCGCCACCAAATCCTGCCCCAGCACCAAGACCATAACCAAAGCCTCCTTGGCCTCCAGCCCCAAAGCCTCTGCAGGCCCCAGCTCCACCAAATCCTCCCAGAGAGGTGCTTTTGCTCCCTCCCAGACTATAGAGGCTTCTGCTGCTGAAGCCGCCGGCGTTGCCGGCAGAGCCCCGGCATCCTCCTCGGGCCACCGAGCTGAAGGAGACTTTGTTCCTCCCTCCTCCCAGGCAAGCAGAGCTGGAGCTGAAGCCCTTGTTGAGGCCACACGACTGGCGAGACATAGCGGCGGGTTGAGAGCGAAGGTGCTGAGAGAGGAGAACTGCGTCCAGAGGGCTGCGAAGCACAAGAAGGTCTGTCCTGCCGCACCGTGCCTCGATTCCCCTTTTTATGCGCTGAGGGAGTTGGCTGGGTGTCAGGGGAGTGGAGAAGTTGGGTTTTACTCTATTAATCGTTTTAGGTGTGCTTGGAACCATGCCTTCCCCTCTCCTCTCTGCCATCACCGTGACCTGCCTCAAAACACTCCCTAGATAGCTAAGAAAATAAAACAAAGCTATTGTTGGTGTTGGAAACGCATCCCCCATTCAAATTCCCTTAGCTGGAGCTGTCAACTCATCACGGGCCTTTCTATAGCTCTCATGGCAGTGACAAAGCACTACAAATTATTTGACATGTTACACCCTCAAGGGGGACCCTTGCTTTAGCTAAATCATTCATTCTGAGCTTCATGGCAGGTGCTAGGTTCACTGAATTCCAACAAAAACCTGGTTTCCCAATCACAGCCCCAGATGCACTCCAGTTCAACTTTCTGCTCGGGGAGCTTTGTCTTGGTTTGTCCAAAACTGTTTCACAACGAGGGAGGGAGCCTGGGGAGCGTTAGTCCTTGGCAGAGTTACCAAACGAGCCTGGTGTCAGTACAGAAGACCTTTTAGGAGGCTTTAAAGGCATGTCACATCACCCCGAGTGCGGTGAATTGAGCCTGGAGGGACACGAGGGGTCCGCAGAGCAGCTCTGGGTTCCCACGCTGCACCCCCTTCACCGCACCTCATTAGGGTCATAGTGCTAATGAGCTGTGCCCACGGCAGAAGGTCCCGATCCCACCACCAGGCTGGTGCCGAGGCTGGAGGTGGGCTGGGTACCACCAGGGTACCCCTGGGTTCCACACCCCGGGCTCCAGGTTCCCCTCATTCCCCTTCCACCTCCCTGGAGGGCAGGAAGCCAGGGGGCAAGCTCTCATTGTTTTGAAAAAGACTGCTTAATTGCTTAACCACTTTTAATTTATATTTTAATTAGCAGAGGTGTCTGGAGGTGCCATCAAACTGAGGCTCGCCACTTATCCTGCTATTAAAAAAAAAAAGAGAGACTTCCCCCCAAACCACAAGCTGCAAGTGCAGCCCTGACAATAAAAGGCAGCTTAGCAGCGCACTCTGTAATTAGCTCTTTTATTGGAAACATTCGTGGGAGAGGTTTGGGGAGCCAGCTCCAGCTCCGAGCCTGTTCCCTCCTTTCTTTTTCCCTGCAAACATGCAAATTTGGGCCCACGAGTGGAGCTGAGGCATCCCCATGGATGAGCAGTTGGTCCAGGGGGGGCTTTTCCTCCTGAACCTTATCCAGCGTTTGCTGAGCTGCGGCACCCTCAGCCCAAGGGGATTTGTGCGGCGGGGAGAAGCCGACGAGCTCCTGGTCCCTCAGCCACCCCCATGCACACAGCCTCAGTGTGAGACCCCCCCAAGTCCTTCCTGTAAGCCCCCTCCCTCCCCAGGGCTCTGGGATCCCCCGTTTCCCAAAAGGGCCGCTGCGGGGGCACCCCGAGATTGCTTTACGCAGGGCGGTGGCAGCTGCATCGCCTCCACCTTGCGTAACTGGCAGAGGAGCCGTGCGAACCTGCCGGAGCCTGGCGGGCGCAGTGCTGGCAGCTCCCAGGGCGGCTCCGACGGGCACCGCGGACACCGCTGGCTCCCTGCCTGGCCGGACGCTTGCCCAAGAAACACCCATTGAGCATCAAGGCCTAGCCCTCTGCTGGGGTGGGAAAACCCATCTGAGACCCCAGGGTGAGCATCTCCACCCATCCTGCAGCAGGGCTGCAGGAGCGTGGGTGCCCGGGGAGCCCCGGGGGAGAAGCTGGCCCCCCTGGGACCGTGGGTGCAGGGCAGAGATCTGGATCCTGCAGTGCCACCCCACAAATGGGACCGCTGCAGGCAGCAAAGCATGCAGCAGAGGTCAGACGTCCCCAAACCCAGCAGCTCAGGCCGCTTTCCTACACCAGAAACCCAGCCAAAATCCACAGGCATGGTTTAAAACTGGGCAGCTCCATCGCTACAGACACAGACCCCCAAGGACCTGCTGCAGGAACCCCACCGCTCCCCAGCCATGCCCTCACACATCCACCTGCCGAGGGACTTCTCCTCCTGCTGGGCACGGGACAGCCCCTAGGCGCCCACACATGCATACGAGCTTTGCTAGGCCAGGCTTAGAGGCTGCAGAGGGGAAATGGGCTCTTCCCATGGGACGATACAAATAGCCGTTTCCTTTCCATCCCAGCAGTGAAACCTGATCCCCAGAGGTTTCACTGCAGTGTTAATGAGCTCCTGGGACACGCGGCTGCGGAGCTTCAGCACCGCTTATGGCAGATCCCCGGCACCCTGGGGTGGCACCGTGGGGCTGGGGCCCACCACGGTTGTGGTATGGGGACACAGGGAGGTGCCACCTCTCTGGTCTGTGGGGCTCCGTGGAGGAGCAGGAGGTGACTGTGGTGGGATCCCATAAACCAGGATTTAGGGGCATGGCTTAGTGGTGGGGCTCGAGAGGTCGGGTCAGTGGTTGGACTTGGTGATCCTGAAGGTCTTTTCCAACCCAGATGATCCCACAGAATCACAGAACATCCGAGTTGGAAGGGACCCACCAGGACCATCAAGTCCAACTGCTGGGTCCCCAAAGGACCACCCAAAACACCAGACCATGTGTCTGAGAGCATTGTCCAAACACTTCCTGAACTCCGGCAGCCTCCCGTGGTCCTGTGATTTACCCCAACGGGAGCTGACGGCGCTCAGCACCTCCAGGAGCACCCACAGGGCTGCGCAAGGAGCCATCCAGCCCCACGCGAGCTCCTCGCAGCCCCACAAAAGCCACGGGTGGGTAGGGGACAGAGGTGGCACTGGGCTCCCCAGTTCAGCTGCTCGCTTTCCCCAGTGCCCCGGGGCTGCTCGGCCCACCCCGCCCGGTCTGGGATGCAAAGCAGGAGGCAGAGAGGACGGAATGAAGCGCAGCGGGCAGGGGAGCGCCCGGGGCTGCTCCACGCTTCGATGGCGCAGCCGCAGCTCCGCCACCGGCACTGGGGAGAGGGGGGAGCAGCGCAGACTCTGCCCGCTGAGGGTGCCTCGAGCGTGGGCTGCCCCCAGTCCGCAGCATCCCTCGGCACCCTCCGCGGGGGAAAGGCCAGGGAGCCCAAACCGGCCCGCTTTTGCCCCAGAGAAGCAGCAGGGAGAGCAAAGCCCGCTTCGTCAGGCAGCGAGGACTCAGCCGCTCAGCTCGCAATTAGTAAGCGGGCAAATTGCAGGGCTGGGGCCTGGGCTGGGAAGCACAAAGCAGAAATAACAAGGTGGGTCCCGAGCGAGATCAAAGGCTCCTGTTGCAGAAGACGGCGGCACACCTAGGGCTGTCACCGCTGCCGTTGCGCATGGCCAAGAGCCCTGGGCGCTCGCTCGGGAGGCTCTGGCTGCAACAACCCCACTCCGACGTAGCTCACAGGCAACACCTTCCCCTGGGAACCCGCGGCCCTCTGCAGGAGACATTAATGAGGGCGATAACTCGTGCGAGGAGGGCGATGCCGCTGACCACTCGTGCCTGCTGCAGCACCGCGGGCGCCACCACGGCCGGCAGGGGCACGGAGCTCCCCCAGCCACCTGGTCCCCTCCCGCCTCGGTGGCCTCATGGGGACAATTTGGGGAATTTGGCCTCGGGGAGACAGGGAACAACCCCCCTGGCTGTCCCTCAGAAATGGTGCAAAACCTGAGCCCCAGCTGCCAGGCAGTGAGAATTGGGTGTTGGTGCCACACTCAGAGCCGCACAACCCCAGAGCACTCAGGACCGCCCCCCCCCCCAGCACCGTCGGCCCCTCTAGAAGCACCCCAAAAGGACTGGGAGCACTCGGGGCTGCCTGCAGCTACGTGAGCAGGGACACCCGAATTTGGGCCAATTCAGAGCTGTGAGGGTCTGTGCTGAATACGGGGGTGGTGGGGACGGAGGGGGTGCACATTTACATGGCCTTGCTTTGAGGACTTGGGGCACAGAGCATTTCCCCACCCCAGAGCACTGTTTGGGGCCAGGATGCTGGATTTCAGTGAAAAGGAACGAGGGAAAATGGGGTTGAAGCCTCCAAGCTCCAGGGAAATGGCAAAGCTGCTCCTAGTGCCAGCTGTGGAGGGTGCAGGGGGCTTTCCCCTCCAAACAGCAGAAATGGCACATTTTGGGGAGAAACCAGGTAAAATGGACCAGGAAGCAAAACAAGAGCCAGCCGGGAGGGGACGGAGGGCAGGGACCAGGGGACGGGGCCGTCCCCAGCCCCTCGGGGACGGAGGCAGGAGCCCATGGGACATCCCCGCGTCCATCTGTCCACCCGTCCCGTGCTGGCCGGGGGGGGCCCACGAACGCAGGGCACCCTCTGAGGCCCCCCCAGGCCCTGGGGCTGGACCCGTCCATAGGGATTTGGGGAGGAGAAACACCCCAAGGGCCGGGAAGGGTGAGAGGGGTGTGCGTGTGAAAACACCAAGCGAGGAGCTTTGGGCGGATCCTGCCCCACTGCTAATTACAGCCGAAAGCTCGTCAGCAAGCCCCAGCTTGCTGCTGGCCCCGTGCCCCTCGCCACGCCTGGCCGAGCCCCCCGCCACCAGCGTTGCCCCGTGCCCACCTCGCCGCTCCCAGCCAGGGCTCAGCGAGGTCAGGGCAGGGGCAGAAGGGTTTTGGGGTCCCCCTGCCAGGGCGGGACACAGTGCTGCAGGGGTGGACCCCCAAGACCCCCGCCTTGGCACACCCCCGGGTTTGGGGGGGGCGGGGGGGGGTCTCTCCCCTCCCTGTGTTCTGCTCGCTTCCAGTGAAGGGACCCCAAAGCCGCCCCGAGGTTTTGGGGTGAAGGAGCCCAGCCTGGCCCCGATGGGGGTCACCGGCCAGCAGCTGCAGGTGCCCGGTGCTGGCAGAGAGGAAAATTTTGGGGAGCACCCAAATGCTGTCCCCCTGCTCCCCCCACCAGGCAGGAGGGGACCCCACACCCAGCACCCCCAGAGCCCACTGGAGGCCTCCAGCTCCTCGCTCCCGATGCTGGGACACCCCAAAAGGCTCTGCCCCCCCCCCCCCCCCAAAGCACGTGGGCACGCACGGGGCCCGGCACATCCGCCCCGCTGAGTCACGGGCACCTCCCGCGGGGCAAGCCGAGGCGGCAGCACCGGCACCGGCACCGCCACGGCCCCCCGGGACACGGCCCTGCGGGGGGGCACAGGATCGAACCCACCAGGGGGGTTGGAATGAGTCCCCAGGCCCTGGTAGCCCCAAGCCTCGGTGTCCCCAGTCTTTGGTAACCCCAAGTCTCAGTGTCCCCAAGCCCTGGTGTCCCCAAACCTTGGTGTCCCCAGCCCCAGTGTCCCCAAGCCTTGATGTTCCCAATCCTCAGCTGTCCCCAAACTTTGCTGTCCCAGAGCCTCGGTGTCCCCAATCTTTGTTGTCCCCAAGCCCCAGTGTCCCCAGTTTGGGGCAGTGGCATTGCCCCCCTCCAGCTGGGTTCAACCCTGGTGTCTGCACGTTCTTGTGGTGGGGTGATGGGCTGGGTGTAATCCCCCCCCCCAGCACCTCTGGGTGCTGCCTCATCCCCTCCGACATGGCGAGCACGGGGATTGGGTTGGCAATGGCATGGGGTGGGGGTGAGCACACCAAAATCCCACCCTGATCCCAAAAATGCCCAAATCCCCGAATGCCCCCCGAAATGCCAAGACGCAGCCCTGCCCCCAAAGTCCCACCCCAGCCCCAAAAAAGCCAACCCCCCACACGCCCCCTGCCCCCAGCCCACCCCCCGTGCCTCAGTTTCCCTTGTGGCACCTTCCTCGGAGCCCCGGGCACCGCCAGCCCCAGCTCGGCGGCACCGAGCACCGTGACGCCCCCCCCCCAACCCCCCCCTCAGCACAGCACCGGGAGGGGACCCTGGGGGCTCAGCACCCCCCCGGCCACCTCCAGACCCCAAATGCTTTGGTGGGAGGAGTCTGGAGAAAAAAAAACAAAGGGTCAGGTCGGGGGAGGGGGGAGGTTCCCCGGGTGCTGGGGGAAGGTGGGGGGGCCCCAGGGGCTCTACTCCGCGGGGGGGGCCCGGCTCCACCCCGCGGTTGCGCTCGCGCCGTCCCCGCTCCTCTGCTGCCCCCCAGTGCCTGCAGCCCCAAAATTCACCCGGGGGGGGCAGGAAGGGGAAAGGGGGGGCTGGAGCTGCTGGGGGGGGAGGGCTGGGAAGGGGGAACCATGGGGGGGGGGGGTCCCGTTGTTCCATACACCCCCCACCCCCCTCCCATAGGGTCAGGGTCTCCCCCAGAGCCCCCCCCCCCAAGGCAGCCCGCTGTGCCCCCCCGGAGCTGGGAGGCATCGGGGAGGTTCTTGGGGAGCCTCTGGTGGCCACCCAGGCCCTCCCCACCCCCAAATGCGGCCCTTTTTGCCCCCCCATTAATTAATTAATTGGTTAATTAACGAACAAGCAGTGGTTGGGTGCAGAGCGGGGAGGAGGGGCCGGGGAGGAGGGGGCGGGGGGGGCGTTAATTAGCGGCAATTAGCGGCAATTAGCAGCGAGCGGGGTGCGGAGCGCGGAGCGCGGTTCGCGGTGCTGACGCCAGGTGTCACCCCCGGGCCGGGAATTGGGGGCCGGCTTCCCCCCCCCGAGCACCCCAATTCCCACCGCCCCCCCCTCATAACACTCCTCCCAGGGACGCTTTGGGGGCGTCCCGCGTGTGCCCGGTGGGCACCGACCCCCCCCAAACCCCCTAACCCCCCCCCGACCCCCAGGCACCACCAGGATCGATCCCAGCGCCGTAACCGTTAACCCGGGGACAAAGGTCCCATCCTGCCCCCCCCGCCCGGTCCCCAGCACGGGAGCAAAGCCCTCGGTCGGAGCGGGGACACAACTTTCTGGGCGGGGGGTGGCGAAGGAAAAGGTTTGGGGTTTTTCGCCCCCCCCCCCCCCCCCCCCCCCCCCATGGGCACAACCCTCATACGAGACACCAGAGAATCTCATGGGGGCCCCAGCACAGGGGGGCGAGGGGTGCTGATTCCTGGAGGAGGCCTCGGTTTTGGGGGGAAATCGGCCGGAATTGGGCCAGTTTGGGTTGGAAGGCTGCAGCTGGACCCCTGCCCAGTTACGCGCAGCCCTAACGAGCGCAGTAATTAATGGGGGCACCCAGCGGGGCCCGGCTCTGCATGGCAGGGGGGGGAGCCCAGGACACCCGGGTGGAGCCTGGGACCCCCTCGGGACGGATCCTGGCACCCCAAACTCCAGCACCCTCGGGTGACTCCTGGCACCCCAGACGGATGCCAGCAGCCCTGCCCTGGGGGCGACAAGGTCCCCTTCCCCCCCCTTTGATGCCCCCCCCTTTAACACCATCCCAGAACCCCTTTGTCCCCCCCTTTTGATGCCCCCCTTTTGATGCCCCCCCTTTTGACGCTCCCCTCCGACCCCAGCACGCAGGCACGCTGTGGGTTCCCAAGGGTTTATTATTGCAGGAGCCCCGACACCCCCAGCCCTGTACTGGGGGGTAAGAGGAGGGGGGGGTTACAGTGGGGGGGGGACCCCACCGCCCCCCCCCGCGGCTCAGACACACAGGGGGGGCACGGGACGGACAGCGGGATGCAGGACGGACAGACGGACGGCGGGGCCCTGGCTCAGGACAGGACAAGAGGAGGGTTCCGGGGGGGGTCCTATCGGGGGGGGGTCCCATCCCTCCTGGGGGTCCGGATCCAGCCGCAAACGGCTCCGGGTGTGCCCGGGGGGGCTCAGTTGGCCAGCACGTCGGAGGACTCGGACACCAGCTTGCCGTCGCGGGTCTCGATCTTCTTGATGACGATGGCGCGCGACTTGGCCACAGGGGAGCCCTCCAGGGCCGGGGGGGGCACGGCGTAGCCACTGGAGAAGGAGCTCCCGAAGCCCCCCCCGAAGCCCCCGCCGTAGCCGGCTGCAACAAGAAGGGGGGGGGGGAGGAAGGGGAGGGTGCTGAGCAACTTGGGGTGGCGGGGAGGGGAGGCACAGCCCCGGGACCCCCCCTTACCCGCGTAGCTCGCCGTCCTGGTGTGGATGCTCAGGTTCTGCACGCCCGCCTCCAGCCTGCGGGGAGGGGGGGGGGGCAGCTCAGCACCGCTGGGGGGGGGAGGATGGGTCCCCCCCCCAAAAGGGTGTCGCCGAGGGGCCCCCACCTGCTCTCCTCGCCCTCCAGCAGCTTCCTGTAGGTCGCGATCTCGATGTCCAGGGCCAGCTTGACGTTCATCAGCTCCTGGTACTCGCGCAGCGTCCGGGCCAGATCCTGCTTCGCCTTCTGCAGCGCCGCCTCCAGCTCCGCCAGCTTGCCCCGCGCGTCCTTCAGCGCCAGCTCCCCGCGCTCCTCCGCCTCTGCGATGGCCGCCTCCAGGCTGGCCCGCTGCGGCGCATGAGGGGGTCCCCTCGCACCAGGGTTTGGGGGACCCTCACTCCCCGGCATCCCCCCTTGCGCCACGCAGCCTCCCCCTTGGCACCCCAGCACCCCCCTATACCCCAGTGTCCCCCCCCTTGCACCATGCCACATCCTCCCTTGCACCCCAGCAGCCTCCTCCCCTTACAGGCCAGCATCACCCCTTGCACCCCCATATCACCCCTTACACCCCCATATCACCCCTTGCATCCCCATACCCCGCCTTTCACCCCCAGGTCCCACCTTTGCACTGCAGCTGCCTCCCCCCTTGCACCGCACAATCTCCCTCCTTGCACCCCAATGCCCCCCTCCTTGCACCCCCATACCCCACCTTTCAGTGCCGTGCCCCCCAGCATCCCCCCCTTGCACCTCCATACCCTTCCCTTGCCCCCCAGCATCGCCCCTTGCACCCCAATATCCCTTCTAACACCCCAGTCCCCCCCCCCTTGCACCCTGGTACCCCCCCTACCCCCCCAGCATCATCCCCCCTTGTCCCCCAGTCCCCTCCCTTGCCCCCCAGCATTGCCCCTTGCACCCCTGTAGTCCCCAACCCCCCTTGCCCCCCAGCACCTCCATGGGCTGGGCCCCCCCATGGGGCCGCGGGGGGGCCCTGGGGTGCCGAGGGCGGAGGAGGAAGGAGGAGGAGGAGGGCGGGGGTGGCCCCGCCCGGGCCCCACCTGGTTCTTGAGCGCCTCGATCTCGGCCTGGGTGCGCTGGACGAGCCGGCTCAGCTCGCTGATCTCCCCGCGGGTGCTGCGCAGGTCGGCCCCGTGCTTGCCCGCCGTCGTCTTCAGCTCCTCGTACTGCGGGGGGGCAGGGGGTCACGGAATTGGGGGAGCGTGAAATTGGGGGATCGTGGAATTAGGGGATCATGGAACTGTGGGGTTGTGAAATTAGGGGATCATGGAATTAGGGGATCACAAAGTTAGGGGGTCATGGGATTAGGGGATCATGAAATTGTGTGATTGTGGAATCACAGGAGCAACAAAGCACACAGCCACAGACTCATGGGGCCACCAAATTTCAGAACCCTGTCTCTGCAAGACCCCATCACCACGGGACCCCATCACCACGGGACCCCACAACTGCGGGACCCCAAACTCACATTCCCACAAAATCTCAGCACCACAAAACCCCGGAGCCACACTCCCAGAGCCGTGGGGCCACAACACCACGGGCGCACAGCACCCGAGGGGGCTAGGGGGGAAGGACATCGGGGTCCCTCCGCTCCCAGCCCCGCTTGGGGTCCCCCTGCGCTCCCCCAGCTGCCCTGCAGCGGTGGTGGGGGGGCAACGGCCGGGATGAGGCCGCCAAAGAGAACAGCCCCGGGGGGGCTCTGGGAGAGCAGGGATGGGGCTGGGGGCTCCGGTGAGGGCATCCTGCACCCCTCAGCACCGCAGCCCCACAAGCTCCTCTGGCTCAGGAAATCGGGGAGCAAGGAGCCGGGGCGAGCCCGGGTGCGCCGGGGGCGATGCTCGGGGCTGGGGCTGCTGCAGCCGGGCCGGTCGGGGCAGCCGTCACGGGGCCCGGCTCGCCCACGCCGCAGACACTGGGAGCACTGGGAGCAGCCACCTGGCCCCCGGGCGGGGAGGGTTGGGCGAGGGCAGGAGGAGCAGGACCCAGACGGCGAGACGGGGCGTCGCGGCGTGTGGGGTGTGCTGGGGGATGGAGCACCCCGGTGTATGGAGCACCCCGGTGTATGGGGTGTGCTGGGGGGACAGAGTGTCCTGGGGTATGGAGCACCCCGGTGTGTGGGGTGTTCTGGGGGATGGAGCACCCCAATATATGGGATGTCCTGGGGGACAGAGCATGAAAAGGGACAGAGCACCCAGTGTGTGGGGTGTCCTGGGGGACAGAGCATCCTGGGGGGGCAGAGCATCCCAATGGTTGGGATGTCCTAGGGCATGGAGAGTCCCGGGGGATGGAGCATCCCAGGGGAGAGCGTCCTGGGGCATGGAGGGTCCTGGGGGACGAAGTATCCCAGGGGACGGAGCATCCCTGGGGACAGAGATTATGCAGGACAGAGCACCTTGGTGTGGGGGTGTCCCGGGGGATGGAGCACCCCAGGGAACAGAGCATCCCATGGCTCGGGGCGCCCCCCCACCTTGATCTGGTACATGCTCTCGGCCTCGGCGCGGCTGCGGTTGGCGATCTCCTCGTACTGCGCCTTCACCTCGGCGATGATGCCGTCCAGGTCCAGGCTGCGGCTGTTGTCCATGGAGAGCACCACGGACGTGTCCGACACCTGTGACTGCAGCTCCCGCAGCTCCTGCAGGGCACGGGGTGGGGCTGAGTGGGGGTCCCCTCGCTGCACCCCCCCCACACACACAGCAGCCCCCCCCTGCGCCCCCACCTCGTCGTAGAGCTGCCGGAGGAAGTTGATCTCGTCCGTCAGGCTCTCCAGGCGCGACTCCAGCTCCACCTTGTTCATGTAGGCTTCGTCCACGTCCTGGGGGTGCAGCAGGAGCCCATCAGCCCCCCCCCGGCACCACCTGCCCCCCCCCCGGCCCCCGCCACCTCGCCTTTTTCAGCAGCACGAACTCATTTTCCTTCTCGGTGCGGTGGTTGATCTCCTCTTCGTACCTGCGGGCACAGGGGAGGCTCGGCGGGTGCACGGGGACGGGGGGAACATGGGGATGTAGGGGACAGGGGGACTCAGAGGTGCAGGGACATGGGGATGTAGAGGACATACGGACACAGGGAGGTGGGAGGGATGGGGACATGTACAAGGGGACACAGGGACATGGGGACCCAAAGGTGCAGGGACTTGGGATATCAGAAGAATTGGGGGCTCTGGGATGAGGGGACACAGGGACAGAAACAAGTGTGGGGACAGGGGGGACGTGGGGACCCAGAGATGCAGGGCCATGGGGACATGGGGATGGAGGGACCTGGGGAAAGGGGATACAGGGACGCAGGGACCTGGGCACATGGTGATGCAGAAACCTGGGTGCAGGGGGACATGGGGGTGTGGGGACACAGGGACATGGGGGCACAGGGACACAGGGACCCACCCAGCAGCATGCCCCATCCACGAGCAGCAAGGCAAAGCCGCCTCCGTGACAGCCTCCCCCCAAACCCCAGAACCACCGTGGGGCCACCACCCAGGGGGGGACGTGGAGCCCCCCGGGGCCCTCACTTGTTCTTGAACTCCTCGACCAGCCCCTGCATGCTGCCCAGCTCGGCCTCCAGCCGCAGCCGCTCCTGGCCCAGGCTGTCGAGCTGGCGCCGCAGGGTGCCCACGTACGCCTCGAAGAGCGCGTTCAAGTTGCTGCGGGGGGGCTTCTGGTTCTGCAGCAGCCCCCACTTGGTCTCCAGCATCTTGTTCTGCTGCTCCAGGAACCGCACCTGGGGAGGGGCACGGGGCGGTGGCACCGCCGGCACCACCAGCACTGCTGCCTCGGCACGGGAGCACCGGATCGGGGGGCGTGGGGCCGGGATCTCGGCACAGTGCTGCAAGGCTTGGGGGGGGTGGGGAGCAAGGGAGGGGGACAAGTGCAAGTGTGGGGGCTGGGTTGCAACTTTGGGGTCTGGGGAGTGAGTCTGGGTGCTGGGTGCAATTCTGGGGTGCTGGGTGCAACCTTGGGGCGCAGGGTGTGGATGTGGAATGCAGGCGTGGGGTGCTGGGTGTGGGTTTGGGGTGCTGGGTATGGGGTCCTGGGATGTGGGGGTTGGGGTCTCAGGTGCACATTTGGAGTGCAAATCTCTAGTCCTGGGGTGCACATTTGGGGTGGGGGGGTGCAAGCTTGGGGGGCTGGGTGCTGAGTGGGGCTGGCCCTGTGGACCCCCTGCTGCCCCCCCCTCCCCACCATGGGGCAAGGCCCCACAGAGCACCTGTACTGGGGGAGGGGGGGGGGAGGGGGGGGAGGGAGCAGCACCCGGTGTGGGTCTGTGGGGGGAGGAAGGGAGGCTGGAGGGGGACAACAAAGGGACAACGCCCCCCCCCCCCAGCTCCCACCCCATGCCACAACCTGCCACGTCCCCGGCAGGGGGGCAGGAGGGGACAGGAGTGTCCCCACAGTGCGTCCTTGGGGGGGGGCAGCAGGTCCCCGAGGGGGCCAAGATGTGCCCAAAGGGGTCAGGAGGTCCCGAGGGTTCTGGATGTCCCCAGGGGGGTCTCAATGTCCCCAAAGGGGGCAGAAGGTCCCCAAGGGGGTCTCAGTGTCCCCAAAGGGGCTGGGAGGTGTCCGAAGGGGCCAGGAGGTCCCAAAGGGGCCAAGGAGGTCCCCAAGGAGGTCTCCATGTCCCCAAAGGGGTCAGGATGTGCCCGAAGGGTCCAGGAGGTCTCGGAGGGGTTCCCAGTGTCCCCAGGGGGGGCGGGAGGTCCCCAGGTGGTCTCAACACCCCCAAAGCTCTCAGGATGCACCCAGGAGGTCCCCGAGGGGCTCAGGAGGTCCCCAGGGGGTCCCGGCCACCTCCGGCCCCGCCACCAGGGGAGGTTTGGGGCAAACAAAAGCGGGACGGGGCCGTGTCCCCCCAAAGCCCCCCGGGGCCAGCACAGCGGGGCGGGGGGCACCCGGGGGCAGGGGGTGCCCAGCCTCACCTTGTCAATGAAGGAAGCGAACTTGTTGTTGAGGGTCTTGATCTGCTCCTTCTCCTCCTTGCGCACCCGCTGGATGCTGGGGTCGATCTCCAGGTTGAGGGGCGTCAGCAGGCTCTGGTTGACGCTCACAGCCGTGATGCCCCCCCCGGACCCGCAGGAGGCGGCCGGGCCCCGGTAGAGCCCCCCAGCGCTGTACCGGCCCCCCCCAAAGCCCCCGAAGGCCGAGGCCGCGCTCATCCTGGCGGCGGGGCCGGCGGTGTAGGAGCGGGAGCTGAAGGAGCGGACGGAGCTGCTGCGGGTGGTCGTCCTGGGCACCGGCACGGACATGGTGGCGGCGGGGGGCGCGGGCGGGGGGCAGGCAAGCGGGGCCAGAAGGGGGCGAGAGGCTCTAGGGGGGGTCGCGAGGAGGTGGCGAGGTTGCAATGAGGTTGCAATGGAGTTGCAAGGAGGTTGCAAGAAGCTTGCGAGGGGGTTGCAACAAGGTTGCAAAGAGGTTGCGAGGAGGTTTTGGGGAGGTTGCAACAAGGTTGCAACGAGGTTGCAAGGAGCACGCAAGGGGGTTGCAAGGAGGTTTCGGGGAGGTTGCAAGAAGCGCGCACGGAGGTCTCAGGAGGCTGGAGGAAGGTTGTGGGCAGGTTGCGAGGCTGCAGGGCGCGAGGAGGCCGCAGGAGGCTGCGAGGGGCCGGGCTGGGCGGGCGAGGCCGGGTTTATATCCCGGAGCTGGGGGAGGAGAGCAGGAAGGAGGCCGGGGCCCAACGCAGCACCTGCGCCACTTAACCCCTTCGCAGCGGGGAGCCCATGGGATCCACCGGGATCCTGCCCCAGCGGGGCGCTGGGGCGGGTGCTTGGCCGAAAATCCTGGGGGGTGGGTTGGGGGCAGGGGCAGGGGTCGCATGCTGCCCCCACCCGGAGCTCAGCACCACTCCTGGAACCCACCTGGCTGCGGCATCCAGACCCTGAGCCTAGGACCCAGGACCCCTGCCCCTGGCCCCAACAGGTGGCCCCAAATGGTGTCCCCAGCCCCATGTCCCCATCCAGTGTCCCCAGACCATGTCCCCAACCCATGGTCCCAGCCCCATGGTCCCCCCCTGGCCCCAGGCTCTGCCCCCAGCCCCATGTCTCCAGCCCCATGTCCCTATCTCATGTCCCCAACCCCTGCCCCCAGCCCTGACCCCAGCCCCATGGCCCCAACACCCCACTCCAAGCCGTGTCCCCATCTGGTGGCCCCAAATGGTGTCCCCAGCTCATGTCCCCAACCCCATGGTCCCAACCCCCAGCCCCAGACTCTGTCCCCAGCCCCGTGTCTCCAACACCACATCCCCAACCCCTGACCCGACCCCAGCCCCAAACTCCCAGCCCCCCCACCCCCACCAGCCCCATGGCCCCCAGCTCCCCGTCCCCTCCTGCTGGGCACCCCCCCAGAAGCCCCCCACGGGTGTTTCTGCAGTGCGAGGGGCGCCGCTGCAGCCCGGTCCCATGGGGGTCAGGATGCGGCCACCTCCTGCCCCAGCTCCCGGCGCAGCGCGGTGCTGGCAGGGCAGACGGGAGCGGCGTGGGGCAGGACCGGGCTCGCCCCGGGCATGGGGCCGAGACGGCGGCGCGAGGCCCTGCACCTGCCGGCGGGGATCTGGGAGCTGCTGCACCGGCACGGCCGGGAGGGTGGCCGTGGGGCAGCGCCAGCACCGGCGGGGATGGAGCGCAAGCAGAGGGGGTAAGGGATCGCCGCTGCTCCTCTGGCTCCGGGTGGCCCCAGGTTGGTCCCCTCCCATCCTACACCCACCCACACATCCATCTGTCCGTCCCTCCATCCATCCCATCCCATCCCATCCCATCCCATCCCATCCCATCCCATCCCATCCCATCCCATCCCATCCCATCCCATCCCTATCCCCACCCCACCCCATCCCTTCTGTGCATCCATCCGTCCGTCCATCCATCCTTCTGTCCATCCATCCACCCTCCCACCCATCCATCCCTCCATCCCTCCCTCCCCCCAACCTTCTGCCCGTTGGTCTGTCCATCCATCCACCCCACCACCACCCTGTCCACCCCCCCACCCCCCCATCCCAGGACAGAGCCAGGCACCCTCTCTTCCAGATTCCTCTGTATTGGGCTAAAACAGCGAGGTTTTGGTTGCGAGGGGCTGCAGCAGGGACCCCTGGAGCGGGGCCGGCTCCAAGAGGGGACCTGCTGGTTGGGGTGAGCGGGAACAGGACTGGGAGCGGGAGTGGGATTGGGAATGGGAGCAGGAGCGGGATCAGGAATGGGACCGGGAGAGGGAACAGGAGTGGGACCGGGAGTGGGACCTGGGCGACCTCACCCCCATGTCCCCCCCCAGCCTGGCGCCCACACAGCCACCACCCATCCCAGTCCCCCCCCAGCCCCTGTCCCCCCCCATCCCTCCCGAACCCCACACCTGAAGCACCCCCGGGGTTCTTCCCCCCACACTTTGCGCACACGGGGGTCTCAATGCCCCCCCAGAACCACTTAACCTGGGGGGTGGGTGTGTTGAACCCCCCCCTCCCCCTCGGGGGCTGGAAGCATCCGTGGCCGGTGGGGGGCTGGGAAGCTCCGTCCCCCAGGAGGAGCCCCCCCCTCCCCACAGCCTCTCTTATCAGGATGGAATTTGCAGCCCAGGCAAATGCCTCGTGCCTGCCGCGACAGCGCCGGCAGGGGGGGAGCGGGGCCCTGGGTGGGGGCCAGGGCCCGGGGGAGCACGAGAGACCCCCCCGGCCCCCCCGGCCCCGCTCCAGGTCCCTGCAGCCCAAGCAGGGACTTCCTAGGGCCAACCCCCGCCCGCGGGTGGGGAAACTGAGGCACGAAGGGGGGGGGGGGGGAGAACACACCCATGGGGGGGGCAAAGCAGCGTCTCTGCCCCATAGGGAAACCCCAGCCCCATGGGGGGGCTCCGTGCCAGCACCCATAAAAAATCTGTGCCCCCGAGATGCTCCCAGACCCCGCCCAGACCCCTCAGCGCTGCCCCACGGCCACCCCCTGGCCCCCAGCTCAGTGTCACCCCCCCGCACCCCTCCAGGCTCGGGACCCCCCTCGGTGGCTCCCCGCAGAGCTCGCGGGGGGGCCCGGCCCCGTTTTGGGTGGGGGCCAAGGCTCCGTTGTTTGCCCTGGGCTCGGTGTCACCGCGTCACTGCCTGCTGCCACCCACCCCGGCCACCCCCCCGCGTGTCCCCCCCGTGTGGGGGGGCGGGCAGAGTACCCCTGGGTGCCCCCGAACGACCCCCCCCGGGGTGACGGCCGGGGGGACCTGGGATGTCCCCATGGGAGCACAGACCGGGGGGGGGGGGCACAGGTGCCACCACCCCCTGCATCCCTATGACCGATGCTGGGGAGGATGCGGGGAGCCCCCCCAGTTCCAGGCCTGTTTGCAACCCAAAACCAGGGCTGAGGAGGAGGAGGAGGAGGAGGAGGGGGAGGAGGAGGAGGCGGCTGGGCCCTGCGGTGCCTTCACTGCTCAGGAATGCGGCCGGACCTCGCGGTTTAACCCTCGGGGAGCCGGGCTGGGGGTCCCGGCTGGGCTGCCCCCCCCCCCCATGGCCCCATGGCCCATATCCCCATGTCCTATGTCCCCCCACCCCATATCTCCGCACCCCCTGTCCCCCCGCCTCAATTCCCATGGGACAGGAATCCATGAGGACCCTGGGGTGGGACACCATGGGGATACTGGGTGGGGTCCATGGGGATTTTGGGATGGGGCACCATGGGGACCCCAGGGTCAGACACCGTGGGGACCCCAGGGCTGGACACCATGGGGGGGGCCCCCAGCGCCTCCCTGCCATCCTCCCCTCTCCTCCTCCTCCTCCTCTTCCTCCTGCTGCTGCTGCTCCAGGCTCGATCAAACGGACGCTGCAGCGCTGGCAGCAGAACAAAGGCAGCCGGGGGGCCGGGGGGGCCAGGGGGGGCCGGGCCCCCACCCCACGGGCCCTTCCTCAGCCGGTCTGAGCAAACTCTGCGCTCCCTGTGGGATGGCAGCACTGCGGGCGCCTCGGCTGTGGAAGCTGGGGGGGGCCTGCAGGGAAACTGCACCCCTGCTCCCCCCCGCATGCAAACAGCCGTGTCTGTGCAAAACGCCCCCCCCCCCCGCCCCCCAAAGGTGCTGGTGCACGGGCATTTGCTTATGCAAAGGTGCGCGGGCCTGCAAGGCGCAGCCATGCAAAGGTGTGCTGCGGGGAGGCGTTCTGCTAAGGGGTGCGCTTGTGCAAAGGGGTGCGCTTGTGCAAGGGTGTGTGCTGGTACAAAGTTGTGTGCTTGTGCAAAGCTGCATGCTTGTGCAAAGTTGTACACTTTTGCAAAGCTCTGCGCTTGTATGAAGGTGTGTACTCGTGCAAAATGCACACTCACGCAAAGATGCCTGCTTGTGCAAGGCACGTGTTCCTGCAGACGTGCCTACGCACAAGTGCAGCTTTTTACAGCAGGGAGTGTTTGTGCAGCGGGGAGTGCTCCGGCACAGCCGTGTGATTGTGAAGAAGTGTGTGCTCATGCACAGCGTGTACTCGTGCAAGGTGCATGTTCCTACAAACGTGCGCCTGTGCAAAAGTGCACGTTTTTGCAACAGGGAGTGTTTCTGCAGCAGCTGGTGCTCGTGCAGGGGTGCGTGCTCGTGCAAAGGAGCATGCTCACCTCCTGGAGCAGGGGGTGGCAGAATCCCACCCCAGCCCCCCCCCCCCCCCCCCCGGCACGCCCTGAAGCCCCCCGGGGATGTGCCCAGCTCCTCACCCCACAGCCGGGGGGGTGGGACCCCCTTTGTGGCCAGAGCACAGGGAGCCGATGCCCTGGCAGATAAGGGCTGGAATGCGGCGCCCGCCTGGGTGCAGCCCCAAATCAGCCCAGAGGGAGATAAGGGCCCGGCCAGGCGCTGGGGGAGGGGGCAGGGGGGTCGGGGGTCCCGCAGGGCTGGGAGGGCTCCCCTGCACCTGGAGGGAGAGGGGGTGGGCGGGGGGTGTCCCCAGGGTGTCCCTGGGGTGTCCCTGAGGTCTTCCTGGGGTGTCCCCAGGGTGCTCCTGGTGTCCCCAAGATGTACCTGGGGTGTCCCTGGGGGTGTCTGCGGGGTGTTCCTGGGGTGTCCCCAGGGTGTCCCCAGGGTTTCCCTGGGGTTTGTGCAGGGTGTCCCTGGTTGTGTCTATGGGGTCTCCCCGGGGTGTCCCCAAGGTGCCCCCGGGGTGTCCCCGGGGGGGTTGCAGCAGGGCTGGGGAGAGGCCGGGCAGGATTCCTGGAGCCGGTTGGGCCGGGCCACCACCGCCCCCCCCAGCCCGGAGCACCTGGGACCGTCCCTAGCTGGGGACCCGCACGGCCCCCGCCCAGGACCGGGGGACTCGGTGGCATGGGGGGGGAGAGGGGGGGTGGCGTGGGGTTGGGAGGGGGTGTCCCCAAAATGTTAGGGGCGAGCTTCATCCCCAAGCCCTGGGTCCCCCAAAATGCAGGGGGCTGATCTGTCCCCATGCCCTGAGACCCCCAAAATGCAGGGGGCTGACCCCATTCCTCTGCCCTGGGTCCCCCAAAATACACAGGGCTGAGCCTCCTCCCTGTGCCCTGAGTCCCCCAAAATTCAGGGGGCTGAGCCCTGTCCCTATGTCCTGGGTCCCCCGAAATTCACAGGCTGAGCTCCCTCCCTGTGCCACGTGTCCCCCTAAATGCAGGGGACCGAGCCCTGTCCCTGCCCCCTGGGTCCCCCAAAACTCACGAGGCTGACCCCATTCCTCTGCCCTCGTTCCCCACGGGTGCCTGGGACCAAGCCCCGTCCCTGTGCCACGACCCCCCCCAAACTCCCAGGACCTCCCCCTCCCCCCCCAGCCCCAGTCCCTTGGCAGGACCCAAAGCGGCTGCAGGATCCGGCCCCACCTTCCCGGGCCCCAGCGGGGCGATGCCGGCGGCGGGGCCACCCCTTCCCTCACCCGCCTATAAATCACGCCCGGCCGCTCGCCCGCCCGTCTGTCTGTCGGTCCGTCCGTTCGTCGGTCTGTCCGTCCGTCCTTCCACCCGTCCATCCGTCCATACGCCCAGCACCATGAGCTACTCCCGCAGCACCGTCTACTCCAGCTCGTCCCGCTCGGGTGGCAGCCGGCGCCTCGCGCCCCTGAGCAGCGCCGCCAGCGTCTACGCGGGGGCCGGGGGCTCAGGGTCCCGCATCTCCATCACCCGCAGCAGCAGCCTGGGCAGCGGCTTTGGGGCCGGCTACGGGGCCGGCTATGGGGCTAGCTATGGGAGCAGCTATGGGGGCAGCTACGGGGGTGGTTACGGGGGCAGTTACGGAGGCAGCCTGCTGCTGTCGGGCTCCGGCGTGGTGCAGAACGAGAAGGAGACGATGCAGGACCTCAACGAGCGCCTGGCCACCTACCTGGACAAGGTGCGGAGCCTGGAGCAGGAGAACCGGCGGCTGGAGGTGCAGATCCGCGAGCACCTGGCCAAGAAGGGGCCCAGCACCCACGACTGGAGCCACTACTGGGAGGTGATCGAGGACCTGCGCGGCAAGGTGGGTCCGGCACGGGACCGGCAGAGCTGGCACCGCAGCCCCAGGGCGCTGCCAGCCTCCCGCAGGCGCTGCCAGCCCCAGGTTAAGCATTAACCTCAGCGGCCGCGGGGCCGGGCGGACTTTGCACCCGGGGCTGGCGGCGGGTGGGAGCGGCCCCCGCTGCGGGGGACAGCGGGGGACACCGCATGGGGCAGCGCACGGGGACACCATGGAGGGGTGTCGGGGGGCAGTGCGTGGGACACCATTTGGGGACACTGGGAAGCACCATATGGGGACACTGGGGGTCCCCACATGGGGACAATGGGGGGCACACATAGGGACATTGGGGGACACTGCATGGGGACGCCCCATGGGGATACTGGGGGACACCGCACCCCCGGCTGCGGGACCAGGTGAGGGGACATGACCAAGGCCATGGGTGTCGGGGGGCTGACTGGGGGGGTTAATTAACACACCCCTCATTAAGCAAACAAACCCCGCGGCTAGCGCTGCCCCACCCACCCCTCATGTCCGCCCCCCCCAGCACAGCGGTGCCGCGGTTTTGGCATGGCTTCGGCCCAAGGTCACACAGGGACGGGAAGGGGACCGGTCCCCAGGGTGCCCAGTGCCAGCCGGCCCCACCCAGGGGACCTGGCTCTTGTCCCCCCCCCCCCCCCCCCCCGGCATTTCCGGGGTGTGGCACCTGCCCAGGGAAGGCGGAGGCCCCGGGGGGGCCGCAGGGGGGTCCCCGCACGCCTTGACGTCCCCATCCCCGCAGATCTTCGACAGCACGGTGGAGAACGCCCGCACCGTGCTGCAGATCGACAACGCCCGGCTGGCGGCCGACGACTTCAGGGTCAAGTGAGAGCAGGGCAGGACGGTGGAAGGGGAACAAGGGGGGACACTGGGGACAATGAAGACAAAGGGGACAAGGGGAACAATGGGGACAGGGGTGGGGTTGCGATGGGATGGGGATAGGGACATGGACAGGGATGGAGGAGGGGATAAGATCAGGGACAAGGACAGGGACAGGATGGGGATGGGGACAAAACTGGGAATGGAAAGGACAAGATGGGGACAAGGACAGAGATGGGGATGGGGATGGGGACAGGGTGAGAACGGGAACGGGGACAGGGTTGGGATGGGGATGGGATGGAATGGAGATGGGGACAGGGTTGGGGACATGGACAGGGACAGGGATGGGGATGGGATGGGATGGGGATGGAATGGGGACAAGGACAGGGACAGGGATAGGGCCGAGAAGGAATGCGGACAAGGACAGGATGGAGACAGGGATGAGACAGGGACATGGATGGGAATGGGATGGGATGGGATGGGACAAGGATAGGAATGGGGATGGGGATGGACAAGGACGGGTCCGAGCAGTGGGGCCGGGGCTGGGACGAGGCCGGGGCTGCAGCGGGGCTGGTCCAGGGCAAGGGGCGGTGTGGGGCCGGGGGGCACCAGTGGGGCTGGGCTGGGGCCACACCTGGGGACACGCTGTGGCTGCAGGTACGAGGCAGAGCTGGCCATCCGCATGTCGGTGGAGAGCGACATCGCGGGGCTGCGCAAGGTCATCGACGACACCAACATGGCCCGGCTGCAGCTGGAGGGCGAGATCGAGGCGCTCAAGGAGGAGCTCATCTTCATGAGGAAGAACCACGAGGAGGTGGGAAGGGGCCCAGGGGGACGGGGGATGCGGGGGGAACCCACTCTGACCCCCCCTTTCCCCCCCAGGAGGTGAGGAGCCTGCAGGCGCAGGTCTCCGGCTCGGGGCTGACGGTGGAGGTGGACGCCCCCAAGGCTCAGGACCTGGGCAAGGTCCTGGCTGAGATCCGGGCGCAGTACGACGCCCTGGCCCAGAAGAACCTGGAGGAGCTGGAGAAGCAGTGGGGGCAGCAGGTGAGGGCCCCCCCGGGACATGGGGGGGGTGGGGGGTGCACGATGGGGAGCCCCCAGTGGTCCCCCAGCAGCACTGGTGCCGGTCCGGTGCTGGGGACCTTCCCCCCAGGGACGTCCTCACCCATGGGGGGGGCTCATGCAATGCTGGGGGGGGAACCTCACTGATCCTGGGAGTCCCTGACCCACGCAGGACCCCAGCCCCACCAAGGGGACCCTCTCTAAGGGGGAGTCCCGCTGCGAGGCTGGGGACACCCCTGGGAGAGCCGTGTGGGACCCCCACTCCTGGGCTCCATTCATGGCTGTGCCCCACCCGGTGACCTCCAAAACCACTCCCATCCCCACCCCCACCCCCTTGCCCCCCCAGATCTCCGAGAGCACCATTGAGATCACGCAGAGCAGCAAGGAGGTGGACACAGCCCGCAGCACCGTGGTGGACCTCCGCCGCTCAGCGCAGACGCTGGAGATCGACCTGGAGTCGCTCCGCAACCAGGTGCCAACCCCAGAGCCCCCCCTTTCTCCCCTCCCCACATCCCGCAGCCCCCCACGTGGGTGGGGGTCTCGGGAGGACGTGGGTGCTGAGCTGTGGTGCTGGGGGCGCAGAACGGAGCCCTGGAGGGCAGCCTGCGGGAGGTGGAGAGCCGCTACGCGCTGCAGATGGAGCAGCTCAACGGCCTCATCCTGCGCGCCGAGGCGGAGCTGGCGCAGGCGCGCGGGGAGCTGCAGCGCCAGGCCGACGAGTACCAGGCGCTGCTCAACGTCAAGAGCAAGCTGGAGGCCGAGATCGCGACCTACCGGCAGCTGCTGGACGGCGGCGAGCAGCTCAGGTACGGGGCGGGGGGTGCGGGGTGCTGGGAGGGTGGAGGGTGGAGGGGGCTCGGTTGGGTTGGGGTTAAGGTGAGGGTTAGGTTGGCGTTGGGGTTGCATTGGGGTTGGGTTGGGTTGAGTTGGGGTTAAGTTTAGGTTTAGGGTTAGGATTGGGGTTGGGGTTGGGGTAGGATTGGGTTGGGTTGGGGTTGGGTTGGATTGGGGTTAAGGTTAGGTTTAGGGTTAGGATTGGGGTTGAGGTTGGGGTTGCGGTTGGGGGCTTGGGGTTAGGGTTGGGTTGGGTCAGATTGGGATTGTGTTGGGGTTGGGTTGGAGTGGGATTGGGTTGGGGTTAAGGTTAGGTTTACGGTTAGGTTGGGTTGGATTGGGTTTGATTGGGTTGGGGTAGGATTGGGTTGGGGTTGGATTGGGTTGGGGTTGGATTTACGGTTAGGGTTAGGGTAGGGTTGGGGTTGGGGTTGGGGTTGGGGTTGGGGTTGGGGTTGGAGTTAGGGTTGGGGTTGGGGTTAGGGTTAGGATTGGATTGGGGTTGGGTTGGGGTTAGGATCTGGGTCAGGCTGGGTTTAGGATTAGGGTTAGGATTAGGGTTAGGTATAGGGTTTGGATTAGGGTTGGGCGGAGCTGCCTCGGGGTCAGGATTAGGACCAGGACCCAGGTCAGGCTCATGGCCGTGCAGTCCCAGCTCCCTCCCTGTGGGCGGCAGCACCCCACCCATGGGACGCTGAGGGGGGGGACGGGGACCCTCCCTGTCCCTGACCCCCCCCCGCAGCCTGCAGGATGCGCTGGACAAGGAGAGCAGCAGCAGCACGGTGCGGAGCTCACAGCGCATGCTGGACGGCAAGGTGGTGACCGAGACCAAGGAGGTCAAGGTCAGGGTCCTCTGAGGGGGCCCTGCCCCCCCCGGCAGTGGAGGGGGGTCCCTGCGCCCCCCCCACCCCCTAGCCTCGACAACCCCCCTGCAATAAAGCAGCAAATCCCCCCGGGGGGGTCAACTCCGTGTCTGCTCCTGATTGGCAGGGGGGGGTGGGCTTCGGGAGGGAAACTGAGGCGGGGGGGGCGGATGGGGGGGGACAGACGGACGGATGGGGGGTGGACGGACGGACAGACGGATGGGTGGGGGGAGAACTGGCAGGATGGACGGACGGACAGACGGACGGATTGGGGGACAGACTGGCGGAGGGGTGGGGGGGTGGACAGACGGACCGATGAGTGGACGGACAGACAGAAGGGTGGGCGGGCAGCTGGGTGGGTGCACGGACGGACGGACGGACGGACGGGTGGGCTGGGGGCAGGGCCAGAGGGTGGGGGGTGGACGGACGGACGGGCGGGAGGGACGGACGGACGGACGGGAGCACACAGGGGTGCAGGTGTGCATTGCACGAGGCTCAGCAGCACACGGAGGTGCAGGCGTGCGTTGCGCCAGCGCCGTCAGCGCCTGGGGAAGGCGTGAGCGCGCCCTGCACGAGGCCTGGCAGTGCACAGCGTGTGGTGGTGCACGGGGGGCAGCCGAGCGTTGCACAAGAGCCAGCTGTGCACGGGGAGGTGCTGGTGCGCTGCACGCGGGGGGAAGGTGAATCGCACAGGAAGGCGGTGGGGCACTGCCCGTGGGCCAGCCGTGCGTGGGGAGGGGATGATGATGATGATGCGCGCCACGGTGCCGGTGCACGGCACAGGAGGTGCCGGTGCGTTGCGCGTGCGGTCACGGTGCCTCGCACGCCGCGCAGCCGCCGCGCACCCCGGTACCGGCGCCCTCCCCCTCCCCTTTCCCCCCTCCCCCTCCCCCCCCCCCGGCCGTGCCCGCCCCTCTCCCCCTCCCGCGCGGGCGGCGACGCCAACCGCAGAATTCAACGGCCCCGCCCCCCGGGTCCCGCCCCGGTCCCGCCCCCCGAGCCCCGCCCCTCCCGCCAGGCCCCGCCCCCCGCCAGGCCCCGCCCCCCGAGGCCCCGCCCCCCCCGCCCCCCGCCGCCGGGGGGGCGTGGCGGCGCTGTCCACGTGACGGCGCCATCCGGGCCCTTTGCCTTCCCCGTCCCAAGATGGCGGCCTCAGGTGAGCGCGGCGCGGCCGCCGCGGGCTCGGCGGGGGGGGGGGGGCGGGGCCGCGGCCGCCCCCGGGACGCGGCGGCACCGGCGGGGGGCGGCGGGGAGCGGGGGGGGGCCGGGGCCGGGGCCGGGGGCTGGGGGCGGGGGTCTCGGGGGGGGGAAGCGGCGCGAGCCGGGCCCCCCCGCCCCTCCCCCGCCGCTCCCCTCAGCGCCCCCCCCAACGGGGAGCGGGGGGGGAGGGGGGGCGCTGAGGGGAGCGGGGGGGGGAGGGGGCCTGCGGGCGGCGCAGTGCGCAGGCGCGGCCGGCAGGGGCGGGGCGGGGCGGGGGGGGCCACGTGGGGCGCGGCGCGCACGCGGCTGGGGGGGGGGAGCGGCCCCGGCGGGTGTGCGAGGCAGCAGCCCCTCCCCCCTCGTGTGCCAGGCACCGGCCCCCCCGGGTGTGCCAGGCACCGGCCCCCCCCGCTGCAGGGCGCCAATCCCCCCGCTTGTGCAATGCACCAACCCTGGCGTGCAATGCACCATCACCCCTGCGCGTGGCTGCTCTGCGTGCGCTGCATCACGCTCCCCGCCCCGTGCAGCGCACCATCGCCCTAACACCCCCGTGCAATGCACCACCAGCCCCCCCCGTGTGCAGCTGGTCTGTGTGTAGGGCGTCAACCTCCCCCCCCCGCCCCGTGCAGTGCACCCCCACCCCCTCCTTGTGCAAGGCACCATCGGCTCCCCGTGCACAGCTGATGTGCGTGCAGGGCACCGTCACCCCTCCTTGTGCAAGGCACAGTTGCCTCTCCGTGCGGGGCTGGCCCTTGTGCAATGCACCATCAGCTCCCTGCGTGCAGTGCACCACCACCCCCCCGTGGGCCATGCAGCACCCCCCCCATGCAGTGCACCACCCCACCGTGCAATGCACCACCACCCTTGCACCAACGACCCCCACCCGATTGCCGCTCAGAGCCGTGGGACATGCCCCTGGACCCCCCCCTAGAGTCCCCCGGACCCCCCCAGAGCCCCTCCAGGACGCCCCCCTGCCCCCCCTTTGCCCCAGAACCACCCCTGTAACCCCCAAAGACACCCCCCCCGTGCTGCAGGCCCCCCCTGTAACCCCCAGAGCCCCCCCCTCACCCCAGAACCCCCCCCTGTAATCCCCACCCCCCCCAAGCCCCCTCACCCCAGGCCCCCCCCACCCCTCGTGGCGCGGCAGGGCCCCCCCACAGCGCCCCCTGACGTGCCCCCCCGCGGCCCCCCCAGCAGCCAAGAAGAAGAACAAGAAGGGCAAGACCCTGACCCTCACCGACTTCCTGGCCGAGGACGGCGGCGGCGGGGGGGGGCCCACCTACATCCCCAAACCCGTCAGCTGGGCCGACGAGACCGACGACCTGGAGGGGGACGGTACGGTGGGGGGGCACCGGGGGCAAATGGGCATGGGGGCAAGTGGGCAAGGGGCCGCTGGGTTAAGTGGCCACTGGGCTAAATGGTTAAAAGGCCACTGGGCCAAATGGCTGCTGGGCCAAATGGCCACTGGGCCAAATGGTTAAGTGGCCACTGGGCTGAATGGTTAAATGGCCATGGGGCTAAAGAGCTAAAAGATCACTGGGCCAACTGGCTGCTGGGTTAACTGACCACTGGGCTAACTGGCTAAATAGCTACTGGGCTAACTGGCCAACTGGCTGCTGGGGTCAATGGCTACTGGGCTAAATGTTTAAAAGGCTGCTGGGCCAAATGGCCAGTGAGCTAAATGGCCAGATGGCTACTGGGTTAAATGGTTAAATGGCCACTGGGCTACATGGCCAGCTGGCTGTTGGAATCCATGGCACTGGGCTAAATGGTTGAACAGGCACTGGGCCAAATGGCCACTGGGCTAAAGAGATAAATGGCCACTGGGCTCAGTGGCCAGGTGAGTGCTGGGTTAAATGGCCACTGGGCTAAATGGCTACTGAGCCAAATGGCTGCTGGGCTAAGTGGCCAAGCGGCCACTGGGCCAAATGGTTATTGAGCCATCCGGCTGCTGGGTTAAATGCCCCCTGGGCTAAGCGATCGGACGGCCACTGGGCCAGTTGGCCACCGGTCCAGGTGGCCAAGCCCCAGATGCTGTGGGCTCTGCCCCGGGCGCCCCCCCAGCGTCGCGGGGCTGTCCTGAGCACTGTTCATGCGTGCAGTGTCCACAGCGTGGCACAGCAACGAGGACGACGTGTACCGGGCGCCCCCCATCGACCGCTCCATCCTGCCCACCGCCCCCCGCGCCGCGCGGGAGCCCAACATCGACAGGAGCCGCCTGCCCAAGTGCCCCCCGTACACGGCCTTCCTGGGCAACCTGCCCTACGACGTGACCGAGGAGTCCATCAAGGACTTCTTCCGAGGCCTCAACGTGAGTGGCGGGGGCACGGAGCCAGGCAGGGCCCCGCGCGGGTCCTCGTCGGGTTTTGTGGTGGGGTTGTGATGCAGAAGGGGCCTTAGGGACAGGGCGGTGGCTGGAGAAGGGTGGTGAGGCCAAGGGCTGGGATTGGGATTGGGATTGGGGATGGGGATAGGGGATGGGGATGGGGACGGGATGGGGACGGGATGGGGTGGGGATGCTCCTGGTTCCCAGTAAAGGCAGGGAGATGGTAGGCAGACAGCCTGGACAGGGGAAAACATGGTTCATTAACAAAAGATTTGATTTGGGTCACAAGGAAGATGGGGAAACGCCTCCCAGCCTGCTCAGGGCTCGGGTTGGTGCCGCTGCCCGGGGCTCTCCTGGTGGCCATGGCTCCCGGCCCCACGAGCACCAGGGTGGATGTGGGGTAGGCAACACACTGAGCTTGTGCCTGCGCCCCAGCAAGCCTCCAAAAACCTCCAGAAGTTCCCAGAATCGTCCAGAAGTCCCCAAAAGCCTTGGCACGGCCTCTGGTGGTCCCCGGGGTTTGCCCCCCCTGGCAGCGCGGGTCGCCGCCTCACCGCCAGCTCTGTCCCCTCTCCCCCGCAGATCAGCGCCGTGCGCCTGCCGCGGGAGCCGACCAACCCCGAGAGGTTGAAAGGGTTTGGCTACGCCGAGTTCGAGGACATCGACTCCTTGTTCCAGGCGCTGAGCCTCAATGAAGAGGTGAGTGCAGCCCCCAGGGGCCCCCCCACGTCAGGCGCCTTCCTGCGCAGCCCTGGGGGCTGAAGGCGCCTTACGGAGCCTCGTGTTGTAGAGTGCGTGTTAAAAAGAGGCTCAAGTGGGGAAAAAAATGTTGGGTTTGGGGGCTTTTGGAGATCCCCTGCGGCGTGAAATCCCCTGGAGCTCGGGCACCGGCCCGGCCCCGTATCTGCGCCATGGGGGTGCGGGGCTGACGGCCCGCCCGTCTGCAGTCCCTAGGGAACAGAAGGATACGCGTGGACGTCGCTGATCAGGCTCAGGATAAAGGTGGGACCCGGACCCCCTCCTCTGCTCCATCCCTGCTCCCCCCGACGGCTCCGGGGGCTGCAGTGGGGCCGGGGCGGCGCTCTGCACCCTCAGCACCCTCTGCCTCGGGGTGTTCCTTTATCGCGGGGCCCCCCCAGACGTCCCTATCATGCTGCCCCAGGCTGCGCTGGCTCAGGGCCCCCTTCCCTTCACACACCCCCCCCCCAGATCGCGACGACCGCTGCTTCGGCAGGGACCGGGACCGCTTCCGCGACTCGGAGAGGTTTGAGAGCGACTGGAGGGCCCGGCCCGCCGCCACCGACAGCTTCGACGACTACCCGCCACGCCGGGGCGACGACAGCTTCGGCGACAGTGAGTGGGGCGAGGGGGGGCTCAAGGGGAGGCAGGCCCCCTGCCGGGGCGGTGGGAGCAGCGCTGGGGCTCTGCACAGCACCACGGGCTGCGTCTTGCCCATGGGGTCATCCCTCGGGAGCCATGGCCTGCTGCGCCACTCCCCCAGTGCCTCGACACCCTTGCGGTGTGCTCAGGCGCTCGTGGAGCAGTTGCTCGGGTCCAGTCCCCCGTCTGATTTCTCAGGATGCCAATTTTCCTCGGTTTTCCCCTCAAATCCCCCGCTCACGCCCTGCCCCGCTCCCCCCGCCGCAGGGTATCGGGATCGCTACGATGATCGGTATCGCGACGGCCCGCGCAGGGACATGGACCGCGGCTTCGGGGGCCGGGACCGCTACGATGACCGCAGCAGGGATTACGACCGAGGTAGGGCAGGGCAGGGCGAGGCGTGCTGGGGGCAGCAGGGGGTGGGCCCGGGGGGCTTCGGCACCGTGCCCCTGCTGCAGCCGCTGCCCCGCGAGCAGCGTTGGGCCCTGGCGGGCGGGTGTCCGTCCCTATTTGGGGCCCGGTCCCTCTCTCGGGGGTGCTCCCCTGCAGGGAGGACCCACAGGGTGTTTCCCCACCCGCCCCCAGGCTACGACTCGCGGATAGGCAGTGGCAGGAGGGCCTTCGGCAGCGGCTACCGCCGGGACGACGACTACCGGGGCGGCAGCGACCGCTACGACGACCGCTACGACCGCCGCGACGACCGCATGGACAGGTGGAACTCGCGGGACGATTACGGCCGCGACGACTTCCGCCGCGACGACCGAGGTAGCGGCCGTGGGGGGAGCGCTGGGGGGGGGCGCGGCATCTGGGTTCCCCCCCCAGAACCCGCTCAGCACCCGCGGGGTCCCGCCAGGTCCCACCCAGCGGCCGAAGCTGAACCTGAAGCCGCGCAGCGCGCCCAAGGAGGAGGAGGCGTCGGTGGCCCCCGCACCGCAGTCCAGCCGGGCGGCCTCCATCTTTGGGGGGGCCAAGCCGGTGGACACGGCCGCCCGCGAGCGCGAGGTGGAGGAGCGGCTGCAGAAGGAGCAGGAGAAGCTGCAGCGGCAGCTGGAGGACGACAAGCGGATAGACAGGCGGCCCCGGGAGAGGTGCGGTGTCGTCGGTGGGGGTGCGAAGCCCGGGGGGGGGGGGCGCTGCCGGGCTGCCCCCGCTCACCCCCCCCTGCCCCAGGCACCCCAGCTGGCGCAGCGAGGAGAACCAGAACCAGGAGCGGTCGCGGACGGGGAGCGAGTCCTCGCAGAGCGGCCCCCCTGGCCCTACCGCAGGCACCGGCCCCACGGGCAGGAGTAGGTAGCGGGACGGTGTGGGTCACATGACCCCCCTGGGACAGTGCCGTGTCCCCCCCGGGACGGCAGTGTGACCCCTCCGGCCCCGTCCCCTCGCAGCCACGCGGCGGAGGGAGAGCGAGAAGTCCCTGGAGAACGAGCCGCTCGCCAGGGAGGACGAGGCGCCCTCGCCCCCCGCCCGGCCCCAGGAGGAGAAGCAGCCCCTCAAGGCCATGCCCGCGCCCCCCCCGAAGGAGAACGCCTGGGTGAAGCGCAGCGCCAACCCCCCTGCACGCCCCCCCGGCTCGGATTCAGAGCAGCACTCCCCCCCTAGGTGGGTGAGCCTCAAAACGCCCCCCAAACTCCCGGGGGCGGGGTTCCTGGGAGCGGCGGAGGTCCCGGCACAGCCCCGGGGGATCGTGTACCCCCCCGGCTGGTGGTGGTGCCCCCCCCCGAGGTGCTGACGGTTGCATTCTGCCCCCCCAGCAGCAGCCAGACGGCGCCCGGCCTGCCCCTGGAGGATGGCGTGGCCCCAAGGAGCGCCCCTAGGAAAGGTGAGGCTGGGGGGGGCAGCACCACGCCCCCCCAGCAGAGCGCCGGGATCTGTCCCCTCGCTGGGATGGGGCCCGGGGCCCTGCGGGGGGGGGGCAGCCCTGCAGAGGGCTGGTGGCGAGACCCCGCGGCCCCCCCTGCCCCAGGAGACGAGAGCAAGGCGGACGGCGCCCGGGAGAGCGGCCCCAAGGCGCGGAGCGGCAGCTCTGGCCGCGGTCCAGGAGACACCGAGCGGTGCGTGCCCAGTAGTGCTGAGCGCGGGGGGACAGGGATGGGGACCCCCCGAGCCCGGCGTCCCCCCCCTGAGCCCGGCATCCCCTGGGTGTTGCAGGAAGGAGAGCAGGAAGGATCACGACGTGAGACCTGCGCCTGAGCCAAAGAAACTCGACGAGAGCCCGGCCTCCGTAAGCACCCTGCCTGTGGGGGGAGGCCGGCCTCCTTGGGGAGGGGGTTCCCTGCTCCTCGGGGGGGTCCCAGGGGTGCTGAGCCCCCCGGTGACGCGGTGCCCACCCCGCTGCCTCCCTGCCAGCAGTTCAGCCATGCCAGCAAGTACGCGGCGCTGTCAGTGGACGGTGAGGATGACGGCGAGGACGAGGAGAGCGCCGAATGAGAGCCTCGCGCCGCCCCCCGTGCCCCCCGGGGAGCCAAAGCAAACCTGTCCCCAGCAGGCCCAAATAAATCCTGAAACTCAGCGCCTCCGGAGACCCTTCTTAAACTTCTTACCGCAGGAAAAAACACAAACCACACACAAAAAAAAACGTGCCTGCAAAGTACAAAAGAGAGGAAAACACAAAAAAAAAAGGACGCCGCGCTCCGTGCGCGCTGCTGCAGCCTCTGCCGGCCCCAGGAGCCTCCGCGGGCCTCGCAGGGCCGAGCTCAGCACCCGGAGCCTCAGGTAGGGCTGCGCCCCGCGGGCTGCAGGCAGGGGGCTCGCAGACCCTGGCCCCCACCCACGGAGGGGCTTCGGAGCCCGGGCCCGCAGCCCTGGGACCATGTCCCGGCCTCCGGAGGCTGGCGCCGGGCCTCCCCCAGCCCCCCCCCGCCTGCCCCAAAGCAGCCCCAAAATCCTCGGGTTTGAGCCCGGTTTGGGGAGGGGGCGCCTGGGGGGCAGCGTGCCCGCCGCAGGCTCCGGGGGAGGCCCCGCAGCTGCCTTTTACTTGGCCCCCCCTTGGGCCGGGGCTTTGGGGGGGTTGGGGGGGTTTGGGGTTGGTTTTTTTGTTGTTTCCTCCAATAAAGCTGATCTTGAACATCCCCTCCAGCGGCCAGCTCTGTGCGAGTCCTCGCTGCTCCGGGGCTGCCTTCATCCCCCTCCTCATCGTCATCCTCATCCTCCTCCCCAGCCCCACAGCCTCCACTAAGCAGCTCCTGGAGGCCTCCTGCTTGGCCTCTTGGCCAGCCTCCACCTCATCTTCTTCCCTCTTCCTCTTCTTCCTCTTCTTCTTCCCTCCTCCTCCTTCCTCTTCTTTCTTCTCTTCCTCTTCCCTCCCAGCCTCCCCTCCTCAGCAGCTCCTGGTGGTCCTTTGGTCAGCCTCTTCCTCCTCTTCATCCTCCTTCATCCTCCTCTTCCTCTTCCTCCTCTTCATCCTCCTTCGTCCTCTTCCTCTTTTTCCTCTTCATCCTCCTTCGTCCTCCTCTTCCTCATCCTCCTCTTCTTCCTCCTCCTCTTCCTCCTCCCCCCAAGCCTCCCCTCCTCAACAGCTCCTGGAGGCCTCCTGGTTGTCCTCTGGTCATCCTCCTCTTCCTCCTCTTCCTCCCCCCCAGCAGCTCCTGGCAGCCTCCTGCTCGTCCCTTGGCCAGCCTCCTCTTCCTCTTCCTCCTCCTCCTCTTCCATTTCCTCCCCCTCCCTGCGACGTGTCCCTGCCGCGCTCTTGGCACGGAGCCCACAGCGAGGTGAAGTTTAATTAGCGGGGGGGGGAGCTAATTGCTGCTAATCACTAATTGCCAGGGGGTCCCGCAGGCCGAGTTGGGGTCCTGCAGCCCCCACCCCCCCTCCCCTGGGGGCTGGACCCTTTAAAAGCCTCACCCCCCCCCAAAAGCCCCAAACCCCCCAAAAAGCCCCAAATCCCGGCTCCGCACAATCGGCCTCTGTTGGCTGCGGGGCCGGAGCCGGGGGGGGGGGGGGACGGGAGGGAGGGGGCAGCCAGGGACCTCCTGCGGATGGGGGGGCTGCTGGGGATGGGGGGGGCGCACTTGGGGGCGAGGCAGCAGTGGGGGGACACTGAGACGGGGGGGGGGTACACAGAACTGGGGGGGGACACTGAGCCCCCCCCACTGAGGACACATTTCCCCCCCCCTTAAATCTGTCCCCTGCCCCAACTCCCCCCCAGAGGTGTGCCCTGCAGGGGGGGGTCCCAAGAAAAAACTAATAAAAGAGTGGATGAAATAAATAAAAAAATATTTTTAATAGAAAAAACAACCCAAAAACATAAAAAACCGTTAAATCCCATAAACAAGCCGGGCAGGGAGGGGCCGGCGGAAATCCCGCAGCGGGCCCCCCCCATGGGCGCCCGGTGCTGGGCAGGGCCCTGCTGCTCGCCCCCCCCCGGCCCGGGGGGGGCCCCAGGTGGGTTCCGGGGGGTTGGGGGGGCCGGGGGCGGCCAGGGGGGGCCGAGCCCCTGGGTGCCAGAACCAGGGAGGGTTCCCCGGAGGAGGTCCCCGTCCTGCACCCCAAAACCACCCCAAAACCACCCCAAACCCCCGTCCTGCATCCCAAAACCTCCACGGGGGGGGGGGGCTGGGGCCTCGACCCTACAGCCCCCAGAGCGGGTGTCCCTGGGGCACTGTGGGGCTCCATAGGTCCCTATAGCCCGGACCAGGTGTCCCCACGGGGCTCCATAGGTCCCTATAGCCCCACACCGTGTCCCTGTGGGCCCCATAGGTCCCTACAGCCCTGCACCAGGTGTCCCTACAGATGCCTATAGGTCCCCACGTCCCACACCCGGTGTCCCTATGGATCCTATAGGTCCCCACAGCCCCCCCATTAACCCTTCCCTCCCCGTCCCCATCCCCGGCCGCGTTAACCCCTCCGTGCCCGGA
Source organism: Anser cygnoides (assembly GCF_040182565.1). Lineage (NCBI taxonomy): Eukaryota > Metazoa > Chordata > Aves > Anseriformes > Anatidae > Anser > Anser cygnoides. The sequence goes on along the minus strand of NC_089904.1, from coordinate 165,001 downwards.
GCCCCGCAGGGGTTAACGGGGCCGGTCCAACCCGGGGGGGGGAGGAGGGGAGGAGGCGGGGGGGCCCCGCCCCGCCCCCCGGGGCCGCCCCAGCGCCGCCGCCACCGGGCCCGGACCGGGAGCAGCGGGGACGGGCGGGGGGGGGGCACGAAATGAAGGTACTGGGGGGGGGGGGGGGGGGCGTGGGGGGGGGCGTGGGAAACAGCGGCAGCGCCCCGCGGCGGGCCCACGCGTGTCCCCGCGTGGCCCCCCCCCCGTCCCTCCTCCCACCCCCCCGGTGTCGCGTGTCCCCCCCCCCGCGCCCCCCCCGCCGGGAAGCCGCGGGCCCGCCCCACTCGGGACCGCCGCCATGCAGCCGCGGGGCGCCGTGGGGTCGCTGCTGCGGGCTCTGAGCCGCCGCCACGGCCCCCCCTCGGTACCGGGGCGCGGGGGGGGCGCGGGGAGCCGGGGGGAGCCTGGGGGGGCCGGGGGGGGGGGCGTGGGTGCGCCCCACGAGCGACCGCGGAGATCGGGGCGGGTGCGGGGCGCGGCGTGGGGGTCCGTGGGGGGCGGCTGTCACCCTCCGGGGGGGGTCAGTTCGGGGGGGGGTCGGTTTTAGGGGGGTGTCCCCCCCGTCACCATCCGGGGGGGGGCGCGGCTCGGCCCCGCTGCGGGGTCTGGGGGATCCCGTGGGGCGGGGGGCGCGGGGAGGGTCCGCCGGGGGGCGGGGGGGGGGGCGGCTGTGCCCAATTAGGGGGGGCTGGGGGGGGGTCCCGGCGTGCACGGCCCCCCTGTGGGAGCATCGCGGGGTCAGCCCGGGGGGGGGGCGAGACAACGGGGGGGGGACGAGACACGGGGAGGGCTCTGCCACGGGACCTCGCCCCCCCCCCCCCCCCGTTTCTCGCCCCCTCGCGGTCCCGTTCCCACGCCCCCCCCCGGGCCGGGCCGTGGGAATCGTTGCGGGGGGGGCAGGGGGGCGGGGGGGGGCGGCTCCGGCCCCGGGTCCCGCTTCCTGGGCTGGCCCCGGCCCCGCTTCCTGCGGCCGGGACGCGGCGGCCGCGCCTCGGGGGGGCCCTGGGGACCGGGGGGGGCACGGGGGGGTGGACGGGGGGGGTGAGGAGAACCGGGGGGGGCGCCCGGGTGCCCCGCGTATGAGGGGTGCTGAGCGGCCTCTGCCCCGTGCCCCCCCTTTTCCCTGTTCCCCCCCCTTTTCCCTGTGCCCCCCCCTTTTCCCTGTCCCCCCCCATTTTTCCCTGCCCCCCCAGCCCGGGCCGGCCCCGCAGCCCCACAGCTTCCAGGAGAAATCCTTCCGCAAGAAGCCGCGGCGCTGCGCTGCCTGCCACGAGGACGTCGGGGCGCAGGGGCTGCTCTGCACAGGTCGCCCCGAAACGCGCGGCCCCATGGCCCCATGGCCCCATATCCCCATGTCCCCCAGCCCCGTGTGTCCCCATCTCCCCATCTCCCTATGTCCCCATATCCCCGCTCCCCATGTCCCCATGTCCCAGCGACTCCCATCCCAGTGTGTCCCCATCTCCCCCTGTCCCCATGTCCCCAGATCCCCCTGGCCCCATATCCCAATGTCCCTGTCCCCAGGTCCCATGTCCCCATATCCCCATGTCCCCCAGCCCCGTGTGTCCCCATCTCCTCCATCTCCCTGTCCCCACATCCTCAATATCCCGAAGTCCCCCAGTCCCATGTTCCCCCCGTCCCCATGTCCCCATCTCCCCCCTGTCCCCCTGGTCCCCTGGCCCCAAATCCCCCCTGGCCCCCGGCCCGATATCCCCAGTGTCCCCACATCCCAACGTCTCCCAGCCCCATGTCCCCACAGCCCATTACCCCCATCCCCACCCCCTCATACGCCCCCCCTCCTGCCCCCCCTTCCCAGCACAACACTGCCGGGGGGGGGGAAGGGGGTGGGGGGGTCACAGGGACAGACCCTGGGGTCCTGACCCCCCCCCGTGTCCCCGCAGTGTGCAAGGTGGCCAGCCACAAGCGCTGCGAGGCCAAGGTAGGGCCGGGAGGGGCACTGGTGGCCGGTGGGGGGGCACTGGAGGCATTGGTGGCACCAGGGGGGGCTGTTGGTGGCCGAGGGGGGGGCTGTTGGCGCCCCCCCACCCCCGCTGTCCCCTCCCGGTCCCCAGGGCCGTGGGAGAGCAGCAGGGGGGGGGACAGGGGGGGCGGTCCCCAAGTCCCCCCCCCGTGCTGGCGTTGTGCAACGTTGGCCTTGGCGGGTGGCCAGGGGCTGCAGCTGGACAAACCGCGGGGGGGGGCAGACGGACGGGGGGGCCGAGGGGGGGGCAGGAGCAGCGTGTGCCCTCCCCAGCCCCAAGCGTGCCTCAGTTTCCCCCTTGTCGGATGGGGGGGGGATTTGGGGGGGGTAGGAGCTGGGGGAAACTGAGGCAGCGCCTGCCGGGGGCCCCCCGCGCTGCTCCAGCCCCCCCCCACCGCCCCCCCCCGGCCCCACGGCATCAATCGAGGCCTCTGTGCCCGAGTGGGGCCCGCGCCAAGAGCAACACCCCCGGGGCCGCGGGGGGGCCGGCCGGGGGGCGCTGCTGGGGGGCGCTGCTGGGGGGCTGCTGGGGGGCTGGGGGGGCTGATATGGGACTGGGGGCCACTGGGGGGGGCTGCTGGGGGGCTGGGGGGCTGCTGGGCAGGCCTGATATGGGGCTGGGGGCTGCTGTGGGGCTGGGGTCCCACTGGGGGTGTGGGGCCGGGGTGACCCCCCCTTGCCCCTTGCAGGTGACATCACCATGCCAAGCCGCGCCCCCCCCCGAGCTGGTAAGTGCTGGGGGGGCCTGGCTGGGCCTGGGGACCCCCCCCCCGCACCCCACAACGGGGTCCAGCCCCAGCCACGCCCGCCCCCAGCTCTCTGTGCCCCCCCAGAGGAGGAACACGGCCCCTGTGCGCCGCAGCGAGCATCTGGTGAGCCCTTGCCCCCCCCGGTCCCCCCAGCCCCGAGGGACGGGATGGGGATGGGGATGGGGATGGGGATGGGGACGGGGACAGGGACGTGTCCCCCCCCACCCCCATGAGCCCCCCCTGTGCCCCCCAGGGCTCCACCAAGTCCCTGAGCAGCGCCCGGCAGCACAGCACCCTGCCCAGGTAGGGACGGGGGGGCTGGGGGGGCCATGATCCCAAGGGGGGCGCTGTCACCCGCGGGGGGGGCGCTGTCCCTGTGGGTGGTGTCCCAGTGTTCTGTCCCCATGCTCTCTGTCACCCGTGGGTGCTGTCCCCGTGCGCTGTCCCCACGTTCTCTGTCCTTGTGGGTGCCATCCCCACGCGCTGTCCCCGCGGGCGCTGTCCCCACGCTGTGCCCCCATGGGTGCCATCCCCACCCTGTCCCCATGTGCTGTCCCCATGGGCGCCATCCCCACACTCTGCGTCCCCACGGGTGGTGTCCCCCATGGGTGCCGTCCCCACGCCGTGTCCCCGCGGGTGCCCCCCCGGCGCCGTCCCCATGCTGTGTCCCCAGGACCCTGAGCGTGGCAGCGGTGCTAGAGCGCGCGGCGGAGCTGGACCTGAGCTACGTGACCGAGCGGGTGCTGGCGCTCAGCTTCCCCCCGGCGCTGGACGAGCGGCGCCTCCGCGGGCACCTGCGCGACGTGGCCCAGATGCTGCGCTCCAGGCACCGCGAGCGCTACGCCGTACGGCGCGGGCACGGGCACGGGGGCGGTGGGGACGGGGCGCTCGGCGTGCTCGGGGGCAGGCGTGGGGTCACGGGGGACAGCCATGGGGTGCTTGGGGACAGGGTGCTCGGTGACAGGGCATGGATGGGGATGGGGCACGTAGTGACTGGGACAGGGCGGGGGGTGATTGGGGACGGGGTGCTTGGGGTGACTGGGGTGACTGGGGACAGGCACGGGGTACTTGGGGACAGGGCGATCGGGGACAGGGCACAGGGTGCTTGGGATGCTTGGGGACAGGGCACGGGTGGGGATGGGGCACAGAGTGATTGGGGATGGGGTGACTGGGGTGACTGGGGTGACTGGGTGACTGGGGACAGGGTGATTGGGGACAGGACAGCGGGGGACAGGACGCAGGGTCCTTGGGGACACTGGGGGAACGTGGGATGGGATGGGGACAGGGCAGGGAATCCCTGGGGACCGGATGGGGACAGAACACAGGGTCCTTGGGGCTGGGTGGGGACAGGGCTGGGGGTCCTTGGGGTCAGGCCGGGGGGCCGTGCTTCAGTTCCCCCCCCGCCCAGGTCTTCAACCTGTCTGAGAAGCGCCGCGACCTCGCCCGCCTGCACCCCAAGGTGGGGGGGTAGGGGACAGGAGGGGGGCTGGGGTCTCGGGGGGTCCCGGTGCTGACGCCCCCCCCAGGTGCAGGACTTCGGGTGGCCGGACCTGCACGCGCCCCCTGGACAAGCTGTGCTCCATCTGCAAGGCGCTGGAGGGGTGGCTGCGCGCCCACCCCCAGCACGTGGCCGTGCTGCACTGCAAGGTGGGGGGGCTATGGGGGGGTTATAGGGGGCTGGGGGCGTTATGGGGGGTTATAGGGGGTTATGAGGGGCTATCGGGGGGGGATATGGGGGGCTATGGGGCTGGGGGGCTCTGGGGGTCTGTGTGAGGCTGGGGGGTCATGGGGGGGCTATGGAGGCGTGGGGAGGGTGGGCGTGGGGGGGCTGCTGTGGGTCAGTGGGGGGCCTGGGGGCGCTGGGAGCAGGAGGCAGGGACACTGACCCCCCCCGTCCCGTGTCCCGTCCCCCCCCCCAGGGCAGTAAGGGCAAGATGGGCGTCGTGGTGGCTGCCTACATGCACTACAGCAAGGTGTCGGCCAGGTACGGGGGGGGGCATGGGGGGGGGGTCTTGGGGATGGGGGGGTATGGGGGGTCTTGGGGGGTCAGGGGGAGTATGGGGGGGCTCTTGGGGGTGGGGGGCGGGGGGGTATGGGGTTATGGGGGATTTTGGGGGTGTTTTGGGGGTTCTTGGGGATGGGGGGATATGGGGGGGGGGTCTGGGGGGGGTGGGGGGGTTATTAGGGGATTATGGGGAGGGCTATTGGGGTTTAGGGGGGTTATGGGAGGGTGTGGGGGCTATGGGGAGTTATGGGGGTTATGAGGGGTTTATGGGAGGCAATGGGGGGCTGTGGGGGGGCCATGGGGGTGCCAGGGTGGGTGCTCCCTGACCCCCCCCCCAGCGCCGACCAGGCCCTGGCCACGCTGTCCATGCGCAAGTTCTGCGAGGAGAAGGTGGGGGCGGCGCTGCAGCCCTCCCAGCGCAGGTGGGGGGCTGGGGAGGCTTGGGGGGCTGGGGGGGGGGGGGGCGCGGGGACATGGGGGGAGGTGGGGGAGGGGCTGGGTGGAGCTCGGGGGGGGTGTTGGGGGGCTTTGGGGGGGCTTTGGGGGGCTGGGGGGGTTGGGGCATGGGTGCTTGGGGGGCATTTGGGGGGGGGGCATGCTATGGGTGCTGTGCTTTGGGGGCGGTTGTCTTGGGGTGCCTCATTTTGGAGGTGCGTTTATTTGGGGGTGCCTTTATTTGGGGGTGCTGTTATTTGGGGTTCCTTTTTTGGGGGTTCCTCATTTCGGGTGCCCCCGCCCTCCCCAGGTACATCGCTTACTTCAGCGGGCTGCTCTCGGGGCGCATCCGGCTCAACAGCAGCCCCCAGTTCCTGCACCACGTCCTGCTGCCCCCCTGCCCCCCGCCCAGCCTGGCGCCGGTGAGCGGGACCCCCCGGGACCCCTCCCCCGGGGATCCCCCCGACCCCCCAGGACCCACCTGGACCCCCCCGGGAACCCCCTGGGGACCCCTGGGGACCCTCCGGGGAACCCCGAGACCCCTCGGGGACCCCCAAGGTCCCCCCCCCGGGACCCCCCCAGGTCCCCCCCGCTGACCCCCCCACCCCCCCACAGGCTGCCAGCCCTTCCTGAAGATCTACCAGTCCCTGCAGCTCGTCTATACCTCGGGCGTGTAGTGAGTACCCCCCGGCCCCCCGGCCCTCCCCGAGCCCTGCTCCCTGGGGGGCCCCCTGGCACTCAACCCCCCCCCTTGCAGCAGCACCCCCGGCCCCCAGAGCCTCTGCATCAGCCTGGAGCCGGCCCTGCTGCTGAAGGGGGACGTGATGGTGAGGGGGGGTGCAGGGGCGTGCAAGGGGGTGGGGGTGCAAGGAGTGTGCAAGGGGTGTGCAAGGGGGTTGGGGGTGCAAGGGGGTGTGCAAGGGAAATGCAAGGGGGGTGGCAGGGGGGCTGCGAGTGGGTGCGGGGGGAGGAAGGAGGTGTGCGTGTGCACAGGGTATGTGTGCAAGGGGGGGCATGTGAGGGGTGTGCAACGGGGGTGAAGGGGGTGCAAGGGGGGACTGAGTGGGTGCAGGGGGGAGGAAGGGGGGGTGTGCAGGGGGGCGTGCAAGGGAAGGTGTGGGGGTGAAAGGGGTGTGTGTGCAAGGGGGCGTGCAAGGTGCATGTGTGCAAGGCGTGTATGCGGGGGGGCGTGCAAGGGGTGCACGGAAAAGGGGTGCATTTGGAGGGGGGGGGACACACGCGAGGGGCACGTGTGGCAAAGCCCCGTGCAAGGGCTGCGCGTGCAAGGGCCGTGTGTGTCCCCCCCCCCCCAGGTGAAGTGCTACCAGCGGCGGGGGGGGGCCGGGCGCGAGGCCGTGTTCCGGGCCCAGTTCCACACCTGCACCCTGCAGGGCCCCCGCCTGCGCCTGCGAAAGGATGAGCTGGACGAGGCCTGCAGGGGTGGGCGGGGGGGCACGGGGGTCAGAGTGGGCCGGGGGGTGTCAGGGGTTGGGGGCGGGGTCAGAGGGGCCAGGGGAGGTCGGTGAGGGGGGTCCGGGGGGCTTGGGGGGTCCAGGGAGGGGTCGGGGGGGATTTGTGGGGAGGGGGGATCGGGGGGTTGGGGGTATGACAGAGGGCCGGGGGCTGTCAGGGGGGTGGGGGGGTTGGGAGAGGATTTGGGGGGGGGGGGGGGTCGGGGAGTCAGGGGGGGTTTGGGGGCTCAGGCCCTGACCCCCCCGCCCCCCTCCCCCCCCCAGACGATCGCTTCCCCCGGAGGCCAGCGTCGAGTTCGTCTTCTCCTCCGGCCCCGAGAGGGTGGAAGGTGAGGAGGGGGGCCCTGCCCCGACCCCCCCACCCCCGTCACCCCCCACGCCCCCCCCCCACCTCACCCTCTGCCCCCCAGGCTGGGAGCCCCCCCAGCTCGGCACCCACCGCCGTGGATTACGGCACCGCCGCCCCCGCCGTGCGCTGGGACTCCTACGAGGGCTTCAACCTGCGGCACGAGGACAGCGCCGAGGGTACGGGGCCCCCCGAACCCCCCGGGCTCCCCCGGGACCCCCACCCCCACCCCACCCCCCATGGCTCCCTGTCTGCGCCCCAAGCCCCCCACGAATGGGGTCCCCCCGGGCCATGGGTGCTTACCCTGTGATGTGGGACATCCCCCCCCAGTTTTTTGGACACCCCCCTCCCCTTCTTGGACCCCCTCCCCCATTTTTAGGACCCCCCCCCCATTTTTACAACACCCCCCCATTTTTAGCCCCCCCCCCCCCCCATTTTGATGTCCCTGCATCCCCCCATTTCCCCAGTGTGCCCCCCCCGCCCCGGGGTCCCTCCATGCACATCCAAATGCCCCCTCCCTTTTTGGGTTCCCCCCTTTTCTGCCCCCCCCCCATTTTGGGGTCCCTGCACAGCCCCCCTCATTCCCCAGTGTGCCCCCCCCCCATTTCCTGGGTCCCCTCCTTGGGCTTGGGGTCCCCGGGGGGTTGGGAAGTGCAGGGGGTCTCGGTGCCCCCCCCTCATGCCCCCCCCCCCCCATTTCCCACAGAGCTCTCGCACACGCAGGGGCCACTGGACGGCAGCCCCTACGCCCGCGTGCAGAGGAAGGGGGCCCCCAGCCCCTGGGCTCCCCCGGGGGGACGGCAGCGAGAGCCCCCCCCAGGCGAGCCCTACGAAGCTGAGCCCCCCCCGGCCGCCCCCCGCCCCCCACGGCCGCTGAGCGCCAGGAGCTGGAGCGGCTGCTGGGGGGCTTCGGGGTCGGGGGCGCGAGAGCCCCCAGGAGCAGCCCCCCGGGAGGGCGCCCCACAGCACCCCGACACCACAGAGCGCCCCGACACCCCATAGGGACCCAGCACCCCATAGGGACCCAGGGCCCTATAGTACCCCGACACCCCATAGTGCTCTGACACCCCATAGCACCCCAGGGCCCTATAGCGACCCAGGGCCCTATAGCACCTCACCATCCCGTAGCGCTCTGATAACCCATGGCACCCCGACACCCCATAGCGCCCTAGCACCCCACAGCGACCCAGGGCCCTGTAGCGCCCCAACACCCCATAGCTCTCTGACACCCCATAGCGCCCCAGCACCCTATGGCGCAGCAGCCCCCCACAGCCCCCGGCCCCCTGCAGCGCCCCAGCACCCTGCGGCCCCCAGGCACCCTGCAGCGCGCTGTCACCCTACAGCACCCCGACACCCCACGGCTCCCCGGCAGCCTATAGCGCCCCAGGAACGCCCTATGGCACCCCAACCCCCTATGGCACCCCCACAACCTATAGCCCCCGGCATCCTATAGCCCCCCCGCATCCTATAGCCCCCCAGCAGCCTATAGCCCCCGACAACCTATAGCCCCCCTGCATCCTATAGCACCCCCGCATCCCATAGCCCCCCGACAACCTATAGCCCCCCGCATCCTACAGCACCCCTGCCTCCTACAGCCCCGCCGCCTCCTACAGCCCCTCGCCTCCCTATAGCGCCCTGACCCCCTATAGCACCTCAACGCCCTACGGCACCCCGCCGCCCCACAGCCCCCCGGCCCCCTGCGGCCCCCAACCCCCCTATGGCCCCCAACCTCCCCACGGCACCCCCGCACCCTACAGCCCCCAGCCCCCAGCCCCGCACCCTACAGCCCCCGGCGCCCTATAGCCCCCTGGCGCCCTATAGCCCCCCGACGCCCTATAGCGCCCCAATACCCTATAGTCCCCCGGCCCCCTATGGCCCCCCGGCCCCCTGCGGCCCCCCCTGTGCCGCCGCGCCAGCCTGGCCCCCCCTGCCCGTGCCGCCTGGGCAGCCTGGAGCGGCGGGGGGCCCGGGGGGTACGAGGTGCCGCGGGGGCGAGGCGGGGGCGGAGAAGCGGCGGGCGCAGCGCTCCCTGTCCGAGGGGGGGCCCCGCCGCCCCCCGCCCCCCTGCCCCGGCTGCCCCCGCTGCGGCCGCCCCCCGCCCCCCGGCCGCGCTGCCCCCCGGCCCGGCCCCCCCGGGCTGGAGGCTCTGGAGGGCTTCGGGGTCCCCGGGGAGGAGCCGCCCCCGCCCGGAGGTGAGTGGGGGGGATGGGGGGGGATACTGGGGAGCTACTGGGGGGGTACTGGGGATCTACTGAGGGGCTATGGGGGGCTAATGGGAGTTACTGGGGGGCTATGGGAACTAATGGGGCTTACTGGGGGGCTACTGGGCGCCAATGGGGGTTACTGGGGGACCAAGAGGGGGTCGGGGGGAGCTACCGGGAGCTACTGGGGGATTAATGCGGGGGTACTGGGGAGTTACTGGGGGCTGCTGGGGAGGGTTACTGGGCTTACTGGGGGCTACTGGGGCTTACTGGGGGCTGTGCCGTGCCCTGACCCCCCCCCCCCCGCGCCCACAGAGCGCCGAAGCCCAGCCGAGGGGGGCCCTGGCACAGCCCCCCGCGATGCCGCCCCCCCGGGGCCCCCCGCCGCCCGCAACCCCCCAGGGGCAGCCGGAGCCCACCCCCAGCAGCCCGGGGGGTCCCCGACCCCCGCCTTCCCCCTGAGCACCGCCTACTACGAGCCCCCCCGGCCCAGCAGCCCCCTTGCCCGAGAAGCGCCCCCCCCAGCGGGGCGCGGGGGCACCCATGGGTGCCCCCCCCCGGAGCCGGACCCCCGCGGGCACCACCTTTGCGCAGGACACCTCCAAGTTCTGGTATAAGCCAGGGCTGTCGCGGGAGCAAGGTAAGGGGTCGGGGGGGGGGAGCTGGGCAGGGAGGGGTCCCGGTGTCACCCAGCGGGGGGGTGACATTGACATGGGGACCCCCACCTCCCCCCCCCCCCCCCCCCCAGCCGTGGCCCTGCTGAAGGGCCGGGAGCCGGGCACCTTCCTCATCCGCGACAGCAGCTCCTTCCGCGGCGCCTACGGGCTGGCGCTCAGGGTGGCCGTGCCCCCCCCCGGCTGCGCCCCCCGCCAAGGGTAAGGGACCCTCTCCCCACCGCATAGACCCTCCCCCAGCATCCAAAAGCCCCCCCCAAGCCCCACAGACACCCCCCGCCCCCAGCAGCCCATCGAGCCCCCCAGCACCCTGTAATCCCCCCAGCACCCTTAACCCCCCCCCCCTGTGTCCCCTGGGTACCCCATAAAGCTCCTCCCAACCCCCAACAGCCCCCACCAAACCCCATAGCCCCCCCCCAGCACCCCTACCCCCCCCATTTCACAGGATGTCCCCCCCCTCATTTCACCCCATTTCACCCCACAGCCCCCAGCACCCCATGCCCCCTCCCCCCATTTCACCCCATAGCCCCCTCCATTTCACCCCACGCCCCCCCATACCTTCCCACCCTTACTGGGGGGGGCCTGCATCGCCCTCCCCCGAGGCCGACCCCCCTCCCCCCGCCCTCAGGGGACCCCCAGGAGCAGCTGGTGCGCCACTTCCTCATCGAGACGGGGCCGCGGGGCGTCAAGATCCGGGGGGGCCAGGAGGAGCCGCACTTCGGTGAGGGGGGGGGGCCGGGGGGCCCGAGGGGGGGGTCGCGGGGGAGGGGTCGGGGTGCCTCTAACCCCCCCCGCCCCGATTTGCAGGGAGCCTGCCTGCCCTGGTGCTGCAGCACTCCATCACCCCCATCTCCCTGCCCTGTGCCCTCCGCATCCCCAGCAAAGGTGGGTGCCCCCCCCCCGCTTGAACTCCCCCCCCCCATGTACCCCCCATGCCCCTTCTCCCCCCCCAATTCACTCCTCATCCCCACCCCCAAACCACCAACCCCCACCCTAAAATGCCCCCCGCCCCTTGCCGGGGGCGGGGGGGAACATGGGGGGGGGGGGAGCTCGGGGGGGGGGGGGCTCATGGGGGTCCCGGCGCCCCCCCCAGCCTGTGCCCCCGCCCCCCCCAGACCTGCTGCAGGAGGGACTGGGGTTGTCGGCGCCCCCCAACGTCAGCACGGCCGCGGAGCTGCTGCGGCAGGGAGCAGGTGGGGGGGGGGCACTGGGAAGGGGGGGCGCTGGGGGGGATGGGAACGGGGAAGGGATGGGAATGGGGGGGTACTGGGAGCGGAGGGGAATGGAACCGGGCGGGGGCACCGGAATGGGGTCACTGGGATTGTACTGGGAATGGGGGGGGGGGGGGCACTGGGATTGGGGTCATTGGGATGGGGACAGTGGGGTTGGGGAACTGGGACTGGGAGCACTGGGACTGGTGGCACTGGGACTGGGGACTAGGACTGGGAGCTGGGACTGGTGAAACTGGGACTGGGGACTAGGACTGGGAGCTGGGACTGGTGGAACTGGGACTGGGGATTAGGACTGGGAGCTGGGACTGGTGGAACTGGGACTGGGGATTAGGACTGGGAGCTGGGACTGGTGGAACTGGGACTGGGGACTAGGACTGGGAGCTGGGACTGGTGGCACTGGGGTCACTGGGAGGGCACTGGGACTGGCGGCACTGGTGGCACTGGGAGCCCCGTGGCCGTGCCCCGTGCCCGGTGCCCCGAGGCCGGGGGTGCAGCCCCCCCCCCCCCCCAGGGTGCTGCGTGCGCTTCCTGGGCTCGGTGGGCACCGAGTCGCTGACGGGGCCGCAGGCGGTGGCCAGGGCCACCAGCACCCTGCTGGCCGCCAGCCCCCGCCCCCGCCGGCACCGTGCACTTCAGGGCGGGGGCGCACGGCATCACCCTCACCGACCGGCAGCGCAAGTGAGACCCCCCCGGGACCCCATCGGGACCCCCCGTGACCCCCCACCCCAACGGGAACCCTGGAACCCCCCCCCGGGATTCCCCCGAACCCAATGGGACCCCCCGGGACCCCCCACCCCAACGGGACCCCAATGGGACCCACCCCCCAGAGCCAAGGGAACCCAGAAGGGCCCCCCTGGGACACCCCCACCCAACAGGACCCACCCAGACCCCAACGGGACTCCCCCAGGACCCCAATAGGACCCCCCGGGACCCTGCGGACCCCAACGGGACCCCCTGGGACCCCAGTGAGACGCCCCCAGAGCCAAGGGAACCCAACAGGACCCCCATGGGACCCCCCCGGGACTCCCCCAGACCCTGGAACCCCTCTGGGCCCCGCCAGACCCAAGGGACCCCCAAGACCCCCCACCACCACCCTGGGGTCCCCCCCCATCCCCCCTCACTCCCTGCCCCCCCCCAGGCTCTTCTTCCGCCGGCACTACCCCGTGGCCAGCGTCACCTTCTGCAGCATCGACCCCCAGGGCCGCAGGTGGGGCATGGGGGGGGGGGGACGCGAGGGGGGGGGGAGCACAAGATTCGGGGGGGGGCCACGCGATTTTTGGGGGGAGAAAACGATTGGGGGGGGCAAACGACTTTAAGGGGGAGCACACAGCTTTTTGGGGTGATGCATACAATTTGGGGGGGGCACACGACTTGGGAGGGGGCAGACGATTGGGGGGGGGCACAATTTAGGTCGGGGAGGCCACGACCCTGCTAACTACCCCCCCCCCCCCCCCGCCGCAGGTGGGCGAACGCAGACGGCACCACGTCCCGGTGAGCACCGCGGGACCTCCGTGACCCCCCCCGGCGGGACGGGGACACCACCAGGTGCCCCCCCCCGGTGCCATCCCCCAATAAAATGTCCCTGCTGTGCCCCCCCCAGGATCTTCGGCTTCGTGGCCAAGCAGCCGGGGGGGCCGTGCAACGCCTGCCACCTCTTCGCCGAGCTCGACCCCGAGCAGCCGGCGGCCGCCATCGTCGCCTTCATCACCAAGGTGATGCTGGGCACCCAGCGCAAGTGAGCCCCCCCCAAATAATGCCCCCCCCCCGAAAATAGTGCCCCCCCCCACCAAAAAATAGTGCTCCCCATCAACAGCCAGCTGGGGAGAGGCGCTCCCCCTCCCCCCTTCCCATAGCCATGGGGGGGCACAGCCTAATGGGGGGGGCACAGCTTTAAGGGGGAGCCCCAGCCCCAAGGGGGGGGGCCCAGCCTTAGCGGGGGGGGGCCGGCCCCCCTGCCGTGGGGGGGCCCGAAGCACAGAGTCTCTATTTTTGTGTAAGAAAAGCTTCCAGCAGACATCTCTAATATATATATGTATTGTGTACGGGGGGGGGGGGCACCGAGCTGGGGGGGGGCACAGAGCCCTGCCCCCCCCCGCCTCCAGCCCTGCCCCCCATTTATTAACCATGTGCAAACGGCCCCAGAAGCACCGAGCGTCTCCTTAATGCGCCATGAGGGGGGCGGTCGGGGGGGGGGGCAGCCCTTTGTGACCCCCACCCAGCGAAAGGAGGGCTGGGGGGGGGGGAACAGGGCTGGAGCCCCCCCGGGGGGGTACATTCATGAAAAGGGGACAATGACAGCATGGATGGGGGGGGGGGGTGACGACACCCACCTACCCTTAAATGTGCCCCCCCGGAGGACAACACAGAAGCCCTCCAGGAAGGGGGAGGACACAGAGACCCCCCCCAGGAAGGGGGGTGACAACCCAGAAGCCCCCTCCAGGAGGGGGGAGGGACAGAGAGACCCCCCCAACCCCAACAGGGGGGCGACATGGGGCTGGACGGGGACCCCCGGGGCAGCACGGGGGGGGGGCCACGCCCCTGGTGCTGTGGGGGCGTCCCGGGGGGGTCACGGGGGGGCTACCCGCTGAGGGGGTGCAGGTCCACCTTGACCTTCTCGCCGCTGCTCAGCATGCCCACGGTGGGGAAGTAGCCCCCCCGCGGCACCGCCGCCTCCTTCTTGCCGATGATCTTCCCGTTGCGGGTGAAGAACACCTGGGGGGCACGGTGGGGGGCACGGTGGGGGGGGGGGGGCTGGGGGCCCCCCTAAAATATTGGGGGGGGGCAAAGGGAACAGTGCCCGCTGGTGTGCCCAGCGCTGTGCCCCGTGGTGGTGGGGTGGGTGCCGTGCCCCCCCCCCCAAAATAAACCCGAGGAAAGGCACCAAAACGCGGTGCCCCCCCCCCGCGCCCCCCCCAACTCACCACCACCTTCCTGCCGCCGTGCTCCTGCTCCGTGTCCTCGCCATCATCTTCCTCCTCCTCCTCCTCCTCCTCCTCCTCCTGGTGCAGGTAGGTGACGTTGCGCACCCCCCGAGCCTTCGGCCTCACCTCGGCCGTGTCGCTGGGGTCGTCGCTGTCCCCTGGGGGGGGCACAAACACACATTGGGGGGCTTCCCCACGGGGGGGGCGGTCCCGGCCCCGCACCCCCCCCCGTACCTTCGCTGTCCAGGCTGTAGTCGCGGGGGAACATGATGCCGCAGCCCATTATGTCGCCCTTGTAGCAGCGGGGGCCGAAGGGGTCCCCCACGCCGCTGCCGTGGAAAATCTTCCCGTCATCTGGGGGGGGAGGTGGTGTCACTGACCCCCCCGGCACCAATAAGCCCCCCAGCACCAATAAACCCCCTCAGTGTCAACAACCCCCCCCCAGCACCAATAACCCCACCCCCCGGCACCAATAACCCTCCCCCGCCATCAATAACCCTCTTCCTGGTACCAATAACCCCCCCCCACGGCACCAAAACCCCCAGTAGCATCACCAGGGTCTCCCCCCTGCCCACCCCCCATCACAGCCGGGTGCCCCCTCCCTGATTCCCTCCCATCACAATGTCCCTGCTGCCCCCCCCAGCCACAAAGTGGGGGGTGTCACAGAGCCCCCCCAGCTCAGGGTGGGGCCGTTTCCAGGAAGAGGAGGAGGCGGCTGAAGGCCCCCCCCCACATCGCAGCTTTTGGGCAAGGAACACCAGAACGGGGACAAATAACAGGGGAGGGGGGACACAAAGAGGGAGCGGGGCGTCATGTCCCCCCCCCCCATCTTCGGGGGGGGGGGCCCACCTGCGTGGTACGCCACCGAGCCCCTGCTCCAGCCGGGGTGCCGGTTCTTGGGGTAGTCCTGGGGGAGGAGGAGGAGGAAGAGGCTGAAGGCTCAGCGGGGCCGGGGGGGGGGGTCGCGGCGGAGGCCCCCCCGCGCACCTTGCGCGCCAGCCCCAGCGCGATGTAGCACTTCTCGCCCGGGTCCACGATCTCCACCTCGAAGTAGTGGCTGCGGGGGCTCAGCGGGCGCCGCGCCTGCGCCAGCCCCACGTCCACGATGCTCTTGCCCTTGCCCGCGTACTCCAGGAGCTGGGGAGGGGAACACAAAGGGGGGGTTAGGAGGGAGCCGGAGGGGTAGGAGGGAGCCGGGGGGGGGGTAACGTCAGCCTGGGGGGGGGAAAAACCAGCCTAAGGAGGGTAAAAACCAGCCTGGAGGGTAAAAAATATCTGGGAGGGGTAAAAAACACCAGTGCCCCCAGAACTCACTGTGTCCCAGTGCCCCAGTCCCCCCCAGTGCTCCCAGTGCCCCCAGCCCCCCCCAGTGCTCCCAGTGCCCCCCAGTGCCCCCTGTGACCCCAGTGCCCCAGCCCCCCCCAGTGCTCCCAGTGCCCCCCAGTGCTCACTGTGCCCCCCAGTGCCCACTGTGACCCCAGTGCTCCCAGTGCCCCCCAGAGCTCACTGTGACCCCAGTGCCCCAGTCCCCCCCAGTGCTCCCAGCCCCCCAGTCCCGCCCGGCGCCCCCAGCCCCGCACCGTGCCGCAGGCCCTGACGTCGTGCAGCCGCCCCCACTCGTCCTCGTGGCTGTCCACCACCATCATGGCACCCTCGTCCTGCTCGGCGCCCAGCTCCGCCCGCAGGTGCAGCCGCACCTCCTCGCCCAGCGAGTGCATGCCCACGGCCGGGAACAGCCCCTCGGGGCCGCGCGGCATCACCGTGGAGCCCACCTGCGGGGACGGGGCGGTGAGACCCCCCCGTGCCCCCCCCCCCGGCAGCAACTTGGGGCCGGGAACAGCCCGCTGGGGGACAGGGGTATCGCGGTGGAGCCCGCCTTGGGGGGGGGAGCACCTGGGGGGGGACACGGGGACACTGATGGGACCCCCGTGTGCCCCCCCCTGGCAGCGGTTCAGGACCAGGAACAGCCCCTCAGGGGACAGCAGCGCAACAGCGGAGCCCCTCTGAGAGGTGACAGGGACGCTGTCGGGCCCCCCCGTGCCCCGCCCCGCGCCGTGCCCCCCCGTGCCGTGCCCCCCCTGCGCCGTGCCCCCCCCTGCTCACCCGCTCCCCGTTCTTGGTGAAGAAGACCTGCGCCGTGCGCACCTCGAAGGACGCCGGCTCGATGCCGCAGCCGATGCGGTCGCCGGAGCTGCACTTGGTGCCGAACTGCCGGCCCTTGGCCCGGCCGCTGTACAGCCTGGGGGGGCACACACACGCCTGGGGGGGTGACACCGGGCCCGTGGGACCCCCCCCCAGTCCCCAGGTCCCCCCCGTCCCCACGCACTTGCCGTCATCGGCGTGGTACGCCACGGAGTCGGGCAGCCAGCCCGGCTGGTGGTCCAGGCTGTACGACTGCGGCACCAGCCCCACCGCGATGGTGCCGCGCACGCCGCTGTCCACGATCGACACCTGGGGGGGTGCACGGGCATCAGCCCCCCCCTGGGGGGAGTCGCTCACGGCCCCCCTGAGGGGCTGGGGGGGGTGGATGGGGACCCCCGCGGTGTCCCCGAGGGGCTGGGGAGGGACCTGTGGGGTCTGCTCAGGGCTTTGGGGGGCTGCAGTTGGGGCTCGGTGCCCCCCTGGTACAGGAGTGCCCCCTCGCAGGGATTTGGGGATGCGGATGGGACCCCTGCAGAGAAGGGTGGGGGCCCCAAAAACAGGGTGGGGGGCACCCAAAAGCCCCCCCCTGCCCCCCTCCTTGGCTGTTCCTTGGGGAACCCCAAAAACTTGGGATCCGGGAAGGATGGGACACCCCCGGAGAAGGCCAGGACCCCCCCTTCAGGAAGATGGGGACCCCAAAAGCAAGGGGGGGGGCACCTGAGCCCCCCCAGCCCCCCCCCCCCGGACCCTCCCAGCCCCCCCGGGACCCACCTCGAAGTAGTTGTTGTCCCTGGTCAGCGGCCGTGGCGCCACGTAGCAGCCCACCTCGCCCGAGTCCCCATGGTAGCTGTGGGACGGGGGGTGGTCAGGCACCGCGGGGGGGGGCTCAGGCACTGGGGGGGGGGTCACCCCTCGCCCCCCCCCGCCCTCCCCTACCTGAGGGTGTCGCCGTCCACCAGGATGTGCCGGGAGCGCTCCTGGCGCCCGGCCCGCACCTCGCGGATCTCGCGGATGCGGCGCCGCCAGCTGAGGAACCTGTAGTGCAGGCGCAGCTCATCCATGGCCAGCCTGGGGGGCACCGCACGTCAGCCCCCCCAAGCCCCCCCCCCGCCCCCCCACCGCTCAGACCCCCACAGCCCCCCCCCGCCCCATAGGCAGCCCCCTCCCACCCAGGCAGCCCCGAAGCCTCCCCCCCCCATAACTGCCCCCCCCGACCCCCCCACCTGGGTCCTGACAGGCTCTGCCGCCCCCCCAGCCCCCCAACAAGCGCCCCCCCAATCCCAGACCCCGCCCCCCGCCCCTCCCTCACAAGCAGCCCGCCCCAGCCCCAGGGCAGCCTCCCCCCAACCTGCCCCCCCGCCCTAGCCCCCCCCCCAACCAGGCCCCCCCCCAGCCCCGAGCCCGCCCCAAACCCGCCCCCCCTCCTCCCCCAGCCCCAGCCCCGGGACGCCCCGGGACGCCCCGGGACCCCCCGAGCCCCCCCCCAGCCCCCCCCGTGCCACCCCCTCACCGTCCCGGCCCCTCCCGCCCCCGCCATGGCGCCGCGCTCCGGCCGCTCCCGGCCCCGCTCCCCACTCACAGCCGGGGCCGCGCTTCCGCCTCCTCCCCTCCCAGCCCCGCCCCGCCGCCGCCGCGCCGCCAATCGCGAGCCGGCGCGGGGCGACTGACGGCAGGAAGAGCCAATGGGAGAGAGGGAGGAGGGGCCTGGAGGGAGGGTGCGTGAGCCTGCGGGGTCACGTGACAGCGCGGGCAGAGTTAGGGAGAGAGCGCCCCCTGGTGGCGGGGAGGGGTACTGGGGGCACGGGGGGCACGGGGGGTACTGGGGGTACTGGGGGGTACTGGGGGGTACGGGGGGTACTGGGGGATACTGGGAGGTACTGGGGATACTGGGCGTACTGGGAGGTACTGGGGGTATTGGAGAATACTGGGGGGTACTGGGGGATACTGGGGGGTACTGGGAGGTACTGGGGATCCTGGGGGTACTGGGGGATACTGGGGGATACTGGGGGATACTGGGGGGTACTGGGAGGTACTGGGGGTATTGGAGAATACTGGGGGGTACTGGGGGATACTGGTGGGTACTGGGAGGTACTGGGGATCCTGGGGGTACTGGGGGATACTGGGGGATACTGGGGGGTACTGGGAGTACTGGGAGGTACTGGGGGTACTGGGGGGTAATGGGGATACTGGGAGCAATGGGAGACACTGGGGAATACTGGAGGAACTGGGAGGTAATGGGAGCACTGGGGGATAATGGGGAGTACTGGGGGCACTGGGAGGGGGGATATTGGGGGGTAATGGGCGAACTGGGGGATATTGGGGGGCACTGGGAGATACTGGGGGCACTGGGAGCACTGGAGCACAGCAGTGGGGACGAGTAGGGGGGGCCCTGAGGGGCACGGGACTGGGGGCACTGGGGGCGCTGGGGCTGGGGCTACTGGGGACCAACGGGGGCTACTGGGGGCTACCCCAGGGCGCCCCCGCCCGGAGTCGCCTCCCAAGCCCCGCCCCTCCGGCCCCGGCCACGCCCCCTTTTGTCACCGGCCACGCCCCCAACTCCTGGCGGGAAAAGGAAGGAGGTGAGGGGGGGGGGGGGGGGGGGGTGAGGGGGGGGGGGCGCGGGGGGGCCGGGGGGCTCCTGGAGGGGCCGGGGGGACTCGGGGGGGGGGGGGCGGGGTGCTCCCGGAAACCGGGGGGAACCGGGGGGAACCGGAGATATCGAGCAACGGGCGGGGCGGGGGGAACCGGACCCTGGGGGGCGGGGGATACTGGGATCACTGGGGATTACTGGGAGCACTGGGGGACCCAGCCCAATGGCAGCGGGGGGGCACTGGGGGTTCTGGTGGGCTGGGTCTCATGGCGGGGGAGGGAACTGGGGACAACTGGTGGAACTGGTCTCATGGTGGGGGGCTACTGGAGACACTGGGAACACTGGGGACTGGGTCCCGTGGCAGTGCGGGCGTACTGGGGATGATGAGGGGGTACTGGGGACACTGGGGGGACCAGTTCCCACGGCAGTGGGGGGGTTCTGGGGACACTGGGGGACTGTGTCACCTGGCAGCGGGGAGGTACTGGGGACACTGGGGGGTCCTATGGCAATGGGGGGGGTACTGGGGACACTGGGGTGCCCCACAGCTGGCTCCATGTCTCTGGGGACGCCGAGGGGACCCCTCCCCACAGCAGTGGGGGGGGCACATATGGTGGGGGGGTACACACACAGGACAGAGGGGGCACACACATGGGTCAGGGATGGCGCACGGCGCTGTCCCCGGGGTCCTCGTCTGTCCCTGTGCCCCGACGTGCCCCCCCCCCCCCTCCCGGCAGCTCCATCCCTGATGGCGTCAGGTGAGCGTGAGACGCTGCTGGGGCTGCAGCGGGCGCTGGCAGAGGACGAGTTCGAGGCCTTCAAGTTCCTGCTGGGGGGGGGCAGCTGCCGCTGAGCCGCCTGCACCCCGCCACGCGCCCCGAGCTCTGCACCCTGCTCCTGCAGCACTTCCCCGGCCGCGCGCTGCTCGTGGCCGCCGCCGTCCTCCGGCAGCTCGGCCGCCACGACCTCCTGCGGCAGTACCAGCTCCCCGAGGAGGACGAGGCCCCGGGCGGCCTCGGTGAGGCCGGCGGCGGAGCTCAGGGTGCCGCAGGTGCCCAGGGTGCTGGAGGTGGTCAGGGTGCTGGAGATGCCCAGGGTCCTGGAGGCGCTCGGGGTGCTGCAGGTGCTCCGGATGCTGGAGGTGTTCAGGACGCTGGAGGTATCCATCATACCGGAGATGCCCGGGGTACTGGAGGTGTCTGGGGTGCCCAGGGTGCTGGAGGCACTTGGGGTGCTGGGGGCGCACAGGGTATTGGAGGTGCTGGAGATGCCCGGAGTGCTGGAGGTGCTGGAGGTGCTTGAGGTGCTTGGGGCGCTGGAGGCGCTCTGGATACTGGAGGCGCCCGGGTTGTGGGAGGTATCCAGGATACTGGAGGTGCCCGGGTCCTGGAGGTGCTTGGGGTGCTGAAGGTGCCTGGGATGCTGGAGGCGCTCAGGGTCCCGGAGGTGTTCGGGGTGCTGGAGGTGCCCAGGGTCCTGGGGGTGCTGGAGATGCCCGGGGTGCTGGCAGCACTGCCCAAGGATCACCAGGACCTGCTGAGGATGCTCGGGGAGGCACTGGGGGGTGCGGGGAGGACGTGGCAGC
Organism: Anser cygnoides; assembly: GCF_040182565.1. Classification (NCBI taxonomy): domain Eukaryota; kingdom Metazoa; phylum Chordata; class Aves; order Anseriformes; family Anatidae; genus Anser; species Anser cygnoides. The sequence continues at coordinate 144,623 of NC_089904.1, read as the reverse complement.
ACCCCTGACGCTCCCCCCTGCCCCTAGGCCGCCCCCCCCGGCTGCTGACGGAGCAGGACCTGCTGCTGGTGGCGCAGAGGCTGGGCAGCGAGTGGCAGGAGGTGGGCATCGCCTGCCTGGGGCTGCCGCAGAGCCGCCTCGAGCAGATCGGCGAGGAGCGGCCGCAGCGCGCCGTGCTGCGCACCTTCGAGATGCTGCGGGAGTGGCGCCGGCGGCAGCAGGGGGGGGGCCACGGCCGCCCGGCTGCGGGACTGCCTGCGCGGTGCCCCCGTGGACCCCGAGGTGCTCGAGCTCCTGCAGGGCATGTAGGGGGGGCGCAGCCGGGGGGGTCCTGGCCATGCTCGGGGCTGTTTTATGCTGGGACCGGCAGAATAAAGTGTATTTATTCTACAGTAAATCGGGTTTATCTTATGGTGAAATGGGTCTATTCCGTGGTAAAATGGGATTTATTCCATGGTAAAAAGGGATTTATTCCACGGTAAAAAGGGATTTATTCCACCCATCCTCACAGCATGGTGGAGGCCGGTCCAGCCTTCACTGGGCTACGAGCAGGGGGAGCACCCCCCACCCTCGGTCCCCAAATGTCCCCCCCCAGGGGGGCATGCAGGGCCCTAGAGGTCGCGCCCCAGCCTCTCGATCTCGTCCAGGAAGAAGTCAAGGTCAGCCCTGGTGACGGCGGGGCTGGTGACGATCTGCCGGAAGAAGTTGACCCTGGCGCCGTGGGGCTGGTAGCCCACCATCATGGAGCCCTCCTTCATCATCCTCTCCTTGATGGCGGGGGCCACCTGCACAGGGACAGGGCCATGGGGGGGCTGCCGGGGGGGTTGCGGGGGGGCGGGGGGGGCTGGGTGCTGCGCTCACCTTCCCCAGCCGCAGCCAGAAATCTTCGCAGCCCTCGCGGCCCCGCAGGCTGGGCGGCACGAACCAGAAGCAGAGGTTGATGAATTCGGGCTGCAGGGGGCGAGGGCAGAAAATGGGCTGAGGGTGGGGGGTTAACGGAGCCTTACCAAGGTCACTGGCACCGGCTGTGCCCTGCTTCTGGGGACACCCTGATGGATTGGTGTGAACCCCAAAGTGGCCGCAGGACAGGAGGGGGGTGCTCCCTGCTCCCACTCCCCCGGGGCTCCCTTGTGATGCCGCAGCACCAAGGCGTGAAATCACCCCGACGGCAGCACGGGCGTGCGGCCCTGTACCTCGAGCACCAGCTGGAAGCCGTCCCTCCGCCTCACCTCCTCCGCCAGGTACCTGGGGACAGAGCAGCGTCAGCCACGGCCCCGGGGCCACGAGATGCTGCGGGGGGCATCTCACAGCCCCCCCAGGCTCGGGGAGGGGTCCCGGCACTCGCCTGGTGCAGGCGAAGGCCCTGTCAACACGGCGCTCCAGCCCCTCGGTGCCCACGGCCTTCCAGAGCAGCCAGAGCTTGAGGCAGTCGACGCGCCGGCCGCACTGCACCGTCTTGTCGCCGGTGTCGTACGCCACGTCGTAGAATTTGTCGGGCTGGAAGAGGTACGCGGCGCCTGCCCCGTGGCACCGCTGCAGCAGCCCCTGGGGGAGGCCGCAGGGGGCTCAGCACCGGGGTCCTGGGGGGCCTGGAGGTCCCGGGGTGGGGGCGCGGGACCTACGGAGGTGTCGCGGAGGAGCAGAGCCGAGCACTGCAGCCCCACCGCCAGCATCTTGTGCGGGTTCCAGGCCACCGAGTCAGCCCTGGGAGGAGAATGGGGTCAGGGGGTCAGGGGGACGATGCCACTGGCCCCCCCTCCCAGCCCCCCCAGCCCCCTGAGTCCTTAAGCAGCGAGTCCTGAGCCCGTCTCGCAGCGCGGATACCTCTCGATGCCGGCCAGGAGGTGTCGGTGCGTCCTGGAGAGCAGCGCGCTCCCGCCCCAGGCGGCCTGCGGGGCACAGGGGGTGGGAGCAGGGGGCGCCCCCGGGGCACCCCAGGGATTGGGGGCTGCGGGGAGACCCCTCCCGCCCCCCCCCAGAGACTCACGTCCACGTGGAGCCAGAGGCCGTGGCGCTGGCACACGTCCGCCACGCTGCCCAGCGGGTCGAAGGCGCCCAGGACGGTGGTGCCGCACGTGGCACTGACGAAGAAGGGCACGGCGCCCTGGGGGGCGGCAGGGTGGGGATGGGGGCAGGGGTGGGGACAGGGGCAGCACAGCGGGATGGGGGCAGCACAGCGGGATGGGGGGCAGTGGGGTGGGAAGGGGCAGTGCATTGCAGGGGGGAGCACAGTGGGGCAGGGGGCAGCGCGCTGGGGGACAAGGGACAGTGCATTGGGGCAGGGGACGGTGCACTGGGGTGGGGGGCAGCACACTGGGGCCGGGGGCAGTGCATTGGGGCAGGGGGCAGTGCATTGGGGTGAGGGGAAGCAGGTAGGGGCAGGGGCAGCATATTTGGGCCAAGGGCAGCACGTTGGGGGCCGGAGGCAGCACAATGGGGTCAGGGTATTTGCAGAGGATCCCACCACGGCCGGCTCCCCGCGGCCTCACCTCGCCTTTCGCCCTCTCGATCTCCTTCTCCAGCTCCTCAGGGATCATCTTCCCCCTGTGGGGTACCGGGGGCTCAGCGGCAGGGCTGGGGGTCCCGTCCCAACCCCCCCCCGCGGTGCCTGGGGCCCTCACCTCTCATCCGTGCGCACCAGGAAGACGTTGTCGGTGCCGATGCCCAGGAAGGCGGCCCCCTTCTCGATGGAGTAGTGGCTCTGGGGGGGGCAGCAGGGGTTGGGGGGCCGGGGGGGGGCTGCCCCCGAGCCCCCCCACCCCGTCCCCATCCCCACCTCCTGTGAGGCGAAGAGCGCCAGGCGCGGCAGGGCCCGGCTGCCCCTCTGCCGGCCCTCGGGGAAGCGCTGGAAGCGGGCGACGTTCATGGCGTACATGTTGGAGATGGAGCCTCCTGCGGGGGGGGCGCTCAGCACCGGCCCTGGGGGGTGATGCGGACCCCGGGACCCCCCCCCGTAGCTCCCTCCCACACACACACCAGGGCAGAAGGTGCCGTCGCCGCTGCTCCATCCCACCAGCTCCCGCAGCTTGGCCAGCACCACCTCCTCCATCAGCACGAACACCGGGGCGATCTCGTACGTGTACCTGGGGGCGGCACGACAGGACCGGGGGGGCTGGAAACGGAGTCCCCCCATGCCCCGAGACCCCCCCTCCCACGTCCCCAGGCACCCACTGGCTGGTGTTGAGGGCCTCGGTCAGCAGGCGTCCCGCCAGCGCGTGGTGGTCCAGCCCCGAGAAGAGCTGGTTGAAGAAGCGGGGGTGTCCTGGGGGGGGACATGGGGGACATCAGCCACGGGGGGGGGCGGGGAGCACGGGGAGCCCCCGCACTGCAGGACCCCGGGGACACGGCCCTGACAGGACCATGGGGACACGGCCACGGGGCAGCAAAGGGGGGTGCAGCTAGGTCCGTGGGGTGGGGGGACACGAGTGGAGCAGGTGGGATCTTTGGGGGGGGGTGACACTTTAATGGGTGGGGGGACACCAGTGAGGTTGCTGGGACCTTTATGGGTAACAGGGACACGAGTGGCGTTGTTGGGATCTTTGGGGGGGGGAACCTTAATGGGTGGGCGGACACGAGTGGGGCTGGGGCTGCTGGGACCAGTGTGCGTGGCGGGGCCGTGACCGGGACGTGCGGGACCCCCGCTCCTGGGGCAAGGAGCAGCCGGGCGGGGAGGGGGCCCTGCAGGCAGCCCTGGGACCGACTGGGACCGACTGGGACCGACTGGGATCAGCCAGGGCCGCCGGGTTCGTCCATGCGCTCACCGGTCTTGACGCTGTAGCGGGCGACATCGCGGCAGCGCTGCAGCAGGCGCTGCGGGGGCTCCCCGTGGCTGCGCAGCTCCAGGTCCAGCAGCGCCCGCAGCTCCCGCGGCTCCCTCCAGTCGCACACCTGGGCCAGGCCCCGGCGCTCAGCCCCCGGCACCCCCAGAGGGGCTCAGGGACGCCCCCCCCGCCCCGTGTCGGCCCCGCTGGCACCTTGAGGGCCGTGTCCGTGCCCTTGCGGACGACCTCGTCCAGCAGCACCTCGAAGGCCTCCCGCAGGAATTCCTCCCCCGCCGCCCTGTCCAGGCCCGGCCGCTCCAGCGCGCTGCCCTCCGCCATCACGGCCCCCGCCACGCCGCTCATCCCTGCGGGACGGACGGACACAGGACGGACGGACACACGGAGGGACAGACGGACACGGGGCGGCTGTCACTCCCCCGGGGGGGTCCCCGTTTTCAGGGGGCGATGCCCTGGCCCCCCCGTTCCCCTCACCTCACCCGATTTCTCACCACAAGCGCGGGGGCGAAGGGCAGCAGCCGGCACCCGCGTCCCCTCCCAGGGGACGGGGGCAAAGTGCGGCCCCCCCCCAGCGCTGGCGTCCCCAGGGAGGGGCCGTGGGGACGGCCCAGCGCCTCCCAGTGCGCCCAGTACGGGCTGCTGGTCCCGGCTGAAGGCTCCCGATGGCAATGTGAGGGGACGGCGGTGGGCCCGGCCCTGCCCGGGGGGCTCTGGGGATGCCCCCCCCCCATTTGGCCCCCACCCCAGGATGGGACGGGGGCACCAGGGGCATTCATCTGGGGGGGGGCGGGCTGGGGACAGCGGGGGCGGGGCTGAGGGGGGCACCGGGGGGGGGGGCGCTGGGGAGGGCAGGGCCGGGGGCACGGCGGGATGGGGGGGGCATAGAATGGGGGGAGAGGTTTAAAGGCTGCCCCTGGGGCAATACAAGGGGCAAGGAGCCCCTGGGGGGCAGAAACAGGGGGGGAAGAACACCCCGGGGGACAATAATGGGGGTGGAGGACCCCTTGCGGGCCAATTTGGAGGGAAAGGTCCCCTCGGGGGGCAGTACCGGGGCAGAAGGACCCCTTGGGGGGCAATATCCAGGGAAAGGACCCCCAGGGGGCAATAATGGGGGTGGAAGGATCCCTCAGGGGGCAATACCGGGGGTAAAGGCCCCGGGGGGGGGGGCAATAACGGGGTGAAAGGACCCCTCGGGGGGCAGTAACAGGGGCAGGAGGAGGTCCCGGGGAGCAACACCGGGGGAAGGGACCCCCCCGGAGGCAGTACCGGGGGTGGGAGGACCCCTTGGGGGGCAATATGGAGGGAAAGGACCCCCTGGGGGCAGTACCGGGGGCGGGAGGACCCCCGGGGGCAGTAACGCCCCCCCCCGGCCCAGGGCGCCCCGCTCCCCCCCCCCCGGTTGCCCTGGAGACGCCCTCCCGGCCCCAAGATGGCGGCACCGTGCTCGGCTTCACGCGCCCTTAGCGCGCATGCGCGGCGCCTCTCCCTCCGCCGGGCTCCCCACCGGAAGTCCCGGCCGCAGCGGCGGCGGCGGCGGGAGGGGAGAGGAAGGGGAGGGCGGGCGCTTCCGGTTCCGGGTCGGCGGCGGCGGCCGAGGAAGGGGGGGCGGCGGCGGCCGTTTGTAAACTCGGGGGCGGCGCGGAGCGGAGCGGCCGGCAGGTACAGGCCCCGCCGCCCCCCCGGCACCGCGAGCGGACGGGGGAGGGGGAGGGGGGCACCGCGCCGGGCCCGGCCCCCCCCCAGCCACACACCGCGGGGCACCGGGCCCGGATGGGGGGGCGGGGAGGGGGAGGGGCTGCAGGTGGGGGGGGCTCAGCGGGAGGGGGAGGGGCCCCGGGACCGGAACCCCCCGGGGATTGAGGGCCCCCCCCGGTAATAAGACCCCGGGACCGAGAACCCCCCCGGTAGAAGCCCCCCCCCCGGTAATAAGACCCCCCTGGAGCTGAGAAGTCCCCCCCGGGGCCCGGTGACCCCCCCCTCCGGGCCCGGCGGCCCCCCTCCCCATCCCCCCCACGGGGACCGAGACCTCCCCCCGGGACCGGTGCCCCCCCCTTCCCAGGCCCCCCCTCCATTTCGGGGCCTGCAGCGTGACCCCCGCCCCCCAAAAGCCCCCCCCCCTGCGACCTGTCACCGTGCCACCCCCCGTTAAGGTGCACCCCCCGCCTTAAGGCCCGCTCCCCCCCGCCCCCATCTCCCCCCCCGCCCGGTGCCACCCTCCCGGGTGCGCCCCCCCCGTGCCCCCCCCCCATCACGTCTCCTCCTTCCCGCAGGCGAAGACCCGCAGCAGCGTCTCCCGCACGGAGCCGGCGCCCCCCCGAGGGCGGGGGCCGGGGATGACCCCCCCCGTGAGGGCGCTGCGCCCCCCCCCGGCGCCGTCCCCCCGCTCCCCCGCCCTGCCCGGCCCCGTCCCCGCCGGGGGGGCCCGAGGAGGAGCCGCCCCCCCCAGCGCAGCCACGGCACCGGGCGCCCTGATCCCCGCACGATGTCGGCAAAGTGGAGGGTACTGGGCAAGACCGGCCAAAAAAAAATGATTAACTGAGAGAAAAGCACACAAAAAAATACAAAAAAAGCCAAAAAGCCAAAAAAAGCAAAAAAAAAAAAAAGCAAAACAGAGCGAGGCTTCCTAAAATCCTTCCCTGGGAGCGTTAAGGCTAAGGCATTGCCAGTTGAGGACAGACAGACAGACAGACAGACCCAGCATGGCTCAGGTAATGAGCCCCGCGCCCCCCCGCCCCCCCCGGGGAGCCGCTCAGCCCCGGGACGCCCGGCGGCCCCCCGGCTGCCCCCCCCCACCCACCACCACCGGGCATCTATCCCTGGCCCGGCCCGCGCTCCCCCTCGCCGCCCTCCCCTCCCCGTGTCCCCCCCCCTCCCCTCTGCCCCCCCCCGCCCCCCGTTAGCGGTTAGGCCCCCGCTTTGGCTCTCGCCCCCCCCCCGGGGTGGCGCGAGGCGCCCCCCCCCCCGTCCCCCCCGTCCCCGGCAGGGCTTCGGGCGCCGCGTGTGGAGGGCCGGGGCGCTGCGTGGCTCGCGCCTGCAGCTCGCCGCCCTTCTCTTCTCTTCTTTTCTCGCCCCCCACCCCGTGCCCCCCCCCCTCCAGGCGAGCCTCCTGGCGTGCGAGGGCCTCTCGGGCGTGTGCCTCGTGCCCACGGCGGCCAGCAAGAAGATGATGCCGAAGCAGGGCGCCAAGGCGGCGGCGGAGGGCCGCGAGCGCGGCGGCGGCGGCAGCCCGGAGGTGCTGGTACGGCCGCAGCGCGGGGGGACGCGGGGGCAGCAGCGGCGGCGGCGGCGGCAGCGGCGGCAGCAGCAGCGGCGGCAGCGGCGGCAGCAGCGGCGCCGCCGGGGGTCTCACCGCGAGTTTTTTTCCGCCCCCCCGCCCCGCCCCACAAGGCGCTGCGCCAGGACGGCGAGAAGCCGCGCGGCCGCAAGGAGGAGGAGACGGCTGAGGCGTCGCAGCCCAAAAACTCCATCAAAAAGGCAGGTGGGGGGGGGGGAGGATGGGGGGGGCAGCGCCCAGCCCCGCCGGCGGTGGGGGCTGACGGGGCCGCCCCCCCAGATGGTGGTGATCAAGCAGAACGGCTCCTTCCAGCTGAGCAGCGCCAAGAACTTCATCTGCGAGCTCTGCTACGGCGCCTTCCGCAGCAGCTACCACCTCAAGAGGCACATCCTCATCCACACCGGTAAGGGCGCCCCAAATAACCCCCCCCCCACCCTAATTAACCACCCTGGGCTCGTTACCTCGAGGCAGGGGCAGCATTCCCCCCCCTGAGCGCCCCCCCGTGCCCCCCAGGCGAGAAGCCCTTCGAGTGCGACGTGTGCGACATGCGCTTCATCCAGAAGTACCACCTGGAGCGCCACAAGCGCGTGCACAGCGGCGAGAAGCCCTACCAGTGCGAGCGCTGCATGCAGGTACGGGGCAGCAGGGCGGGGGGGGGGGCTCCTCACCCCCGGGGGGGCTCCTCCTCGCCGGGGGGGGCTCCTCACGCCCTGCCCGTGTCCCCCCGCAGAGCTTCTCCAGGACAGACCGGCTGCTGCGACACAAACGGATGTGCCAAGGCTGCCAAACCAAAGCCCCCGAGGCGCAGCTGCTGCTCTAGGCCGAGGTGACCGCTCGCAGCGGGGCGCGGCCGGGCGCTCAGGGCCCCCCCCCGCCGCGGGGCCGGGGGGTGCCGCCCCCCCAGGACTGCCAGATGAGGTCCCGACACTGTACATAGGCTGAAGATGATCTGGAAACCTTCCCCCAGCCGGCGGCGGCCTTCCTCTCGTCCCCCCCCGGCCCCCACACCGCCGGGCGCCTCCCAGCAGCCCCGAGAGCGCCGCGCCCCAAATCCCGCGGGTGGGGCGCCCGGCGGCCAGGAGCCTGCCCCAAAACCTTCGGGTTTTGCAAGAAAAGCGGAGCGAGAGGCGGGGCCTGCCCCGGCCACTTCCCCTCTCGGTGCTCGCCGGGGTTTGGGGCTCGTGGGCCTGCTCGTGGGCCCCCGCCCCACTGCCACCTTCACGGGGGGGCTGCCCAGAGCCCCCAGCCCCAAAACCGACCCCAAACTGACCCCAAAGCCGACCCCAAAAGTCCCGTGACCTGGTCAAAGCCCAGGAGCCATCGCATCGGGAGAGCTGAGAAGCCGGGGGGGGGCTTCTGCTCACTTCTGAGCCGTCCTGGGGGGAGTGTGGGGCCCCCCCACTGTGTCGGGGTCCCTGGGGAGGAGGGGGCAGCGCCTGGGCCCGCTCAGAGCCCCCCCAGCCCTCCCCAGCCCGCTGCGAGCCAAGCAATGGCCCCCCCCCCCCCGGCGCCTCCGAAAGCGCCGGCCTTAAAACCAAACCCAGGGCTGGGGGGGGAACGCCTCGGGGCAGCGCTCCCACGGGGGGGGGGGGCGATTCAGCGGCTGCCCCCCCCCGTAGTCCCCCAAAACCCCCCTGGGGGCCCCCGCGGCCTCTCCCCTCCTCTTCCTCTTCTGGGGGAGCCGTGTGGGGGCGGCGGGGACCCCCCCGGGGCGAGCAGCACCAGGAGGGGCCGGACACGGGCACGGGGTCGCCCCCAAACCCCGCGGGGGCTCCGTTACCGCCGGGGGGGGGCCGCAAAGGAGCGGCCGTGGGCGCGGCGGGGGCTGACGAGGAACGGGAGCGAAACCGCGCGCGGTGCCACGGCTCGGGGCGGGGGGGGGGGTTCCGTTTTGTTTCGGTTTTCGTTGTTTTTAATATACTTATTTTGCTATGGGGGGGGCGGGGGGGCGCGGCGGGGGCCAGCATCCCTTTTGAGCTGTAGTTTTTATAAGGCCATAAACTCGTCTCTTTTTACCAGTAGCGTGGCGTCTGTTCCTTCGTGCCGGTAGGGTATTTAAATAAAACTCGATGGTTTCCCTTTTCTACCCTCGGCTCTGCTTCTTCTGCCGGGAGGGGGCTTTTTTTGGGGGGGGGGTGGGGGGGGTCAGGGTCCAAGGACGACAAGGGGGGACGCTCGGGGGGGGGTCACTGCGGGCCCCCCGCATCGCCGTCCCCTCGCTGCGGACAGTAGCTGGGGTTGACGACGGTGGTGGTGGCGCTCCTGAACAAGGGGTTGTTCTGCGGGGGGGGGAATAGACATGGGGTCACTGCCGGCACCGGGACCCCCCCGGCCCCGCAGCCCCCCCGGGGGCCCCGCAGCCCCCCCCGGTCCCGTACCTCGTCCCAGCGCGCGCGGCGCCGCTCCTGCTCAAAGCGCCGCACTTCGCGCCGGTCGTGGAGCTCGGCCCAGCCGCGGCCCCCGGCCGCCAGCAGCAGCCCCCCTGCCACGATCCCGGCCACCAGCCCGGCCGCCAGCGCCGCCGGGTGCTGCGGGGGGGCTGGGGGTGGGGGGTCAGCGGGGCTGGGGGGGCCCCCACCGCCCCCCCGAACCCAGCTGGGGGTGTGTGTGGTGGCCAGGAGCCCCCCAAACACAGCTGGGGGGACCCATGGACACCAGGACATCCCCAGGCCTGTCTAAGGGGTGCCACGGGGGCCAGGACTCCCCCCTAAAACCCATCCAAGGGGTCCCATGGGGGCCAGGACCCCCCAAACCCCACCAAGGGTCCCATGGGGGCCAAGGGTCCCCCCCTCAACATGGCCAAGGGGTCCCCTGGGGGCCAGCACCTCCCCAAACCCAGCTGGGGGTCCTATGGGGGCCAGCCCCTCCCAAACCCAGTCCCTTGGGGTTTGGGGACCCCCAGGTGTGGGGTCCTGGGGGGCTTGGGGTCCCGGTGCCCCCCCGTGCTCACCCTCCTCAGCCCAGACGGTGACCACCACGTCCCCGCCGTCCTCCTCCTCGCCACCCCCCCGCTCGATGAGGAAGACGAGGATGCGCCCGTCAGCCGCCTTCTCCCGGCACAGGGTGGGGGTGGGGGGGGCCGGGGGGGGCTGCACCCACAGCACCGTCCCGTTGCAGGCCTGGCTGCAGTTCTCGCGCAGGGGCCCCCCCCCGAAGGCGCCGCAATCCACGCAGTCCCTGGGGGCAGCCCCTGGCGCCGTCACAGCCCTGTCCCTGTCCCCTGTCCCCAAACTCCCGGTCCCCCCCCGTGCCTGTCCCCATGTCCCCAGGGTCCCCCCCATGCCCTCGTACCCGCGGCCACCCCATACCCTCCAAGCCCTCCTCCCCACATCGCTGCCACCCCGTACCCTCCTTGTCCACACCTGTCCCTGTCCCCATTCCCCAGCCTCCGTGTCCCCATCCCGTCCCTGTCACCACGTCCCAACTGCCCACGTCCCATCCCTGTCCCCATTCCCCAACCACCCCATGTGCCCACGTCCCTTGTCCCCAGTCCCCTCCCATCCCTGTCCCTACGTCCCCCTGTCCCCATCCCATCCCTGTCCCCCTGTCCCCATCCCACGCGCCCCCATTCCCCAACCCCCAATGTCCCCAACCCCCCAGCGTCCCCTGTCCCCCCGTTGCCCCCCCCCCCGCTCACCGCAGGCGCTGGCAGGGCCCGGGGCAGGAGGGGCAGTGGGCGCAAAAGGGCCCCACGAAGCCGGGCTGGCAGCGGCAGCGCCCGCACTCGCAGCGCCCCCGCCCGCTGCACTCGCGGCCCCCCCGTTTGCAGCCGTCCCCCACCAGGCTGCACCCGCAGCCGCTGCCCGTGAAGTTCGCGCTGCACCGGCACCGCCCGCACTCGCACGTGCCCCGCTGCGGGCCTGCAACAGGATGCGGCCGTGGGAGCCCGCACGGCACCCGCGGGACACGGGGGGGGACGGGGACGGGACCCTAAGGATGGGACCCAGGGGATGGGGACAGGGACGGGAACCTGAGGGCAGGGGCCAGACCCCAAGGATGGGGACAGGACCCACAGGGCACGGGTGGGGTCTGTGGGAATGGGACAGGGTCAGGACCAGGGAATGGGAACCTAAGGATAGGGACGCGGATGGGACCCTAAGGATGGGGACAGGGACAGGACCCAGGGGACGGGGGAGTGGGACTCTAAGGATAGGGACAGGGACAGGGCTCCGGGAACAGGGACAGGACCCAAAGGATGAGGACAGAGATGGAGCCCTGAGGATAGGGACAGGGACAGGGACCAAAGGATGGGGACAGGGACAGAACCCAGGGGATGGGACATTAAGGATGGGGACCAAACCCACAGCACATGGATGGGATCTGTGGGAAGGGGACAGGGACGGGACCCAGGGGACAGGGACAGAGACAGATCCCTAAGGGCAGGGACGGGACCCTAAGGATGGGGATGGGACCCAGGGGATGGGGACAGGACCCAAAGGACAGGGACCAAACCCACAGGACACGGACAGGACCCATGGGAACACAGCAGGGATGGGACCCCGTGGGGATGTGCAATGGGGAGGGGACCCCACAGGGGCACACCACCAGGACAGGACCCCCCCCCCAAGGGATGGGGACCCCAGGGACTGCCCCCCCCCCCCACAGCGTCCCCCGTATTCCCCCTGCACCCACCTCCGCAGGGCAGCCCCTCGTGCCGCTCGCAGGCGCTGCTGTCGCACTCGCAGAAGCGGCCGCTCAGCCCGGGGGGGCACTCGCAGGCGCCACAGACGCAGTGCCCCCGCCCGCTGCAGGGGGGGGCCGTGCTGTTGGGGGGCCGGCAGCCCCCCCCCACCTCCTCCTCCGCCTCCGGCCCCTCGCACTCACAGCGCCGGCCCCGACGGCCCACAGGGCACCTTGGGGTGGGGGGGGCAGAGTCAGCCCCACAGCCCCCACCCCACCACCCCCATCTGACCCCATAGCCCCCACACCACTGCCCCATCTGACCGCATTGACCCATGTCTGACCCCACAGCACCCACCCCACCGCCCCATCTGACCCCATTACCCCTTATCTGACCCCTTAGCCCCCACCCTGCCCAAAGCCCCCACCCCACCGCCCCCTATCTGATCCCATTGCCCCCACCTGACCCCATTACCCCCATCTGACCCCATTGCCCCCACCCTGCCCAAAGCCCCCACCCCACCGCCCCCATCTGACCCTACTGACCCGTATCTGACCCCACAGCCCCCACCCATTTCCCCCCCCGCCCCCCCCCGGGCCCCCCCAGACCTGCAGACGCCGCAGTCGAGGTCGCCCCCGTGGCAGAGGGGGGCGTGGAGGGCGTGCTGGGTGCAGAGGCAGCTGCAGAGGGTGCGCACCTTAAGGTGCAGCTGCTCCGGCACCCCCAGCACCCGCAGGGCCACGTGCTGGGGGGCCTCCAGGCACGCGTCCGCCCGCACCCGCACCGTGAAGTTCACCTAGGGGGGGGACAGCCACGGGGGGGACACCCAAAAGTTGGGGACAGCCACGGGGGGGGGGGGACAGCCGTGGGTTGGGGACGCTGACAGTGAGGGGACACACAAGGGACAGGGACACCCATGGGAAGGGGACACCACAACCACGGGGCGGGGACATTCGTGGGGTGGGGACACCCACGGCATGGGGACAGCCACAGTGTGGAGACACTCATGGGACGGGGACATTCGCGGGACGGGGACACTGACAGGAGACATCCACGGGACAGGGACACCCGTGGGATGGGGACAGCCACGGCTTGGAGACATTCATGGGAAGGGGACACCCACAGGATGGGGACACCCGAGGGATGGGGACAACCATGGGACGGGGACACCCCCGGGTCAGGGACACGAGCGGCAAGGGGACCCCCGTGTGACACCCGCCCCACACACACCTGCTGGTTGACGTGCACGCCCGAGCAGAGGCCGCGGTGGGGCTGGGGGGGCTCGGGGGGGCCCCCGCAGTGGGCCTGGAAGCTGAGGCTGAGCCCGGGGGGCAGCGGCGAGTGCTGCAGCTCCACCGTCGAGGTCAGGCTCTGGGGGGGGGGGGGGGGGGCACGTCAGCACCACCCCCCCGTGTCCCCATGTTCCTTCTGCCCCCCCCCCATGTGCCCAGCGTCCCCATGTCCCCCTGTGCCCCCCATGTCCCCTACACCCCCCTGGTGTCCCCCCGTGCCCCCCCCCCCGTAACCCCTCCCACCCCCCTCACGTTGTAGGCGTCCATGATGAGCTGCACCACGTTGCTCGAGTCGTCCCGCAGCTCCCCCACCACCGATTTGGGGATCAGGCGGCTCAGCTCCTGCGGGATGGGGGGTCAGGGACCCGGCATCATTGTGGTGCCACCCCCCCGCCTCCCCCCCCCTCTTCCCAACCCCCCCCGGACCTTGTAGAGCGGCACCGTGGGCCGGGTGACGGCAAAGATGGGCTGGATGTTGGCAGCCGACAGCACCTGCGCCAAGTGCCCCACCGAGGGGTAATCCTGCAGGGAGGGGGGCACGAGTGGGCGCTGCGTGCCCCCCCCCCATCAAAATCCCCCCCCGCCCCCCCGGGGTGCCGGCACCTACGTAGAGGTGGCTGCGGTTGTAGATGCCGCTGGCGTCCAGGTGGCAGCGGCTGTCGCTGGGCAGGACGATGCCGGCCAGGCGCCCGTCGCCCGCCGTGTGGAACGCGTCGTCCGAGGCGAACACCAGCAGCCGCGTCACGGGGCGCCAGCCGATGCGCTCCTGCGGGCACCGGGCCTTGCACGCGCACCGTGCCTTGCACGGGGCCTTGCACGCGCACTGCACCTTGCACACGTGCGGCACGCAGGGCAGGCACAGCACCTTGCACGTGCTCTGCTTGCAGGAAGGCACAACTGCTCTCTTGCGCACATACTTGCAGACCCCGCTGCCACCAGCTTGCACACACACACCCCCATGCACACCAGCAGGCACGCACACATGCACACCTACTCTTGTGCCCGTTTGCACGCGCCCACTCTCCTGCATGCACCACTACTCCTGCATGCAGCCCCGCTTTTGCTCTTGCACGCACAGATACCCTTGCATACATCTGCACTCTCGCACGCACTTGCTCTCATGCACACTTGCACTCTTGCCTGTGGCCCCCCCCTTGCACAACCCCCCACTTTGCATGTGCCTCTCCTTGCCTGTGCCCCCTCTCTTGCACATGCCCCCCTCTTGCACGTGCACTCTCTATTTCACGTGCTCCCCCCCTTGCACGTGTCCCCTGTTGCTCTCTCGCACGCTCCCTCCCCTTTTGCCTGCCCCCCCCTCGCCCCCAGCCCCCACCTGGCACAGCGCCACCTGCATCATGGCATCGAAGCCCCCCTCGGGCGCGTCGAGGTTGCCGGAGATGCGCTGCCCCTCGAGGCGCCGCGCGAACTCCCCGGCGTCGGCGGTGAGCGAGAGCAGGTGGCGGAAGGCAGCGGGGGGGTCGCAGGGCTGCCCCCGCTCGGGGCAGGGGTTGTGCAGCTTGGAGGGCACCGTGCTGACGAACGGCAGCACCGGCTTGTCCACGAAGGCGCCGAACCCTGCGAGGGCACGGCGCGCTCAGCGTGGGTTTGGGGGGGGGTTGGAGGGGTTTGGGTTTTTTTGCTGTTTTTTTCCCCCGAGGGGGGTCCCACCGATGCGCACGGAGGCGGAGGCGTTGCGCAGGGCGGCCAGCAGGTCGCTGCCCAGGCGGCGCAGCGTGTGCAGGTCGTCGCGCATGGAGTACGAGAGGTCCATCAGGTAGTAGAGGTCCAGCGGGAGGCCGCCCGCGCGCCGGAACCGCACCTCCAGGGGCCGCTCCTCGCCTAGGGAGGCAGTCAGGGGACCCCCCCGGGACTTCAGTGCCCCATCCCCCCCCATCTGCCCCGACTGCCCTCCCTCTCCCCACCCCCCCATTGCACCCCTATCTCCCCCATCCCCATTTACCCCCTCTTCCACCCCCATCTCCCCCCCTTCCACCCCCACCTGCCCCCCCATTCCAAACCCATCCTCCCCCCACCCCCCCATCCTCATTCCCCATCTTCCACCCCATTACCCGCCTCCATCCCCATCTGCCCCCATCCCACCCCCCATCCCCATTCCCCCCCCATTTCCCCCATCACCCCCATTCCCCCCCATCCCCATTCCCCCCATTCCACCACCCCCATCCCTGTTCCACTCCCATTCCACCCCCTCCAGTACCACCCCCCCGGCCCCCCCCGCACCAGGCCGAAGATCCAGCTCAATCCTCTGGGGCCACAGCTGGCTCTGCGTCTTGGCCCCCCCGGCCCCCCCCAGCTCCTTGTCCTCCAGCACCCGCGTGTCCCCGCGGGGCTCCAGCACGGCGTGGGGGGGGCACCCGGCATCCTTCAGGGCCTCCCGGGGGGCGCAGCGCGATGCCTCCGCCTGCCCCCCCCGCGTGAAGTCCTGGGGGGGGGGGGGGCGGAGCACCCACCTTGGTCCTGGGTCCGGCACTGAGCACCATGCACCCAGTACCATGCACCCTCCAGCACGCAGCACCCTGCACCTGCACCCAGCACCCTGCACCCCCTTCCAGCACCCAGCACCTGCACCCAGCACCTGCACCCTCCAACACCCTGCACCTGGGTCCTGCACCCTGCACCTGCACCCAGCACCCCCTGTGGTCGTGCACCCCCCATCCAGCACCCTGCACCCAGCACCCCACATCCGTCACCTGCACCCATCACTTGCACCGCTCACCCTGCACCCCATGTGGGTCCTGCACCCAGCACCTGCACCCAGCACCCCACATCCGTCACCTGCGCCCAGCACCCCGCACGTCCCCTGCCCCCCATTTCCCTCTGCACCCCACGTCCCTCCTGCACCCATTGCTCCACGTCCCCTGCACCCATGCCCCCCGCGCCTCCCCCCCGCACCCGTCACCCCACCCCCCACCCCTCCCCCCCACACCCTTGGGACGTGCGAGACGGGGCTGGGTGCACCCCCCCCCGCCCCCCCCGCTGTTTGTCACCGAGGTTTCGCTGCTTCCTGGTGACAAACCGCGGGGCGCGGGGGGGGCACCAAGAGGACGGGGGCACGGCAGGCACCCCACGGCATGGGGGGACAGGGGGGACCCCTGGGACGGGGGGGGCACCGGGGATGGGGGGGAGCCCAGGGACCTTTGGGACCCTGGGGACAGTGGGGACCCCATGGCAAAGCGAGGACCCCAGGGCCCAGGGACCCCCGGGACCCCTCCCGGGACCTCAGGGACCCCGTGCCTCTCCCATGGGGTGCGTGGGGCATCCAGGGGACAGTGGGGCCCCCCCGGGACCCCCCCGGCACAGCGTGACCCTGGGAGACCCCCAGGCACCCCCGAAATCAGTCTGGGACCTTCATGGGACCCCCCCACGGGGCCCCCACCCCTCAACGTGAACCCCCAAGAGTAGGGACACCCCCCCCCCCCAGGACACAGGGACCCCTCCAGGACATTGACCCCCCCCCAGGACATGGGGCTCCCCATTCCCTAGCGGGGCAGGTGAGAGTTGGGGGTGAGCCCCCCCTGGGGGTCCCGGGGGGGTCCCGGGGGGTCCCACTCACCGGCTCCTCGCACCACGCGCAGTGGGGGTGTGAGCGGATGCACTCCTCACAGGTGGGCTGCGGCTGGCAGGACCCTGCGGCAGGCCGGGGGGGTCAGGGGGGGGCCGGGGGGGGGCCCCATCCCCTCATCCCCCCCCCCCCTCACCTGCCCCCCCCGGGGCCGCCAGCAGCAGCGGCAGCAGCAGGAGCCCCCCCGGTCGCCCCATGGCCCCGGCGCTGCAGGAGGGAGGCGGCGGCTGTGGGGCCCCCCCGGGGCGGGGCGGGGCGGGGCGGGGGGGGCGGGGGGGGCGCCGCATCCTGCCCGCTATGGGAGGGCTGCGGGGGGGGGGCGGGCGCTATGGGGGGCTCTATAGGGGGGCATGGGGGACGCTATAGGGGTTATGAGGGGGCACGGGGGGAGCGTGGAGGGGGGGGCATGGGGGGGGCATCGCAGCCCGTGCCGGTGTCGCCTCCCCGCGGCCACCCGGGGCCCTGCAGCCACCGGCGGGGGGGGCGGTAAAGGGGGGGGGGTGGGGCCCGCCGTGTCCCCGCCTCGTCCCGAGGGGGGGGCCTCAGGTGTCCCCCCCCCGTCCCACGGGGCGTCCCCCTTGTCCCCAGGAAGGAGTTAGCGGGGGGGGGGGGGGCGCTGTCCCCAGGTGCCCCCCATCACCCTGGGGGGGTCCCCATTGTCCCCGGGTCTCCCCCATTATCCGGGGGAGCCCACCCCTTGCTCCCAGGCCCCTCCCCATTACCCCGGGGGGGGGTCCCCATTATTCGGGGGGGGTCCCTCCACTGCCCCCCATTACCCCTGGCCTCCCCCCGCTGTCCCCAGTTGTCCCCCAACTACCTTGGGGGTGTCCCCCATTATTCTGGGGGGGGTCCCGTCATTGTCCCCCATAATCTGGCCCCCACCCCACTGTCCCCCGTTATCCCCGTGGGTGCACCCCCCCGTCCCATGGCGTGTCCCCATGCCCCCCTCCTTGTCCCCGTGGCCCCGCCCCCCCGGGGGGGTCCCCAAGGAGCACGCCGCCCCCCCTCGTTTCCATTTCTTTATTTTGCAAAAATAGAAAAGCCCCGTGGCCCCCCCGGGGGGGGCGGGGCGAGCTGTAAACATGGCTGCGGGGCCCCCCCCCGCGGGGGGGGGCAGCTCGGGCACCGGGGGCGACGACAGCGGGGTGGGGGTGGGGGGGAGAGCCCCCCCCCGGGACCCCCCCCCCAGGGTCCAGGGGTCTGGGGGGGCCCCGGTGTAAACGCAAAGGAATAAATAACGGGAGAAAAGTGCTGCCCCGGGGGGGGGGCACCCCCCCGTGTAGTGTAACGGGCCCCCCGCCAGCCCTGCACCCCCAAAATTGGGGGGGGGCGTGGGGGGGCGGGTCCAGCGCTGGGGGGGGTGGGCAGGGGCACCCCCCCACACCCAGCCAGGCTGGGGGTAACAGACATCGGGGGGGGGGGGGTGCAATTTGGTCCCGGGGGCAATTGGGGCACCCCCCCCCTTGTAAAGCTGCCCTGGGAGGGATTTGGGAGGGGGGGGTACGGGGCAGGGCCCCCCCATGGCATTGGGGTCTTTATGGCTTTGAACACCCCCACTCCAGGGGGGTGGGGGGGTGGGGGCGCCATGCGCCCCCATCTTTGGTCTCTGTAGTGTTGTGTGCCCGAGGGGGGGGGGGCAAACAAGGGGGGGGGGTTTGTGTCCCCCCCCCACCCCAACAGCATAGAAAAGCAAAACCCACAAGCAGCACCCCCCCCCCCCCCAACCACCACTTTTATATAAAATAACCCAGCAAATAAGATGCCCCCCCCCGTACAGCTGGGGGGTGGCGAGTCCTATCTGCACCCCCCCCAAACAGCACCCCCCGGGGGGGGAGGGGAAGCGGCCCCCCCCCCCCCCCCAAATCCACCCTGTCTCATTTTGTCTTCCTAGACATGAATAAATAAAGTCCTGGCTGTGCCCCCCCCCCCCGCTTTTTTTGGGGGGGGCACGGTGTGTGTGGGGGAACGTGGCACTCCTGGGGGTGCCGGTCATTAATTGGGGGGGCAATTTCTGTCCATTGTTGCCCCCTCCTTTAAGCGCCCCCCCGAATCTTGGGGGGGGAGGCAGCGGGGGGGGCCTTTGGCATGAAGCTGAGGATGGGGGGGCCCCCCTGGGCCCCCCAGCTTAAGGCAACGGCTGCGCCGTGGGGATCCCCCCGGGGCCTGGCTCCGTCAGTCTCTGGAGCCCCCCCCTTGCAAAAAGCAAGTTTTTTTTTTTGGGGGGGGGGGGGGAATGGGGGGGCACCGTGCACCCCCACCCCCCAGCGGCTGTGTTGTATGGGGGGGGCTGGAAGCGGTGGGTGCCTCCCCCCCCCCCACCTTAGGGCGAGGCAGGGGGGCCGGGGGGGGCGTCCTGGTCTGCGGGGGGGGCCGGGGGGGGTGGCGCCTCCTCCTCGAACATCTCAGGGTTCTCCAGCATCTCGCGGATCAGGGGAGGCATCGGGCCCGGGATCTCCATCTTCAGCGTGATGGCGCGCTCCGCGCCTGCCCCCCCCCCCCGCAGATGCTGTTCGTGACCCCCCCGCACCGCGAGACCCCCCCGGACCCCCCTCACCACCAGCCCCCCCCCCAACTCTCTGCATCCCCCCATGCAAAAGGCCCCGCTGTGAGCTCTCCCCCCATCCCCACGGGCTTCTTGTGAGCCCCTCCCCCGAAACCCCTCCCCTCCCAAACTCCCCCCTCAAAACTCCCCCCCCAAGGCCCCCCAATTCCCCCCAAGCCCCCCCTCCAAAAATCCCCCCCCCAAAACCCCCAAAATTCCCCCCCAAGCCCCTGGTCCAAAATTTCGCCCCCTAAGACCCCCCAAATTCCCCCCCAAGCCCCCCCCTCCAGAACTCCCCACCAAAGCCCCCCCCCCCCCCCCCCCCAACACCCCCGTGCTCCCCGGTGCCCCTCCACTGCCCCTCCGCCCCCCTTCCGCACCCCCTTGCCCCCCCGGCACCCCCCCGACTACCCCCTGCCGCCTCCCCCCGCCCCCATGCTGCCCCCCCCGCCCCCCCCCCGCGCACCCTTGGTGCTGATGCCGCGCAGGTCGGTGATTTTCATCAGCATGCGGGGGAACATGTGGGGCTCGCGGGGCCGCCGCCGCCGCGCGTACACCCGCAGCGCCTCGAGCAGCGGCTCCTGCAGCCGCTCCACCTTCTGCGGCTCCTCCAGGTCCATGCGGTCTGGGGGTGTGGGGGGGGGGCGTCAGGACTCCCCCCCCCCCCCCCAAAAAAAAAGAACGCGTCCCGCAGCCCCACGGGTGTGTGCGGGTGGATGCAGGGCGGCACGGGGAGGGGGGCGTCAGGACCACACCCCGTACCCCCCAGCCCCCCCGTCTCACCCCACGCCCCTGAGTCCCCCCTGCGCCCCAGCCCCCTGCGGCCCCCTGCAGCACCCCACCCCCCCCAGCCCCCCACACCCCCTGTCCCCCTGCGACCCCCCCCTCAGCACCCCCCACATCCCCTGCAGCCCCCAGCAGCCCCCTGTAACCCCTGCAGCCCCCCCTCAGCCCCCCGGCCCCCCCAGGTCCCCTGCAGTCACAAGCAGTCCCCCACGCGCCCCAGACCCCGCAGCCCCCTGTGATCCCCGGCCCCCCCGCACCGCCGCAGATGAGGCAGATGGCGCTGAGCAGCCCGGTCTCGGTGTCGTCCATGCCGAGGGGCAGCAGCTGCCCGGCGAAGGCGAAGACGAGGTCGGTGAGGGGCCCGAAGCCGGCGTTGTGCATCTGCGTGCGCGTCAGCGTCAGCCCGTCCGAGAACGTCATCGTGTCCTGCTCGGGGGTGTAGCGCGTGCAGATCCGCAGCATCTGCGGGAGCAGGGGGGTCAGCACCGACAGCCCCCCCCCCACGAACCCCCCCCATCGCACACCCCCCTAGTGCAGCGCGTGCACATCCGCAGCATCTGTGGGATGCGGAGCTGGGGGGTTCAGCGCTGACACCCCCCCCATACGTACCCCCATTGCACATACACACACCCCCCCCCGGTATAGCGCGTGCAGATCCGCAGCATCTGCAGGATGGGGAGCTGGGGGGGGTCAGTGCTGACACCCCTCCACACCCCCCCACCATTGCACACCCCCCTAGTGCAGCGCGTGCAGATCCGCAGCATCTGGGGGACTGGGGGGTCAGCACCAACACCCCCTCCCCACGCCCCCCCCCAGTTCCCTTGCCCCCCCGCACCAGGATGTCGAGGCAGGCGGCCTTGAGCAGAGTGATCTGGTCGGCGATGGTGAGCGCGGTGAAGCCGGGCAGGCGCTTGGCGAACTCCACGATCTTGATGATGCACTTGGTGGCCAGCTCGCTGAACTTGTCCCACAGCCCCAGGTCCAGCTGCACGCGGTGCTCCGCGCTCGAGTTCTTGGGGGCACCGGGGGGGAGGGGGGAGATGGGGGGGTCACCGGGGGGGGGTCACCAAGGGGTTCACTGCCCCCTTCTGCATCCCCAGCCCCAGGTCCCGCTGCACACGGTGCTCCGCTCTCATGTTCTGGGGCCGGGAGGGGCAGGGGGTCACCAGGGGGGGGCACAGGGTCACCTGGGGGGGCCCCCCACCCCGCCGCCCCCCCCCCGGGGATGCGGGGGCTCACCGTGGTGTACTTGCCCAGCTGGCATAGCGAGGGGAAGGTCTCGGTGTGCGCCCTGCGCACCCTCTGGATCAGCTCCTCCAGCGCCGGGCTCAGCTCGCGCCCGGCCGCCTCCCCCCCCCGCGCCTCCTTCTTCTTCTTGTTGCGGTCGTTGCGCACGGCTGCGGGGGGGGGGACATGTGGGGGGGGTGCGGGGATGCTATGGGGCACGGCGGGACCCCCAGCGCGCAGGGGGTGGGCGCCCATCCCGGTGCGGTGTGACTGCTGGGGGTGATGGGGGTGGGGGGGTTGGGGGGGGTTGGGAGGGGTTTGGGGGGGGGTCACAGGGTACCCCCCATTCCCGCCCCATCCCCAGGCTGCGTTTCCTCCTCCCCTTGGGGGGCGCAGGGACAGGATGCGCCAGCGGCAGGATATCCACATATAGCACAGTGTGGCCGGGGGGGCCTGCCAAGGCCCCCCCCAGCACCCCCCGCCCAAAAAAGCCACATACTCCCCCCTTCCCCCCCCCCCCCAATAAATCCCCCAACCCCACCCCAGAGGCTGCCCACAGGGATGGCAGAGCAGGGGGGAGCCAGAGGGGCACGGGGGGGGTCCCAGCAGGGGGGGTGGGTTGGCCGCCCCCTCCACACCCTCCCATGCCCCCCCCCGGCCCCCCCCGGCCCACGCACCCTCCTTGGACATGCCGACGTCGAAGCACTTCTGCAGGCGGCAGGACTGGCAGCGGTTGCGCGTGGCCTTGTTGATGTGGCAGCGGCCGTCGCGGTGGCACGTGTACACCATGTTCTTCTGGATGCTGCGGCGGAAGAAGCCCTGCGGGGGGGTAAGCCGGGGATGGGGGGGGGCGTGGGGGGGGGGGGGTCCGCGCCAGGTGCCCCCCCCCCTCACCTTGCAGCCCTCGCAGGAGCTGACGCCGTAGTGGTAGCCCGAGGACTTGTCGCTGCAGACGAAGCAGGGCTTGTAGACACGCGGCGGCGGCGGCGGCGAGGGCGAGCCGGGCACCATCTCCGGGGGGGGGCTGCGCGGCGCCTCCACGCCTGGGGGGGCACGGGGGGGGGTCAGTGGGGGGGAGGGGTCAGCGCGGTGCCGGCTGAGCCCCCCCCGCGGCCCCGCTCTGCGTCCTGCAGGTGGGATTTCCCCCTCGGCTGTGCCCTGCTTGCTTCAAAGGGAAACTGAGGCACGGGAAGGACGGGGGGGGGGGTCCCAGCGCTTTGGGGGGGTCCCAGCCCCTCGGGGGGGGCATCCCCCCCCAGACAGTGGGGGGTGGGGTGGGGGGGGGGCAAGGGGCGGGGGGGGGGGGCAGAGGAACAAGGGGTAAAGAGGGAGGGGACAGCGGGGGACAGATGGGGGGGGACAGGGGGCCCCCTAGGCTGCGTCCCCCCCCTCGAGGACAGAACCCGGGGGGGTCCCAGTGCCCCCCCCCACTCCCCCCCATGTCCCCCTGTCCCTGTGTCCCCCTCCCATAACCCTGTGCCAGGAGGGGGGCGGCGCGTGTTTTTCTGGGGGGGGGGGGGGGTCAGGTTTTTTTCCCGCCTGTGTCCGGGTGCGGCCCCTTGTGTGTGCACGGGGGGGGGCGGGTGGCGGGGGGGGCGGCATTTTTTTTAAGAAAAAAAAGAAAAAAAATAAAGCGAAATTGCTGAAATTGAGGAAATTCCTGCCCGGGGCCGGCGGCGGGCCCCAAAACGCTCCCAGCTGGGCGCGGGGGGGAGAAACGGGGGGGGGGGGCTGGGGGGGTTGATGGGGCATTGGGGGAGTGGTTTTTTCGGGGGGGGGAGGGGGAGGTGGCTTTTTGGGGGCATCTTTGGGGGGGTGTTTTTTTTGGGGGGGTGTTTTTTGGGAGGTGTTTTTTTGGGGGGTGTTTTTTTTCAGGGGCTGTTTTTTTGGGGGGCTTCTTTGGGGAGGGGTTCTGGGGGTGTTTTTTTTAGGGGGGGGGGTTGTTTTCTGGTCCCCAGCAGCCAGCCGCCGGCCCCCCCCGGCCCCCCCCCGCCACAACCACAGGCACGCACCACACCCAGCGCCGCCCCCGCGCAGGCGCCGCACCGCCGGGGGGGGGGAAATTGGGGGGGGGGACACCCCAAAGGCCCCCCGGCACCTCCCGAAATATCTGGGTGCCCCCCCCCGCCCCCCTCCCGTTCCCCCCCGCCTCAGTTTCGCCCCCTGAAGGCAGCGGCATTTTTTTTCCCCTTTTTGTGATTGTTGTGATTTTTTTTTCGGGGGGGCAACGCAGGCGCTCACACCCCGAAACCTGCCCCCCCCTGCCGGGACACGCCCCGTTGTGCTATTTTTTTGGGGGGGGGGGGGGGGGGGGCGGGACAGGGTTAAGCAGGAACCCCCAGCACACAGAGCCCAGCGCCCGCTGCTGATTTGGGAGGGGGCGGATATTATAACGGGGGGGGGGCACAGCCCCCCCCCCCCCACCTCGGGGGGGTGTCCGGGGGGGGCAGCGCGTTTTGGGGCGGCCCCGCAGGGGTTAAGTGCCACATGGAGCCGGCGGGCGGCCAGCACTGGGCGGCTTCCAGTGCGGGACTGGAACCAGTTGGGCGGGGGGGGCCCTGCCCATGGACCGGGGGGGGCCCAGCCCCGAGCCCCCCCACCGAAAAAAAAAACCACAAAACAGCGTCGGATTCCCCAGCATAAGCTGGGCTGCGATTTGGGGGGGGCAGCAAAGGCACCCCCCCCAAAATCCCCCCAGCCCCCCCCCAAATCCCCCCAAGACCCCCCTCAAATTCCCCCCAGCCCCCCCCGGCCCTGCCCCCCCCCCTCGTTGCCCCCCCAAAGCCGGGGGCTCCGTGACCCCCCCCCAAAAACCAGGCACAAATCTCCCCCCCCCCCCCCCCAGCCTGGGCACCCCGGGACATGGGGGGGCAGACGGAGGGGGGGGTGTCCCCCCCTGGGGCTGCACACACCCACACACAGATTTGCACACCCGCCTTGCACATGTGTGCCCCCCACGCACACCCATGGATGTGCCCCCCCCAACCCCCCCCGAGCTCACCCCATGCCTCACGGCGCTCGCATGCTCGTCCCCCGTGCTTGCACACTTGCCCCCCCTGCTTGCACACTCGCCTGTCCCCCCCGGCACTGTCACGCCCGCACACCCCGGCTGTGTCTCACAGGCACCGCTGGCACATTCACTCACGCCCACACGCCCGGCACGCACACACGCACACACACGCATGCACACACACGCTTGCACACGCCGCCACACAACACGCTCACCTGCATGCCCGCAGCTCACACACCCACACACGTCCGCAGCCGGCACCGCTCAGCCACACGCACTCGTGCACCGTCGCACTCTCACGTGCTGTTGCACACTCATGTGCTGTCACACATTCACATGCCATCACACACGTGTGCACCATTGCACACTCACACACTGCCACACTCGCACACCATCGCAGTTACTCACCATCACACGCTCATGCACCATCGCACACTCTCACACTGTCGCACACCTACAGCGTCACTCACATTTAGCCACCGACCTGCACACGCTCTAACACTCACACTCACGTTCACACCCAGCCTCACACCTCACACTCGCCCTCATTCACAAGCCTGTACCCGCACACACTTGTCCACACCCCCCTCACACACTCACAGCCCCTCACAGTCCCACTCAGTCGCTCACCCTCACACTCACTCACACCCATCCTTACACACTCACCCTCACCCGCACACACACTCACCCCCTCGCTCACTCTCACGCTCACTCACATTCACACTCACTCACCCCCATACATGCACATCCTCACCCTCACACCCCTCACTCACTCTCACCCTCCCTCACTCACCCCCTTACACACTCACACTTACTGTCACACCTCACACCCACGCACACCCACACCCCCTCATTCTCACACTCACCCTCCCTCTCACACCCCTCACACCCGCCCTCACCCCGTCACTCACACCCACCCTCCCTCTCACCCTCACTGTCACTTGCACACTCACCCCCACTCACCCCTTACTCACTCCCACCCTCACCCCGCACCCTCACTCACGCTCACCCCCACACTCATACACTTATCCTGTCACCCCCACACTCACGCTCACGCTCACCCAACACCCTTGCTCACCCCCTTGCTCAACCCCCCTCCCTCCCACACTCACTCCCACTCCCGCCACGACCTCACACTCGCCCCGTACGCTCACTCCCACTCCCCCCCACCCACTCGCGCCCTCACCCCCACCCTTACCCTCACTCACACCCACACCCAGCCTCACTGCCCCCACACTCACACTCACAGTCACACACACCCTCACTCCCCCTCACCCCCCCACTCACACTCACACCTACCCCCACCCTCACACTCCCCCCGCTCTCCCCTCACACTCCCCCACACTCCCCCTCACCCTCCCTCCCCACTCACACTCACAGTCCCCGGCTCGCACCCGTCCCCGCTCACACCCGCTCACCCCCCTCACACTCACCCTCTCCGCACACTCCCCCCCCCCACACTCCCCCCCCCGCACTCACACTCCCTCCCTCTCCCCCCCCTCCCCGTCCCCCCCCCCCCCCAGCCGCCCCCAGCCCCCGCCCCGTCCCGGTTCCCGTCCCCCCGCGCCCCCCCCGCTCACCGAGGCGCCCCCCCAGCAGCGCTCCCCGCCGGTTGGTGACGTCGTGGAGCCGCCGCGGGGCCGGCAGCGCCCCCAGGCAGCCCAGCATCGGGCCGGGACCGGCACCGGGCCGGGACACCGGGAACGGGACGGGAACGGGCACCGGGCACCGGCACCGGCACCGCCACCGCGGAGCGGCCCCGGCCCCGCCGCCACCGGGCCCCGGGCACCGGCACCGGGCGCGGCCCCGCTCGGCCCCGGCCCCGCCACGGCGGAGCCGCGGAGAGACCGCCCCGGGGGGGGGCGGGGCGGGGCGGGGGCACCGGCGCGGGGCGGGGGGCGCGGGGCACCGGGGGGGATCGGGGGGACACGGGGCGACCGGAGGGAGCGGGGGGGACGGGGGACCGGGGGAACCGCGACGGGACGGGGGGAGCGGGGGCACTGGGACGGGGCGGGGGGGGCGGGGGACACGGCGGGGGACAGGGATGGGGCCGTGGGGTACAGGGGGACCCGGGGACAGGGGGACCCGGGGGTGGGGACGGGGATACGGGACGAGGGGACGGGGGCGGTGGGGGACACGGGGGACACGGCGTGTGGCACGGGGATGGGGGCACGGGGACGGGGGCACGGGGACGGGGGCGGGGGCACGGCACGGGGCGTGGGACACGGGACATGGCGCGGGACATGGGGACATGGGGAGGGACACAGGGTCCCCCAGTGGCCCCTTCCTGCTCCGCGCCAGCCGAGGCCCCAGTTAAAGGCCCCAATTAATTAAAGGCCCCAATTAATTAAAGGCCCAAATCAGAGGCCCCGATTAACCCCACCCACGGGTAAGGGGGACCAGGACATGCCCCCCCTGGTGCACGGCCCTTGCACGCTCCTGCACTTTGCACACCTTTGCACAGGGCCGCCCTGGAGGCAGCGGGCGGCAGGGCTCCGTGCAAGGGGGCCCAGGGTTGTGCAAGGCTTGCACGGGGGTGGTTTAGCGCAAGGCTTGCACAAGGGGGCAGTGCAAGGCTTGCACGGGGAACGTGTTTCTGCAGAAGTGCAACACGGGCATGAGTTAGTGCAAGGGGCATGTTATGAGGGTGTTTCCGTGCACAGGTTGCATGAGGGCTCGGTGCAAGGATTGCACAGAGGGTTTCCGTGCAAGGACTGCACAGGCGTGAGTTAGTGCAAGAGCTGCAATGGGGGGGGGAGGGGTTCTGTGCAAGAGTTGGGGGGGGGCTGTGGAAGTGTTGCACGGGGATGCTTTGGTGCAAGGGTCACACAGAATGTTGGTGCAAGGGCTGCCCAGGGGGTTAGTGCAAGGCTTGCACGTGAGTGCCAGGCTTGCACGGGGACACGTGTGCAAGGCGGTGGTGAGCAGCGTACGTTGAGCCACAGCCCTGTGCGCGTGCAAGGGTTTGCACACCGGGTGCAGATGGGCCTGGGGGGGGAGCTGCAGCAGGCCCCTTGCACACGTGTGTGCGAGGCCTCCCCAGTCACGCCGCCCCGCCCCAGAGCACACTGGGAAGCTGGGAGTGACGCCAACACCCGCGGTGCTCCCGGGGCACGCTGGGACACGGGGCCACACGCCAAGGGCCCCGGGTGCTCCTGGGGCACGACGGGACACGGGGCGTCACGCCAGTCCCGGGGCACGCTGGGACACGGGCTGTCACGCCAGCCTGCGCGTGCACCAGGCCCTGCACCCGTGGCCGGGAGGCGCTGGGGGGCACAGGACCTCGCACGAGGCCTCGTGGGGCTGGGGGGCGTGCACGAGAGTGTGCAAGCACGTGCACATGCAAGACCATGCACGGGTGCATGAGTGTGCACAGGTGAGCAAGCATGTCTGCAAGACCACACGTGTGTGATGATGGCGCACCAGTGTGGGGGTATGCACGTGTGCAAGGCCTTGCACGCTGGTGGTGATGCAGAAGTGAGTGCACATCTGCAAGCGCGCATGAGCCTATGTGAGCACGCGTGAGTGTGCAAGCATGCCCACGTGCAAGACCATGCATTGCACAATGCTGCACATGTGTGTCAGCATGTGTGAGCGTGCAGGTGTGCAAGACCACATGCACGCAGCAATGCACACGCATGTGATCATGCATGTGTGTGCACACCCCTGCCGTGCCTTGAGGTGCGTGTGCCCTCTGTGCGTTGCACACACACCAGGTGTGACCCCGGCACCAGCAGCCCCCCCCCTCACACCTCCCCGCCCCCCCCAGGCACCCCGGGGCAGCACGGCCACGATCCGCGTGGGGGCTGCCCCCCACGGAGACCCCCACCGGTGCTGCACGGCTCAGCACAGCCCCGCGGGGCCTGGCGCTGCACGGCCAGCTGTGGCTTTGCACAGCTTGGCACGGCTTTGCACAGCATCGTGTGGCTTTGCACGGCGTTTCATGGCACAGTTTTGCATGACGTTGTACCGCTTCGCATGACATTGCACGGCTTTGCATGGCGTCTCATGGCATTGCATGGCTTTGCACGGTGTTTCATGCCACAGTTTTACATGCCATCGTACCGCTTTGCACGGCATCACACGGCTTTGCACAGCAACGCGTGCCACGGCTCAGCATGTTGTTGTACCACCTTGCACAGCGTTGCATGGCTCTGCACAGCATTTCGTGCTGTGGTTTTGCACAGCTTTGCTCCACTTTGCACGGCACTGCGTGGCTTTGCATGGCATTTCACGCCGCGTTTCAAAGCATTGCAGGGCTATATGTGGCATCGCACCACGTTACATAGCCTTGCACTGCTTTGCACGACCACACATGGCTTTGCACGGCATTGTGAACAGTTTTGCACAGTATTGCACGGCTTTGCACGGCGTTCCACAGTTTTCCACAGCATTGCACAGTTTTGCATGGCATCGCATGCCTTTGCACGGCTTTACACAGCATTGCACGCCTTTACACACACCCCCCGGGGGCCTGCCGAGGCGTGGCACGCCGCAGAGCTGGGGGGGGCCGGCGGCACCTCCCGCCCGGGGGCCCTGGCGCCGCAGCACTGAACAAAGCCCCCATTGAGCTCGGGCGTCTCCAACCCAAATTTTTTCCATGACCACATCGCCCCCCCCCTCCCTTCGGGGGGGTCCCCACCACCTCCACCCCCACCCGGGCCCCCGCGAGGAGGGGGAGGAGGGGGCGGGGCCAGGGAGGGGCGTCGACCGCACGCCTTGCACACGCGTGTGCAACATCGGCACCCACGTGCCCGGGGGGGCCTGGCATGTGCAAGTGTCCTGGTCCCATGCCCCCGTGCCCCCCCCATGTCCCCCCATGCCCCCCCCGTGTCCCTCCATCCCCCATGTCCCCGTGCCCCCCCATATCCCCGTGTCCCCCTGTGTCCCCCCCCACGCCTCCCCCATGTCCCCGTGTCCCCCCCACGTCCCGCCCGTGCCCCCCCATGTCCCCCTACCCCGATGTCCCCCCGTGTCACCCCCATCCCCCGTGTCTCCCCGTGCCCCCCCCGTGCCCCCCCCCCGCTCCCGTGTCCCCCCCGCCCCCCGTGACGGGGTGGGGGGGGTGCAGCTGCCTGCCCCCGGCCCCGTGCACGCGTGGGAGCGCCCACGTGAACCCCCCCGCCCGGCTGAGCCGGCTTTAGGCTATAAATACCCCACCGGGGGGGGAGGCGCGGGGGGGGGGGCAGCGCCATGGGGCTGGCGTGGCGCGGCCAGCGGCTCCGCAGCCCCCCCTGTCCCCCACCGTGCCCCCCCCCCTGCTGCCACCTCCCTTGCTGCCCCCACCCCTGCTGTCCCCCCCCCTGCTGTCCCCCCCCCTGCTGCCCCCCCTGCTCAGCCCCCTGCCAGCCCCCTTGTCACCCCCCCTGCTGCCCCCGCCCGTGTCCCGTCCTCCCCTGCTGCCACCCCCCCTGCTGCTCCCCCCCGGGCTGCCCCTCGCCTTGCTGCCTCTCTCGTCACCCCCCCTCGTGTCACCCCCCCTGCTGCCGCCCCCCTTGCTGCCCCCCCCCCTGCTGCCCCCCCCCGTGCCGCCCGCCCGCCGTGCCCTGCTGCCCCCCCCCCCCAGCCTGCCCCCGGTGCCCCCCCCGGTGCCCTCTCGGGTGCCCCCCCCCGCCCTGCCGCCCGCGGCTCAGCATCAAGTGAGGGGGGCGCGGTGACCCCCCCCGGGACCCCGGTGAGTGCGGGGGAAACTGAGGCACGGGCAGGGCGGGGGGGATGAAAGGCAGGGGGGAGTCGTGCAAGGCGGGAGGGGGCGTTTGCACGGGGATGGGCGGGTGAGGAGAGTTGGGGGCGATTGCACAGGGCTTGGGGCAATTGCACAAGGTGTTTGTCCCCAGGCGGGGCATTTGCACAAGGTATGGGGCAGTTGCACGAGGCCCGGGGCAGTTGCACCAGCACGGGGCAGTTACGCGAGGCCCAGGAGGGGCGCGCGGGGCCGAGCGCCCCCGAGTGGAGCCGAACGGAGCCGAATAGGCCCGAGTGGGACCGAGCGGGGCCGAACAGAGCCGAACGGAGCCGAGCGGGGCCGAACAGGGCCGAGTGGGGCCGAGCAGGGCCGAACGGAGCCGAGCGGCGCCGAGCGCGCCCGAGTGGAGCCGAACGGGGCTGAACGGAGCCGAACAGGCCCAAACGGAGCCGAGCAGGGCCGAGCGCTCCCGAGCGCCTCCGAAAGTCCCCGAGCGCCGCCACGTGACCTCATCCCACGTGATCTGGCGAACACGTGGCGCGCGCAGCGAGGGGCTCGCCCCCTTCCTTGAGCAGGCGCATGCGCGCGGCCCTCCACCCCCCCCCCCAATCCGGGCGGGGTGGGCGCAGGGCCCTTCTCACGTGACGCGCGCCAAGATGGCGGCGCCCGCGGAGGCGGCCGGCGCCAAGCGGAAGCGGAAGTGGGTGCGTGGAGGCGCCGGGGTGCGCGGCCGGTCCCCCCCGCTGAGGGGCAGGTGGGGGGGGCGGGGGGGGGCTCTGCTGGTTTTGGGGGGGTCCCGGGGATTTTAGGGGGCTTGGGGGGGCTGGGGGGTTCGGAGCGGCCGGGGGAGGGGCGGCCTGGTGGGTGGAGGAGGGGCCCGGGGGATTTGGGGGGACCTGGGTGGGGCTGACGGGGGGCTTGGGGGGATCCCGGTGAATGTGGGGGGCCCTGGGGGATTTTTAGGGGCTTTGGGGGGGGGGCTGGGGGACTTTAGGAGGGTTCTGGCGGGGCTGGGGGGCGTTTAGGGGCCCTGGGAGGCCTCTGGACAATGGGAGAGGCCCGGGGGGGTCTGTGGGGCGGGGGGGTGTCAGTGGGAGGGTGTGTATGGGGGGGTCGGGGGGGGTGTATGGCGTGGGAAGGGGGGGCCGGGGGAGGCATGGATGGGGCGAATGGTGTGGGGAGGGCGTTTGGGGGTGTTTGGGGTGGGGGGGTCAGCAGGGGTGTGCATAGGGAGGGGAGCTTGGGGGAGTGTCCATAGGGCGGGGGGGGCTATATGAAGGGAGAGGGCTCTATGCGAGGGGGTCTATAGGGCGGGGGGGTCCAGCAGGGGGTGCACAGCTCAGTCCCACAGCCACCCAGGGGTGCGCAGGGCGGGGGGGTCGCCGTGTGCCCAGGCTGGGGCCTCCTCCCGCTGCCCCCCAGCCCCCTGCTGGCGCTCCCAGCCCATTGCCTCAGCATTGTCTCGGGGGGGTTACCGATCACCCACCTTACTCCCTTTCCCCCCCCCCACAGCCGCCCCCGGGATGCCCGCAGGGCTGGGCGCGCCATGCTGCTCGCCGCCTATGCCGCCCTCGCCCTGCTGCTGGCAGCGGCGCTGGGGCTGGAGCTGGCCGCCCGCCACTCGCGCCCCCCTGCTGCCGCCGCCCCCCCCGGCGCCAACCCGGCCTTTGCCCGCTTCCAGCGGGGCTTCCTGCGCGGCTACCTGCCCGCGCTGGCCGCCGACTGGCTGCAGGGGCCGTACCTGTACAAGCTGTACCAGCACTATGGCTTCGTGGAGGCGCAGATCGCCGCGCTCTACGTCTGCGGCTTCGCCTCCAGTGTCCTCTTCGGGCCCGTGGCCGCCTCGCTGGTGGACACGCTGGGCCGCCGGGCGTCGTGCGTGCTCTTCTCGCTGACCTACTCGGCCTGCTGCCTCACCAAGCTGTCCCGTGACTACCTGGTGCTGGCAGCGGGGAGGGTGCTGGGCGGGCTGTCCACGGCGCTGCTCTTCTGCGCCTTCGAGGCCTGGTACGTCCATGAGCACGTGGAGCACCACGACTTCCCGGCAGAGTGGGTGCCCGCCACCTTCTCGCGGGCAGCCTTCTGGAACCACGTGGTGGCCGTGGGGGCCGGGGTGGTGGCCAACGCCGCCGCCGAGTGGCTGCGGCTGGGCCCGGTGGCGCCCTTTGTGGCGTCCATCCCGCTGCTGGTTCTGGCGGGTGCCATGGCCTTGAAGGACTGGGACGAGAACTATGGCAAGAAGCGGGCGCTCGCCAAGACCTGCGCGGACGGCCTGCGGCGCCTTCTGGCGGACCGGCGCGTGCTGCTGCTGGGCACTGTCCAGGCGCTCTTCGAGAGCGTCATCTACATTTTCGTCTTCCTCTGGACGCCCGTGCTGGACCCCCATGGGCCGCCGCTGGGCATCGTCTTCTCCAGCTTCATGGCGGCCAGCATGGTGGGCGCCTCGCTGTACCGCCTGGCTGTCTCCCCGAGGTACCGCCTGCAGCCCGTCCACGTGCTCTCGCTCTCCGTCCTCGTGGGCTTCTTCTCCCTCTTCATGCTCACCTTCTCCACCAACCCCGGCCAGGAGAGCCCGGCCGAGTCCTTCGTGGCCTTCCTGCTCCTCGAGCTCTCCTGCGGGCTCTACTTCCCCGCCATGGGCTTCCTGCGGCGCAAGGCGATCCCGGAGAAGGACCGGCCGGGGGTGACGAACTGGTGCCGAGTCCCGCTCAACCTGCTGGCCTGCCTGGGGCTGCTGCTGCTGCACGGCGCCGACCGCGGGTCCGGCACCCGCAGCATCTTCTCCGCCTGCTGCGGCCTCATGCTGCTGGCGCTGCTCGCCGTCGTCGGCCTCTTCTCTGTTGTCCGCCACGATGCTGAGCTCCGGCTGCCGGCCCCGCAGGGCCAGCCTGATGCCCCCGAGCTGTGACGCAGGAGGGGGCCTCGGGGGTGCCGCTGGGGCCCCGGCGTGTGGTGTGGTGGCCCAGGGGGGAAGCCCGCCCGGCTGGTGACCCCCACGGCGCCCCCACCCTCGCGTCCTGCTGGGGACAGCGCTGGAAGCACATGGGGATGGAGCGCCGCAGGGTGAGTGCCCCCTGCGCAGCCCCGCACCCCTCACCTTCCCTTTTTTTAAAGAAAATAAAGCATTTCCGCAAGTGCTTCTGCCATGTGAGAAACTCTGTAGCCAATAACGGGCTCAGGCCAGGATCTCAGTGAGGCAGCACTGTTAGTCGCGACTGCGATGGCGGGCGTCCTCCAGGCAGGAGCGCCCCTACCAGTCACACAGCACGGCTTAGGTTTATCGACTCTCTTTCCCAACGAGCCGGCCCTCCCCTGTTTCCCCATGGACTGGGTGCTGTGGGTTAACCCAGTCGGCAGCTCAGCACCACACAGCCGTTCGCTCACCCTCCCCCCTCCCTCTCTGGGATGGGGGAGAGAAACGGGAAAGTGAAGCCTGTGGGTTGAGATAGAGACAGTTTATTAGGACATAGAGTAATAATAATAATAATAATATGTACAAAACAAGTGATGCACAATGCAATTGCTCACCACCCGCTGACCGATGGCCAGCCTATCCCTGAGCACTTGGTCCCCCCAATCCACCCAGCCCCCAGCTATGACCCCAGATGGCATGGAACACCCCTCTGGCCAGTTTGGGTCAGCTGTCCTGGGTCCACCCCCCCCCAGCTCCTGCTGCACCCCCAGCCTGCCCGCTGGCAGGACAGAGCGAGAAGCTGAAAAGTCCTTGGCTTGGTGTAAGCACTGCTCTGCAGCAATTAAAACACCAGCATGTTATCAGCGCTCCTCTCATCCTAACTCAAAACATAGCACCCCACCAGCTACTAGGAGGAAAATTAACTCTGTCCTAACTGAAACCAGGACATGGGATACTCCAGGTTCACAACCTATCTGGTGCTTCACAGACAATGCGTGGCCTTCAGTTGCGGGCCTGTTACTTTTCAAGTTTCGTTTGACTTTTTACTCTTTGAAGTGGTAATGTTTTTTCACTTACCTGACTTGACTTGACACCGTGTTTTTTGCCTAGTTGCTGTAAGGATTCTGGTTGTCTGCATTTTACAAGGTCTGCTAAGCTCTCTTACCGCTGCAAGCACATCTCGATGCCACCTTCCTTCCCTCTGAACAGTGTAACTCTGCAAAAACAACAGGTTTATTCCCACACCCCCATTTATTTTTTTTTGCATCGCGTTCCCTCCCTGCGCTCAGGACCCCCCCATTGCAGGGGGCCCCAACTTGCCCCCCCAGTTACGCAGGGTCCCTACACGCCCCCCGCCCCGCTTACACAGAGTCCTTACAACCCCCCCCCGTTACATGGGGTCCCAACTTGCCCCCCCCCCCACACGGGGTCCCCATATTCCCTCCTCCCATTACACGCACCGCGCGCATGCGCGGATCCGTGCGAGGACTACAAGTCCCGGCGTGCCCCGCGCGGGGCGGCCGGTCCTGATTGGCTGCGGTGCGGCTATTTGAACGGGGCGCGCGGCGGGGATCGCGGCCGTGCCTACGGGAAGCGGCAGCGCGGGTGAGCGGGGGCGGGCCTCGGGGCCGGGGGCTGTAAGGTCGGGGCGGGGGGGCTCGGGGGCATCCTGAGGGGCGGGGGGGGGCAGGGCCTGGGGGGCAGCTGAGGGGCAGGGGGGTCTCCGTAGGCCCCTTGGGGGCTGAGGGGCAGGAGGGGGGCACTGCAGGGCCCGCGGGGGGGTATGAGGGGTTGGGGGGGTCCTGCAGGGCCTAAGGGGGGGGCTGAGGGGCTGGGGGGAGGGCGCCAGGGCCTGCTGGGGCCCTGCAGGTCCTGGGGGAGGCCGAGAGGTGGGCCCGGGGACAGCCCTTCTGGCTTGGGAGGGGGCTCTGAGGTGGGGCTGGGGGGGCCTCTAGGAACCGGGGGGTCTTTGGGGCTCTAGAGGGGTGTAGGGGTTGAGGCGTGGTGGGGGGTACGTGAGCAGACCCGGGGGGGATGGGGGCCCTGAGGCCTGAGGGGGGAGCTGGGGAGGGGTTTGGGGGGGGATGTGAGCACTGAGGGGGCTGAGGAGCAGTTCTGGGAGCTGCCCCCAAGCAGCAGGGGCTGTGGCAGGGATGTAAACCCGGGGGGGTGGGGCTGTGAGCACCAGGCCCCCCAGCACCCCCTTACCTCCCCCCTCGCTGCCCCCCAGGGCTGCCATGAAGCACCTCCGGGGCGCTGATTTTGTGGCACGCACCGCCAGCAGGGAGGGCACTGAGGCACTGCTGGCGGAGCTGTTGGTGAGTTGGGGGGGGGGGGGCCCAGCTCTGCACGAGGGCTGGGACCCCCTGCTGGGGAGCCAAAACTCTCTTTCTATCTCCCTCCCTCTCCAGCAAAGCCTCTCCTGCCCCCTGGGGCCGCCGGACGCCACGCAGAGCACGGTGTGCGACCGAATCCTGCGAGCCTGTGTGCAGCGCCTGGGTGAGCTGGGCGGGGAGCCGGAGGGCTGCCTCGAGCATGCCACCAGCCTCCTGGGGCTGGCTGAGGCAGCCTGTGGGGGCTACGTGGCCTCGGCCGTCCCCCCACCATCCCCCCTCTACCTGGAGAAGATCCTCTACCACCTGCTGCGCAACGCGGCCGCCGGGGGCTGCGACACTGCCCGCGAGCGAGCGGCCGAGCTCCTCCTTGCCCACCTGCGCGCCCCCCAGCCCGGCCGCTCGCCCCGCGCTGACTTCACTGCCATCGCCCGCAGCGGCTTCGTCGTGCTGTGGAACAGGGCAGACGGCCTGGGGGGCCGCCTGCGGGCCCTGCGCTTCCTCCTGCTGCTGGAGGACGAGGAGGAGGGCGCCCTGCTGCCGCTGGAGCCGCCCTTCTTCACCTCGCAGACGGCGCGCCAGGCGGCCGCCGCCACGCTCTCCGAAGCCCCCCGCGTGCCACCCTCAGCCTTGCTGGGCCGACAGCTCGGGGGCTGCCTCCTCACCCTGCGCCGGGATGCGCCACGACCCCCCGGCCTGCCGCAGGCCTTCTGCTTCTTCGAGCTGGCGTTGGAGCAGTGCCGGCAGCTC
Source organism: Anser cygnoides (assembly GCF_040182565.1). Lineage (NCBI taxonomy): Eukaryota > Metazoa > Chordata > Aves > Anseriformes > Anatidae > Anser > Anser cygnoides. Next base: position 108,829 of record NC_089904.1, on the reverse strand, counting down.
TGCAGGAGCGGCTGCTACGGCGAGGCAGAGGAGGCGGCAGAGGATGCCCGCTGCTTCTTGGGCAGCTCCGGGGCGCTGCTGGGTGAGCCCCTGGGCCTCCTGGAGGCCGCGGTGAGGCTGAGCCGGGCGCTGGCCGAGGGCTCGAGGCCGGCAGGGCCCTATCTCTCGCAGGCAGCGGCGGCGCTGGGCGGCGCAGCCGAGGCTTCGGAGCGTCTCCTGCGGCTGCTGGCCGAGGGCTGCCAGCTCGTGGTGTTGGCCCTGGGCGAGCACGCCAAGAGGAGCCCACGGCAGCCCCTGGGCCGCGAGGACGTGCTCGGTCTCTACGCCTTTGTGGAGGGGCACTGCCGTGTCCTCGGCCAGCTGCTGCAGAGGGTGAGGCTTCGGGAGCTGGGCTAGCGCCTAATGAGGGCTCCCCCGCTAATTGGAGTGGCCGGGGGGAAGCTGTAACCTCACTGGTGGCCGCGCGGTCACCTCCTGCCTTCTGCAGGTTCCCCCCGACGGCACGAGGCAGAGGCTAGCACTAAAGCAGCTGCTCTACCACAGCCTCCAGCTCTTCACCAGCGTGGCGTACGATGCCTTCCAGTGCTCCCAGGTGCCAGAAGCAGCGGGGCCAGTCCCTTGGGGGGGCTCCAGGGGCTGCTCGAGCCACCCCAGGGGTGTTTCTGCAGTCCCCGACAGCCACCGTGTCCCCTGCAGGCGGCCGGGTGGCTGGGGCTGGAGCGGCTGACATCAGGCTGCCGGGGCACCGTGGCGCGGATGCTGGAGGCGCTGGAGGGGCTCCCTGACGCCGAGCGAGCGAAGTACCTCGATGTCACCGGTCAGTGTCCCCACACCTGGCTGCCTGGGGCGAGCATGCTCACGCAGCTTACCGCCGGCCCCTCTTTGTGCCCCTGGGAGCATTTTGAGGGGCACCGATGGGGGCGAGGGCTCCTCGGCCACCTGCAGTGCCTGGCTGGGATGAGGAGGATGGGGGGCGTTGAATTTGCAGCACATCTTTGATGTTTCTCTCTTCCCTGCAACAGCATCGTGCACATTTAAGCTGGCCTACATCTTCTACAACCAGAACCTTCACGAGGAGGCCAGCTCCGTCTCTGAGCTCTTCTGCCAGACGCTGGAGACGACGGATGCTTACAAATACTCTGAGGTCCCCCATGAAAGGGTGAGCGGTGTCCTGACTTTCTCAGCCCAAAGGGGGCCGAAGGCTTTGAGCTGTGGCCTGGGGGAGCGAAGGAGAGGCTGGGGAGTGGCTGGCTTCCCCCCGGGAGGGGAAGAGGCTGCGGCATGGGGCTCGGCAGGCAGGCAGGGCGCCAAAGCCGCTCCTCCGCGCTCTCTCTGCAGCTGCACAGATGCTTCAGGCTGCAGGTGGAAAGCTACCGAAAGCAGGGCCGGCTGGAGAGCGCCCTGGCCTCCACTGTGCAGTGGCTGGCGGCGCTGCGGGGCCGCCTCGTGGAGCTGCTGGCCGAGCCCGTCTCCCTCTGGGTCCGAGTGAAAACCGACGCCGTGAAGCACGGAACTGAGGAGCTGCGGCTGAGGTGAGGGAAGCCTGGCGCTGCCCCACGCCTGGGGGTGCCTCAGGGGGCTCTCATGAAACCGTATCGCCGAGCCGGGCTCTGTGCAGAGCCCCCATGCGGCCCCCCCGCTCCACCAGGACCCTGAAGGAAGGCTTGGAGGGGCGCTACCCGGACGCAGGGACCTTGGTAGCCGTGCTCTTTGCGGAGCTGAAGGCGTACAAGGCCGTCCGTGCCGACACCGGGCAGGAGCGCTACAACGTCCTCTGCGACCTGCTGGAGATCTGCTCGGAGGAGAGCGGCCGCCTGCACGAGCGTGCCATCAGCTTAATGGAGCTGGCGCAGGTCTTGTGCTACCACAAGTATGCCCAGCAGACGGACTGGTGAGTGCGCTGCCATGCCTGCGAGCCCGTTGTCGGTCCCTGCAGGCCCCTGGGGGGCTCTCGAGGGCCCTCAGCAAGGTTTAAGGGTTCGGGGTCACATTGCCCTGGCTGGTTTGGATGCTGGTGACGTCCGCTCCTCCTCTTAAGGTGTGTTTTGGGGTGGAAGGCTGTGTTTTAACCCCTTTTTCTGACAGCTCCGCGCTGGACTCGGTGCGTGAAGCCTTGCGGCTGTTGGAGGCGGTGCCCAGGAGCGCCCAGAACCAGGAGCAGCTCCTCGACGACCGGGCACAGGCTCTGCTCTGGCTCTACATCTGCACGCTGGAGTCCAAGCTGGAGGAGGTGCGTGGGGAGACGTGACCCCGCAGCTGCTGGGGGGCGTCCTGGGGGTCCCGCATTGCCCCCCGAATGTCACTGCTGCCTTTACCCTGCCACAGGGCATAGCGAGGGAGCAGAGAGCCAAGGCTCAGGGGCAGAAGAACCTGGATGACTTCGAGCCCAACGACCTCAACTACGAGGCGGGGCTGCAGGAGAAGTTCCTGTACGACGGCATTTCCTTCAACCTGGTGACAGAGTCAGGTGAGCGCGGCAGGTTCGGGCCGTTGGCGCTGCAGAAAAGGCTCCTCCAGAGCACCTGGTTTTGGGGTGGGAGCAGGGTTCCCCTCTGTTGTGGTTTAACCCGGTCGGCAGCTAAACACCACACAGCCGTTTGCTCACCCTCCCTCCTCTCTCTCTGGGATGGTGGAGAGAATTAGAAAGAAATGAAAGCTTGTGAGTTGAGATAAAGACATTGTATTAGCACAGAAAAGAAAGGAAAATAATAATAGTGATGATGATAATACTGAAAATAGTGTGTACAAACAAGTGATGCACAATGCAATTGCTCACCACCCGCTGACCGATGGCCAGCCTATCCCTGAGCACTTGGTCCCCCCAATCCACCCAGCCCCCAGCTATGACCCCAGATGGCATGGAACACCCCTCTGGCCAGTTTGGGTCAGCTGTCCTGGGTCCACCCCCCCCCAGCTCCTGCTGCACCCCCAGCCTGCCCGCTGGCAGGACAGAGCGAGAAGCTGAAAAGTCCTTGGCTTGGTGTAAGCACTGCTCTGCAGCAATTAAAACACCAGCATGTTATCAGCGCTCCTCTCATCCTAACTCAAAACATAGCACCCCACCAGCTACTAGGAGGAAAATTAACTCTGTCCTAACTGAAACCAGGACACCCTCCCCAAGGAAGGGGGGAGGGCAATGGGGGAGGTGTGGGGACGGAAGGGCTGGCCGGGAGATGCCTGCTGGCATGCCTGGCCGTGTCCTGGTGCCGCTGCCAAGCGGCTCAGCCCCGTGCCGTGCCCTCAGCCCAGTCCAAGAGCCTGGACGAAGCCTTGGCCCTGTGGAAGCAGCTCCTGGCCTCCGAGGGTGTCCCAGCTGTGCACAGCCCTGAGCAGACCGTGGCCTCCCTGCTCATCACGGCGTCTCTCTACAGGCTGATGGCCAAGGTAGTACTGCTGGGGCTGCCAAGGGGGGCAGCGGCCTCCCCCCAGCATCATCCCTTGACACACCCATGGGTTTTTCTCACCCCCAGCCTCTGCAAGCCATGGAGAGCTACCTGCTAGTCCGAGCCCTGTGCGGCGCGCTTGGGGACAGCCTGGGCACGGCTGGCGCCCTCTGCCAGGTCACCAAACTGCTCCTCCAGCTCGAGTGCCACAGCTACGCTGAGGCAAGGCCTGTGGGGGAGCAGCAGGGAGGGAGGGCATCTCAGCTTGTCCCCGCAGCCCCAGCCCTCACAGGCTTGTTGGCTTCCAGCTCTTCCTGGAGGAGACAGAGTCCTGCTTGCAGAAAGCCGACAGCGGCAGTGATTCCTACCTGCTGCTGCAGCAAACCTGCCTGATGCTCCGCAGCCAGCTGTGCTGCGCCAGCAACCAGGTGGGTCTCCCCAGAAACCCTTTTCTGCCTCGTGTGCAGCGTTAGGGGGCAAGAGGAGACCTTAGCAGCTCTGTCTGCAACCTCTCCCTGGCGGCCTGCACCCACTTTAGCCCTGGAGATGCTCCACGCGGTGACTGGTGCCTCTTTTCCCCTCTCTGCTGCCTCCTGCAGATTGAGGAGGGCCTTGCCCTCCTGCTAGAGGTGCTCCAGAACCCGGCTCTGCAGAAGGTGGCCAAGGTGTGGTACATGCTCCGAGCCCACGTCCTGCAGCTCACTGCTGTCTACCTCAGCTTGCCGCCCGCCCGCCTCTCGCCAGAGCTCAGGCAGCGTGTCTCCGCGCAGGGTGAGCCGCTGGGGCGCTGGAAACCCTCCTTGTGTGCGGGCAAAGCCCTGCGGAAACGCGGCTGTCCCCTGAAACAGCCCCGTTTTGGGGCTGGAGGTGGGTGCCGGGGGGTCAGCCCTGACACTCACGGCCATCCTGGTGCAGGGTGGAAGACTCCTGAGACAGCTCTAGCCGAAGCCTACAAGCTTTTCCGCAGCATCATCCTCCTCCTGGTGGGCAGCGACGTGCTGGGCGCCCAGAAGCCGGCGGCGGAGGCGCAGTTCATAGATTGCGGTGAGGCACCGGTGCCGCGGGTGGGAGGACGTGGGCGCATCCCCCCCAGGGGGGAGCAGCGCCGGTCACCAGCCCTGTCCTGCGGCGCAGGGGACAACGTGCTGCAGAAGTGGCAGGTGCTGGCTGAGGTGCTGGGCTGCACGGAGTGCCTGGTGGCCCTGCTCAGCCGCGCTGAGGTGGTGTGCAGGGCCAAAGCCTTCTGCCTGGAGGCCGTCAGGCTGGCCACGAGGCTGCAGGCAAGCCGGTGGTGAGTGACCATTGGGGGGAGGGCGGGCGAGGGGGGGCGGCCATGGCACTGGTCCTGGCCTTGGGGGGCTGCCTGGTGGCCTTGGGGGGGTGGTGGTGTCCTGGTGGCCTCAGGGTGGGGAGTGTCCTAGTGGCCCCAGAGGGGTTGTCAGGATGCCTGGTGGCCCCAGGGAAGGTGTCTGGAGACCTCAGGGCGGTGCCTGGGGGTGCCTGCTGGCCCTGGGGGGGGGGGTGCCTGGTGGGGTTGCATGGAGGCCCAGAGGGTTGGTGGAGGGATTGCCTGGAGGCCTGGGGAGCAGGGTGCCTGGTCGCCCTGGGGGAGTAGGGTGCTTGGGGGTGCCTGGTGGCCCCAGGGGGTGCCTGTTGGCAGTGTCCTTGCCAGCTCACCCACGAGCTCATTCTCTGGTGCATGGTGCTGGAGCTGTGGCAGCGGGGGGTCTCTGAGGGCTGTCCTCCCCCCTTCCCAGGTGCGTTTCCTTTCTGGTGCTGAAGGCGCAGCTGGAGCTGCAGCAGAGTGACCTGGAGCTGAGCCATGCGGACTTGCAGCAGGCGCTGTTCCTGCTGGAGTCCAGCACTGGTGAGTCCCGGCTCCAGGCTGGGAGTGGGACTGGGAGCAGGGTGAGCCCCCGGCTGTGCTCGTGGAGCCGCAGCCGGGACCCTCCTGGGAAGCAGAAGCTGTGGTGCTGGCTGCACCACATGCATTTGGGTTCCTTCGCAAATTGCTCTGCCTGCAGAGTTCGACACCGCCGAGAAACAGCAAGGCCCCGTGAGGATCCTGCCTAGGAAGGGCAGACCGGGGGGCAGGAGGCAGCAGGACCCCGGCTCTGAGCCCCCCGGGGAGGACGAGGGCTTCCTGAAAGGCCCCGCGCTGGAGTTCGTGGCCATGGTGAGCGGGCTGGAGAAGGCGGCCGCGCTCAGCTCCTCGCCGCAGCTGAAACCCAAGCCGAGGAGGAGGCTGGCCTTCCTCGCCCACCCCATCGCCTGCCCCTGCTGCCTTTGCTCCGACCTGGCCCTCTCGACCCTTTGCCTCCGCTGGCTGCTCACCTGCGCCCAGGGCGAGCTGGCAGCGGGCAGTGCGGCCGAGGGGCTGGGCCTGATCCTGGCCACCCTGCGGCGCTGCGGCACCGTGGCCGCTCGCTTCGCCGCCCTGCTGCAGGACAAGCTGGGCAGCGGCGGGGATGTGCCTGCGCTGGAGCTGCTGGATGACCTGGTGGCCACCGGCTACGCTGCACTGGCCCTTCACAGCCTGGCCAGCCCCCGGCCCGAGGGGGAGCTGCCGGAGCAGCTGGAGGCCGGTTTGTCCTTCGTGGCGTCCCGCAGACCCCACCTGCCCAGCCTCGAGGTCTCCAGGGCCAGCCTCCTGCTCGCCAAAGCCGTGGCCACCGTTTGCTGCCTGGCCACCAAGCACGGCAGCTCTGTGGCCGCCATCTTTGCCACCCCTTGGGCTTGGCAGCCCCTCCCCCCGAGTCCCACCGAGCCCAATGTGCCAGCGGCCGTGCTCAAGACGGAGAAGGCTCAGCCCCAGAGGGGCAGGAGCAAGGCGGCGCCAGCAGCGTCCTCGCTGCCCAAGCCCAAAGCGACGAAGACCCGGAGAGCAAAGCTCCCAGCTGTGGTGGATGCCAACCAAGCCTTCGTGCTCAGCGACTCTGAGGCCGAGCCGGCGGTGGTGCCTTGCACCCCGTGCCACAAAGCCTGTCCCCCTGCCAGGGCCCGTGCCCAGGGGGCCGCAGCAGCCCCTATGCCCAAAGCCAGAGCGAAGAACCAGAGAGCGAAGCCCCCGGCCACGGCGGGTGCCAACATCTTCGCTTCGGGCGACTCCGATGCTGAGGTGCCCCCCATTGTGATCCGGCCGGCGGCAGTGCCCTGCACCCCGCACCAGGTCTGTGCCCCCGCCAAGACACGGGGCTGGGGGGCTGCGGCTGCCCTGCACCCCAGGGCTCCCTTCACCGTGTTCAGCGACTCCTCGCCGCCGCTCAGCAAGTCCCAGCTCCTGAAAGCACCCAAAGCCCGCAGGAAGGCGAAGTCTCGCCTGCCGGTAAGTGGGGAGGGAGGGAGGCGGCCCCAAGAGGCAGCTGCGGCCCTGAGAGGCAGCTGCAGCCCCGCCACGTCCCCGTCCCGCCGCTGCAGGTGACGTTCAGTGATGACAGCGACACCGAGGATCCCAAATTGGGGCTGACCCCGGCAACCGGCAGAACCCTGGGTCCCAGCCACAGGACGCTGCAGTCAGCATCCCTCTGCCGGAGAGCTCTGCTCCCCAAACTCTCAGGGATGGAGGGCTCCCAGCTGAGCTCCTCGGAGGACAGCAGCAGCAGCACCCGGCCCCAGAGAGGGCGCAGGGCTGCGGGCACAGAGGAGAAGAGGCAGCGGGTGACCCGCAGGGCTCCGGGCAGGAGAGCCAAGGAGGAGCGGGAGCTTCTGAGAGCCATCGAGGAGGAGAAGGCAGATGAGGAGCTTGACAGCAGCTTCGAGCTCTTGCGAGCCTCCAAGGAAGAAGAGGGAGCTGCAGGTGAGCTGCGGAACGAGGACTCACTGGGAGCCTTCAAGCGCCCCGAGCTGTCATGTTGTCACCGCTGTCCCCAGCCCCAGGGACCAAAAGGCTCCGTCTCTCCCCGCAGGCAGCATCCAGCTGCCCCAGCGCAGGCAGGAGGCTGCGGACGGGGAGCACGAGGTGCTGCGGCGCGAGGCCACTGAGCACATCCCAGCAGGGCGGTGGCCGGGCAGCGGGAACCCCCTGTGCCTCGATGCCCTCTCTGCTGCCCTGCTGGCTGTGGGAGGTGAGTGAGTGCGGGGACACGTCTCGGGAGCAGGGAACCGCGGGGTGGGAAGAGGCAAACAGCAAAGCTGGGGGCACCTCTGCCAAAGCGTGTCCTTAAAGGGCAAAAACCCTACAAGTGGAGGGGAAAGCAGCAGAGGGAGAGCCAAGGTGGCCGCAGGCTCGCTGCCTAATCCTGGTGGTGTTGCTTTGCCCCTTCCAGATGTTTCCTTGCTGGACACTGCCTGCGGGTTCCTGAAAGCTGCCTTCAACTGCATCAGCCACTGCCCGCCTGGCACGCTCTACAGCCAGCTCTGCCAGCTCCTGGCTCTGGCCACGGGCGACCAGGACCCCGTCTCCACCGCCTATCTGCTGTCCGAGTCGGTCTCCGTCACCATGCGCCATCAGCTGCTCAGCATCGTCCACAGGAAGCTTCAGTAGGTCCCGCGCCTCCCTGCTGGAGCCTTGCTGAGAAGGCGAAGGGGCTCAGCCAGACCCAGAGCCCTGGAGGGGTTGGTTTGGAGCAACGTTCCCCCCCCAACTGCCTCTGCCTCTGTAGCAAACTGAAGAAGTCGGCGGTGGATGCGGCTGAGCAGCTCCGAGGGCTCTCCCTGCAGGAGGACGCTCCCTCGCGCGTCCACCACCTCACCAAGCTCCAGAACCTCTTTGGCTTCAGCCCCACGGGTCTGGGGCCCCAGGAGCTCAACGGCTTCAGAGAGAAGCTGCAGCAGATCCCTGCAGGTGAGGGCTGATCCAAACAGAGCCCCGGAGGGTGCTGCCTGATGCCTTGGCCTCTACTGAAGGTCTGGGGGTGACTTTTTCAGGGGTGACTGTCTGCGTGTTGACCCTCGTGAGCATCCAGCTCTCCTCCGTGGAGGACACGCTGCTGCTGACGCGGTTGGAGAGGGGCAGCGCTCCCATCACTGTCCGCATCCCGACTGCGTTTACCAAGGTGAGGGAAGGGCTCGGAGTGGAGCAGCCGGGATGAGCCCGGGGCTGGAATCACGGCTCCCTTCCTCCCCTAGGCCCCGCTGAGCTCGGTGCTGAGTGACTTCGACACCATCCAGAAGGAGCAGAAGGAAACCAGCAGCTGCACCAACAAGCGAGACTGGTGGCTGTGCCGCTCCGAGCTGGACCGTAGGATGAAGGTAGGCGAGAGGCACCCCGTGCCCCCCACACCTGGGTGTGACACTCGGACCCCCCTGTGATTCTGTCATCTCTCGCAGAGCCTCATCGAGACCCTGGAGATGGAGGTGCTGGGCTGCTGGAAGGGAGCGCTGCTCCCCACCAGCCAGGAGCCTGTGCTGGCCGAGGAAGCCGCCCACCTCTTTGCCCAGCTCCGTCCCTGCGGCTGGCAGGGCTCGGACCCGGCGCTGCTCAAGGTGCTGAGCTCCCCGGGCTGGGGCAGGGCACGGGGGGAGCTCTGCCTCCGCTCACGCCTGCCCCTTGCCGCAGGTCGTGCTGAACGCCGCTCCCCTCCTCACCCCTGCTGACGTGCGAGCCCTGGCCGTGGGGCTGTGCCCGGCGCAGCCCTGCAAAGCGCAGCTCCTCCTGCAAGAGGCCCTGGAGAAGCGGAGGAGCTGCGCCCAGGCGCCTGGCGGCTCCCTCGTCCTCGTGCTGGATAAAGTGAGAGCCTGCCCCTGCCACTTCTCCCTCAGCTCAGACGTTCGCTGCGTCGCTCACGCCTTCCTCTCCTTCCTCCTCCTCCTCTTCCCCTGCAGCACCTGCAGAAGCTGCCCTGGGAGAGCATGGCGTGCCTGCGCACCCTGCCCGTCACCCGCCTCCCGTCCCTGCACTTCCTCCTCAGCTACAGTCTGGCACAGAGGGTGAGTGGAATGGGGGGACCCTGGCTCTGCGCGGGGCTTGGGACCCCTCGAGGCTGGGGCTGGGCTGGGGCTGACTTGTGATTATTTTTTTTTTTCCTTCCTTCTCCCCCCACAGCAGGCAGGCTCTGTGCTGTGCCGTGGCATCAACCCCACCAGGACCTTCTACATCCTCAACCCCCAGAACAACCTCCCGAGCACCGAAGAGCGCTTCCGGAGCTGGTTTGAGAGGTGAGGAGCAATCGGGGCGCACAGAGTGGGGAAGAGGGGGGGGGTCCATGTCCGCTCCCCCCTTTCTGTGACTTCTCACCTCCTCTCCTGCAGCGAGCAGGGCTGGAGCGGAGTCACAGGAGCCATCCCCAGCCAGGAGCAGATGCAGGCAGCGCTGCTGGAGCACGACCTCTACATGTGAGTGCCCATAACAGTGCTGTGCCGTGCCATCGTGCTCACCCTGCTCACCCTGCTCTTGTTCCTGGCAGCTACGCAGGGCACGGGGCGGGTGCCCGCCTGCTGGATGGGACGGCCATCGCCCGACTGGACTGCAGCGCCGTGGCCCTGCTCTTTGGCTGCAGCAGTGCTGCGCTAGCTGTGCGTGGCCGCCTCGAGGGCTCCGGCATCATCCTCAAGTACATCCTGGCCGGCTGGTGAGGCGAGGAGGGGGGGGGGGTGTGGCTTTTGGGGGGCAGATGGAGTCTTTGCCCCCTTCCCTTCTTGCCTTTTTTTTTGCCCCACTCCCCCCTCGCTGCTTTTTATTGCTCCCCCCCCCTCCCCCCCGGCTTTTTCCTGTGCTGGTAAGCAGTAACCATTCTCCTTGTCCTCCTCTCAGTCCTGATCACTTTCATCTGACTGATCTGGGGCCAGAGAGGCGACTGGCGGGGGGAGGGGGGGGGCATGGCACCCAGCCCTGCTGGCCTTAACACCCTTTTTTCTCCCAGCCCCCTCGTCCTGGGGAACCTGTGGGACGTGACCGACCGTGACATCGACCGCTACGCTGAGGCGCTGCTGCAGGGCTGGCTGCGGGCAGGCACCGGTGCCCCCCTCCTGCACTACGTGGCCCAGGCGCGCCAAGCCCCCCGTCTCAAGCACCTCATCGGGGCTGCCCCCGTCGCCTACGGCCTGCCCGTGTGTCTGCAGTGACAGCCGCTGTCACCCCCTGGTGTACCCCTTGCCCTGGGGAGGCAGCTGGGGGCTTTCCTACTCTTTTAATTTATTTTAATTCCGCTGGGTTTTATGTTCTGAGGTAATAAAGCTGTTCCCCTTGAACGTGGGTGGTGTGCGCTTGTATCACGGACTCACAGAAGCACAAGGTGGGAAAGGACCGGGCTCCTCGAGTCCAGCCCTCCTTCTTGCAGCACTACTCCCCATTAAGCTACTCCATCCTAAATCCTATGCTGTAGCACCTCCTCCATGCACTTCGTGAACACCCCCAGGGCTGGTGATGCCACCGCCTCCCTGGGCAACCCCTCCCAACGCCTGACCACTTTTTCTGTGAAGAAACGTCTCCTAATTTCCAACCTGAACCTCCCCTAGCACAACTTGAGGCCATTCCCTCCGGTCCTTAAGAAGAAAGCCGACCCCTGCTTCCTTGCAGGGTGGAGGGAGCATTGAGGTCTCCCCTGAGCCTCCTCTTCTCCAGTCCTGCTCCCCTTTGTCCCCTGTCCCACAACTGGACCCTTCCTTTTCTGAGGGGTCCCCTGCCCCCAGAGGTGTCTCAGAGCCCCCCCTTTCACCCTTGGTTTGTGAGGGAGACCCCGGGCCTCCCTCAAACAGTTGGGGGGGGGCTGCTTGGTGTGCCCCCCATGGCTCAGAGGAGCCCCCTCTGCAGTGAGGATCCAGCCTGCGCTCCTGGGGGGCTGCACCTTTGGGTCCCCCTCCTGGGGGGCGGCAACTTTTTTCCTTTGGGAGGGGGCAATGGGGTGCTGCCCCCTGGACTCCCCCTTTTTCTGGGAGCGGGCACAGCCCCCCCTCTGCTACCCCCCCCGGCACCTGCTGCCTTTGCGGGTCCCCGAAACTTGGGGGGCGGGGGGGGGGCCCGGGGGTCCTCCGGCCACCGGGGGGCGCTGCGGGGCGGGGAGGTGCGGCCGGGCCCAAGATGGCGCAGGCCGTGAACGTGGCGGAGCTGAGCCTGCCGCAGCTGGAGGTGCTCAAGGGGCAGCTCGACCAGGTGGGGCCGGGGGGGGCTTGGGGGGCACAAAGGGGGCTGGGGGGGGCAGGAGGGGTTGTGGGGCCCGGGAGGAATGGGGGGGCCTGGGGGGGGGGCTGCGGGGAGGTGTGTGGGGCGAGGCTGGGCCTGGAGGTTTGGGGGGGGACTTTTGCGGCCCCAGGGGGGCTGTGGCGGCCTGGAGGAATCTGTGGGGCACAAGGGGGGCTGTGCGGCTTACGGGGAGTGTGTGAGCCTGGGAGGAGGTGTGTGGGGCCCAGGGAGGATGCGTGGGGCCGGCTGGCCCACAGGAGCTGCGCAGCAGGGTGCTTCACGCCCGACGTCCCCCAGTCCCGTTTCCGCGGGGGGCACGGCTGGGGACAGCCCCCACCTTGGTGCCCTCCCCGGGATGAGGCCGTTTCCCTCCTGCTCCCCCTGCGCCCATCCCTCTTGGGCTCCAGGGCTCACCCTCTGATCTCCCGTGGCTGGTTTGGGGCCGTTCCCAAAAACCAGCTCCAGAAGGGACCCTGCGGACCCAGCCCCACGAGGGCCCCCTCCGGCCCTTGGGTCCCCTCCAGCCGTCCCCCCGCGGCCGGGCCGCACGCTCTCTCCCCAGGAGGTGGAGTTCCTCTCGTCCTCCATCGCCCAGCTCAAGGTGGTGCAGACCAAGTATGTGGAAGCCAAGGACTGCCTCAATGTCCTCAACAAAAGCAATGAAGGCGAGTGGGACCCCGAGGGGCCGATTTCCTCCCTCCTGGCCTCACTGGCTCTGAATCTCGCTCAAAATCACCTGGGGCACAGAGGCAGCAACCTCTGTTCTTGGGGGCTCCCCTTGCCCTGGTGCTCACTTCTCTGCTTGCTCTCCCACAGGGAAGGACCTGCTGGTGCCGCTCACCAGCTCTGTATCCTTTGCTGACCCCACACCATTAACACCCCGGGGGTCTTTAGGGCCATCGGTTCCATCCCTCAGTGCCGTTGATCCAGCACAAACCTGCGCTGGCAGCATGGCGTGGTGCTGCCAGCGCCCCGGCTCTGCCCCAGCTCGGGGCTTTGCTCCGGGAGGTGCGTAACCGTCCTGGTCCCCTGCTTTCCCTGACTGTCCCCGCCAGATGTACGTCCCTGGGAAGCTCTCGGATGTTGAGCGCGTCCTGATCGACGTTGGAACCGGCTACTACGTGGAGAAGGTGAGGGGTGAGCGCCGGGAGTGTCACAGGGCGGTTTGGCAATTAGGGAACTGCTCCCATGCCTGTTTGCACCAACGGCCATTGGGTTGGGGCCGTTGCGGCCGCTGCTTCCCCATGGCGCAAGCAGGCTGATTTCTGAGCCCCGGGAGGGCAATGGGGCTCCCAGCAGGGTGCTCAGCACCTTTGCACGCCCCCGGGGGCTGTGCTGGTGTGCGTGGAGCACGGGCTTGGCCCCGGAGCAGCCGCCTTTTGGCGGCAGGTGATGAACGGGGCTGCCTCCGGCTGCGGCGTGCAGGATCTCAGCGCCCCGAGGCCGCTGTTGCCCTTTATCTGCTCAGACGGCAAATGATGCCCGAGACTTTTTCAAGCGGAAGATCGACTTCCTGACCAAGCAGATGGAGAAGATCCAGCCGGCGCTGCAGGAGAAGCACGCCATGAAGCAGGGTAAGGGCCAGCGCCGCCACAGCTCAGCACCTGGGGCCCCCCTGGCAGCCCCCTCACCGCCCCGGTGCCTCCTCTTCCCACAGCCGTGGTGGAGATGATGAGCCAGAAGATCCAGCAGCTCACAACCCTGGGGGCAGCGCAGGGTGCCACCACCAAGGCGTAGCCTTCGGCCTCGGGGGGCTGCCTTCCTCTGCATCATTGCTGGGCCGGGGGCACGGACTGCAGTGTGTCCCCTCCCCGTGCTCCTCGCCTTGCCAATGCCCCGACCCTTCCCCTTTTTGTAGGCAGCCCCTCGCTGCCAGCGTGTGGAATAAATTGAGATGTGGGAACATCCCCAGCGCTGCCTGCTGCTTCTCGAACCGCGGGGCTGGGGGGAGCGCCCCCAAAAGCAACCGAGAAACTGCCCCGGCCCCTCCACCTCTCTTACACAGGGGTGAGGACGTGGCGGAGCCCCCCCAGTCCAACAAAACTCAGACGCCTTCCCCCAACAGAAGTACTTTATTCTACAGCCGTGCCCAGGCCCCTCGCCCCGGTGGCGGCTTCTGCCCTCACCTCCTCCCGGCCCCGCGCTATGTACAACTGTGGGCTCCAGCCCTTCGCCGAGGGCGTCGTGGGCCCGAGCCCCACGGCATGGGCAGCGCAGTCCGTCCGTCTGCCTGCCCGCCCGCGGCCTGGCTCAGCGCACGAAGAGCGGCTTGTGCACGCGCTTGTGGCGGTTGAGCGTGGCGCTCTTGGCGAAGCTCTCCCCGCACTCCACACAGATGTAGGGCTCGTGGCCGTGTGCCTGCGCCCGGTGCCGCTCCAGCTCGGCACCGTCGCGGCAGCTCTGCCCGCACTCGGGGCAGGCCGGGGGCTGGCTGCGGGCGGCGTGCACCCGCTGGTGCTTCAGCAGGTTGGTGCTCTGGGCGAAGCCGCGGCCGCACTGCCCGCAGCGGTGGGGCCGGGCGCCCGAGTGGGTGCGCTGGTGCTTGATGAGGTTCTTGCTCTGCGTGAAGCTCTTCCCGCACTGCCCGCAGGTGTAGGGCTTCTCCCCGGTGTGGATACGCTGGTGCTGGATCAGGTTGGAGCTCCAGCTGAAGCTCTTCCCGCAGTCCCCGCAGCGGTACGGCTTCTCCCCGGTGTGCGTGCGGCGGTGCTGCACCAGGTGCGAGTTCTGGCTGAAGCTCTTCCCACACTCCCCACACGTGCTCGGCCGCTCCCCGGTGTGAGTCCGCTGGTGCCGCAGCAGCTTGGACCAGTGGCTGAAGCTCTTCCCGCACTCGTTGCAGATAAAGGGGCGCTGCCGCCCCCCCCGCAGCCGCCCCCCACTGCCCTCCTGCTCCTCCTCGCCGTAGCCCCCTGCCGCTGAGCCGGCACCGGCCCCCCGGCCCCCCGCCGCCCCCCGCCTCTTGCCCTTGGAGGCCAGGGGGCTGTGGGGGATGACGGTCTGGATGATCTCGTGCGGCAGCACCTCATCCTCGCAGTCGCTCACGATGCCATCATCAGCTGTAGGCCACAGAGAGGCTGGGGAGGGGGCTGGGAACCTCCCCCCCCCAAGACTCCTTTCCACTCCCCCGGGGCTCTTTTCTGCCCCCTGGGGCTCTGCGCCCCCCTCCTCACCGATGTAGACCCTCCGCACCATGCCTGCCTCGTCCGAGTCATGGAGCTCCACCACGCAGGGCTCGTCCTGCTCCATGGGGGCGGCTGGGGGGGGCCTGGGGGGCGCCGAGCCCTTGGCTGAGCACAGGACCCCCACCCCAAAACCCTCTCTGACGCCCCCCACCCCGTGCTGCCTCCAAGCACCGGTGGCTGCGTGCGGGTGCCCGGCCCTTGGGGGGTTACAGCAACTGCTGGGGGGCTAGGGGCCCTTCATGGCCCCCCCAGGACCCTTTGTGGTCCCCCCAGGACACTTTGTGCCACCGCAAATCCCCTTGTGGCACCCCAGATCCTCTTCAGTCACCCGAAATGCCCGTATTTCACCCCAAATCCTCTTGTGCCACCCCAAATCCCTTTGTGCCAACGTAGGTCCCTTTGTGCTGCCCCAAATCTCCTCAAGCCACCCGAAATCCCTTCAAGCCATCCAGAAATCCCCTTGTGCCGCCCAAAAACTCGTTTGTGCCCTTGTGCCACCCGAAAACCTGTTCGTGCCCCCCCAAATCCCCTTGTATAGCCCCAAATCCCCTCGTGCCATCCAAAAATCCCCTTGTGATGCCCCCAATCCCTTTGTGCCACCCCAAACCCCTCGACGTTGCAAATCCCCTTGTGCCCCTTCGTGTCCCTTGTGTCCCCCCCTCCTCCAGTTCCATCGTGTCCCCTGCATCCTCTCGTGCCCCCCCACCCCTCTTTGCTCCCCCCATCCCTTTGTGTCCCGTCCCTCCCCCGTGCCCCCGTCCCCCTCCTCACCTCAGCTCCGGGGACAGCAGTGGCTCCGTGCTCGGCCCAGGGGACGGCAGCGGAGATCTGGGGGGGACACACGGGCGGCAACACTGGGGGGGGAGGTGACAGCCCCTCTGTGACTGGGCTCCCCCCCGGCTGTGCCCCCTCCAGAACTGGGGGTGGGGGGCATCACAGACACTAAGGTGGGGGGGAGGGGGGGGCAGATTTTTTGGGGGGAAAGGATTGGAAAAGGCAGATGGGGGGGATTGAGGGGTTGAGGGGGGAAGATTTTGGGGGGGAAGGATTGGGGGTGCAGATTTGGGGGGGGGCGGATCCTGGGAGGAGGAACCGGATGCCGGGGGGGGGGGGGTCAACGGATTCCGTAGGAGGGGGGGGTGTCATGGACTGAGGGGGGGGGTCACGGACCGGTCCCCAACCCCGTCCCCAGCCCCCGCAGGATGCGGCCGAGGGGGGGAGGGGGGGGGGCGGGGGTCGGGGGGGGCGGCGCTGCGGGCGGCGACCGGGGCCATCTTGGCACGGGGGGGGCACCAACCGGGGCGGGGGCGGCTCGGGCACGGCGCTCCCCCCCCGCGCCTCCCCACCCCCCCCGGTTCCCTCCCCCCCCCTCCTCCTCCTCCCCCCCCGCCCCGGGCTTACCGGGCCCCGCCGCGGCCCCGCCGCCGCCGCCGCCGCTTCCGCCCGGCCCGGCCCGAGGAGGCGGCGGCGGCTCCGCGCCGGCGCCGGGGGAGCGGGGGGCGGGGGAGGCCCCGACCCCCCCTCGGGGACGGGGAGGGGGCGGCGGGGACCGAGGAGGGGGCGACGGGGAGGGGAGGGGGGGAGAGGAGCAGCCCCGGGGGGGCCCGCGGCCGGTAACGGGACCCCGGGGGGGGCGCGGCCGGGGGGAACGGAGCAGCCCGGGGAGGGGGGGGGCGCGGGGAGGGTCCGGGTTGCACGGTGCCGCTCCCAGTTGGCCCAGTGCAGCCCCAAAGGTCCCCAGTGCAGCTCCCAGTTTGCCCAGTGCACTCTGAGGGTTCCCAGTGCAGCTCCCAGTTTGCACAGTGCAACCCCAAAGGTTCCCAGTGCAGCTCCCAGTTTGCCCAGTGCACCCACAAAGGTCCCCAGTGCAGTTCTCAGTTTGCCCGGTGCACCCACAAAGGTTCTCAGTGAGGCCCCCAGTTTGCCCAGTGCAGCTTCCAGTTTACCCAGTGCACCCACAAAGGCTCCCAATGCATCCCCCAGTTTGCCCAGTGCACCCCAAGCGTTCCCAGCATGTCCTCCGGGCTGCACAGCGCACCCTAAAACTGATCCAAGCACCCTCCAAAAGCATCCGGCGCACCTCAAAGCCCCCCAGTGCACTCCAATGTGTTTCCAGTACACCCCAAAAGTGCCCAGTCCATTCCAGTGCACCCCAATGCCACCCAGTGCACCCCGAGGTTCCCAGTGCGCCTCGAAGCTAACCAACGTGCCCCAGTGCTGCTCCGTGCACTCCAAAACCACCCAGTGCCCCCCAGTTTGCCCAGTGCACTCCCAGAGGTTCCCAGTGCACCCCTGTATGTGCCCAGTGCACCCCAAAGCACCCAGAAGGTTCCCAGTGCACCCTCCAAAACTGCCCAGTGCACCCCAAAACTGCCCAGTGGAACCCCCAAGGTTCCCAGTGTAGCCCCCCAGCTTCCCAGTGCATCTCAACATCACCCAGTTCATCCCCCCCGGCTTACCCAGTCCACCCCCCTGAGCTTCCCAGTGCACCCCAACGTCTCCCAGTCCACCCCCATAGGTTCCCAGTCTATCCTCACAGGTTCCCAGTGCACTCTCCAGCCTCTCAGTGCACCCCAATGCCTCCCAGTTCATCCCCAGAGGTTCCCAGTGCACCCCCCTGCTTCCCAGTACCCCTTCCACAGCTTTCCAGTGCACCCCAACACTGCCCAGTCCATCCCCATAGGCTCCCAGTGCACCCCCTGAGCACCCAGGGGTCCTTATCCAGCCCCCCCCGCCCCCCCCCAGCACTCGGGGGGCGCGGGGGGCAGCAGGGGGGGGGGGGCGAGGGGCCGAAGCAGCCGCGGTTGCACGCAGCGGGGGGAAACTGAGGCACGGGGCATCGGTGCCCCCCCCAGAGCAAACCCCAAGCCGCAAACCGGGCCCGCCCTCCCCAGGTCCCCGCGGATCGAGAGGCCGGGGCTCCCGCGGGTTCTACCCCCGTGGGGGGACGCAAGGACAGCCCCCCCCCCGCCCCGCTCCGTGCCTCAGTTTCCCCCACGTTTTTTTTTTTTTTCCTTTGGGGGGAGCGGCCGCGAGGCACAAAGGAAACCCACATCACCCCCCCATCACCCGCCCCCCTCCCAGCGCCTCCCCAGCCCCCCCAAAGCGGGGCTCCCCCCTCCCCTGCAATGGGGGGGGGGTGTCACCGAAGAGCGAGGGGGGGGGAATCCCCCCAAAATCTCCACCCGCCAAACGACTTCGCCCTCCCCCCCATCACTCACCTCCGGGCGCCGCGGCGCGGCTTTGGGGACTCGGGAAAAGAGCGGGTGCCGGGGGGGGACGGGGGGGGGGGCAGTTGGTTTGGGGGCGGTTTCCAGCGGTTTCGGGGCACCGTCGCGGGAGGCGAGGAGGCGGCGGGGCGGGGGGGGGCCGAGAACAGGAAGGTCCCAGCCACAGCCCGGTCCCCCGGCCCCGCGGCCGCCCAGCGGGGGGAGCCGAGGCTGCCGGATACTGCGAGGCCGACAGCTGGGGGGGGGGCTCGATGGGAGAGAAATAATGGGGGGGGGGCACCCGTTGCGACACCCCTGCCCCCCCAAGCCCAAGGGGACCGGAGGGGGTGCCCCCTCCTCCCTCACCCCCCGATTGTTATTTTTTTATTTTTTAATGGAACTGGGGGCGGGGGGGGGGATAGGGGGTGGTAGGGGGGGTGGCACAGTGCTTTGGATGGGGGGGGGTCCTTGCAGCGTCCCCCCCCACGGCGTTCCCGCTCTGTGTAAGGGCTGCAGCCACTCCGCATGCAAATAGGGGCTGGAAGTGATGCAATCCCAATCCCCATTCCCATCTCCAGCCACATCCCCATCCCATCCCCATCAAATGTTTAGGGTTGTTTGGAAAGAGTGAAGGCGCAGAGTCCTCTTGCGTGTGGGGTTGCGTAAAGGCTCCCCCAGGGAGTTCAGGTGTACCCAAAGGCTTCTGTTGGGAGCACATTTTGATGGGAGAAAGTGGCGCCGTACGTGTTGTCTAGGGTCCTACTTAGGGTTTGGCTCAGTGGTCTGGTTAGGGTTATGTTTAGGGTTGTTTGGAAAGAGAGAAGGCACAGAGTCCTGTTGCATGTGGGGTTGCTTGAATGCTGCGTGGTTCCTGAGAAAGGTGTTGTAGAGGGAAAAAGGTTGTCTGGCATGGCAGCTCCTGATGGTGGTCTTCTTTGGTAGGTGAAGCGGTGCCTGAAGCCCCATCCCGTGTAGCCTGAGCACGCCTCACTGAGGATGAAGCCTGCTTTCCAGCAGTTCCCAAAGGCATGTTGGGGCTGAAATGCTGTGTCTGTGCTTGGGTTGGGGTTGCGCCTTTGTGAGTTTAGAGATGGGTTTTAAGTTGGTGCAGCAGAGGGCCAGGCTCCATTGTCCTGTAATGTGTTTTGACCCATCAGCATAGCCTTTTGGTTTTCAGATAGCCTACTCAAGTACGTGATTTTTCCTGAGAGTGATGTTATTACATGGAATAGATTTTTTTTTTTTTGGCGTGTAATCTGTTATGCTCCTAGATTTTTCTTTCTATGTAAAGAAAGATGTGAGCTAATTCCAGTTGAAAAAATTTCGGTTACTTGTTTGGTCATATTGTCCTTTCAATATTCAAAGCTGCAGCAAAAGCATGGAGATTGTTGCTTCTAGAAATACCCCAGTTCTCTTGTCTGCACTCTGCATGGTGTTGAGCTAAACCAGATTTAAAAAAAAAAAAAAAAAAAAAATCAACAACAAAAAACACCGCAGCTGCTGCTGCTCCTGCTCCCTTTCTACTTTCATGTGCTTTGCCACTCCCCTTTCCCAGGTGATTGGGTTTGGGTGCTGGGGGGGGGGCAAATGGATATGAGCCCCAGGTATGCCATCAGAGAGCTCATTGTGCCTGGGCTGCTCTTTGGGGTAAGTGCTTTGTTTTTCCTTCAGTTGGTTGCAAGGTTCCTTAGGTGGGTTGGAGTCTACGGACTGATGTGTTTCCAAGCAGAGACCAGTATGCACATCTTTTTGAGGTAACAACTAGTAGGATCTGTTAGAGGAAAGCAATCTATATAGTAGCAGGTGCCTTTATTACATGTAGCTCTTCCACAGGTGAGTAATTCTTATAGCATGTTTATGGATAGGATGATAATGTTAGTTTGTGTGTTTGCTTTGTGGTTCTGGGTCCCTTATAATTTTTGCAGAATTACAGGGCTTAATGTTAGTCTTCGCCTGTTTGTCAAATATTATTGAAGTTCCCACCTTGGTAGTAAAGTGACAGAGCAGGGTTTAGGAGAAATGTATCATTGAAGTCCACTGTGCAAGTATGTAACTGAAAACAGCAGCAGTTGGCAGTTAAGGTGTAGTCATTTTTAGGGATAGGGACAGTTTGTTATATTTTTGGAACTTTTGGCTGTAGAGTCTTTAGACCTTGCAGCCTTCTAGATTTTGAGTGCTTGGAATTCACGTAATAGAGGTATGTTTAGGAGGGGTTGCTGGCTAACTTGTTTTTGGGACGTGGTGATATATGCTTCTGTTTTTGGGTTACTTTTTAATCTCTAGATACATCAAGCCATTTATGTAACTGTCCACAGGATTCACAAAGAGCTTCAGTACACACCACAAGGGGCTTGACTGCATAGGCGCAGTATTACGAAGAGGCTGAGCAGGGTCACCTTTTTCATCTGTAAAGGATAAGTCTGTGATGACCCCTGTCAGGTCTGCTGTGCATTCATGGCCTTCTGGTATTTGTGGACCTGAGGGTGTTTTTTTTCTGGCTCTGGTCTCTGTGCTTGAGACCTCTGTAAGGAGCTGTACTGTTAGCTTGTCCATCACGGGCATGACCTTCTCTTTTTGTTTCTAGTAGCCCAGGTCATAGGCACGGACTACGCTGGAAACTTGCAAAAAAAGTGGATGCCAGCGTGGGCACTGAGTTGGTTGGTGGATTGTGTTAGTTTGTTTTGCCTGTCAGGCAGGCTTTGCAAGCACCTTGCAACAGCGGAGTACATCTCTTGCCACGTTCCTGAGGCGTGCCAGATGTCATCAGTTCCAGTTTCTGAAATGCTGGAGATGCTCAGAGCGCAAGAGGAGCAGGAGCGTGATGCATCTCTTTGGGATGTTAGGTGAGCAAAGCAGTGGTACTGGGTTGGGGAATGTGGGTCTGGGGCTTCTTGGCTGTTGGGGTAGAGGAGGAAAGAAAAAGAAAAGGAAAGAAAGTATAGACTGTTTTGTGGATTGTCACGTTTGTCTGTTCTTTCTCCTTGGTCTAAGCTACGTGACCTTGGCTTGGCACGGCGAATGGAAGCACTAAGCCTGGATCGGAAGGTGACTGGCAAAAAGTTGGAAAACGGGCATTGTTTTTGGTTTGGCAGTCTATTGGTCCACCTCTAGGTGACTCATCTTTTCCAGGGACGAAGAAGATACTGGGAACTAGTTGCCCTTTGTGGTCCACATTGAGGATGAATTCTGAGCCCTGGGAATTAAGTCCAGGGGCAAATGCTGTGTGTTGAGGGTGGTTGGCAGGGGGAGGCGGGGAGTTGTGTAGCAGTTGTCTATTTGATTTCAGTAGCAGAGCAGGTCAGTTGACTACTGTTTTGTTTCTGAGGTGGGTGTTGCATTGCAAGATGCTTGGCCTGCGTGCCTTTGCCTAATGGCACTTTATTTCTGCAGGTAAAGTGGAGCCTCGCGCATGAAGCAATGTCCTGGCTAGCTTTTGTGCTCCTTGTTGAGGATGGAACCTGCCTCCCATCATTCCCAAGCTAAGTTGGGGGGCAAGTGCTATGTTTGGTTTGGTGTTGTGAATGGACCCATAGGGTGAGGGTCTGTGCTTTTAAGTCATTGCAGCGGATGGGGCCTTTCAGGATTGAGCACGGTCAGACGGAGAGGGGGGTGGGGGTTCTGTCAGGTAGGGCTTGAGCATGTGCCAGGCAGGGCAGTTCCAGCTTGGTGCCTGTGTTCTGTGTTGTCTGTGCTGTGGCTCTTGGTGCTCAGTAGGCCCTGGGGAAGCCATCCTGAGGGTATTGAACACTTGACCTCATTGGAATAATGCTGATGCTCAATTGGAAGCTGAGCAACTCTTGTCTTGCAGTGGGAGCTTAAAGAGCTCACTACTTCTGTGTGTGTAATTTTTATTTTGTATCAAATGTTTCCTGATACGATCATCATATGTTACGCACCCCTCAGGTCTTGATATCCTCATTGCCTTCTTCCACTGGACAGATTAGATGGGCAACTTGGTAGCCACACCAAAGGTCCTAAATGCTTGTTTCATCATGGTAGGGCTGATCTGAGCACTTTTTGACTTGCAGTCGCAGCTTAAAGTGCAGATGTGTTTCAGGTGTTGCGCATCATATTTGGTTTCAGATTGCATCTGTTTCCATTGTTGCTGTTGTGGAAGTCATGTGGGCTTCATCCGGAGCTCTGGCTTTGGAATTCATTTCCAAAGCCTTTTTTCTTAAGGGGTTTACACTCCCCATCCTTCCGGTCTCTGTCTTAAAGGCAGGCTTTTTATGCCTCCATCATCCCAGTTCTGGCAGTTGCTTCCAGTTGCAGGTCATGACATTGGAGTCTCTCCTTGTGTCTGCTGCAGAGCACCTGTTCTGACTTGCTGTTGCCATAGGGCTTCCCTCTGGGAGTCTTTTTTTTTTGTTGTTGTTCTGTGTTTTGTTTGTAGTGTGCCTGTGTGTGTGTGTTTGGCCTGGAGCTGTCCTGCCTGGCAGTTAGTGATGGTAACTAACGTGGCGGTCCATCGGTGTACTAATACATTGTCTGGACTGTTTTGGCAAAGACATCCAGTCTGCCTCTGGGCACGTACTGAAGGGCAGCTGGCACAGTCATCTCAGTGGTGTTTGCAGATGTGGAAGGGGAGACTCGAGCTGCTTGCGAGCAGCTGTTCGCATAGTGCTTGAACAGTGTGCTGGAAGAGGTCTGTTGAATCTTGAAAGCTTGCAGATATGGGGTTTTGAATTTCTTATCTTTTTCTTTTCCCTCCCTAGTAGAGGGTAAACCTTAGGAGGAACCAGTCAAAGGAAAGAGCGCCTTCTGGAACTGTCAAGCACTCGGTAGGCAACCTGGTGACCCTAACCTGGGTTAGGGTTGTGGTTAGAGTTGTTTGGGTTAAGGGGAATAAGGATTTTAGGGTAAGGGGATCAAGGTTGTGGGGATAAAAATGCTGTTTTTGCACAGAGTTCCATCGTTTAGAGGGAAGGAAGGTGGTATTGAGAGATGCTTGCAGTGATAAGAAAGCTGAACAGACAACCTTGTAAAATACAGACAACCAGAATCCTTAGAGCAATTACATGGAAATCACAGTGTAAGAACCATTACCACCTCAAAGAGGAAAAAAGTCAAGAAAAAAAGCAAGTTGACTTGTAACAGGCCAGCAGCTGTGTATTTTCCATGAAGCACTGGATAGATTGTGAACATGGATTACCCAGTCAATGGGGAAACTGGGGAGGGTCCCGGTCATCGAGAAGAGGAAAAAAAAAAAAAAGGTATATAAAGTATATAAATAGTTAGTGTTATGGAGCTAGTAGGTGGCTTGTGGGATGCCTGCCATTGCAATTGCGAATAAAAATGCTACCTCACTGAGATCCTTGCCTGAGCCTATGGTATTGGTTACAGTGTGTTTCTAACAAGGTGTTAGGGTTTTAAGGTTTCAGGGCTAAGGCACTAGGGTTGGGTTTCAGGGTTAGGGTTTCCAGGGTTTAGGGTTAGGATTTTAAGGGTGTTAGGGTTGGAGTTATAAGGGTCAGGGTCCAGTCCTAATTTTTAGGGTTAGGGGTTTTAGGCAGAGGTCTTCAGGGGTTTAGTGGGGTGAATTTTATTGGGTTAGGGTTTTCAGGGGTAGGGGTTATGGTTAGATCCCTGGGTGCCGTAGGGTTAGGGGTCAGGGTTCTTAGTGGTTAGGCCTAATATCAGGGCGGAAGGCCAAAATAAGAGGTTGGGAGCACCCCCAAAATTGAAGGGTTGAAGCCCCAATTTGGGGGACCCCACAATTTTGAGGTTCCTTCCCCTAAAATTGGGCGGAAGAACTCTTAATATTAGGGGGAAACCCAAAAAAGGAGGGTGGGGGATTCTAAAATTGGGGCAATCCCCAAAATTGCTTGGGTCCCACCAAATTAGGGGAGGAACCCCCAAAATTGGGTGGGTGAACCCCAAATTGGGGGGAAGAACACTTAAATGGAAGTGTGAAATTCCAGAATTGAATGTGGACCCCCCAGAACTGGGGAGGAATCCCCAAAATTAGAGGGGACCCCCCAAAATTGGGGTTAAACCCCATATCTCGGGGGACAAAGCCCCAAATTAAGGGAAGGAACCTCAAAAATGTGGTGAGAACCCCAACATTGGGGGAAAGAACCTTAATATTAGGGTGGCAGGCCAAAAAACGATCGTGGGGGACCCCAAAATTGTGGGGGACTTGGAAGTGGGGGTGAGGAATCCCCAAATCAGAGGGGAAACCCCAAAAGTGGGGGGGGGGCGAAGCACCAAATTAGGGGAAGGAACCCCAAAATTGTGGGGAAGAACCCTGAAATGGAGAGCTGAAAACCCGAAATTGAGGGGAAACCCCCAAAACGGCGGGAAAACCTCCATAAACACAAAACGGAACTGGGAATATACCAGAGCAAAAAATGGCGTCCTACGGCAAGCTGCGAGGCTCAATTTTCCGGGGAGTGCTGGGAAATGTAGTTCTTGGGCACTGGGTTTCTAGGAGGCCATGTTGCCTTCCCAGAGCATGTCGGGAGGTGTAGTTCTCGAGAAGCTGCTCACCAGGCGGCCATGTTGGGAGCCCGGGGAATGCCGGGAGATGTAGTTTTCCGGCACTGGACTTCCGGGAGACCATATTAGTTTCCCAGAGCATGCCGGGAGATGTAGTTCTCGGAGCACTGGACTGCCGGGAGGCCATGTTGGGAATCCGGGGAATGCCGGGAGATGTAGTTTTCCGGCACTGGACTTCCGGGAGGCCATATTGGTTTCCCAGAGCATGCCGGGAGATGTAGTTCTCGGGCACCGGACTTCCGGGAGGCCATGTTGGGATTCCGTGGAATGCCGGGAGATGTAGTTTTCCGGCACTGGACTTCCGGGAGGCCATATTGGTTTCCCAGAGCATGCCGGGAGATGTAGTTCTCGGGCACTGGACTTCCGGGAGGCCATATTGGATTAGGGTTAGGGTTAGGGTTAGGGTTAGGGTTGGGTTTGGGTCGGGGTCCGGGTCAGGGGTCAGGTCAGGGTCAGGGTTAGGGTTAGTGTAAGGCTTTATGGTTACTGTTAGGGTTAGTGTTATGGTTACTGTTAGGGTTTGTGTTATGTTTCGGGTTAGGGTTAGTGTTAGAGTTAGGGTTAGGGTTAAGGTTAGGGTCAGGGTCAGGGTCAGGGTAGGGTTACCCCAGAGCGGAACCCCAGAGCGGACAGGCAGACGGGTTAGGGTTTGGGTTAGGGATAGGGATAAGGTTAGAGTTAGGGTTAGGGTTAGGGTTTCGGTTAGGTATAGGGATATGGTTTGGGTTAGGGTTCGGGTTTGGGTTTGGGTTAGGGGCAGGATTTAGGGTTAGGGTTAGGCTTAGGCTTAGGGTTTAGGGTTAGGGTTAGGGTTTGGGTTAGGTCTAGGTAAAGCGTTTGAGTTAGGGCTAGGGTTTTCGTTAGGGTTTTGATTAGGGGTAGGATTTATGATTAGTGTTAGGGTTAGGAGTTAGGGTTAGGGTTGAGGTTTAGGGTTACTTTTAGGGTTAGGGTTAGAGGGTTAGTGTTAGGTTAAGGTTAGGGTTAGGGTTAGGGTTTGGGTTAGGGAAAGGGATAGGGTTAGGATTTCAGTTAGGTATAGGGGTAGGGTTTGGCTTAGGGGCAGGATTTAGGGTTAGGGGCAGGTTTTAGGGTTAGGTTTAGGCTTAGGCTTAGGGTTTAGGGTTAGGGTTAGGTTTAGAGTTAGGGTTAGGGTTAGGGTTTGGGTTAGGAATAGGGAAGGGGTTTGGGTTAGGGTTAGGGTTAGGAATAGGGAATGGGTTTGGGGTTAGGGTTAAGGTTTTGTCTTCTAGTATTATTTGTACATTCCCATGTTGTTTTGCAATCTTTTCGCTTTTCATTTGTTGTATAATTAAAGTTTTTGAAAGGATGCCTCCCTGTTTTCAGTTTTCTCCTACGCCCTGAGGTTTAGCTGGCCTTGTATTCTTTTGCTTTTTATCAAGTCTTTTTGATACAAGCTGTATACAGCTTTGATACAAGCTTGTTTGTCCCCTATGACATGGATGATTTTGCTGAATCTCCGTGATGCCTTGAAAAGGGCTATGCTTGGGGTCCGTGGCAGCATTTTGGTATCTGATACAGATTTTCCTGTTCTGGCATACAGTAAATTTCTTTGATATGTCTATTAAGACCGTAACTGTTTTCCTGCTTTGAGTAAGGAGTTGGAAGATGAAAGGTTAAGTGTTCATTTCCTTCCACATGGGCTGTAACCTTTGTCTGCATGTCTTGTGGTTGTGTTTTGTTTGTTTGTTTGTTTCTTTTGGCAGGCCCTCCAGTAGAGCAGCAGGGTGAAAGGTCTCGAGCTGGTGGCAGGACCCTGGCAGCTCTGCAGCCTGAGCAGGTGAAAGAACAGTATGTGCTCACTCTTTAAGGTTGGGAACATGTGGCAAGTTTTAAAATACAGGCTTATAACACAAATGGGTCCTGGAAAAAATCAGCTGGCTCCAAGCATTCAGGGAGTCAAGACAGTGAGAAGATGTGTCAGTAGAAATGAGCTGAAGTGAGCCAGATGTCAAACAGCATGGACTTCATATAAGAATGCAGTTCAGAAACTTGTCTCTTTCAGAGAGCGGAGATTATTTATCGTCTTGCTGACTTATTAACTGATCAGAGAGAAGAAATTCTCTTAGCAAATGAAAAGGACTTAGAAGAAGCTGAAAATAAAGGTAATATTATGGGTCCTTTCATGGTACTTCTGTTGTCATGAGCTTACATGGGCCTCAAAGGAAATGAGCAGGTGATATTCTGTCACCTGCAATTGGATATTATGGCTGTCACAGGTTAGTGAACCCAGGACTTTGAGAGCTTGTCAGTGGAAACAGCTGCAGCTTCCATAATTACATCAGAGGTCTTCATCAGAGAAGATAGAGAGGCCTTTGAAAACAGCAACCCACAGCATAGTTTAAAAAAATAAAAATCAAAATAAATAAATAAATAGCGTTTTCTTTTGCCAAAGGAGGCTCGCTTTAGAAATTAAATATAGCAAGTATCTTCCCTGTTATCATCATGTATGAAATAGCATGAATATCTCCTGGGCTGGTTAACGTAATGTTTGGCCCCTGTGGGGAAGGTTGTTACTTAAAAATGATGCTTTCCAGAACGAACCATATTACCTTCTGACTGAGGAAAGTACAGTTCAGGCAGCATAGACTAAATCCATTCTTTTGTGTTAGAGTGGTGCATCAAGAAGCTGGTCTTGGGTTAGAAAATGTATGAAACTGGCACATCACAAATTGTAATGCAGAGAGATCTTTGATAACAAAAGTGTATTTCTATTGGTGAGTTACTGGAAGGCTGCAAGAAGTCTTGCCTCAAAAGACTCTTCTGAAATGAATTCTGTTGTCATCCCGATTTTTTTTTTCTACAGACACATTCTTGGGACTTGCTTCTGCAATATTGAGAGTTATTCAGGGTTGGTTTTTGGTACCCAACGTAGAGAAGGAGTTAGCTTACATTCAGGTGGTGCAGTTTCTGCATGTGTCTTATAACGTAGGTTTCCTGCTTAACTTGCAGTTTATGAGGTTCCTACCAATGAGCACTTTCCTGTCCATGCTGAATACAGCTGAGTTGCAGGCTACGATTAAACATCAAATGTTTAATATAGATTGTTAATAACAAATTGCAACTGTTAAGAATATATGCTAAAAAAAATTAGCACAGAAAGTAGAAGCTCTAGGCTTTGAGTGGTCTGTCCCATACTGATACTGCATGTTTGCACTGAGGCAGAATGATTGCTTTTACTCACTTGTGGAGAGATGAGTCTATGCTCTCACTGCTAGTATTTTTAGCAAGACTGATTGAGCATTTCTCTAACATATGAGCAAGTGTTTGAGGAGCAAGTGATGGGTATGGGCACTTAGAAAGAGACTGCCAAAGGGCAGCTTCATATTTTATAACTGAATTTTGTGAGTGTTGGTCCTCGTTTCATACTGAAGGGGAGTATGCTCTAGTGAAGGGAGTATGTTCACGTGAAAGGAAAAGGCACTAGTCTCCCTTGTCTGCCATTATTACGTCCTTGCTGCTAGCTCTGTTCTTCATAGAAAACCAGTATGTTTCCTTGTCAAATTCTAGTCTGCCTTCCTAGACTTCAGCCTTTGCCTCCTGGGTCTCTTACCTTGCATAGACAATCTCTCCCCTTCTCCTCTTCTTCTTCATCTCATTTGTAAACCTTTTATCAGGCTGATTCTTACTGGCTTCCCACCCCCACCCCCCAACCTTTTCCTTTCTTTCTTTTTTTTTTTTTTACAGACTTAGGATGGCTTGTCTTGTTAGTTACTTTTCTTCCTGCCAGCCCCCATCCTCAAGTTCTCCGATGCAACGTCAGAGGATCATCTTTGATACCTCTGCATCTGAATAATATGGTTTCTGTCCCATGCTGTAGCTGACGGTAGGATGGACTTCGAGTGCAACGGAGAGGTTGCTTCCTCCATAGTTTCCTATTGCATCTCATACTGGTTAGGGTAAGCAATTACAGAGGAAATTTGACTTCTCCATGGAGTAGTGTGTGCCTGACAGCTAGCTGGAGACAGCACACACGGAATTGAGTCAGTGCTCCGAGTGCGGTCTTGAGTTGCAGTAAGGTAAAACAATTGCAGACTCACAGTTTAGCTTCTAAGGAGCATATACAAATAGCACGTTTGCCTCTAATACTTAGAAGGCGAGGTTCTGAGATCCACGGGGATCACTGCACTCTCTGGACTCACTGCAGTGCATCCCCAGTGGTGCCAGTGCACTCTCTGGACTCACTGAACTGCATCCCCAGTGGTGCCAGTGCACTCTCTGGAGTCACTGCAGTGCATCCCCAGTGGTGCCAGTGCACTCTCTGGAGTAACTGCAGTGCATCCCCAGTGGTGCCAGTGAACTCTCTGGACTCACCAGGGTGGATCCCCAGTGGTGCCAGTGCACTCTCTGGACTCACCGGGGTGCATCCCCAGTGGTGCAGTGCACACTCTGGAGTCACTGCACTGCATCCCCAGTGGTGCCAGTGCACTCTCTGGACTCACGGCAGTGCATCCCCAGTGGTGCCAGTGCACTCTCTGGACTCACTGCACAGCATCCCCAGTGGTGCCAGTGCACTCTCTGGACTCACTGCAGTGCATCCCCAGTGGTGCCAGTGCACTCTCTGGACTCACTGCAGTGCATCCCCAGTGGTGCCAGTGCACTCTCTGGACTCACTACAGTACAGCTCCAATGGTGCCAGTGCACTCTCTGGACTCACTGCACTGCATCCCCAGTGGTGCCAGTGCACTCTCTGGACTCACTGCACTGCATCCCCAGTGGTGCCAGTGCACTCTCTGGACTCACTGCACTGCATCCCCAGTGGTGCCAGTGCACTCTCTGGACTCACTGCACTGCATCCCCAGTGGTGCCAGTGCACTCTCTGGACTCACTGCACTGCATCCCCAGTGCTGACAGTGCACTTTCTGGACTCACGGCACTGCATCCGCAGTGGTGCCAGTGCACTCTGTTTACTCACTGCACTGCATCCCCAGTGGTGCCAGTGAACTCTCTGGACTCACTGCACTGCATTCCCAGTGGTGCCAGTGCACTCTCTGGACTCATTGCACTGCATCCCCTGTGGTGCCAGTGCACTCTTTGGACTCACTGCACTGCATCCCCAGTGGTGCCAGTATAGTCTCTGGAGTCACTGCACTGCATCCCCAGTGGTGCCAGTGCGCTCTTTGAACTCACCTGGGTGCATCCGAACTGATGCCAGTGCACTCTCTGGAGTCACTGCACTGCATCCCCAGGGGTGCCACTGCACTCTCTGGACTCACTGCACTGCATCCCCAGTGGTGCCAGTGCACTCTCTGGACTCACTGCAGTGCATCCCCAGTGGTGCCAGTGCACTCTCTGGACTCACTGCACTCCATCCCCACTGGTGCCAGTGCACTCTCTGGACTCACTGCACTGCATCCCCAGTGCTGACAGTGCACTCTCTGGACTCACTGCACGGCATCCCCAGTGGTGCCAGTGCACTCTCTGCACTCACTGCACAGCATCCCCAGTGGTGCCAGTGCACTCTCTGGACTCACTGCACTGCATCCTCTGTGGTGCCAGTGTACTCTCTGGACTCACTGCAGTGCATCCTGAGTGGTGTCAGTGCACTCTCTGGAGTCACTGCGCTGCATCCCCAGTGGTGCCAGTGCACTCTCTGGACTCACTGCATTGCATCCCCAAAGGTGCCAGTGCACTCTCTGGACTCACTGCAGTGCATCCCCAGTGGTGCCAGTGCACTCTCTGGACTCACTGCAGTGCATCCCCAGTGGTGCCAGTGCACTATCTGGACTCACTGCACTGCATCCCCAGTGGTGCCAGTGCACTCTCTGGACTCACTGCACTGCATCCCCAGTGGTGCCAGTGCAATCTCTGGACTCACTACAGTACAGCTCCAATGGTGCCAGTGCACTCTCTGGACTCACTGCACTGCATCCCCAGTGGTGCCAGTGCACTCTCTGGACTCACTGCACTGCATCCCCAGTGGTGCCAGTGCACTCTCTGGACTCACTGCAGTGCATCCCCAGTTGTGCCAGTGCACTCTCTGGACTCACTGCACTGCATCCTCAGTGGTGCCAGTGAACACACTGGACTCACTGCACTGCATCCCCAGTGGTGCCAGTGCACTCTCTGGACTAACTGCACTGCATCCCCAGTGCTGACAGTGCACTCTCTGGACTCACGGCACTGCATCCGCAGTGGTGCCAGTGCACTCTGTTTACTCACTGCACTGCATCCTCAGTGGTGCCAGTGCACTCTCTGGACTCACTGCAGTGCATCCCCAGTGGTGCCAGTGCACTCTCTGGACTCACTGCACTGCATCCTCAGTGGTGTCAGTGCACACACTGGACTCCCTGCACTGCATCCCCAGTGGTGCCAGTGCACTCTCTGGACTCACTGCACTGCATCCCCAGTGGTGCCAGTGCACTCTGTTTACTCACTGCACTGCATCCCCAGTGGTGCCAGTGCACTCTCTGGACTCATTGCACGGCATCCCCTGTGGTGCCAGTGCACTCTTTGGACTCAGTGCACTGCATCCCCAGTGGTGCCAGTGTAGTCTCTGGACTCACTGCACTGCATCCCCAGTGGTGCCAGTGCACTCTCTGGACTCACTGCACTGCATCACCAGAGGTGCAACTGCACTCTTTGGACTCACCTGGGTGCATCCGAAATGGTGCCAGCGCACTCTCTGGAGTCACTGCACTGCATCCCCAGTGGTGCCACTGCACTCTCTGGACTCACTGCACTGCATCCCCAGTGGTGCCAGTGCACTCTCTGGACTCACTGCAGTGCATCCCCAGTGGTGCCAGTGCACTCTCTGGACTCACTGCAGTGCATTCCCACTGGTCCCAGGGCACTCTCTGGACTCACTACACGGCATCCCGAGTGGTGCCAGTGCACTCTCTGGACTCACTGCACTGCATCCCCAGTGGTGCCAGTGCACTCTCTGGACTCACTGCACTGTATTCCCAGTGGTGCCAGTGCACTCTTTAGAGTCACTGTAGTGCATCCCCAGTGGTGCCAGTGCACTCACTGCAGTGCTTCCCACTGGTGCCAGTGCACTCTCTGGACTCACTGCACTGCATCCTCAGTGGTGTCAGTGCACACACTGGACTCACTGCACTGCATCCCCAGTGGTGCCAGTGCACTCTCTGGACTCACTGCACTGCATCCCGAGTGGTGCCAGTGCACTCTGTTTACTCACTGCACTGCATCCCCAGTGGTGCCAGTGCACTCTCTGGACTCATTGCACGGCATCCCCTGTGGTGCCAGTGCACTCTTTGGACTCAGTGCACTGCATCCCCAGTGGTGCCAGTGTAGTCTCTGGACTCACTGCACTGCATCCCCAGTGGTGCCAGTGCACTCTCTGGACTCACTGCACTGCATCACCAGTGGTGCAACTGCACTCTTTGGACTCACATGGGTGCATCCGAAATGGTGCCAGCGCACTCTCTGGAGTCACTGCACTGCGTCCCCAGTGGTGCCACTGCACTCTCTGGACTCACTGCACTGCATCCCCAGTGGTGCCAGTGCACTCTCTGGACTCACTGCAGTGCATCCCCAGTGGTGCCAGTGCACTCTCTGGACTCACTGCAGTGCATCCCCACTGGTGCCAGTGCACTCTCTGGACTCACTGCAGTGCATTCCCACTGGTCCCAGGGCACTCTCTGGACTCACTACACGGCATCCCGAGTGGTGCCAGTGCACTCTCTGGACTCACTGCACTGCATCCTCAGTGGTGCCAGTGCACTCTCTGGACTCACTGCAGTGTATCCCAATGGTGCCCGTGCAGTCTCTGGACTCACTGCACTGCATCCCTAGTGCTGCCAGTGCACTCTCTGGACACACTGCATTGCATCCCCAGTGGTGCCAGAGCACTCTCTGGACTCACTGCAGTGCATCCCCAGTTGTGCCAGTGCACTCTCTGGACTGACTGCACTGCATCCCCAGTGGTGCCAGTGCACTCTCTGGACTCACTGCACTGCATCCCCAGTGGTGCCAGGGCACTCCCTGGACTCACTGCAATGCATCCCGAAAGGTGACAGTGAACTCTCTGGACTCACTGCA
Source organism: Anser cygnoides (assembly GCF_040182565.1). Classification (NCBI taxonomy): domain Eukaryota; kingdom Metazoa; phylum Chordata; class Aves; order Anseriformes; family Anatidae; genus Anser; species Anser cygnoides. Next base: position 76,470 of record NC_089904.1, on the reverse strand, counting down.
CTGCATCGCCAGTGGTGCCAGTGCACTCTATGGACTCACTGCAGTGCATCCCCAGTGGTGCCAGTGCACTCTCAGGACTCACTGCACTGCACCCCCATTGGGGCCAGTGCACTCTCTGGACTCACTGCACTGCATCCCTAGTGGTGCCAGGGCACTCTCTGGACTCACTGCATTGCATCCCCAAAGGTGACAGTGCACTGTCTGGACTCACTGCACTGCATCCCCAGTGGTGCCAGTGCAGTCTCTGGACTCACTGCGCTGCATCCCCAGTGGTGCCAGTACACTCTCTGGACTCACTGCACTGCATCCCCAGCGGTGCCAGTGCACTCTCTGGAGTCACTGCACTGCATCCCCAGTGGTGCCAGTGAAATATCTGGACTCACTACAGTACAGCTCCAATGGTGCCAGTGCACTCTCTGCACTCACTGCACTGCATCCCCAGTGGTGCCAGTGCACTCTCTGGACTCACTGCAGTGCATCCCCAGTGGTGCCAGTGCACTCTCTGGACTCACTGCAGGGAATCCCCGGTGGTGCCAGTGCACTCTTTAGAGTCACTGCAGTGCATCCCCAGTGGTGCCAGTGCACTCACTGCATTGCATCCCCACTGGTGCCAGTGACTCTCTGGACTCACTGCACTGCATCCCCAGTGGTGCCAGTGCACTCTCTGCACTCACTGCACTGCATCCCCACTGGTGCCAGTGCACTCTATGGACTCACTGCACTGCATCCCCAGTGGTGCCACTGCACTCTCTGGACTCACTGCACTGCATCCCCAGTGGTGCCAGTGCACTCTCTGGACTCACTGCACTGCATCCTCAGTGGTGCCAGTGCACACACTGGACTCCCTGCACTGCATCCCCAGTGGTGCCAGTGCACTCTCTGGACTCACTGCACCGCATCCCCAGTGGTGCCAGTGCACTCTCTGGACTCACGGCACTGCATCCGCAGTGGTGCCAGTGCACTCTCTGGACTCACTGCACTGCATCCTCAGTGGTGCCAGTGCACACACTGGACTCCCTGCACTGCATCCCCAGTGGTGCCAGTGCACTCTCTGGACTCACTGCACCGCATCCCCAGTGGTGCCAGTGCACTCTCTGGACTCACTGCACTGCATCCCCAGTGGTGCCAGTGCACTCTCTGGACTCACTGCACTGCATCCTCAGTGGTGCCAGTGCACACACTGGACTCCCTGCACTGCATCCCCAGTGGTGCCAGTGCACTCTCTGGACTCACTGCACCGCATCCCCAGTGCTGACAGTGCACTTTCTGGACTCACGGCACTGCATCCGCAGTGGTGCCAGTGCACTCTCTGGACTCACTGCACTGCATTCCCAGTGGTGCCAGTGCACTCTCTGGACTCATTGCACTGCATCCCCTGTGGTGCCAGTGCACTCTTTGGACTCACTGCACTGCATCCCCAGTGGTGCCAGTATAGTCTCTGGAGTCACTGCACTGCATCCCCAGTGGTGCCAGTGCGCTCTTTGAACTCACCTGTGTGCATCCGAACTGGTGCCAGTGCACTCTCTGGAGTCACTGCACTGCATCCCCAGTGGTGCCACTGCACTCTCTGGACTCACTGCACTGCATCCCCAGTGGTGCCAGTGCACTCTCTGGACTCACTGCACTGCATCCCCACTGGTGCCAGTGCACTCTCTGGACTCACTGCAGTGAATCCCCAGTGGTGCCAGTGCACTCTCCGGACTCACTGCACGGCATCCCCAGTGGTGCCAGTGCACTCTCTGCACTCACTGCACAGCATCCCCAGTGGTGCCAGTGCACTCTCTGGACTCACTGCACTGCATCCTCTGTGGTGCCAGTGTACTCTCTGGACTCACTGCAGTGCATCCTGAGTGGTGTCAGTGCACTCTCTGGAGTCACTGCGCTGCATCCCCAGTGGTGCCAGTGCACTCTCTGGAGTGACTGCACTGCATCCCCAGTGGTGCCAGGGCACTCTCTGGACTCACTGCATTGCATCCCCAAAGGTGCCAGTGCACTCTCTGGACTCACTGCAGTGCATCCCCAGTGGTGCCAGTGCACTATCTGCACTCACTGCACTGCATCCCCAGTGGTGCCAGTGCACTCTCTGGACTCACTGCACTGCATCCCCAGTGGTGCCAGTGCACTCTCTGGACTCACTGCACTGCATCCCCAGTGGTGCCAGTGCACTCTCTGCACTCACTGCACTGCATCCCCAGTGGTGCCAGTGCACTCTGTGGACTCACTGTACTGCATCGCCAGTGGTGCCAGTGCACTCTCTGGAGAAACTGCAATGCATCCCCAATGGTACCAGTGTACTCTCTGCACTCACTGCACTGGATCCCCAGTGGTGCCAGTGCACTCTCTGGACTCACTGCAGTGCATCCCCAGTGCTGCCAGTGCACTCTCTGGACTCACTGCACTGCATCCTCAGTGGTGCCAGTGAACACACTGGACTCACTGCACTGCATCCCCAGTGGTGCCAGTGCACTCTCTGGACTCACGGCACTGCATCCGCAGTGGTGCCAGTGCACTCTGTTTACTCACTGCACTGCATCCTCAGTGGTGCCAGTGAACACACTGGACTCACTGCACTGCATCCCCAGTGGTGCCAGTGCACTCTCTGGACTCACTGCACTGCATCCCCAGTGGTGCCAGTGCACTCTCTGCACTCACTGCACTGCATCCCCAGTGGTGCCAGTGCACTCTGTGGACTCACTGTACTGCATCGCCAGTGGTGCCAGTGCACTCTCTGGAGAAACTGCAATGCATCCCCAATGGTACCAGTGTACTCTCTGCACTCACTGCACTGGATCCCCAGTGGTGCCAGTGCACTCTCTGGACTCACTGCAGTGCATCCCCAGTGCTGCCAGTGCACTCTCTGGACTCACTGCACTGCATCCTCAGTGGTGCCAGTGAACACACTGGACTCACTGCACTGCATCCCCAGTGGTGCCAGTGCACTCTCTGGACTCACTGCAGTGCATCCGCAGTGGTGCCAGTGCACTCTCTGGACTCACTGCAGTGTATTCCCAGTGGTGCCAGTGCACTCTTTAGAGTCACTGCAGTGCATCCCCAGTGGTGCCAGTGCACTCACTGCAGTGCATCCCCAGTGGTGCCAGTGCACTCTCTGGACTCACTGCACTGCATCCCCAGTGGTGCCAGTGCAATCTCTGGACTCACTACAGTACAGCTCCAATGGTGCCAGTGCACTCTCTGGACTCACTGCACTGCATCCCCAGTGGTGCCAGTGCACTCTCTGGACTCACTGCACTGCATCCCCAGTGGTGCCAGTGCACTCTCTGGACTCACTGCAGTGAATCCCCGGTGGTGCCAGTGCACTCTTTAGAGTCACTGCAGTGCATCCCCAGTGGTGCCAGTGCACTCACTGCATTGCATCCCCACTGGTGCCAGTGACTCTCTGGACTCACTGCACTGCATCCCCAGTGGTGCCAGTGCACTCTCTGCACTCACTGCACTGCATCCCCACTGGTGCCAGTGCACTCTTTGGACTCACTGCACTGCATCCCCAGTGGTGCCACTGCACTCTCTGGACTCACTGCACTGCATCCCCAGTGGTGCCAGTGCACTCTCTGGACTCACTGCACTGCATCCTCAGTGGTGCCAGTGCACACACTGGACTCACTGCACTGCATCCCCAGTGCTGACAGTGCACTCTCTGGACTCACTGCAGTGCATCCCCAGTGGTGCCAGTGCACTCTCTGGACTCACTGCACTGCATCCCCAGTGGTGCCAGTGCACTCTCTGGACTCACTGCACTGCATCCCTAGTGGTGCCAGGGCACTCTCTGGACTCACTGCATTGCATCCCAAAGGTGACAGTGCACTGTCTGGACTCACTGCACTGCTTCCCCAGTGGTGCCAGTACACTCTCTGGACTCACTGCACTGCATCCCCAGTGGTGCCAGTGCACTCTCTGGACTCACTGCACTGCATCGCCAGTGGTGCCAGTGAAATATCTGGACTCACTACAGTACAGCTCCAATGGTGCCAGTGCACTCTCTGCACTCACTGCACTGCATCCCCAGTGCTGACAGTGCACTCTCTGGACTCACTGCAGTGCATCCGCAGTGGTGCCAGTGCACTCTCTGGACTCACTGCAGTGTATTCCCAGTGGTGCCAGTGCACTCTTTAGAGTCACTGCAGTGCATCCCCAGTGGTGCCAGTGCACTCACTGCAGTGCATCCCCAGTGGTGCCAGTGCACTCTCTGGACTCACTGCACTGCATCCCCAGTGGTGCCAGTGCAATCTCTGGACTCACTACAGTACAGCTCCAATGGTGCCAGTGCACTCTCTGGACTCACTGCACTGCATCCCCAGTGGTGCCAGTGCACTCTCTGGACTCACTGCACTGCATCCCCAGTGGTGCCAGTGCACTCTCTGGACTCACTGCAGTGAATCCCCGGTGGTGCCAGTGCACTCTTTAGAGTCACTGCAGTGCATCCCCAGTGGTGCCAGTGCACTCACTGCATTGCATCCCCACTGGTGCCAGTGACTCTCTGGACTCACTGCACTGCATCCCCAGTGGTGCCAGTGCACTCTCTGCACTCACTGCACTGCATCCCCACTGGTGCCAGTGCACTCTTTGGACTCACTGCACTGCATCCCCAGTGGTGCCACTGCACTCTCTGGACTCACTGCACTGCATCCCCAGTGGTGCCAGTGCACTCTCTGGACTCACTGCACTGCATCCTCAGTGGTGCCAGTGCACACACTGGACTCACTGCACTGCATCCCCAGTGCTGACAGTGCACTCTCTGGACTCACTGCAGTGCATCCCCAGTGGTGCCAGTGCACTCTCTGGACTCACTGCACTGCATCCCCAGTGGTGCCACTGCACTCTCTGCGCTCACTGCACTGCATCCCCACTGGTGCCACTGCACTCTCTGGACTCACTGCACTGCATCCCCAGTGGTGCCACTGCACTCTCTGGACTCACTGCACTGCATCCCCAGTGGTGCCAGTGCACTCTTTGGACTCACTGCACTGCATCCCCAGTGGTGCCAGTGCAATCTCTGGACTCACTGCACTGCATTCCCAGTGGTGCCAGTGCACTCTCTGGACTCACTACAGTACAGCTCCAGTGGTGCCAGTGCACTCTCTGGACTCACTGCACTGCATCCCCAGTGCTGACAGTGCACTCTCTGGACTCACTGCAGTGCATCCCCAGTGGTGCCAGTGCACTCTCTGGACTCACTGCACTGCATCCCCAGTGGTGCCAGTGAACTCTCTGGACTCACTACAGTGTATTCCGAGTGGTGCCAGTGCACTCTCTAGAGTCACTGCAGTGCATCCCCAGTGGTGCCAGTGCACTCTCTGGACTCACTGCAGTGCATCCCCATTGGTGCCAGTGCACTCTCTGGAGTCACTGCACTGCATCCCCAGTGGTGCCAGTGCACTCTCTGGACTCACTGCACTGCATTCCCAGTGGTGTCACTGCACTCTCTGGACTCACTACAGTACAGGTCCAGTGGTGCCAGTGCACTCTCTGGACTCACTGCACTGCATCCCCAGTGGTGCCAGTGCACTCTCTGGACTCACTGCACTGCATCCCCAGTGCTGACAGTGCACACACTGGACTCCCTGCAGTGCATCCCCAGTGGTGCCAGTGCACTCTCTGGACTCACGGCACTGCATCAGCAGTGGTGCCAGTGCACTCTGTTTACTCACTGCACTGCATCCCCAGTGGTGCCAGTGCACTCTCTGGACTCACTACAGTACAGCTCCAGTGGTGCCAGTGCACTCTATGGACTCACTGCACTGCATCCGCTGTTGTGCCAGTGCACTCTCTGGACTCACTGCACTGCATCCCCAGTGGTGCCAGTTCACTCTCTGGACTCACTGCACTGCATTCCCAGTTGTGCCAGGGCACTCTCTGGAGTCACTGCAGTGCATTCCCAGTGGTGCCAGTGCACTCTCTGGACTCACCACAGTACAGCTCCAGTGGTGCCAGTGCACTCTCTGGACTCACGGCACTGCATTACCAGTGGTGCCAGTGCACTCTGTTTACTCACTGCACTGCATCCCCAGTGGTGCCAGTGCGCTCTCTGGACTCACTGCACTGCATTCCCAGTTGTGCCAGGGCACTCTCTGGAGTCACTGCAGTGCATTCCCAGTGGTGACAGTGCAGTCTCTGGACTCACTGCAGTGCATCCCTAGTAGTGCCAGTGCACTCTCTGGACTCACTGCACTGCATTCCCAGTGGTGCCAGTGCACTCTCTGGACTCACTGCACTGCATCCCCAGTGGTGCAGGTGCACTCTGTTTACTCACTGCAGTGCATCCCCAGTTGTGCCAGTGCACTCTCTGGACTCACTGCACTGCATCCCCAGTGGTGCCAGGGCACTCCCTGGACTCACTGCAATGCATCCCCAAAGGTGACAGTGCACTCTCTGGACTCACTGCACTGCATCCCCAGTGGTGCCAGGGCACTCCCTGGACTCACTGCAATGCATCCCCAAAGGTGACAGTGCACTCTCTGGACTCACTGCACTGCATCCCCAGTGGTGCCAGTGCACTCTATGGACTCACTGCAGTGCATCCCCAGTGGTGCCAGTGCACTCTCAGGACTCACTGCACTGCACCCCCATTGGGGCCAGTGCACTCTCTGGACTCACTGCACTGCATCCCTAGTGGTGCCAGGGCACTCTCTGGACTCACTGCATTGCATCCCCAAAGGTGACAGTGCACTGTCTGGACTCACTGCACTGCATCCCCAGTGGTGCCAGTGCAGTCTCTGGACTCACTGCGCTGCATCCCCAGTGGTGCCAGTACACTCTCTGGACTCACTGCACTGCATCCCCAGCGGTGCCAGTGCACTCTCTGGACTCACTGCAGTGCATCCCCAGTGGTGCCAGTGAAATATCTGGACTCACTACAGTACAGCTCCAATGGTGCCAGTGCACTCTCTGCACTCACTGCACTGCATCCCCAGTGGTGCCAGTGCACTCTCTGGACTCACTGCAGTGCATCCCCAGTGGTGCCAGTGCACTCTCTGGACTCACTGCAGGGAATCCCCGGTGGTGCCAGTGCACTCTTTAGAGTCACTGCAGTGCATCCCCAGTGGTGCCAGTGCACTCACTGCATTGCATCCCCACTGGTGCCAGTGACTCTCTGGACTCACTGCACTGCATCCCCAGTGGTGCCAGTGCACTCTCTGCACTCACTGCACTGCATCCCCACTGGTGCCAGTGCACTCTATGGACTCACTGCACTGCATCCCCAGTGGTGCCACTGCACTCTCTGGACTCACTGCACTGCATCCCCAGTGGTGCCAGTGCACTCTCTGGACTCACTGCACTGCATCCTCAGTGGTGCCAGTGCACACACTGGACTCCCTGCACTGCATCCCCAGTGGTGCCAGTGCACTCTCTGGACTCACTGCACCGCATCCCCAGTGGTGCCAGTGCACTCTCTGGACTCACGGCACTGCATCCGCAGTGGTGCCAGTGCACTCTCTGGACTCACTGCACTGCATCCTCAGTGGTGCCAGTGCACACACTGGACTCCCTGCACTGCATCCCCAGTGGTGCCAGTGCACTCTCTGGACTCACTGCACCGCATCCCCAGTGGTGCCAGTGCACTCTCTGGACTCACTGCACTGCATCCCCAGTGGTGCCAGTGCACTCTCTGGACTCACTGCACTGCATCCTCAGTGGTGCCAGTGCACACACTGGACTCCCTGCACTGCATCCCCAGTGGTGCCAGTGCACTCTCTGGACTCACTGCACCGCATCCCCAGTGCTGACAGTGCACTTTCTGGACTCACGGCACTGCATCCGCAGTGGTGCCAGTGCACTCTCTGGACTCACTGCACTGCATTCCCAGTGGTGCCAGTGCACTCTCTGGACTCATTGCACTGCATCCCCTGTGGTGCCAGTGCACTCTTTGGACTCACTGCACTGCATCCCCAGTGGTGCCAGTATAGTCTCTGGAGTCACTGCACTGCATCCCCAGTGGTGCCAGTGCGCTCTTTGAACTCACCTGTGTGCATCCGAACTGGTGCCAGTGCACTCTCTGGAGTCACTGCACTGCATCCCCAGTGGTGCCACTGCACTCTCTGGACTCACTGCACTGCATCCCCAGTGGTGCCAGTGCACTCTCTGGACTCACTGCACTGCATCCCCACTGGTGCCAGTGCACTCTCTGGACTCACTGCAGTGAATCCCCAGTGGTGCCAGTGCACTCTCCGGACTCACTGCACGGCATCCCCAGTGGTGCCAGTGCACTCTCTGCACTCACTGCACAGCATCCCCAGTGGTGCCAGTGCACTCTCTGGACTCACTGCACTGCATCCTCTGTGGTGCCAGTGTACTCTCTGGACTCACTGCAGTGCATCCTGAGTGGTGTCAGTGCACTCTCTGGAGTCACTGCGCTGCATCCCCAGTGGTGCCAGTGCACTCTCTGGAGTGACTGCACTGCATCCCCAGTGGTGCCAGGGCACTCTCTGGACTCACTGCATTGCATCCCCAAAGGTGCCAGTGCACTCTCTGGACTCACTGCAGTGCATCCCCAGTGGTGCCAGTGCACTATCTGCACTCACTGCACTGCATCCCCAGTGGTGCCAGTGCACTCTCTGGACTCACTGCACTGCATCCCCAGTGGTGCCAGTGCACTCTCTGGACTCACTGCACTGCATCCCCAGTGGTGCCAGTGCACTCTCTGCACTCACTGCACTGCATCCCCAGTGGTGCCAGTGCACTCTGTGGACTCACTGTACTGCATCGCCAGTGGTGCCAGTGCACTCTCTGGAGAAACTGCAATGCATCCCCAATGGTACCAGTGTACTCTCTGCACTCACTGCACTGGATCCCCAGTGGTGCCAGTGCACTCTCTGGACTCACTGCAGTGCATCCCTAGTGCTGCCAGTGCACTCTCTGGACTCACTGCACTGCATCCTCAGTGGTGCCAGTGAACACACTGGACTCACTGCACTGCATCCCCAGTGGTGCCAGTGCACTCTCTGGACTAACTGCACTGCATCCCCAGTGCTGACAGTGCACTCTCTGGACTCACGGCACTGCATCCGCAGTGGTGCCAGTGCACTCTGTTTACTCACTGCACTGCATCCTCAGTGGTGCCAGTGCACTCTCTGGACTCACTGCAGTGCATCCCCAGTGGTGCCAGTGCACTCTCTGCACTCACTGCACTGCATCCCCAGTGCTGACAGTGCACTCTCTGGACTCACTGCAGTGCATCCGCAGTGGTGCCAGTGCACTCTCTGGACTCACTGCAGTGTATTCCCAGTGGTGCCAGTGCACTCTTTAGAGTCACTGCAGTGCATCCCCAGTGGTGCCAGTGCACTCACTGCAGTGCATCCCCAGTGGTGCCAGTGCACTCTCTGGACTCACTGCACTGCATCCCCAGTGGTGCCAGTGCAATCTCTGGACTCACTACAGTACAGCTCCAATGGTGCCAGTGCACTCTCTGGACTCACTGCACTGCATCCCCAGTGGTGCCAGTGCACTCTCTGGACTCACTGCACTGCATCCCCAGTGGTGCCAGTGCACTCTCTGGACTCACTGCAGTGAATCCCCGGTGGTGCCAGTGCACTCTTTAGAGTCACTGCAGTGCATCCCCAGTGGTGCCAGTGCACTCACTGCATTGCATCCCCACTGGTGCCAGTGACTCTCTGGACTCACTGCACTGCATCCCCAGTGGTGCCAGTGCACTCTCTGCACTCACTGCACTGCATCCCCACTGGTGCCAGTGCACTCTTTGGACTCACTGCACTGCATCCCCAGTGGTGCCACTGCACTCTCTGGACTCACTGCACTGCATCCCCAGTGGTGCCAGTGCACTCTCTGGACTCACTGCACTGCATCCTCAGTGGTGCCAGTGCACACACTGGACTCACTGCACTGCATCCCCAGTGCTGACAGTGCACTCTCTGGACTCACTGCAGTGCATCCCCAGTGGTGCCAGTGCACTCTCTGGACTCACTGCACTGCATCCCCAGTGGTGCCAGTGCACTCTCTGGACTCACTGCACTGCATCCCTAGTGGTGCCAGGGCACTCTCTGGACTCACTGCATTGCATCCCAAAGGTGACAGTGCACTGTCTGGACTCACTGCACTGCTTCCCCAGTGGTGCCAGTACACTCTCTGGACTCACTGCACTGCATCCCCAGTGGTGCCAGTGCACTCTCTGGACTCACTGCACTGCATCGCCAGTGGTGCCAGTGAAATATCTGGACTCACTACAGTACAGCTCCAATGGTGCCAGTGCACTCTCTGCACTCACTGCACTGCATCCCCAGTGCTGACAGTGCACTCTCTGGACTCACTGCAGTGCATCCGCAGTGGTGCCAGTGCACTCTCTGGACTCACTGCAGTGTATTCCCAGTGGTGCCAGTGCACTCTTTAGAGTCACTGCAGTGCATCCCCAGTGGTGCCAGTGCACTCACTGCAGTGCATCCCCAGTGGTGCCAGTGCACTCTCTGGACTCACTGCACTGCATCCCCAGTGGTGCCAGTGCAATCTCTGGACTCACTACAGTACAGCTCCAATGGTGCCAGTGCACTCTCTGGACTCACTGCACTGCATCCCCAGTGGTGCCAGTGCACTCTCTGGACTCACTGCACTGCATCCCCAGTGGTGCCAGTGCACTCTCTGGACTCACTGCAGTGAATCCCCGGTGGTGCCAGTGCACTCTTTAGAGTCACTGCAGTGCATCCCCAGTGGTGCCAGTGCACTCACTGCATTGCATCCCCACTGGTGCCAGTGACTCTCTGGACTCACTGCACTGCATCCCCAGTGGTGCCAGTGCACTCTCTGCACTCACTGCACTGCATCCCCACTGGTGCCAGTGCACTCTTTGGACTCACTGCACTGCATCCCCAGTGGTGCCACTGCACTCTCTGGACTCACTGCACTGCATCCCCAGTGGTGCCAGTGCACTCTCTGGACTCACTGCACTGCATCCTCAGTGGTGCCAGTGCACACACTGGACTCACTGCACTGCATCCCCAGTGCTGACAGTGCACTCTCTGGACTCACTGCAGTGCATCCCCAGTGGTGCCAGTGCACTCTCTGGACTCACTGCACTGCATCCCCAGTGGTGCCACTGCACTCTCTGCGCTCACTGCACTGCATCCCCACTGGTGCCACTGCACTCTCTGGACTCACTGCACTGCATCCCCAGTGGTGCCACTGCACTCTCTGGACTCACTGCACTGCATCCCCAGTGGTGCCAGTGCACTCTTTGGACTCACTGCACTGCATCCCCAGTGGTGCCAGTGCAATCTCTGGACTCACTGCACTGCATTCCCAGTGGTGCCAGTGCACTCTCTGGACTCACTACAGTACAGCTCCAGTGGTGCCAGTGCACTCTCTGGACTCACTGCACTGCATCCCCAGTGCTGACAGTGCACTCTCTGGACTCACTGCAGTGCATCCCCAGTGGTGCCAGTGCACTCTCTGGACTCACTGCACTGCATCCCCAGTGGTGCCAGTGAACTCTCTGGACTCACTACAGTGTATTCCGAGTGGTGCCAGTGCACTCTCTAGAGTCACTGCAGTGCATCCCCAGTGGTGCCAGTGCACTCTCTGGACTCACTGCAGTGCATCCCCATTGGTGCCAGTGCACTCTCTGGAGTCACTGCACTGCATACCCAGTGGTGCCAGTGCACTCTCTGGACTCACTGCACTGCATTCCCAGTGGTGTCACTGCACTCTCTGGACTCACTACAGTACAGGTCCAGTGGTGCCAGTGCACTCTCTGGACTCACTGCACTGCATCCCCAGTGGTGCCAGTGCACTCTCTGGACTCACTGCACTGCATCCCCAGTGCTGACAGTGCACACACTGGACTCCCTGCAGTGCATCCCCAGTGGTGCCAGTGCACTCTCTGGACTCACGGCACTGCATCAGCAGTGGTGCCAGTGCACTCTGTTTACTCACTGCACTGCATCCCCAGTGGTGCCAGTGCACTCTCTGGACTCACTACAGTACAGCTCCAGTGGTGCCAGTGCACTCTATGGACTCACTGCACTGCATCCGCTGTTGTGCCAGTGCACTCTCTGGACTCACTGCACTGCATCCCCAGTGGTGCCAGTTCACTCTCTGGACTCACTGCACTGCATTCCCAGTTGTGCCAGGGCACTCTCTGGAGTCACTGCAGTGCATTCCCAGTGGTGCCAGTGCACTCTCTGGACTCACCACAGTACAGCTCCAGTGGTGCCAGTGCACTCTCTGGACTCACGGCACTGCATTACCAGTGGTGCCAGTGCACTCTGTTTACTCACTGCACTGCATCCCCAGTGGTGCCAGTGCGCTCTCTGGACTCACTGCACTGCATTCCCAGTTGTGCCAGGGCACTCTCTGGAGTCACTGCAGTGCATTCCCAGTGGTGACAGTGCAGTCTCTGGACTCACTGCAGTGCATCCCTAGTAGTGCCAGTGCACTCTCTGGACTCACTGCACTGCATTCCCAGTGGTGCCAGTGCACTCTCTGGACTCACTGCACTGCATCCCCAGTGGTGCAGGTGCACTCTGTTTACTCACTGCACTGCATTCCCAGTTGTGCCAGTGCACTCTCTGGACTCACTGCACTGCATCCCCAGTGGTGCCAGGGCACTCCCTGGACTCACTGCAATGCATCCCCAAAGGTGACAGTGCACTCTCTGGACTCACTGCACTGCATCCCCAGTGGTGCCAGTGCACTCTCTGGACTCACTGCAGTGCATCCCCAGTGGTGCCAGTGCACTCTCAGGACTCACTGTACTGCACCCCCATTCGGGCCAGTGCACTCTCTGGACTCACTGCACTGCATCCCTAGTGGTGCTAGGGCACTCTCTGGACTCACTGCATTGCATCCCCAAAGGTGACAGTGCACTGTCTGGACTCACTGCACTGCATCCCCAGTGGTGCCAGTGCAGTCTCTGGACTCACTGCGGTGCATCCCCAGTGGTGCCAGTACACTCTCTGGACTCACTGCACTGCATCCCCAGCGGTGCCAGTGCACTCTCTGGAGTCACTGCACTGCATCCCCAGTGGTGCCAGTGAAATATCTGGACTCACTACAGTACAGCTCCAATGGTGCCAGTGCACTCTCTGCACTCACTGCACTGCATCCCCAGTGCTGACAGTGCACTCTCTGGACTCACTGCAGTGCATCCGCAGTGGCGCCAGTGCACTCTCTGGACTCACTGCAGTGTATTCCCAGTGGTGCCAGTGCACTCTTTAGAGTCACTGCAGTGCATCACCAGTGGTGCCAGTGCACTCACTGCAGTGCATCCCCAGTGGTGCCAGTGCACTCTCTGGACTCACTGCACTGCATCCCCAGTGGTGGCAGTGCACTCTCTGGACTCACTGCACTGCATCCCCAGTGGTGCCAGTGCACCCTATGGACTCACTGCACTGCATCCCCAGTGGTGCCAGTGCACTCTCTGGACTCACTGCACTGCATCCCCAGTGGTGCCAGTGCACTCTCTGGACTCACTGCACTGCATCCCCAGTGCTGACAGTGCACTTTCTGGACTCACGGCACTGCATCCGCAGTGGTGCCAGTGCACTCTGTTTACTCACTGCACTGCATCCCCAGTGGTGCCAGTGAACTCTCTGGACTCACTGCACTGCATTCCCAGTGGTGCCAGTGCACTCTCTGGACTCATTGCACTGCATCCCCTGTGGTGCCAGTGCACTCTTTGGACTCACTGCACTGCATCCCCAGTGGTGCCAGTATAGTCTCTGGAGTCACTGCACTGCATCCCCAGTGGTGCCAGTGCGCTCTTTGAACTCACCTGGGTGCATCCGAACTGGTGCCAGTGCACTCTCTGGAGTCACTGCACTGCATCCCCAGGGGTGCCACTGCACTATCTGGACTCACTGCACTGCATCCCCAGTGGTGCCAGTGCACTCTCTGGACTCACTGCACTGCATCCCCAGTGGTGCCAGTGCACTCTCTGGACTCACTGCACTCCATCCCCACTGGTGCCAGTGCACTCTCTGGACTCACTGCAGTGCATCCCCAGTGGTGCCAGTGCACTCTCCGGACTCACTGCACGGCATCCCCAGTGGTGCCAGTGCACTCTCTGCACTCACTGCACAGCATCCCCAGTGGTGCCAGTGCACTCTCTGGACTCACTGCACTGCATCCTCTGTGGTGCCAGTGTACTCTCTGGACTCACTGCAGTGCATCCTGAGTGGTGTCAGTGCACTCTCTGGAGTCACTGCGCTGCATCCCCAGTGGTGCCAGTGCACTCTCTGGAGTCACTGCACTGCATCCCCAGTGGTGCCAGGGCACTCTCTGGACTCACTGCATTGCATCCCCAAAGGTGCCAGTGCACTCTCTGGACTCACTGCACTGCATCCCCAGTGGTGCCAGTGCACTATCTGGACTCACTGCACTGCATCCCCAGTGGTGCCAGTGCACTCTCTGGACTCACTGCACTGCATCCCCAGTGGTGCCAGTGCAATCTCTGGACTCACTACAGTACAGCTCCAATGGTGCCAGTGCACTCTCTGGACTCACTGCACTGCATCCCCAGTGGTGCCAGTGCACTCTCTGGACTCACTGCACTGCATCCCCAGTGGTGCCAGTGCACTCTCTGGACTCACTGCAGTGCATCCCCAGTGGTGCCAGTGCACTCTCTGGACTCACTGCACTGCATCCTCAGTGGTGCCAGTGAACACACTGGACTCACTGCACTGCATCCCCAGTGGTGCCAGTGCACTCTCTGGACTAACTGCACTGCATCCCCAGTGCTGACAGTGCACTCTCTGGACTCACGGCACTGCATCCGCAGTGGTGCCAGTGCACTCTGTTTACTCACTGCACTGCATCCTCAGTGGTGCCAGTGCACTCTCTGGACTCACTGCACTGCATCCCCAGTGGTGCCAGTGCACTCTCTGGACTCACTGCACTGCATCCTCAGTGGTGTCAGTGCACACACTGGACTCCCTGCACTGCATCCCCAGTGGTGCCAGTGCACTCTCTGGACTCACTGCACTGCATCCCCAGTGCTGACAGTGCACTCTGTTTACTCACTGCACTGCATCCCCAGTGGTGCCAGTGCACTCTCTGGACTCATTGCACGGCATCCCCTGTGGTGCCAGTGCACTCTTTGGACTCAGTGCACTGCATCCCCAGTGGTGCCAGTGTAGTCTCTGGACTCACTGCACTGCATCCCCAGTGGTGCCAGTGCACTCTCTGGACTCACTGCACTGCATCACCAGTGGTGCAACTGCACTCTTTGGACTCACCTGGGTGCATCCGAAATGGTGCCAGCGCACTCTCTGGAGTCACTGCACTGCATCCCCAGTGGTGCCACTGCACTCTCTGGACTCACTGCACTGCATCCCCAGTGGTGCCAGTGCACTCTCTGGACTCACTGCAGTGCATCCCCAGTGGTGCCAGTGCACTCTCTGGACTCACTGCAGTGCATCCCCAGTGGTGCCAGTGCACTCTCTGGACTCACTGCAGTGCATTCCCACTGGTCCCAGGGCACTCTCTGGACTCACTACACGGCATCCCGAGTGGTGCCAGTGCACTCTCTGGACTCACTGCACTGCATCCCCAGTGGTGCCAGTGCACTCTCTGGACTCACTGCACTGTATTCCCAGTGGTGCCAGTGCACTCTTTAGAGTCACTGTAGTGCATCCCCAGTGGTGCCAGTGCACTCACTGCAGTGCTTCCCACTGGTGCAAGTGCACTCTCTGGACTCACTGCACTGCATCCCCAGTGGTGCCAGTGCATTCTCTGGACTCACTGCACTGCATCCTCAGTGGTGTCAGTGCACACACTGGACTCCCTGCACTGCATCCCCAGTGGTGCCAGTGCACTCTCTGGACTCACTGCACTGCATCCCGAGTGGTGCCAGTGCACTCTGTTTACTCACTGCACTGCATCCCCAGTGGTGCCAGTGCACTCTCTGGACTCATTGCACGGCATCCCCTGTGGTGCCAGTGCACACTTTGGACTCAGTGCACTGCATCCCCAGTGGTGCCAGTGTAGTCTCTGGACTCACTGCACTGCATCCCCAGTGGTGCCCGTGCAGTCTCTGGACTCACTGCACTGCATCACCAGTGGTGCAACTGCACTCTTTGGACTCACCTGGGTGCATCCGAAATGGTGCCAGCGCACTCTCTGGAGTCACTGCACTGCATCCCCAGTGGTGCCACTGCACTCTCTGGACTCACTGCACTGCATCCCCAGTGGTGCCAGTGCACTCTCTGGACTCACTGCAGTGCATCCCCAGTGGTGCCAGTGCACTCTCTGGACTCACTGCAGTGCATCCCCACTGGTGCCAGTGCACTCTCTGGACTCACTGCAGTGCATTCCCACTGGTCCCAGGGCACTCTCTGGACTCACTACACGGCATACCGAGTGGTGCCAGTGCACTCTCTGGACTCACTGCACTGCATCCTCAGTGGTGCCAGTGCACTCTCTGGACTCACTGCAGTGTATCCCAATGGTGCCCGTGCAGTCTCTGGACTCACTGCACTGCATCCCTAGTGGTGCCAGTGCACTCTCTGGACTCACTGCATTGCATCCCCAGTGGTGCCAGAGCACTCTCTGGACTCACTGCAGTGCATCCCCAGTTGTGCCAGTGCACTCTCTGGACTGACTGCACTGCATCCCCAGTGGTGCCAGTGCACTCTCTGGACTCACTGCACTGCATCCCCAGTGGTGCCAGGGCACTCCCTGGACTCACTGCAATGCATCCCGAAAGGTGACAGTGAACTCTCTGGACTCACTGCACTGCATCGCCAGTGGTGCCAGTGCACTCTATGGACTCACTGCAGTGCATCCCCAGTGGTGCCAGTGCACTCTCAGGACTCACTGCACTGCACCCCCATTGGGGCCAGTGCACTCTCTGGACTCACTGCACTGCATCCCTAGTGGTGCCAGTGCACTCTCTGGACTCACCGCATTGCATCCCCAAAGGTGACAGTGCACTGTCTGGACTCACTGCACTGCATCCCCAGTGGTGCCAGTGCAGTCTCTGGACTCACTGCGCTGCATCCCCAGTGGTGCCAGTACACTCTCTGGACTCACTGCACTGCATCCCCAGCGGTGCCAGTGCACTCTCTGGAGTCACTGCACTGCATCCCCAGTGGTGCCAGTGAAATATCTGGACTCACTACAGTACAGCTCCAATGGTGCCAGTGAACTCTCTGCACTCACTGCACTGCATCCCCAGTGCTGACAGTGCACTCTCTGGACTCACTGCAGTGCATCCGCAGTGGTGCCAGTGCACTCTCTGGACTCACTGCAGTGTATTCCCAGTGGTGCCAGTGCACTCTTTAGAGTCACTGCAGTGCATCCCCAGTGGTGCCAGTGCACTCACTGCAGTGCATCCCCAGTGGTGCCAGTGCACTCTCTGGACTCACTGCACTGCATCCCCAGTGGTGCCAGTGCAATCTGTGGACTCACTACAGTACAGCTCCAATGGTGCCAGTGCACTCTCTGGACTCACTGCACTGCATCCCCAGTGGTGCCAGTGCACTCTCTGGACTCACTGCAGTGCATCCCCAGTGGTGCCAGTGCACTCTCTGGACTCACTGCAGTGAATCCCCGGTGGTGCCAGTGCACTCTTTAGAGTCACTGCAGTGCATCCCCAGTGGTGCCAGTGCACTCACTGCATTGCATCCCCACTGGTGCCAGTGACTCTCTGGACTCACTGCACTGCATCCCCACTGGTGCCAGTGCACTCTCTGCACTCACTGCACTGCATCCCCACTGGTGCCAGTGCACTCTATGGACTCACTGCACTGCATCCCCAGTGGTGCCACTGCACTCTCTGGACTCACTGCACTGCATCCCCAGTGGTGCCAGTGCACTCTCTGGACTCACTGCACTGCATCCTCAGTGGTGCCAGTGCACACACTGGACTCCCTGAACTGCATCCCCAGTGGTGCCAGTGCACTCTCTGGACTCACTGCACTGCATCCCCAGTGGTGCCAGTGCACTCTCTGGACTCACGGCACTGCATCCGCAGTGGTGCCAGTGTACTCTGTTTACTCACTGCACTGCATCCCCAGTGGTGCCAGTGCAATCTCTGGACTCACTACAGTACAGCTCCAGTGGTGCCAGTGCACTCTCTGGACTCACTGCACTGCATCCCCAGTGCTGAAAGTGCACTCTCTGGACTCACTGCAGTGCATCCCCAGTGGTGCCAGTGCACTCTCTGGACTCACTGCACTGCATCCCCAGTGGTGCCAGTGCACTCTTTAGAGTCACTGCACTGCATCCCCAGTGGTGCCAGTGAACTCTCTGGACTCACTACAGTGTATTCTGAGTGGTGCCAGTGCACTCTCTAGAGTCACTGCAGTGCATCCCCAGTGGTGCCAGTGCACTCTCTGGACTCACTGCACTGCATTCCCAGTGGTGTCACTGCACTCTCTGGACTCACTACAGTACAGGTCCAGTGGTGCCAGTGCACTCTCTGGACTCACTGCACTGCATCCCCAGTGGTGCCAGTGCACTCTCTGGACTCCCTGCAGTGCATCCCCAGTGGTGCCAGTGCACTGTCTGGACTCACTGCACTGCATCCCCAGTGGTGCCAGTGCACTCTCTGGACTCACGGCACTGCATCAGCAGTGGTGCCAGTGCACTCTGTTTACTCACTGCACTGCATCCCCAGTGGTGCCAGTGCGCTCTCTGGACTCACTGCACTGCATTCCCAGTTGTGCTAGGGCACTCTCTGGTGTCACTGCAGTGCATTCCCAGTGGTGCCAGTGCACTCTCTGGACTCACTACAGTACAGCTCCAGTGGTGCCAGTGCACTCTCTGGACTCACTGCACTGCATCCCCAGTGGTGCCAGTGCACTCTCTGGACTCACTGCACTGCATCCCCAGTGGTGCCAGTTCACTCTCTGGACTCACTGCACTGCATTCCCAGTTGTGCCAGGGCACTCTCTGGAGTCACTGCATTGCATCCCCAAAGGTGCCAGTGCACTCTCTGGACTCACCACAGTACAGCTCCAGTGGTGCCAGTGCACTGTCTGGACACACGGCACTGCATTACCAGTGGTGCCAGTGCACTCTGTTTACTCACTGCACTGCATCCCCAGTGGTGCCAGTGCGCTCTCTGGACTCACTGCTCTGCATTCCCAGTTGTGCCAGGGCACTCTCTGGAGTCACTGCAGTGCATTCCCAGTGGTGACAGTGCAGTCTCTGGACTCACTGCAGTGCATCCCTAGTAGTGCCAGTGCACTCTCTGGACTCACTGCACTGCATTCCCAGTGGTGCCAGTGCACTCTCTGGACTCACTGCACTGCATCCCCAGTGGTGCAGGTGCACTCTGTTTACTCACTGCACTGCATTCCCAGTTGTGCCAGTGCACTCTCTGGACTCACTGCACTGCATCCCCAGTGGTGCCAGGGCACTCCCTGGACTCACTGCAATGCATCCCCAAAGGTGACAGTGCACTCTCTGGACTCACTGCACTGCATCCCCAGTGGTGCCAGTGCACTCTATGGACTCACTGCAGTGCATCCCCAGTGGTGCCAGTGCACTCTCAGGACTCATTGCACTGCACCCCCATTCGGGCCAGTGCACTCTCTGGACTCACTGCACTGCATCCCTAGTGGTGCCAGGGCACTCTCTGGACTCACTGCGTTGCATCCCCAAAGGTAACAGTGCACTGTCTGGACTCACTGCACTGCATCCCCAGTGGTGCCAGTGCACTCTCTGGACTCACTGCGCTGCATCCCCAGTGGTGCCAGTACACTCTCTGGACTCACTGCACTGCATCCCCAGCGGTGCCAGTGCACTCTCTGGAGTCACTGCACTGCATCCCCAGTGGTGCCAGTGAAATATCTGGACTCACTACAGTACAGCTCCAATGGTGCCAGTGCACTCTCTGCACTCACTGCACTGCATCCCCAGTGCTGACAGTGCACTCTCTGGACTCACTGCAGTGCATCCGCAGTGGTGCCAGAGCACTCTCTGGACTCACTGCAGTGTATTCCCAGTGGTGCCAGTGCACTCTTTAGAGTCACTGCAGTGCATCCCCAGTGGTGCCAGTGCACTCACTGCAGTGCATCCCCAGTGGTGCCAGTGCACTCTCTGGACTCACTGCACTGCATCCCCAGTGGTGGCAGTGCACTCTCTGGACTCACGGCACTGCATCCCCAGTGGTGCCAGTGCACTCCCTGGACTCACTGCACTGCATCCCCAGTGGTGCCAGTGCACTCTCTGGACTCACTGCACTGCATCCCCAGTGCTGACAGTGCACTTTCTGGACTCACGGCACTGCATCCGCAGTGGTGCCAGTGCACTCTGTTTACTCACTGCACTGCATCCCCAGTGGTGCCAGTGAACTCTCTGGACTCACTGCACTGCATCCCCAGTGGTGCCAGTGCACTCTCTGGACTCACTGCACTGCATCCCCAGTGGTGCCAGTGCACTCTCTGGACTCACTGCACTGCATCCTCAGTGGTGCCAGTGCACACACTGGACTCCCTGAACTGCATCCCCAGTGGTGCCAGTGCACTCTCTGGACTCACTGCACTGCATCCCCAGTGGTGCCAGTGCACTCTCTGGACTCACGGCACTGCATCCGCAGTGGTGCCAGTGTACTCTGTTTACTCACTGCACTGCATCCCCAGTGGTGCCAGTGCAATCTCTGGACTCACTACAGTACAGCTCCAGTGGTGCCAGTGCACTCTCTGGACTCACTGCACTGCATCCCCAGTGCTGACAGTGCACTCTCTGGACTCACTGCAGTGCATCCCCAGTGGTGCCAGTGCACTCTCTGGACTCACTGCACTGCATCCCCAGTGGTGCCAGTGCACTCTTTAGAGTCACTGCACTGCATCCCCAGTGGTGCCAGTGAACTCTCTGGACTCACTACAGTGTATTCTGAGTGGTGCCAGTGCACTCTCTAGAGTCACTGCAGTGCATCCCCAGTGGTGCCAGTGCACTCTCTGGACTCACTGCACTGCATTCCCAGTGGTGTCACTGCACTCTCTGGACTCACTACAGTACAGGTCCAGTGGTGCCAGTGCACTCTCTGGACTCACTGCACTGCATCCCCAGTGGTGCCAGTGCACTCTCTGGACTCCCTGCAGTGCATCCCCAGTGGTGCCAGTGCACTGTCTGGACTCACTGCACTGCATCCCCAGTGGTGCCAGTGCACTCTCTGGACTCACGGCACTGCATCAGCAGTGGTGCCAGTGCACTCTGTTTACTCACTGCACTGCATCCCCAGTGGTGCCAGTGCGCTCTCTGGACTCACTGCACTGCATTCCCAGTTGTGCTAGGGCACTCTCTGGTGTCACTGCAGTGCATTCCCAGTGGTGCCAGTGCACTCTCTGGACTCACTACAGTACAGCTCCAGTGGTGCCAGTGCACTCTCTGGACTCACTGCACTGCATCCCCAGTGGTGCCAGTGCACTCTCTGGACTCACTGCACTGCATCCCCAGTGGTGCCAGTTCACTCTCTGGACTCACTGCACTGCATTCCCAGTTGTGCCAGGGCACTCTCTGGAGTCACTGCATTGCATCCCCAAAGGTGCCAGTGCACTCTCTGGACTCACCACAGTACAGCTCCAGTGGTGCCAGTGCACTGTCTGGACACACGGCACTGCATTACCAGTGGTGCCAGTGCACTCTGTTTACTCACTGCACTGCATCCCCAGTGGTGCCAGTGCGCTCTCTGGACTCACTGCTCTGCATTCCCAGTTGTGCCAGGGCACTCTCTGGAGTCACTGCAGTGCATTCCCAGTGGTGACAGTGCAGTCTCTGGACTCACTGCAGTGCATCCCTAGTAGTGCCAGTGCACTCTCTGGACTCACTGCACTGCATTCCCAGTGGTGCCAGTGCACTCTCTGGACTCACTGCACTGCATCCCCAGTGGTGCAGGTGCACTCTGTTTACTCACTGCACTGCATTCCCAGTTGTGCCAGTGCACTCTCTGGACTCACTGCACTGCATCCCCAGTGGTGCCAGGGCACTCCCTGGACTCACTGCAATGCATCCCCAAAGGTGACAGTGCACTCTCTGGACTCACTGCACTGCATCCCCAGTGGTGCCAGTGCACTCTATGGACTCACTGCAGTGCATCCCCAGTGGTGCCAGTGCACTCTCAGGACTCATTGCACTGCACCCCCATTCGGGCCAGTGCACTCTCTGGACTCACTGCACTGCATCCCTAGTGGTGCCAGGGCACTCTCTGGACTCACTGCGTTGCATCCCCAAAGGTAACAGTGCACTGTCTGGACTCACTGCACTGCATCCCCAGTGGTGCCAGTGCACTCTCTGGACTCACTGCGCTGCATCCCCAGTGGTGCCAGTACACTCTCTGGACTCACTGCACTGCATCCCCAGCGGTGCCAGTGCACTCTCTGGAGTCACTGCACTGCATCCCCAGTGGTGCCAGTGAAATATCTGGACTCACTACAGTACAGCTCCAATGGTGCCAGTGCACTCTCTGCACTCACTGCACTGCATCCCCAGTGCTGACAGTGCACTCTCTGGACTCACTGCAGTGCATCCGCAGTGGTGCCAGAGCACTCTCTGGACTCACTGCAGTGTATTCCCAGTGGTGCCAGTGCACTCTTTAGAGTCACTGCAGTGCATCCCCAGTGGTGCCAGTGCACTCACTGCAGTGCATCCCCAGTGGTGCCAGTGCACTCTCTGGACTCACTGCACTGCATCCCCAGTGGTGGCAGTGCACTCTCTGGACTCACGGCACTGCATCCCCAGTGGTGCCAGTGCACTCCCTGGACTCACTGCACTGCATCCCCAGTGGTGCCAGTGCACTCTCTGGACTCACTGCACTGCATCCCCAGTGCTGACAGTGCACTTTCTGGACTCACGGCACTGCATCCGCAGTGGTGCCAGTGCACTCTGTTTACTCACTGCACTGCATCCCCAGTGGTGCCAGTGAACTCTCTGGACTCACTGCACTGCATTCCCAGTGGTGCCAGTGCACTCTCTGGACTCATTGCACTGCATCCCCTGTGGTGCCAGTGCACTCTTTGGACTCACTGCACTGCATCCCCAGTGGTGCCAGTATAGTCTCTGGAGTCACTGCACTGCATCCCCAGTGGTGCCAGTGCGCTCTTTGAACTCACCTGTGTGCATCCGAACTGGTGCCAGTGCACTCTCTGGAGTCACTGCACTGCATCCCCAGTGGTGCCAGTGCACTCTCTGGACTCACTGCACTGCATCCCCAGTGGTGCCAGTGCACTCTTTGGACTCACTGCACTCCATCCCCACTGGTGCCAGTGCACTCTCTGGACTCACTGCAGTGCATCCCCAGTGGTGCCAGTGCACTCTCCGGACTCACTGCACGGCATCCCCAGTGGTGCCAGTGCACTCTCTGCACTCACTGCGCAGCATCCCCAGTGGTGCCAGTGCACTCTCTGGACTCACTGCACTGCATCCCCAGTGGTGCCAGTTCACTCTCTGGACTCACTGCACTGCATCCTGAGTGGTGTCAGTGCACTCTCTGGAGTCACTGCGCTGCATCCCCAGTGGTGCCAGTGCACTCTCTGGACTCACTGCACTGCATCCCCAGTGGTGCCAGGGCACTCTCTGGACTCACTGCATTGCATCCCCAAAGGTGCCAGTGCACTCTCTGGACTCACTGCAGTGCATCCCCAGTGGTGCCAGTGCAATCTCTGGACTCACTGCACTGCATCCCCAGTGGTGCCAGTGCACTCTCTGGACTCACTGCACTGCATCCCCAGTGGTGCCAGTGCACTCTCTGGACTCACTGCACTGCATCCCCAGTGGTGCCAGTGCACTCTCTGCACTCACTGCAGTGCATCCCCAGTGGTGCCAGTGCACTCTGTGGACTCACTGTACTGCATCGCCAGTGGTGCCAGTGCACTCTCTGGAGAAACTGCAATGCATCCCCAATGGTACCAGTGTACTCTCTGGACTCACTGCACTGGATCCCCAGTGGTGCCAGTGCACTCTCTGGACTCACTGCACTGCATCCCCAGTGGTGCCAGTGCACTCTCTGGACTCACTGCAGTGCATCCCCAGTGCTGCCAGTGCACTCTCTGGACTCACTGCACTGCATCCTCAGTGGTGCCAGTGAACACACTGGACTCACTGCACTGCATCCCCAGTGGTGCCAGTGCACTCTCTGGACTAACTGCACTGCATCCCCAGTGCTGACAGTGCACTCTCTGGACTCACGGCACTGCATCCGCAGTGGTGCCAGTGCACTCTGTTTACTCACTGCACTGCATCCTCAGTGGTGCCAGTGCACTCTCTGGACTCACTGCAGTGCATCCCCAGTGGTGCCAGTGCACTCTCTGGACTCAATGCACTGCATCCTCAGTGGTGTCAGTGCACTCTCTGGACTCACTGCACTGCATCCCCAGTGGTGCCAATGCACTCTGTTTACTCACTGCACTGCATCCCCAGTGGTGCCAGTGCACTCTCTGGACTCATTGCACGGCATCCCCTGTGGTGCCAGTGCACTCTTTGGACTCAGTGCACTGCATCCCCAGTGGTGCCAGTGTAGTCTCTGGACTCACTGCACTGCATCCCCAGTGGTGCCAGTGCACTCTCTGGACTCACTGCACTGCATCACCAGTGGTGCAACTGCACTCTTTGGACTCACCTGGGTGCATCCGAAATGGTGCCAGGGCACTCTCTGGAGTCACTGCAGTGCATTCCCAGTGGTGACAGTGCACTCTCTGGACTCACTGCACTGCATCCCTAGTAGTGCCAGTGCACTCTCTGGACTCACTGCACTGCATTCCCAGTGGTGCCAGTGCACTCTCTGGACTCACTGCACTGCATCCCCAGTGGTGCAGGTGCACTCTGTTTACTCACTGCAGTGCATCCCCAGTGGTGCCAGTGCACTCTCTGGACTCACTGCACTGCATCCCCAGTGGTGCCCGTGCACTCTCTGGACTCATTGCACGGCATCCCCTGTGGTGCCAGTGCACTCTCTGGACTCACTGCACTGCATCCCCAGTGGTGCCAGTGCACTCTCTGGACTCACGGCACTGCATCCGCAGTGGTGCCAGTGCACTCTGTTTACTCACTGCACTGCATCCCCAGTGGTGCCAGTGCAATCTCTGGACTCACTGCACTGCATTCCCAGTGGTGCCAGTGCACTCTCTGGACTCACTGCACTGCATCCCCTGTGGTGCCAGTGCACTCTTTGGACTCACTGCACTGCATCCCCAGTGGTGCCAGTGCACTCTATGGACTCACTGCAGTGCATCCCCAGTGGTGCCAGTGCACTCTCAGGACTCACTACACGGCATCCCGAGTGGTGCCAGTGCACTCTCTGGACTCACTGCACTGCATCCCTAGTGGTGCCAGGGCACTCTCTGGAGTCACTGCACTGCATCCCCAGTGGTGCCAGTGCACTCTCTGGACTCACTGCACTGCATCCCCAGTGGTGCCAGTGCACTCTTTGGACTCACTGCACTCCATCCCCACTGGTGCCAGTGCACTCTCTGGACTCACTGCAGTGCATCCCCAGTGGTGCCAGTGCACTCTCCGGACTCACTGCACGGCATCCCCAGTGGTGCCAGTGCACTCTCTGCACTCACTGCGCAGCATCCCCAGTGGTGCCAGTGCACTCTCTGGACTCACTGCACTGCATCCCCAGTGGTGCCAGTTCACTCTCTGGACTCACTGCACTGCATCCTGAGTGGTGTCAGTGCACTCTCTGGAGTCACTGCGCTGCATCCCCAGTGGTGCCAGTGCACTCTCTGGACTCACTGCACTGCATCCCCAGTGGTGCCAGGGCACTCTCTGGACTCACTGCATTGCATCCCCAAAGGTGCCAGTGCACTCTCTGGACTCACTGCAGTGCATCCCCAGTGGTGCCAGTGCAATCTCTGGACTCACTGCACTGCATCCCCAGTGGTGCCAGTGCACTCTCTGGACTCACTGCACTGCATCCCCAGTGGTGCCAGTGCACTCTCTGGACTCACTGCACTGCATCCCCAGTGGTGCCAGTGCACTCTCTGCACTCACTGCAGTGCATCCCCAGTGGTGCCAGTGCACTCTGTGGACTCACTGTACTGCATCGCCAGTGGTGCCAGTGCACTCTCTGGAGAAACTGCAATGCATCCCCAATGGTACCAGTGTACTCTCTGGACTCACTGCACTGGATCCCCAGTGGTGCCAGTGCACTCTCTGGACTCACTGCACTGCATCCCCAGTGGTGCCAGTGCACTCTCTGGACTCACTGCAGTGCATCCCCAGTGCTGCCAGTGCACTCTCTGGACTCACTGCACTGCATCCTCAGTGGTGCCAGTGAACACACTGGACTCACTGCACTGCATCCCCAGTGGTGCCAGTGCACTCTCTGGACTAACTGCACTGCATCCCCAGTGCTGACAGTGCACTCTCTGGACTCACGGCACTGCATCCGCAGTGGTGCCAGTGCACTCTGTTTACTCACTGCACTGCATCCTCAGTGGTGCCAGTGCACTCTCTGGACTCACTGCAGTGCATCCCCAGTGGTGCCAGTGCACTCTCTGGACTCAATGCACTGCATCCTCAGTGGTGTCAGTGCACTCTCTGGACTCACTGCACTGCATCCCCAGTGGTGCCAATGCACTCTGTTTACTCACTGCACTGCATCCCCAGTGGTGCCAGTGCACTCTCTGGACTCATTGCACGGCATCCCCTGTGGTGCCAGTGCACTCTTTGGACTCAGAGCACTGCATCCCCAGTGGTGCCAGTGTAGTCTCTGGACTCACTGCACTGCATCCCCAGTGGTGCCAGTGCACTCTCTGGACTCACTGCACTGCATCACCAGTGGTGCAACTGCACTCTTTGGACTCACCTGGGTGCATCCGAAATGGTGCCAGGGCACTCTCTGGAGTCACTGCAGTGCATTCCCAGTGGTGACAGTGCACTCTCTGGACTCACTGCACTGCATCCCTAGTAGTGCCAGTGCACTCTCTGGACTCACTGCACTGCATTCCCAGTGGTGCCAGTGCACTCTCTGGACTCACTGCACTGCATCCCCAGTGGTGCAGGTGCACTCTGTTTACTCACTGCAGTGCATCCCCAGTGGTGCCAGTGCACTCTCTGGACTCACTGCACTGCATCCCCAGTGGTGCCCGTGCACTCTCTGGACTCATTGCACGGCATCCCCTGTGGTGCCAGTGCACTCTCTGGACTCACTGCACTGCATCCCCAGTGGTGCCAGTGCACTCTCTGGACTCACGGCACTGCATCCGCAGTGGTGCCAGTGCACTCTGTTTACTCACTGCACTGCATCCCCAGTGGTGCCAGTGCAATCTCTGGACTCACTGCACTGCATTCCCAGTGGTGCCAGTGCACTCTCTGGACTCACTGCACTGCATCCCCTGTGGTGCCAGTGCACTCTTTGGACTCACTGCACTGCATCCCCAGTGGTGCCAGTGCACTCTATGGACTCACTGCAGTGCATCCCCAGTGGTGCCAGTGCACTCTCAGGACTCACTACACGGCATCCCGAGTGGTGCCAGTGCACTCTCTGGACTCACTGCACTGCATCCCTAGTGGTGCCAGGGCACTCTCTGGACTCACTGCATTGCATCCCCAAAGGTGACAGTGCACTGTCTGGACTCACTGCACTGCATCCCCAGTGGTGCCAGTGCAGTCTCTGGACTCACTGCGCTGCATCCCCAGTGGTGCCAGTACACTCTCTGGAGTCACTGCACTGCATCCCCAGTGGTGCCAGTGAAATATCTGGACTCACTACAGTACAGCTCCAATGGTGCCAGTGCACCCTCTGCATTCACTGCACTGCATCCCCAGTGCTGACAGTGCACTCTCTGGACTCACTGCAGTGCATCCGCAGTGGTGCCAGTGCACTCTCTGGACTCACTGCAGTGTATTCCCAGTGGTGCCAGTGCACTCTTTAGAGTCACTGCAGTGCATCCCCAGTGGTGCCAGTGCACTCACTGCAGTGCATCCCCAGTGGTGCCAGTGCACTCTCTGGACTCACTGCACTGCATCCCCAGTGGTGCCAGTGCACTCTTTGGACTCACTGCACTGCATCCCCAGTGGTGCCAGTATAGTCTCTGGAGTCACTGCACTGCATCCCCAGTGGTGCCAGTGCGCTCTTTGAACTCACCTGGGTGCATCCGAACTGATGCCAGTGCACTCTCTGGAGTCACTGCACTGCATCCCCAGGGGTGCCACTGCACTCTCTGGACTCACTGCACTGCATCCCCAGTGGTGCCAGTGCACTCTCTGGACTCACTGCAGTGCATCCCCAGTGGTGCCAGTGCACTCTCTGGACTCACTGCACTCCATCCCAACTGGTGCCAGTGCACTCTCTGGACTCACTGCACTGCATCCCCAGTGCTGACAGTGCACTCTCTGGACTCACTGCACGGCATCCCCAGTGGTGCCAGTGCACTCTCTGCACTTACTGCACAGCATCCCCAGTGGTGCCAGTGCACTCTCTGGACTCACTGCACTGCATCCTCTGTGGTGCCAGTGTACTCTCTGGACTCACTGCAGTGCATCCTGAGTGGTGTCAGTGCACTCTCTGGAGTCACTGCGCTGCATCCCCAGTGGTGCCAGTGCACTCTCTGGACTCACTGCACTGCATCCCCAGTGGTGCCAGGGCACTCTCTGGACTCACTGCATTGCATCCCCAAAGGTGCCAGTGCACTCTCTGGACTCACTGCAGTGCATCCCCAGTGGTGCCAGTGCACTATCTGGACTCACTGCACTGCATCCCCAGTGGTGCCAGTGCACTCTCTGGACTCACTGCACTGCATCCCCAGTGGTGCCAGTGCAATCTCTGGACTCACTACAGTACAGCTCCAATGGTGCCAGTGCACTCTCTGGACTCACTGCACTGCATCCCCAGTGGTGCCAGTGCACTCTCTGGACTCACTGCACTGCATCCCCAGTGGTGCCAGTGCACTCTCTGGACTCACTGCAGTGCATCCCCAGTTGTGCCAGTGCACTCTCTGGACTCACTGCACTGCATCCTCAGTGGTGCCAGTGAACACACTGGACTCACTGCACTGCATCCCCAGTGGTGCCAGTGCACTCTCTGGACTAACTGCACTGCATCCCCAGTGCTGACAGTGCACTCTCTGGACTCACGGCACTGCATCCGCAGTGGTGCCAGTGCACTCTGTTTACTCACTGCACTGCAT
The DNA here is from genome assembly GCF_040182565.1 of Anser cygnoides. Lineage (NCBI taxonomy): Eukaryota > Metazoa > Chordata > Aves > Anseriformes > Anatidae > Anser > Anser cygnoides. The sequence continues at coordinate 47,431 of NC_089904.1, read as the reverse complement.
CCTCAGTGGTGCCAGTGCACTCTCTGGACTCACTGCAGTGCATCCCCAGTGGTGCCAGTGCACTCTCTGGACTCACTGCACTGCATCCTCAGTGGTGTCAGTGCACACACTGGACTCCCTGCACTGCATCCCCAGTGGTGCCAGTGCACTCTCTGGACTCACTGCACTGCATCCCCAGTGGTGCCAGTGCACTCTGTTTACTCACTGCACTGCATCCCCAGTGGTGCCAGTGCACTCTCTGGACTCATTGCACGGCATCCCCTGTGGTGCCAGTGCACTCTTTGGACTCAGTGCACTGCATCCCCAGTGGTGCCAGTGTAGTCTCTGGACTCACTGCACTGCATCCCCAGTGGTGCCAGTGCACTCTCTGGACTCACTGCACTGCATCACCAGAGGTGCAACTGCACTCTTTGGACTCACCTGGGTGCATCCGAAATGGTGCCAGCGCACTCTCTGGAGTCACTGCACTGCATCCCCAGTGGTGCCACTGCACTCTCTGGACTCACTGCACTGCATCCCCAGTGGTGCCAGTGCACTCTCTGGACTCACTGCAGTGCATCCCCAGTGGTGCCAGTGCACTCTCTGGACTCACTGCAGTGCATCCCCAGTGGTGCCAGTGCACTCTCTGGACTCACTGCAGTGCATTCCCACTGGTCCCAGGGCACTCTCTGGACTCACTACACGGCATCCCGAGTGGTGCCAGTGCACTCTCTGGACTCACTGCACTGCATCCCCAGTGGTGCCAGTGCACTCTCTGGACTCACTGCACTGTATTCCCAGTGGTGCCAGTGCACTCTTTAGAGTCACTGTAGTGCATCCCCAGTGGTGCCAGTGCACTCACTGCAGTGCTTCCCACTGGTGCCAGTGCACTCTCTGGACTCACTGCACTGCATCCCCAGTGGTGCCAGTGCATTCTCTGGACTCACTGCACTGCATCCTCAGTGGTGTCAGTGCACACACTGGACTCACTGCACTGCATCCCCAGTGGTGCCAGTGCACTCTCTGGACTCACTGCACTGCATCCCGAGTGGTGCCAGTGCACTCTGTTTACTCACTGCACTGCATCCCCAGTGGTGCCAGTGCACTCTCTGGACTCATTGCACGGCATCCCCTGTGGTGCCAGTGCACTCTTTGGACTCAGTGCACTGCATCCCCAGTGGTGCCAGTGTAGTCTCTGGACTCACTGCACTGCATCCCCAGTGGTGCCAGTGCACTCTCTGGACTCACTGCACTGCATCACCAGTGGTGCAACTGCACTCTTTGGACTCACATGGGTGCATCCGAAATGGTGCCAGCGCACTCTCTGGAGTCACTGCACTGCGTCCCCAGTGGTGCCACTGCACTCTCTGGACTCACTGCACTGCATCCCCAGTGGTGCCAGTGCACTCTCTGGACTCACTGCAGTGCATCCCCAGTGGTGCCAGTGCACTCTCTGGACTCACTGCAGTGCATCCCCACTGGTGCCAGTGCACTCTCTGGACTCACTGCAGTGCATTCCCACTGGTCCCAGGGCACTCTCTGGACTCACTACACGGCATCCCGAGTGGTGCCAGTGCACTCTCTGGACTCACTGCACTGCATCCTCAGTGGTGCCAGTGCACTCTCTGGACTCACTGCAGTGTATCCCAATGGTGCCCGTGCAGTCTCTGGACTCACTGCACTGCATCCCTAGTGCTGCCAGTGCACTCTCTGGACACACTGCATTGCATCCCCAGTGGTGCCAGAGCACTCTCTGGACTCACTGCAGTGCATCCCCAGTTGTGCCAGTGCACTCTCTGGACTGACTGCACTGCATCCCCAGTGGTGCCAGTGCACTCTCTGGACTCACTGCACTGCATCCCCAGTGGTGCCAGGGCACTCCCTGGACTCACTGCAATGCATCCCGAAAGGTGACAGTGAACTCTCTGGACTCACTGCACTGCATCGCCAGTGGTGCCAGTGCACTCTATGGACTCACTGCAGTGCATCCCCAGTGGTGCCAGTGCACTCTCAGGACTCACTGCACTGCACCCCCATTGGGGCCAGTGCACTCTCTGGACTCACTGCACTGCATCCCTAGTGGTGCCAGGGCACTCTCTGGACTCACTGCATTGCATCCCCAAAGGTGACAGTGCACTGTCTGGACTCACTGCACTGCATCCCCAGTGGTGCCAGTGCAGTCTCTGGACTCACTGCGCTGCATCCCCAGTGGTGCCAGTACACTCTCTGGACTCACTGCACTGCATCCCCAGCGGTGCCAGTGCACTCTCTGGAGTCACTGCACTGCATCCCCAGTGGTGCCAGTGAAATATCTGGACTCACTACAGTACAGCTCCAATGGTGCCAGTGCACTCTCTGCACTCACTGCACTGCATCCCCAGTGGTGCCAGTGCACTCTCTGGACTCACTGCAGTGCATCCCCAGTGGTGCCAGTGCACTCTCTGGACTCACTGCAGGGAATCCCCGGTGGTGCCAGTGCACTCTTTAGAGTCACTGCAGTGCATCCCCAGTGGTGCCAGTGCACTCACTGCATTGCATCCCCACTGGTGCCAGTGACTCTCTGGACTCACTGCACTGCATCCCCAGTGGTGCCAGTGCACTCTCTGCACTCACTGCACTGCATCCCCACTGGTGCCAGTGCACTCTATGGACTCACTGCACTGCATCCCCAGTGGTGCCACTGCACTCTCTGGACTCACTGCACTGCATCCCCAGTGGTGCCAGTGCACTCTCTGGACTCACTGCACTGCATCCTCAGTGGTGCCAGTGCACACACTGGACTCCCTGCACTGCATCCCCAGTGGTGCCAGTGCACTCTCTGGACTCACTGCACCGCATCCCCAGTGGTGCCAGTGCACTCTCTGGACTCACGGCACTGCATCCGCAGTGGTGCCAGTGCACTCTCTGGACTCACTGCACTGCATCCTCAGTGGTGCCAGTGCACACACTGGACTCCCTGCACTGCATCCCCAGTGGTGCCAGTGCACTCTCTGGACTCACTGCACCGCATCCCCAGTGGTGCCAGTGCACTCTCTGGACTCACTGCACTGCATCCCCAGTGGTGCCAGTGCACTCTCTGGACTCACTGCACTGCATCCTCAGTGGTGCCAGTGCACACACTGGACTCCCTGCACTGCATCCCCAGTGGTGCCAGTGCACTCTCTGGACTCACTGCACCGCATCCCCAGTGCTGACAGTGCACTTTCTGGACTCACGGCACTGCATCCGCAGTGGTGCCAGTGCACTCTCTGGACTCACTGCACTGCATTCCCAGTGGTGCCAGTGCACTCTCTGGACTCATTGCACTGCATCCCCTGTGGTGCCAGTGCACTCTTTGGACTCACTGCACTGCATCCCCAGTGGTGCCAGTATAGTCTCTGGAGTCACTGCACTGCATCCCCAGTGGTGCCAGTGCGCTCTTTGAACTCACCTGTGTGCATCCGAACTGGTGCCAGTGCACTCTCTGGAGTCACTGCACTGCATCCCCAGTGGTGCCAGTGCACTCTCTGGACTCACTGCACTGCATCCCCAGTGGTGCCAGTGCACTCTCTGGACTCACTGCACTGCATCCCCACTGGTGCCAGTGCACTCTCTGGACTCACTGCAGTGAATCCCCAGTGGTGCCAGTGCACTCTCCGGACTCACTGCACGGCATCCCCAGTGGTGCCAGTGCACTCTCTGCACTCACTGCACAGCATCCCCAGTGGTGCCAGTGCACTCTCTGGACTCACTGCACTGCATCCTCTGTGGTGCCAGTGTACTCTCTGGACTCACTGCAGTGCATCCTGAGTGGTGTCAGTGCACTCTCTGGAGTCACTGCGCTGCATCCCCAGTGGTGCCAGTGCACTCTCTGGACTCACTGCACTGCATCCCCAGTGGTGCCAGGGCACTCTCTGGACTCACTGCATTGCATCCCCAAAGGTGCCAGTGCACTCTCTGGACTCACTGCAGTGCATCCCCAGTGGTGCCAGTGCACTATCTGCACTCACTGCACTGCATCCCCAGTGGTGCCAGTGCACTCTCTGGACTCACTGCACTGCATCCCCAGTGGTGCCAGTGCACTCTCTGGACTCACTGCACTGCATCCCCAGTGGTGCCAGTGCACTCTCTGCACTCACTGCACTGCATCCCCAGTGGTGCCAGTGCACTCTGTGGACTCACTGTACTGCATCGCCAGTGGTGCCAGTGCACTCTCTGGAGAAACTGCAATGCATCCCCAATGGTACCAGTGTACTCTCTGCACTCACTGCACTGGATCCCCAGTGGTGCCAGTGCACTCTCTGGACTCACTGCAGTGCATCCCCAGTGCTGCCAGTGCACTCTCTGGACTCACTGCACTGCATCCTCAGTGGTGCCAGTGAACACACTGGACTCACTGCACTGCATCCCCAGTGGTGCCAGTGCACTCTCTGGACTAACTGCACTGCATCCCCAGTGCTGACAGTGCACTCTCTGGACTCACGGCACTGCATCCGCAGTGGTGCCAGTGCACTCTGTTTACTCACTGCACTGCATCCTCAGTGGTGCCAGTGCACTCTCTGGACTCACTGCAGTGCATCCCCAGTGGTGCCAGTGCACTCTCTGCACTCACTGCACTGCATCCCCAGTGCTGACAGTGCACTCTCTGGACTCACTGCAGTGCATCCGCAGTGGTGCCAGTGCACTCTCTGGACTCACTGCAGTGTATTCCCAGTGGTGCCAGTGCACTCTTTAGAGTCACTGCAGTGCATCCCCAGTGGTGCCAGTGCACTCACTGCAGTGCATCCCCAGTGGTGCCAGTGCACTCTCTGGACTCACTGCACTGCATCCCCAGTGGTGCCAGTGCAATCTCTGGACTCACTACAGTACAGCTCCAATGGTGCCAGTGCACTCTCTGGACTCACTGCACTGCATCCCCAGTGGTGCCAGTGCACTCTCTGGACTCACTGCACTGCATCCCCAGTGGTGCCAGTGCACTCTCTGGACTCACTGCAGTGAATCCCCGGTGGTGCCAGTGCACTCTTTAGAGTCACTGCAGTGCATCCCCAGTGGTGCCAGTGCACTCACTGCATTGCATCCCCACTGGTGCCAGTGACTCTCTGGACTCACTGCACTGCATCCCCAGTGGTGCCAGTGCACTCTCTGCACTCACTGCACTGCATCCCCACTGGTGCCAGTGCACTCTTTGGACTCACTGCACTGCATCCCCAGTGGTGCCACTGCACTCTCTGGACTCACTGCACTGCATCCCCAGTGGTGCCAGTGCACTCTCTGGACTCACTGCACTGCATCCTCAGTGGTGCCAGTGCACACACTGGACTCACTGCACTGCATCCCCAGTGCTGACAGTGCACTCTCTGGACTCACTGCAGTGCATCCCCAGTGGTGCCAGTGCACTCTCTGGACTCACTGCACTGCATCCCCAGTGGTGCCAGTGCACTCTCTGGACTCACTGCACTGCATCCCTAGTGGTGCCAGGGCACTCTCTGGACTCACTGCATTGCATCCCAAAGGTGACAGTGCACTGTCTGGACTCACTGCACTGCTTCCCCAGTGGTGCCAGTACACTCTCTGGACTCACTGCACTGCATCCCCAGTGGTGCCAGTGCACTCTCTGGACTCACTGCACTGCATCGCCAGTGGTGCCAGTGAAATATCTGGACTCACTACAGTACAGCTCCAATGGTGCCAGTGCACTCTCTGCACTCACTGCACTGCATCCCCAGTGCTGACAGTGCACTCTCTGGACTCACTGCAGTGCATCCGCAGTGGTGCCAGTGCACTCTCTGGACTCACTGCAGTGTATTCCCAGTGGTGCCAGTGCACTCTTTAGAGTCACTGCAGTGCATCCCCAGTGGTGCCAGTGCACTCACTGCAGTGCATCCCCAGTGGTGCCAGTGCACTCTCTGGACTCACTGCACTGCATCCCCAGTGGTGCCAGTGCAATCTCTGGACTCACTACAGTACAGCTCCAATGGTGCCAGTGCACTCTCTGGACTCACTGCACTGCATCCCCAGTGGTGCCAGTGCACTCTCTGGACTCACTGCACTGCATCCCCAGTGGTGCCAGTGCACTCTCTGGACTCACTGCAGTGAATCCCCGGTGGTGCCAGTGCACTCTTTAGAGTCACTGCAGTGCATCCCCAGTGGTGCCAGTGCACTCACTGCATTGCATCCCCACTGGTGCCAGTGACTCTCTGGACTCACTGCACTGCATCCCCAGTGGTGCCAGTGCACTCTCTGCACTCACTGCACTGCATCCCCACTGGTGCCAGTGCACTCTTTGGACTCACTGCACTGCATCCCCAGTGGTGCCACTGCACTCTCTGGACTCACTGCACTGCATCCCCAGTGGTGCCAGTGCACTCTCTGGACTCACTGCACTGCATCCTCAGTGGTGCCAGTGCACACACTGGACTCACTGCACTGCATCCCCAGTGCTGACAGTGCACTCTCTGGACTCACTGCAGTGCATCCCCAGTGGTGCCAGTGCACTCTCTGGACTCACTGCACTGCATCCCCAGTGGTGCCACTGCACTCTCTGCGCTCACTGCACTGCATCCCCACTGGTGCCACTGCACTCTCTGGACTCACTGCACTGCATCCCCAGTGGTGCCACTGCACTCTCTGGACTCACTGCACTGCATCCCCAGTGGTGCCAGTGCACTCTTTGGACTCACTGCACTGCATCCCCAGTGGTGCCAGTGCAATCTCTGGACTCACTGCACTGCATTCCCAGTGGTGCCAGTGCACTCTCTGGACTCACTACAGTACAGCTCCAGTGGTGCCAGTGCACTCTCTGGACTCACTGCACTGCATCCCCAGTGCTGACAGTGCACTCTCTGGACTCACTGCAGTGCATCCCCAGTGGTGCCAGTGCACTCTCTGGACTCACTGCACTGCATCCCCAGTGGTGCCAGTGAACTCTCTGGACTCACTACAGTGTATTCCGAGTGGTGCCAGTGCACTCTCTAGAGTCACTGCAGTGCATCCCCAGTGGTGCCAGTGCACTCTCTGGACTCACTGCAGTGCATCCCCATTGGTGCCAGTGCACTCTCTGGAGTCACTGCACTGCATCCCCAGTGGTGCCAGTGCACTCTCTGGACTCACTGCACTGCATTCCCAGTGGTGTCACTGCACTCTCTGGACTCACTACAGTACAGGTCCAGTGGTGCCAGTGCACTCTCTGGACTCACTGCACTGCATCCCCAGTGGTGCCAGTGCACTCTCTGGACTCACTGCACTGCATCCCCAGTGCTGACAGTGCACACACTGGACTCCCTGCAGTGCATCCCCAGTGGTGCCAGTGCACTCTCTGGACTCACGGCACTGCATCAGCAGTGGTGCCAGTGCACTCTGTTTACTCACTGCACTGCATCCCCAGTGGTGCCAGTGCACTCTCTGGACTCACTACAGTACAGCTCCAGTGGTGCCAGTGCACTCTATGGACTCACTGCACTGCATCCGCTGTTGTGCCAGTGCACTCTCTGGACTCACTGCACTGCATCCCCAGTGGTGCCAGTGCACTCTCTGGACTCACTGCACTGCATTCCCAGTTGTGCCAGGGCACTCTCTGGAGTCACTGCAGTGCATTCCCAGTGGTGCCAGTGCACTCTCTGGACTCACCACAGTACAGCTCCAGTGGTGCCAGTGCACTCTCTGGACTCACGGCACTGCATTACCAGTGGTGCCAGTGCACTCTGTTTACTCACTGCACTGCATCCCCAGTGGTGCCAGTGCGCTCTCTGGACTCACTGCACTGCAATCCCAGTTGTGCCAGGGCACTCTCTGGAGTCACTGCAGTGCATTCCCAGTGGTGACAGTGCAGTCTCTGGACTCACTGCAGTGCATCCCTAGTAGTGCCAGTGCACTCTCTGGACTCACTGCACTGCATTCCCAGTGGTGCCAGTGCACTCTCTGGACTCACTGCACTGCATCCCCAGTGGTGCAGGTGCACTCTGTTTACTCACTGCACTGCATTCCCAGTTGTGCCAGTGCACTCTCTGGACTCACTGCACTGCATCCCCAGTGGTGCCAGGGCACTCCCTGGACTCACTGCAATGCATCCCCAAAGGTGACAGTGCACTCTCTGGACTCACTGCACTGCATCCCCAGTGGTGCCAGGGCACTCCCTGGACTCACTGCAATGCATCCCCAAAGGTGACAGTGCACTCTCTGGACTCACTGCACTGCATCCCCAGTGGTGCCAGTGCACTCTATGGACTCACTGCAGTGCATCCCCAGTGGTGCCAGTGCACTCTCAGGACTCACTGCACTGCACCCCCATTGGGGCCAGTGCACTCTCTGGACTCACTGCACTGCATCCCTAGTGGTGCCAGGGCACTCTCTGGACTCACTGCATTGCATCCCCAAAGGTGACAGTGCACTGTCTGGACTCACTGCACTGCATCCCCAGTGGTGCCAGTGCAGTCTCTGGACTCACTGCGCTGCATCCCCAGTGGTGCCAGTACACTCTCTGGACTCACTGCACTGCATCCCCAGCGGTGCCAGTGCACTCTCTGGAGTCACTGCACTGCATCCCCAGTGGTGCCAGTGAAATATCTGGACTCACTACAGTACAGCTCCAATGGTGCCAGTGCACTCTCTGCACTCACTGCACTGCATCCCCAGTGGTGCCAGTGCACTCTCTGGACTCACTGCAGTGCATCCCCAGTGGTGCCAGTGCACTCTCTGGACTCACTGCAGGGAATCCCCGGTGGTGCCAGTGCACTCTTTAGAGTCACTGCAGTGCATCCCCAGTGGTGCCAGTGCACTCACTGCATTGCATCCCCACTGGTGCCAGTGACTCTCTGGACTCACTGCACTGCATCCCCAGTGGTGCCAGTGCACTCTCTGCACTCACTGCACTGCATCCCCACTGGTGCCAGTGCACTCTATGGACTCACTGCACTGCATCCCCAGTGGTGCCACTGCACTCTCTGGACTCACTGCACTGCATCCCCAGTGGTGCCAGTGCACTCTCTGGACTCACTGCACTGCATCCTCAGTGGTGCCAGTGCACACACTGGACTCCCTGCACTGCATCCCCAGTGGTGCCAGTGCACTCTCTGGACTCACTGCACCGCATCCCCAGTGGTGCCAGTGCACTCTCTGGACTCACGGCACTGCATCCGCAGTGGTGCCAGTGCACTCTCTGGACTCACTGCACTGCATCCTCAGTGGTGCCAGTGCACACACTGGACTCCCTGCACTGCATCCCCAGTGGTGCCAGTGCACTCTCTGGACTCACTGCACCGCATCCCCAGTGGTGCCAGTGCACTCTCTGGACTCACTGCACTGCATCCCCAGTGGTGCCAGTGCACTCTCTGGACTCACTGCACTGCATCCTCAGTGGTGCCAGTGCACACACTGGACTCCCTGCACTGCATCCCCAGTGGTGCCAGTGCACTCTCTGGACTCACTGCACCGCATCCCCAGTGCTGACAGTGCACTTTCTGGACTCACGGCACTGCATCCGCAGTGGTGCCAGTGCACTCTCTGGACTCACTGCACTGCATTCCCAGTGGTGCCAGTGCACTCTCTGGACTCATTGCACTGCATCCCCTGTGGTGCCAGTGCACTCTTTGGACTCACTGCACTGCATCCCCAGTGGTGCCAGTATAGTCTCTGGAGTCACTGCACTGCATCCCCAGTGGTGCCAGTGCGCTCTTTGAACTCACCTGTGTGCATCCGAACTGGTGCCAGTGCACTCTCTGGAGTCACTGCACTGCATCCCCAGTGGTGCCACTGCACTCTCTGGACTCACTGCACTGCATCCCCAGTGGTGCCAGTGCACTCTCTGGACTCACTGCACTGCATCCCCACTGGTGCCAGTGCACTCTCTGGACTCACTGCAGTGAATCCCCAGTGGTGCCAGTGCACTCTCCGGACTCACTGCACGGCATCCCCAGTGGTGCCAGTGCACTCTCTGCACTCACTGCACAGCATCCCCAGTGGTGCCAGTGCACTCTCTGGACTCACTGCACTGCATCCTCTGTGGTGCCAGTGTACTCTCTGGACTCACTGCAGTGCATCCTGAGTGGTGTCAGTGCACTCTCTGGAGTCACTGCGCTGCATCCCCAGTGGTGCCAGTGCACTCTCTGGAGTGACTGCACTGCATCCCCAGTGGTGCCAGGGCACTCTCTGGACTCACTGCATTGCATCCCCAAAGGTGCCAGTGCACTCTCTGGACTCACTGCAGTGCATCCCCAGTGGTGCCAGTGCACTATCTGCACTCACTGCACTGCATCCCCAGTGGTGCCAGTGCACTCTCTGGACTCACTGCACTGCATCCCCAGTGGTGCCAGTGCACTCTCTGGACTCACTGCACTGCATCCCCAGTGGTGCCAGTGCACTCTCTGCACTCACTGCACTGCATCCCCAGTGGTGCCAGTGCACTCTGTGGACTCACTGTACTGCATCGCCAGTGGTGCCAGTGCACTCTCTGGAGAAACTGCAATGCATCCCCAATGGTACCAGTGTACTCTCTGCACTCACTGCACTGGATCCCCAGTGGTGCCAGTGCACTCTCTGGACTCACTGCAGTGCATCCCCAGTGCTGCCAGTGCACTCTCTGGACTCACTGCACTGCATCCTCAGTGGTGCCAGTGAACACACTGGACTCACTGCACTGCATCCCCAGTGGTGCCAGTGCACTCTCTGGACTAACTGCACTGCATCCCCAGTGCTGACAGTGCACTCTCTGGACTCACGGCACTGCATCCGCAGTGGTGCCAGTGCACTCTGTTTACTCACTGCACTGCATCCTCAGTGGTGCCAGTGCACTCTCTGGACTCACTGCAGTGCATCCCCAGTGGTGCCAGTGCACTCTCTGCACTCACTGCACTGCATCCCCAGTGCTGACAGTGCACTCTCTGGACTCACTGCAGTGCATCCGCAGTGGTGCCAGTGCACTCTCTGGACTCACTGCAGTGTATTCCCAGTGGTGCCAGTGCACTCTTTAGAGTCACTGCAGTGCATCCCCAGTGGTGCCAGTGCACTCACTGCAGTGCATCCCCAGTGGTGCCAGTGCACTCTCTGGACTCACTGCACTGCATCCCCAGTGGTGCCAGTGCAATCTCTGGACTCACTACAGTACAGCTCCAATGGTGCCAGTGCACTCTCTGGACTCACTGCACTGCATCCCCAGTGGTGCCAGTGCACTCTCTGGACTCACTGCACTGCATCCCCAGTGGTGCCAGTGCACTCTCTGGACTCACTGCAGTGAATCCCCGGTGGTGCCAGTGCACTCTTTAGAGTCACTGCAGTGCATCCCCAGTGGTGCCAGTGCACTCACTGCATTGCATCCCCACTGGTGCCAGTGACTCTCTGGACTCACTGCACTGCATCCCCAGTGGTGCCAGTGCACTCTCTGCACTCACTGCACTGCATCCCCACTGGTGCCAGTGCACTCTTTGGACTCACTGCACTGCATCCCCAGTGGTGCCACTGCACTCTCTGGACTCACTGCACTGCATCCCCAGTGGTGCCAGTGCACTCTCTGGACTCACTGCACTGCATCCTCAGTGGTGCCAGTGCACACACTGGACTCACTGCACTGCATCCCCAGTGCTGACAGTGCACTCTCTGGACTCACTGCAGTGCATCCCCAGTGGTGCCAGTGCACTCTCTGGACTCACTGCAGTGCATCCCCAGTGGTGCCAGTGCACTCTCTGGACTCACTGCAGTGCATTCCCACTGGTCCCAGGGCACTCTCTGGACTCACTGCATTGCATCCCAAAGGTGACAGTGCACTGTCTGGACTCACTGCACTGCTTCCCCAGTGGTGCCAGTACACTCTCTGGACTCACTGCACTGCATCCCCAGTGGTGCCAGTGCACTCTCTGGACTCACTGCACTGCATCGCCAGTGGTGCCAGTGAAATATCTGGACTCACTACAGTACAGCTCCAATGGTGCCAGTGCACTCTCTGCACTCACTGCACTGCATCCCCAGTGCTGACAGTGCACTCTCTGGACTCACTGCAGTGCATCCGCAGTGGTGCCAGTGCACTCTCTGGACTCACTGCAGTGTATTCCCAGTGGTGCCAGTGCACTCTTTAGAGTCACTGCAGTGCATCCCCAGTGGTGCCAGTGCACTCACTGCAGTGCATCCCCAGTGGTGCCAGTGCACTCTCTGGACTCACTGCACTGCATCCCCAGTGGTGCCAGTGCAATCTCTGGACTCGCTACAGTACAGCTCCAATGGTGCCAGTGCACTCTCTGGACTCACTGCACTGCATCCCCAGTGGTGCCAGTGCACTCTCTGGACTCACTGCACTGCATCCCCAGTGGTGCCAGTGCACTCTCTGGACTCACTGCAGTGAATCCCCGGTGGTGCCAGTGCACTCTTTAGAGTCACTGCAGTGCATCCCCAGTGGTGCCAGTGCACTCACTGCATTGCATCCCCACTGGTGCCAGTGACTCTCTGGACTCACTGCACTGCATCCCCAGTGGTGCCAGTGCACTCTCGGCACTCACTGCACTGCATCCCCACTGGTGCCAGTGCACTCTTTGGACTCACTGCACTGCATCCCCAGTGGTGCCACTGCACTCTCTGGACTCACTGCACTGCATCCCCAGTGGTGCCAGTGCACTCTCTGGACTCACTGCACTGCATCCTCAGTGGTGCCAGTGCACACACTGGACTCACTGCACTGCATCCCCAGTGCTGACAGTGCACTCTCTGGACTCACTGCAGTGCATCCCCAGTGGTGCCAGTGCACTCTCTGGACTCACTGCACTGCATCCCCAGTGGTGCCACTGCACTCTCTGCGCTCACTGCACTGCATCCCCACTGGTGCCACTGCACTCTCTGGACTCACTGCACTGCATCCCCAGTGGTGCCACTGCACTCTCTGGACTCACTGCACTGCATCCCCAGTGGTGCCAGTGCACTCTTTGGACTCACTGCACTGCATCCCCAGTGGTGCCAGTGCAATCTCTGGACTCACTGCACTGCATTCCCAGTGGTGCCAGTGCACTCTCTGGACTCACTACAGTACAGCTCCAGTGGTGCCAGTGCACTCTCTGGACTCACTGCACTGCATCCCCAGTGCTGACAGTGCACTCTCTGGACTCACTGCAGTGCATCCCCAGTGGTGCCAGTGCACTCTCTGGACTCACTGCACTGCATCCCCAGTGGTGCCAGTGAACTCTCTGGACTCACTACAGTGTATTCCGAGTGGTGCCAGTGCACTCTCTAGAGTCACTGCAGTGCATCCCCAGTGGTGCCAGTGCACTCTCTGGACTCACTGCAGTGCATCCCCATTGGTGCCAGTGCACTCTCTGGAGTCACTGCACTGCATCCCCAGTGGTGCCAGTGCACTCTCTGGACTCACTGCACTGCATTCCCAGTGGTGTCACTGCACTCTCTGGACTCACTACAGTACAGGTCCAGTGGTGCCAGTGCACTCTCTGGACTCACTGCACTGCATCCCCAGTGGTGCCAGTGCACTCTCTGGACTCACTGCACTGCATCCCCAGTGCTGACAGTGCACACACTGGACTCCCTGCAGTGCATCCCCAGTGGTGCCAGTGCACTCTCTGGACTCACGGCACTGCATCAGCAGTGGTGCCAGTGCACTCTGTTTACTCACTGCACTGCATCCCCAGTGGTGCCAGTGCACTCTCTGGACTCACTACAGTACAGCTCCAGTGGTGCCAGTGCACTCTATGGACTCACTGCACTGCATCCGCTGTTGTGCCAGTGCACTCTCTGGACTCACTGCACTGCATCCCCAGTGGTGCCAGTTCACTCTCTGGACTCACTGCACTGCATTCCCAGTTGTGCCAGGGCACTCTCTGGAGTCACTGCAGTGCATTCCCAGTGGTGCCAGTGCACTCTCTGGACTCACCACAGTACAGCTCCAGTGGTGCCAGTGCACTCTCTGGACTCACGGCACTGCATTACCAGTGGTGCCAGTGCACTCTGTTTACTCACTGCACTGCATCCCCAGTGGTGCCAGTGCGCTCTCTGGACTCACTGCACTGCATTCCCAGTTGTGCCAGGGCACTCTCTGGAGTCACTGCAGTGCATTCCCAGTGGTGACAGTGCAGTCTCTGGACTCACTGCAGTGCATCCCTAGTAGTGCCAGTGCACTCTCTGGACTCACTGCACTGCATTCCCAGTGGTGCCAGTGCACTCTCTGGACTCACTGCACTGCATCCCCAGTGGTGCAGGTGCACTCTGTTTACTCACTGCACTGCATTCCCAGTTGTGCCAGTGCACTCTCTGGACTCACTGCACTGCATCCCCAGTGGTGCCAGGGCACTCCCTGGACTCACTGCAATGCATCCCCAAAGGTGACAGTGCACTCTCTGGACTCACTGCACTGCATCCCCAGTGGTGCCAGTGCACTCTATGGACTCACTGCAGTGCATCCCCAGTGGTGCCAGTGCACTCTCAGGACTCACTGTACTGCACCCCCATTCGGGCCAGTGCACTCTCTGGACTCACTGCACTGCATCCCTAGTGGTGCTAGGGCACTCTCTGGACTCACTGCATTGCATCCCCAAAGGTGACAGTGCACTGTCTGGACTCACTGCACTGCATCCCCAGTGGTGCCAGTGCAGTCTCTGGACTCACTGCGGTGCATCCCCAGTGGTGCCAGTACACTCTCTGGACTCACTGCACTGCATCCCCAGCGGTGCCAGTGCACTCTCTGGAGTCACTGCACTGCATCCCCAGTGGTGCCAGTGAAATATCTGGACTCACTACAGTACAGCTCCAATGGTGCCAGTGCACTCTCTGCACTCACTGCACTGCATCCCCAGTGCTGACAGTGCACTCTCTGGACTCACTGCAGTGCATCCGCAGTGGCGCCAGTGCACTCTCTGGACTCACTGCAGTGTATTCCCAGTGGTGCCAGTGCACTCTTTAGAGTCACTGCAGTGCATCACCAGTGGTGCCAGTGCACTCACTGCAGTGCATCCCCAGTGGTGCCAGTGCACTCTCTGGACTCACTGCACTGCATCCCCAGTGGTGGCAGTGCACTCTCTGGACTCACTGCACTGCATCCCCAGTGGTGCCAGTGCACCCTATGGACTCACTGCACTGCATCCCCAGTGGTGCCAGTGCACTCTCTGCACTCACTGCACTGCATCCCCAGTGGTGCCAGTGCACTCTCTGGACTCACTGCACTGCATCCCCAGTGCTGACAGTGCACTTTCTGGACTCACGGCACTGCATCCGCAGTGGTGCCAGTGCACTCTGTTTACTCACTGCACTGCATCCCCAGTGGTGCCAGTGAACTCTCTGGACTCACTGCACTGCATTCCCAGTGGTGCCAGTGCACTCTCTGGACTCATTGCACTGCATCCCCTGTGGTGCCAGTGCACTCTTTGGACTCACTGCACTGCATCCCCAGTGGTGCCAGTATAGTCTCTGGAGTCACTGCACTGCATCCCCAGTGGTGCCAGTGCGCTCTTTGAACTCACCTGGGTGCATCCGAACTGGTGCCAGTGCACTCTCTGGAGTCACTGCACTGCATCCCCAGGGGTGCCACTGCACTATCTGGACTCACTGCACTGCATCCCCAGTGGTGCCAGTGCACTCTCTGGACTCACTGCACTGCATCCCCAGTGGTGCCAGTGCACTCTCTGGACTCACTGCACTCCATCCCCACTGGTGCCAGTGCACTCTCTGGACTCACTGCAGTGCATCCCCAGTGGTGCCAGTGCACTCTCCGGACTCACTGCACGGCATCCCCAGTGGTGCCAGTGCACTCTCTGCACTCACTGCACAGCATCCCCAGTGGTGCCAGTGCACTCTCTGGACTCACTGCACTGCATCCTCTGTGGTGCCAGTGTACTCTCTGGACTCACTGCAGTGCATCCTGAGTGGTGTCAGTGCACTCTCTGGAGTCACTGCGCTGCATCCCCAGTGGTGCCAGTGCACTCTCTGGACTCACTGCAGTGCATCCCCAGTGGTGCCAGTGCACTCTCTGGACTCACTGCATTGCATCCCCAAAGGTGCCAGTGCACTCTCTGGACTCACTGCACTGCATCCCCAGTGGTGCCAGTGCACTATCTGGACTCACTGCACTGCATCCCCAGTGGTGCCAGTGCACTCTCTGGACTCACTGCACTGCATCCCCAGTGGTGCCAGTGCAATCTCTGGACTCACTACAGTACAGCTCCAATGGTGCCAGTGCACTCTCTGGACTCACTGCACTGCATCCCCAGTGGTGCCAGTGCACTCTCTGGACTCACTGCACTGCATCCCCAGTGGTGCCAGTGCACTCTCTGGACTCACTGCAGTGCATCCCCAGTGGTGCCAGTGCACTCTCTGGACTCACTGCACTGCATCCTCAGTGGTGCCAGTGAACACACTGGACTCACTGCACTGCATCCCCAGTGGTCCCAGTGCACTCTCTGGACTAACTGCACTGCATCCCCAGTGCTGACAGTGCACTCTCTGGACTCACGGCACTGCATCCGCAGTGGTGCCAGTGCACTCTGTTTACTCACTGCACTGCATCCTCAGTGGTGCCAGTGCACTCTCTGGACTCACTGCACTGCATCCCCAGTGGTGCCAGTGCACTCTCTGGACTCACTGCACTGCATCCTCAGTGGTGTCAGTGCACACACTGGACTCCCTGCACTGCATCCCCAGTGGTGCCAGTGCACTCTCTGGACTCACTGCACTGCATCCCCAGTGCTGACAGTGCACTCTGTTTACTCACTGCACTGCATCCCCAGTGGTGCCAGTGCACTCTCTGGACTCATTGCACGGCATCCCCTGTGGTGCCAGTGCACTCTTTGGACTCAGTGCACTGCATCCCCAGTGGTGCCAGTGTAGTCTCTGGACTCACTGCACTGCATCCCCAGTGGTGCCAGTGCACTCTCTGGACTCACTGCACTGCATCACCAGTGGTGCAACTGCACTCTTTGGACTCACCTGGGTGCATCCGAAATGGTGCCAGCGCACTCTCTGGAGTCACTGCACTGCATCCCCAGTGGTGCCACTGCACTCTCTGGACTCACTGCACTGCATCCCCAGTGGTGCCAGTGCACTCTCTGGACTCACTGCAGTGCATCCCCAGTGGTGCCAGTGCACTCTCTGGACTCACTGCAGTGCATCCCCAGTGGTGCCAGTGCACTCTCTGGACTCACTGCAGTGCATTCCCACTGGTCCCAGGGCACTCTCTGGACTCACTACACGGCATCCCGAGTGGTGCCAGTGCACTCTCTGGACTCACTGCACTGCATCCCCAGTGGTGCCAGTGCACTCTCTGGACTCACTGCACTGTATTCCCAGTGGTGCCAGTGCACTCTTTAGAGTCACTGTAGTGCATCCCCAGTGGTGCCAGTGCACTCACTGCAGTGCTTCCCACTGGTGCAAGTGCACTCTCTGGACTCACTGCACTGCATCCCCAGTGGTGCCAGTGCATTCTCTGGACTCACTGCACTGCATCCTCAGTGGTGTCAGTGCACACACTGGACTCCCTGCACTGCATCCCCAGTGGTGCCAGTGCACTCTCTGGACTCACTGCACTGCATCCCGAGTGGTGCCAGTGCACTCTGTTTACTCACTGCACTGCATCCCCAGTGGTGCCAGTGCACTCTCTGGACTCATTGCACGGCATCCCCTGTGGTGCCAGTGCACACTTTGGACTCAGTGCACTGCATCCCCAGTGGTGCCAGTGTAGTCTCTGGACTCACTGCACTGCATCCCCAGTGGTGCCCGTGCAGTCTCTGGACTCACTGCACTGCATCACCAGTGGTGCAACTGCACTCTTTGGACTCACCTGGGTGCATCCGAAATGGTGCCAGCGCACTCTCTGGAGTCACTGCACTGCATCCCCAGTGGTGCCACTGCACTCTCTGGACTCACTGCACTGCATCCCCAGTGGTGCCAGTGCACTCTCTGGACTCACTGCAGTGCATCCCCAGTGGTGCCAGTGCACTCTCTGGACTCACTGCAGTGCATCCCCACTGGTGCCAGTGCACTCTCTGGACTCACTGCAGTGCATTCCCACTGGTCCCAGGGCACTCTCTGGACTCACTACACGGCATACCGAGTGGTGCCAGTGCACTCTCTGGACTCACTGCACTGCATCCTCAGTGGTGCCAGTGCACTCTCTGGACTCACTGCAGTGTATCCCAATGGTGCCCGTGCAGTCTCTGGACTCACTGCACTGCATCCCTAGTGGTGCCAGTGCACTCTCTGGACTCACTGCATTGCATCCCCAGTGGTGCCAGAGCACTCTCTGGACTCACTGCAGTGCATCCCCAGTTGTGCCAGTGCACTCTCTGGACTGACTGCACTGCATCCCCAGTGGTGCCAGTGCACTCTCTGGACTCACTGCACTGCATCCCCAGTGGTGCCAGGGCACTCCCTGGACTCACTGCAATGCATCCCGAAAGGTGACAGTGAACTCTCTGGACTCACTGCACTGCATCGCCAGTGGTGCCAGTGCACTCTATGGACTCACTGCAGTGCATCCCCAGTGGTGCCAGTGCACTCTCAGGACTCACTGCACTGCACCCCCATTGGGGCCAGTGCACTCTCTGGACTCACTGCACTGCATCCCTAGTGGTGCCAGTGCACTCTCTGGACTCACCGCATTGCATCCCCAAAGGTGACAGTGCACTGTCTGGACTCACTGCACTGCATCCCCAGTGGTGCCAGTGCAGTCTCTGGACTCACTGCGCTGCATCCCCAGTGGTGCCAGTACACTCTCTGGACTCACTGCACTGCATCCCCAGTGGTGCCAGTGCACTCTCTGGAGTCACTGCACTGCATCCCCAGTGGTGCCAGTGAAATATCTGGACTCACTACAGTACAGCTCCAATGGTGCCAGTGCACTCTCTGCACTCACTGCACTGCATCCCCAGTGCTGACAGTGCACTCTCTGGACTCACTGCAGTGCATCCGCAGTGGTGCCAGTGCACTCTCTGGACTCACTGCAGTGTATTCCCAGTGGTGCCAGTGCACTCTTTAGAGTCACTGCAGTGCATCCCCAGTGGTGCCAGTGCACTCACTGCAGTGCATCCCCAGTGGTGCCAGTGCACTCTCTGGACTCACTGCACTGCATCCCCAGTGGTGCCAGTGCAATCTGTGGACTCACTACAGTACAGCTCCAATGGTGCCAGTGCACTCTCTGGACTCACTGCACTGCATCCCCAGTGGTGCCAGTGCACTCTCTGGACTCACTGCAGTGCATCCCCAGTGGTGCCAGTGCACTCTCTGGACTCACTGCAGTGAATCCCCGGTGGTGCCAGTGCACTCTTTAGAGTCACTGCAGTGCATCCCCAGTGGTGCCAGTGCACTCACTGCATTGCATCCCCACTGGTGCCAGTGACTCTCTGGACTCACTGCACTGCATCCCCACTGGTGCCAGTGCACTCTCTGCACTCACTGCACTGCATCCCCACTGGTGCCAGTGCACTCTATGGACTCACTGCACTGCATCCCCAGTGGTGCCAGTGCACTCTCTGGACTCACTGCACTGCATCCCCAGTGGTGCCAGTGCACTCTCTGGACTCACTGCACTGCATCCCCAGTGGTGCCACTGCACTCTCTGGACTCCCTGAACTGCATCCCCAGTGGTGCCAGTGCACTCTCTGGACTCACTGCACTGCATCCCCAGTGGTGCCAGTGCACTCTCTGGATTCACGGCACTGCATCCGCAGTGGTGCCAGTGTACTCTGTTTACTCACTGCACTGCATCCCCAGTGGTGCCAGTGCAATCTCTGGACTCACTACAGTACAGCTCCAGTGGTGCCAGTGCACTCTCTGGACTCACTGCACTGCATCCCCAGTGCTGACAGTGCACTCTCTGGACTCACTGCAGTGCATCCCCAGTGGTGCCAGTGCACTCTCTGGACTCACTGCACTGCATCCCCAGTGGTGCCAGTGCACTCTTTAGAGTCACTGCACTGCATCCCCAGTGGTGCCAGTGAACTCTCTGGACTCACTACAGTGTATTCTGAGTGGTGCCAGTGCACTCTCTAGAGTCACTGCAGTGCATCCCCAGTGGTGCCAGTGCACTCTCTGGACTCACTGCACTGCATTCCCAGTGGTGTCACTGCACTCTCTGGACTCACTACAGTACAGGTCCAGTGGTGCCAGTGCACTCTCTGGACTCACTGCACTGCATCCCCAGTGGTGCCAGTGCACTCTCTGGACTCCCTGCAGTGCATCCCCAGTGGTGCCAGTGCACTGTCTGGACTCACTGCACTGCATCCCCAGTGGTGCCAGTGCACTCTCTGGACTCACGGCACTGCATCAGCAGTGGTGCCAGTGCACTCTGTTTACTCACTGCACTGCATCCCCAGTGGTGCCAGTGCGCTCTCTGGACTCACTGCACTGCATTCCCAGTTGTGCTAGGGCACTCTCTGGTGTCACTGCAGTGCATTCCCAGTGGTGCCAGTGCACTCTCTGGACTCACTACAGTACAGCTCCAGTGGTGCCAGTGCACTCTCTGGACTCACTGCACTGCATCCCCAGTGGTGCCAGTGCACTCTCTGGACTCACTGCACTGCATCCCCAGTGGTGCCAGTTCACTCTCTGGACTCACTGCACTGCATTCCCAGTTGTGCCAGGGCACTCTCTGGAGTCACTGCATTGCATCCCCAAAGGTGCCAGTGCACTCTCTGGACTCACCACAGTACAGCTCCAGTGGTGCCAGTGCACTGTCTGGACACACGGCACTGCATTACCAGTGGTGCCAGTGCACTCTGTTTACTCACTGCACTGCATCCCCAGTGGTGCCAGTGCGCTCTCTGGACTCACTGCTCTGCATTCCCAGTTGTGCCAGGGCACTCTCTGGAGTCACTGCAGTGCATTCCCAGTGGTGACAGTGCAGTCTCTGGACTCACTGCAGTGCATCCCTAGTAGTGCCAGTGCACTCTCTGGACTCACTGCAGTGTATTCCCAGTGGTGCCAGTGCACTCTCTGGACTCACTGCACTGCATCCCCAGTGGTGCAGGTGCACTCTGTTTACTCACTGCACTGCATTCCCAGTTGTGCCAGTGCACTCTCTGGACTCACTGCACTGCATCCCCAGTGGTGCCAGGGCACTCCCTGGACTCACTGCAATGCATCCCCAAAGGTGACAGTGCACTCTCTGGACTCACTGCACTGCATCCCCAGTGGTGCCAGTGCACTCTATGGACTCACTGCAGTGCATCCCCAGTGGTGCCAGTGCACTCTCAGGACTCATTGCACTGCACCCCCATTCGGGCCAGTGCACTCTCTGGACTCACTGCACTGCATCCCTAGTGGTGCCAGGGCACTCTCTGGACTCACTGCGTTGCATCCCCAAAGGTAACAGTGCACTGTCTGGACTCACTGCACTGCATCCCCAGTGGTGCCAGTGCACTCTCTGGACTCACTGCGCTGCATCCCCAGTGGTGCCAGTACACTCTCTGGACTCACTGCACTGCATCCCCAGCGGTGCCAGTGCACTCTCTGGAGTCACTGCACTGCATCCCCAGTGGTGCCAGTGAAATATCTGGACTCACTACAGTACAGCTCCAATGGTGCCAGTGCACTCTCTGCACTCACTGCACTGCATCCCCAGTGCTGACAGTGCACTCTCTGGACTCACTGCAGTGCATCCGCAGTGGTGCCAGAGCACTCTCTGGACTCACTGCAGTGTATTCCCAGTGGTGCCAGTGCACTCTTTAGAGTCACTGCAGTGCATCCCCAGTGGTGCCAGTGCACTCACTGCAGTGCATCCCCAGTGGTGCCAGTGCACTCTCTGGACTCACTGCACTGCATCCCCAGTGGTGGCAGTGCACTCTCTGGACTCACGGCACTGCATCCCCAGTGGTGCCAGTGCACTCCCTGGACTCACTGCACTGCATCCCCAGTGGTGCCAGTGCACTCTCTGGACTCACTGCACTGCATCCCCAGTGCTGACAGTGCACTTTCTGGACTCACGGCACTGCATCCGCAGTGGTGCCAGTGCACTCTGTTTACTCACTGCACTGCATCCCCAGTGGTGCCAGTGAACTCTCTGGACTCACTGCACTGCATTCCCAGTGGTGCCAGTGCACTCTCTGGACTCATTGCACTGCATCCCCTGTGGTGCCAGTGCACTCTTTGGACTCACTGCACTGCATCCCCAGTGGTGCCAGTATAGTCTCTGGAGTCACTGCACTGCATCCCCAGTGGTGCCAGTGCGCTCTTTGAACTCACCTGTGTGCATCCGAACTGGTGCCAGTGCACTCTCTGGAGTCACTGCACTGCATCCCCAGTGGTGCCAGTGCACTCTCTGGACTCACTGCACTGCATCCCCAGTGGTGCCAGTGCACTCTTTGGACTCACTGCACTCCATCCCCACTGGTGCCAGTGCACTCTCTGGACTCACTGCAGTGCATCCCCAGTGGTGCCAGTGCACTCTCCGGACTCACTGCACGGCATCCCCAGTGGTGCCAGTGCACTCTCTGCACTCACTGCGCAGCATCCCCAGTGGTGCCAGTGCACTCTCTGGACTCACTGCACTGCATCCCCAGTGGTGCCAGTTCACTCTCTGGACTCACTGCACTGCATCCTGAGTGGTGTCAGTGCACTCTCTGGAGTCACTGCGCTGCATCCCCAGTGGTGCCAGTGCACTCTCTGGACTCACTGCACTGCATCCCCAGTGGTGCCAGGGCACTCTCTGGACTCACTGCATTGCATCCCCAAAGGTGCCAGTGCACTCTCTGGACTCACTGCAGTGCATCCCCAGTGGTGCCAGTGCAATCTCTGGACTCACTGCACTGCATCCCCAGTGGTGCCAGTGCACTCTCTGGACTCACTGCACTGCATCCCCAGTGGTGCCAGTGCACTCTCTGGAGTCACTGCACTGCATCCCCAGTGGTGCCAGTGCACTCTCTGCACTCACTGCAGTGCATCCCCAGTGGTGCCAGTGCACTCTGTGGACTCACTGTACTGCATCGCCAGTGGTGCCAGTGCACTCTCTGGAGAAACTGCAATGCATCCCCAATGGTACCAGTGTACTCTCTGGACTCACTGCACTGGATCCCCAGTGGTGCCAGTGCACTCTCTGGACTCACTGCACTGCATCCCCAGTGGTGCCAGTGCACTCTCTGGACTCACTGCAGTGCATCCCCAGTGCTGCCAGTGCACTCTCTGGACTCACTGCACTGCATCCTCAGTGGTGCCAGTGAACACACTGGACTCACTGCACTGCATCCCCAGTGGTGCCAGTGCACTCTCTGGACTAACTGCACTGCATCCCCAGTGCTGACAGTGCACTCTCTGGACTCACGGCACTGCATCCGCAGTGGTGCCAGTGCACTCTGTTTACTCACTGCACTGCATCCTCAGTGGTGCCAGTGCACTCTCTGGACTCACTGCAGTGCATCCCCAGTGGTGCCAGTGCACTCTCTGGACTCAATGCACTGCATCCTCAGTGGTGTCAGTGCACTCTCTGGACTCACTGCACTGCATCCCCAGTGGTGCCAATGCACTCTGTTTACTCACTGCACTGCATCCCCAGTGGTGCCAGTGCACTCTCTGGACTCATTGCACGGCATCCCCTGTGGTGCCAGTGCACTCTTTGGACTCAGTGCACTGCATCCCCAGTGGTGCCAGTGTAGTCTCTGGACTCACTGCACTGCATCCCCAGTGGTGCCAGTGCACTCTCTGGACTCACTGCACTGCATCACCAGTGGTGCAACTGCACTCTTTGGACTCACCTGGGTGCATCCGAAATGGTGCCAGGGCACTCTCTGGAGTCACTGCAGTGCATTCCCAGTGGTGACAGTGCACTCTCTGGACTCACTGCACTGCATCCCTAGTAGTGCCAGTGCACTCTCTGGACTCACTGCACTGCATTCCCAGTGGTGCCAGTGCACTCTCTGGACTCACTGCACTGCATCCCCAGTGGTGCAGGTGCACTCTGTTTACTCACTGCAGTGCATCCCCAGTGGTGCCAGTGCACTCTCTGGACTCACTGCACTGCATCCCCAGTGGAGCCCGTGCACTCTCTGGACTCATTGCACGGCATCCCCTGTGGTGCCAGTGCACTCTCTGGACTCACTGCACTGCATCCCCAGTGGTGCCAGTGCACTCTCTGGACTCACGGCACTGCATCCGCAGTGGTGCCAGTGCACTCTGTTTACTCACTGCACTGCATCCCCAGTGGTGCCAGTGCAATCTCTGGACTCACTGCACTGCATTCCCAGTGGTGCCAGTGCACTCTCTGGACTCACTGCACTGCATCCCCTGTGGTGCCAGTGCACTCTTTGGACTCACTGCACTGCATCCCCAGTGGTGCCAGTGCACTCTATGGACTCACTGCAGTGCATCCCCAGTGGTGCCAGTGCACTCTCAGGACTCACTACACGGCATCCCGAGTGGTGCCAGTGCACTCTCTGGACTCACTGCACTGCATCCCTAGTGGTGCCAGGGCACTCTCTGGACTCACTGCATTGCATCCCCAAAGGTGACAGTGCACTGTCTGGACTCACTGCACTGCATCCCCAGTGGTGCCAGTGCAGTCTCTGGACTCACTGCGCTGCATCCCCAGTGGTGCCAGTACACTCTCTGGAGTCACTGCACTGCATCCCCAGTGGTGCCAGTGAAATATCTGGACTCACTACAGTACAGCTCCAATGGTGCCAGTGCACCCTCTGCATTCACTGCACTGCATCCCCAGTGCTGACAGTGCACTCTCTGGACTCACTGCAGTGCATCCGCAGTGGTGCCAGTGCACTCTCTGGACTCACTGCAGTGTATTCCCAGTCGTGCCAGTGCACTCTTTAGAGTCACTGCAGTGCATCCCCAGTGGTGCCAGTGCACTCACTGCAGTGCATCCCCAGTGGTGCCAGTGCACTCTCTGGACTCACTGCACTGCATCCCAAGTGGTGCCACTGCACTCTCTGGACTCACTGCACTGCATCCCCAGTGGTGCCAGTGCACTCTATGGACTCACTGCACTGCATCCCCAGTGGTGCCAGTGCACTCTCTGGACTCACTGCACTGCATCCCCAGTGGTGCCAGTGCACTCTCTGGACTCACTGCACTGCATCCCCAGTGCTGACAGTGCACTCTCTGGACTCACGGCACTGCATCCGCAGTGGTGCCAGTGCACTCTGTTTACTCACTGCACTGCATCCCCAGTGGTGCCAGTGCACTCTCTGGACTCACTGCACTGCATTCCCAGTGGTGCCAGTGCACTCTCTGGACTCATTGCACTGCATCCCCTGTGGTGCCAGTGCACTCTTTGGACTCACTGCACTGCATCCCCAGTGGTGCCAGTGCAGTCTATGGACTCACTGCACGGCATCCCCAGTGGTGCCAGTGCGCTCTTTGAACTAACCTGGGTGCATCCGAACTGGTGCCAGTGCACTCTCTGGAGTCACTGCACTGCATCCCCAGTGGTGCCACTGCACTCTCTGGACTCACTGCACTGCATCCCCAGTGGTGCCAGTGCACTCTCTGGACTCACTGCACTGCATCCCTAGTGGTGCCAGTGCACTCTCTGGACTCACTGCACTCCATCCCCAGTGGTGCCAGTGCACTCTCTGGACTCACTGCAGTGCATCCCCAGTGGTGCCAGTGCACTCTGTTTACTCACTGCACGGCATCCCCAGTGGTGCCAGTGCACTCTCTGCACTCACTGCACAGCATCCCCAGTGGTGCCAGTGCACTCTCTGGACTCACTGCACTGCATCCTCTGTGGTGCCAGTGTACTCTCTGGACTCACTGCAGTGCATCCTGAGTGGTGTCAGTGCACTCTCTGGAGTCACTGCGCTGCATCCCCAGTGGTGCCAGTGCACTCTCTGGACTCACTGCACTGCATCCCCAGTGGTGCCAGGGCACTCTCTGGACTCACTGCATTGCATCCCCAAAGGTGCCAGTGCACTCTCTGGACTCACTGCAGTGCATCCCCAGTGGTGCCAGTGCACTCTCTGGACTCACTGCACTGCATCCCCAGTGGTGCCAGTGCACTCTCTGGACTCACTGCACTGCATCCCCAGTGGTGCCAGTGCAATCTCTGGACTCACTACAGTACAGCTCCAATGGTGCCAGTGCACTCTCTGGACTCACTGCACTGCATCCCCAGTGGTGCCAGTGCACTCTCTGGACTCACTGCACTGCATCCCCAGTGGTGCCACTGCACTCTCTGGACTCACTGCACTGCATCCCCAGTGGTGCCAGTGCACTCTCTGGACTCACTGCACTGCATCCTCAGTGGTGCCAGTGAACACACTGGACTCACTGCACTGCATCCCCAGTGGTGCCAGTGCACTCTCTGGACTAACTGCACTGCATCCCCAGTGCTGACAGTGCACTCTCTGGACTCACGGCACTGCATCCGCAGTGGTGCCAGTGCACTCTGTTTACTCACTGCACTGCATCCTCAGTGGTGCCAGTGCACTCTCTGGACTCACTGCAGTGCATCCCCAGTGGTGCCAGTGCACTCTCTGGACTCACTGCACTGTATGCCCAGTGGTGCCAGTGCACTCTTTAGAGTCACTGCAGTGCATCCCCAGTGGTGCCAGTGCACTCACTGCAGTGCTTCCCACTGGTGCCAGTGCACTCTCTGGACTCACTGCACTGCATCCCCAGTGGTGCCAGTGCACTCTCTGGACTCACTGCAGTGCATCCTCAGTGGTGCCAGTGCACACACTGGACTCCCTGCACTGCATCCCCAGTGGTGCCAGTGCACTCTCTGGACTCACTGCACTGCATCCCCAGTGGTGCCAGTGCACTCTGTTTACTCACTGCACTGCATCCCCAGTGGTGCCAGTGCACTCTGGACTCACTGCACTGCATTCCCAGTGGTGCCAGTGCACCCTCTGGACTCACTGCACTGCATCCCCAGTGGTGCCAGGGCACTCCCTGGACTCACTGCAATGCATCCCCAAAGGTGACAGTGCACTCTCTGGACTCACTGCACTGCATCCCCAGTGGTGCCAGTGCACTCTCTGGACTCACTGCACTGCATCCCCAGTGGTGCCAGTGCAATCTCTGGACTCACTACAGTACAGCTCCAATGGTGCCAGTGCACTCTCTGGACTCACTGCACTGCATCCCCAGTGGTGCCAGTGCACTCTCTGCACTCACTGCACTGCATCCCCACTGGTGCCAGTGCACTCTATGGACTCACTGCACTGCATCCCCAGTGGTGCCACTGCACTCTCTGGACTCACTGCCCTGCATCCCCAGTGGTGCCAGTGCACTCTCTGGACTCACTGCACTGCATCCTCAGTGGTGCCAGTGCACACACTGGACTCCCTGCACTGCATCCCCAGTGGTGCCAGTGCACTCTCTGGACTCACTGCACTGCATCCCCAGTGGTGCCAGTGCACTCTCTGGACTCACGGCACTGCATCCGCAGTGGTGCCAGTGTACTCTGTTTACTCACTGCACTGCATCCCCAGTGGTGCCAGTGCACTCTCGGGACTCACAGCACTGCATTCCCAGTGGTGCCAGAGCACTCTCTGGACTCACGGCACTGCATCCCCAGTGCTGCTAGTGCACTCTCTGGTCTCACGGCACTGCATCCCCATTGGTGCCATTGAACTCTGTGTACTCACTGCACTACATCCCCAGTGGTGCCAGTGCACTCTCTGGACTCACTGCAGTGCATCCCCAGTGGTGCCAGTACACACTCTGGACTCACGGCACTGCATCCGCAGTGGTGCCAGTGCACTCTGTTTACTCACTGCACTGCATCCCCAGTGGTGCCAGTGCACTCTCTGGACTCACTGCACTGCATTCCCAGTGGTGCCAGTGCACTCTCTAGAGTCACTGCAGTGCATCCCCAGTGGTGCCAGTGCACTCTCTGCACTCACTGCAGTGCATCCCCACTGGTGCCAGTGCACTCTCTGGACTCAGTGCACTGCATCCCCAGTGGTGCCAGTGCACTCTCTGGAGTCACTGAACTGTATCCCCAGTGGTGCCAGTGCACTCTCTGGACTCACTGCACTGCATCCCCAGTGGTGCCAGTGCACTCTCTGGACTCACTACACTGCATCCCCAGTGGTGCCAGGGCACTCTCTGGACTCACTGCAGTGCATCCCCACTGGTGCCAGTGCACTCTCTGGACTCACTGCAGTGCATTCCCACTGGTCCCAGGGCACTCTCTGGACTCACTACACGGCATCCCGAGTGGTGCCAGTGCACTCTCTGGACTCACTGCAGTGTATCCCAATGGTGCCCGTGCAGTCTCTGGACTCACTGAACTGCATCCCTAGTGGTGCCAGTGCACTCTCTGGACTCACTGCAGTGCATCCCGAGTGGTGTCAGTGCACTCTCTGGACTCACTGCAGTGCATCCCCAGTGGTGCCAGGGCACTCTCTGGACTCACTGCACTGCATCCCCAGTGCTGACAGTGCACTCTCTGGACTCACTGCACTGCATCCCCAGTGGTGCCAGTGCACTCTCTGGACTCACTGCACTGCATCCCCAGTGGTGCCAGTGCACTCTCTGGACTGACTGCCCTGCATCCCCAGTGGTGCCAGTGCACTCTCTGGACTAACTGCAGTGCATCCGCAGTGGTGCCAGTGCACTCTCTGGATTCACTGCACTACATCCCCAGTGGTGCCAGTGCACTCTCTGGACTCACTGCACTGCATCCCCAGTGTTGCCAGTGCACTCTCTGTACTCACTGAACTTCATCCCCAGTGGTGCCAATGCACTCTCTGGACTCACTGAACTGCATCCCCAGTGGTGCCAGTGCACTCTCTGGACTCACTGCAGTGCATCCCCAGTGGTGCCAGTGCACTCTCTGGACTCACTGCACTGCATCCCCAGTGCTGACAGTGCACTCTCTGGACTCACTGCACTGCATCCCCAGTGTTGCCAGTGCAATCTCTGGACTCACTACAGTACAGCTCCAATGGTGCCAGTGCACTCTCTGGACTCACTGCACTGCATCAACAGTGGTGCCAGTGCACTCTCTGCACTCACTGCACTACATCCGCAGTGGTGCCAGTGCACTCTCTGGACTCACTGCAGTGAATCCCCGGTGGTGCCAGTGCACTCTTTAGAGTCACGGCAGTGCATCCCCAGTGGTGCCAGTGCACTCACTGCATTGCATCCCCACTGGTGCCAGTGACTCTCTGGACTCACTGCACTGCATCCCCAGTGGTGCCAGTGCACTCTCTGCACTCACTGCACTGCATCCCCACTGGTGCCAGTGCACTCTATGGACTCACTGCACTGCATCTCCAGTGGTGCCACTGCACTCTCTGGACTCACTGCACTGCATCCCCAGTGGTGCCAGTGCACTCTCTGGACTCACTGCACTGCATCCTCAGTGGTGCCAGTGAACACACTGGACTCACTGCACTGCATCCCCAGTGGTGCCAGTGCACTCTCTGGACTCACTGCACTGCATCCCCAGTGGTGCCAGTGCACTCTCTGGACTCACGGCACTGCATCCCCAGTAGTGCCAGTGCACTCTGTTTACTCACTGCACTGCATCCCCAGTGGTGCCAGTGCAATCTCTGGACTCACTGCACTGCATTCCCAGTGGTGCCAGTGCACTCTCTGGACTCACTAGAGTACAGCTCCAGTGGTGCCAGTGCACACTCTGGACTCACTGCACTGCATCCCCAGTGGTGCCAGTGCACTCTCTGGACTCACTGCAGTGCATCCCCAGTGGTGCCAGTGCACTCTCTGGACTCACTGCACTGCATCCCCAGTGGTGCCAGTGAACTCTCTGGACTCACTGCAGTGTATTTCGAGTGGTGCCAGTGCACTCTCTAGAGTCACTGCAGTGCATCCCCAGTGGTGCCAGTGCACTCTCTGGACTCACTGCAGTGCATCCCCACTGGTGCCAGTGCACTCTATGGACTCACTGCACTGCATCGCCAGTGGTGCCACTGCACTCTCTGGACTCACTGCACTGCATCCCCAGTGGTGCCAGTGCACTCTCTGGAGTCACTGCACTGCATCCTCAGTGGTGCCAGTGCACTCTCTGGACTCACTGCACTGCATCCCCAGTGGTGCCAGTGCACTCTCTGGACTCACGGCACTGCATCCGCAGTAGTGCCAGTGCACTCTGTTTACTCACTGCACTGCATCCCCAGTGGTGCCAGTGCAATCTCTGGACTCACTGCACTGCATTCCCAGTGGTGCCAGTGCACTCTCTGGACTCACAGCACTGCATCCCCAGTGCTGCTAGTGCACTCTCTGGACTCACGGCACTGCATCCCCAGTGGTGCCATTGAACTCTGTGGACTCACTGCACTGCATCCGCAGTGGTGCCAGTGCACTCTCTGGACTCACTGCAGTGCATCCCCAGTGGTGCCAGTACACTCTCTGGACTCACTGCACTGCATTCCCAGTGGTGCCAGTGCACTCTCTGGACTCACTGTACTGAATCCCTAGTGCTGACAGTGCACTCTCTGGACTCACGGCACTGCATCCGCAGTGGTGCCAGTGCACTCTGTTTACTCACTGCACTGCATCACCAGTGGTGCCAGTGCACTCTCTGGACTCACTGAACTGCATTCCCAGTGGTGCCAGTGCACTCTCTAGAGTCACTGCAGTGCATCCCCAGTGGTGCCAGTGCACTCTCTGCACTCACTGCAGTGCATCCCCAGTGGTGCCAGTGCACTCTCTGGAGTCACTGCACTACATCTCCAGTGGTGCCAGTGCACTCTCTGGACTCACTGCACTGCATTTCCAGTGGTGCCAGTGCACTCTCTGGACTCATTGCACGGCATCACCTGTAGTGCCAGTGCACTCTTTGGACTCCCTGCACTGCATCCCCAGTGGTGCCAGTGTAGTCTCTGGACTCACTGCACTGCATCCCCAGTGGTTCCAGTGCACTCTCTGGACTCACTGCATTGCATCCCCAAAGGTGACAGAGCACTCTCTCTGGACTCACTGCACTGCATCCCCAGTGGTGCCAGTGCTCTCTCTGCACTC
This sequence comes from Anser cygnoides, assembly GCF_040182565.1. Taxonomy (NCBI): domain Eukaryota; kingdom Metazoa; phylum Chordata; class Aves; order Anseriformes; family Anatidae; genus Anser; species Anser cygnoides. Next base: position 16,627 of record NC_089904.1, on the reverse strand, counting down.
ACTGCACTGCATCCCCAGTGGTGCCAGTGCACTCTATGGACTCACTGCACTGCATCCCCAGTGGTGTCAGTGCACTCTCTGGACTCACTACACTGCATCCCCAGTGGTGCCAGGGCACTGTCTGGACTCACTGCACTGCATCCCCACTGGTGCCAGTGCACTCTCTGGACTCACTGCAGTGCATTCCCACTGGTCCCAGGGCACTCTCTGGACTCACTACACGGCATCCCGAGTGGTGCCAGTGCACTCTCTGGACTCACTGCACTGCATCCTCAGTGGTGCCAGTGCACTCTCTGGACTCACTGCAGTGTATCCCAATGGTGCCCGTGCTGTCTCTGGACTCACTGCACTGCATCCCTAGTGGTGCCAGTGCACTCTCTGGACTCACTGCAGTGCATCCCCAGTGGTGCCACTGCACTCTCTGGACTCACTGCAGAGCATCCCCAGTGGTGCCAGTGCACTCTCTGGACTCACTGCACTGCATCCCCAGTGGTGCCAGTGCACTCTCTGGACTCACTGCAGTGCATCCCCAGTGGTGCCAGGGCACTCCCTGGACTCACTGCAATGCATCCCCAAAGGTGACAGTGCACTCTCTGGACTCACTGCACTGCATCCCCAGTGGTGCCAGTGCACTCTCTGGACTCACTGCACTGCATCCTCAGTGGTGCCAGTGCACTCTCTGGACTCACTGCAGTGTATCCCTATGGTGCCCGTGCACTCTCTGGACTCACTGCACTGCATCCCTAGTGGTGCCAGTGCACTCTCTGGACTCACTGCAGTGCATCCCGAGTGGTGTCAGTGCACTCTCTGGACCCACTGCAGAGCATCCCCAGTGGTGCCAGTGCACTCTCTGGACTGACTGCACTGCATCCCCAGTGGTGCCAGTGCACTCTCTGGACTCACTGCACTGCATCCTCAGTGGTGCCAGTGCACACGCTGGACTCACTGTACTGCATCCCCAGTGGTGCCAGTGCACTCACTGCATTGCATCCCCACTGGTGCCAGTGACTCTCTGGACTCACTGCACTGCATCCCCAGTGGTGCCAGTGCACTCTCTGTACTCACTGAACTTCATCCCCAGTGGTGCCAGTGCACTCTCTGGACTCACTGAACTGCATCCCCAGTGGTGCCAGTGCACTCTGTGGACTCACGGCACTGCATCCCCAGTGGTGCAAGTGCACTCTCTGGACTCACTGCACTGCATCCCGAGTGGTGCCAGTGCACTCTCTGGACTCACTGCACTGCATCCCCAAGGTGCCAGTGCACTATCTGGACTCACTGCAGTGCATCTCCAGTGGTGCCACTGCACTCTCTGGACTCACTGCAGTGCATCCCCAGTGGTGCCAGTGCACTCTCTGGACTCACTACACTGCATCCCCAGTGGTGCCAGGGCACTCTCTGGACTCACTGCAGTGCATCCCCAGTGGTGCCAGTGCACTCTCTGGACTCACTGAACTGCATCCCCACTGGTACCTGGGCACTCTCTGGACTCACTGCAGTGCATCCCCAGTGGTGCCATTGCACTCTCTGGACCCACTGCACTGCATCCCGATTGGTCCCAGTGCACTCTCTGGTCTCACTGCACTGCATCCCCAAGGTGCCAGTGTACGCTCTGGAATCACTTCACTACATCCCCAGTGTTGCCAGTGCACTCTCTGGACTCACTGCACTGCATCCCCAGTGGTGCCAGTGCACTCTTTGTACTCACTGCACTGCATCCCCAGTGGAGCCAGTGCACTCTCTGGACTCACTGCACTGCATCCCCAGTGGTGCCAGGGCACTCTCTGGACTCACTGCACTGCATCCCCAGTGGTGCCAGGGCACTCTTTGCACTCACTGCACTGCATCCCCAGTGGTGCCAGTGCACTCTCTGGACTCACTGCACTGCATCCCCAGTGGTGCCAGTGCACTCTCTGGAACTGCACTGCATCCCCAGTGGTGCCAGTGCACTCTCTGGACTCACTGCAGTGCATCCCCAGTGTTGCCAGTGCACTCTGTGGACTCACGGCACTGCATTCCCAGTGGTGCCAGTGCACTCTCTGGACTCACTGCACTGCATCCCCAGTGGTGCCAGTGCACTCTCTGGACTCACTGCACTGCATCCCCAGTGGTGCCAGGGCACTCTCTGGACTCACTGCATTGCATCCCCAAAGGTGACAGAGCACTCTCTGGACTCACTGCACTGCATCCCCAGTGGTGCCAGTGCACTCTATGGACTCACTGCACTGCATCCCCAGTGGTGCCAGTACACTCTCTGGACTCACTGCACTGCATCCCCAGTGGTGCCAGTGCACTCTCTGGACTCATTGCACGGCATCCCCAGTGGTGCCAGTGCACTCTCTGGACTCACTGCAGTGAATCCCCGGTGGTGCCAGTGCACTCTTTAGAGTCACTGCAGTGCATCCCCAGTGGTGCCAGTGCACTCACTACACGGCATCCCCAGTGGTGCCAGTGCACTCTCTGGACTCTCTGCAGTGCATCCCCAGTGGTGCCAGTGCACTCTCTGCACTCACTGCAGTGCATCCCCAGTGTTGCCAGTGCACTCTCTGGACTCACTGCACTGCATCCCCAGTGGAGCCAGTGCACTCTCTGGACTCACTGCACTGCATCCCCAATGGTGCCAGGGCACTCTCTGCACTCACTGCAATGCATCCCCAGTGGTGCCAGGGCACTCTCTGCACTCACTGCACTGCATCCCCAGTGGTGCCAGTGCACTCTCTGGACTCACTGCACTGCATTCCCACTGGTCCCAGGGCACTCTCTGGATTCACTGCACTACATCCCCAGTGGTGCCAGTGCACTCTCTGCACTCACTGCACTGCATCCCCAGTGGTGCCACTGCACTCTCTGGACTCACTGCACTGCATCCCAAGTCGTGCCAGTGCACTGTCTATACTCACTGTAGTGCATCCCCAGTGGTGGCAGTGCACTCTCTGGACTCACTGCAGTGCATCCCCAGTGTTGCCAGTGCACTCTGTGGACTCACGGCACTGCATTCCCAGTGGTGCCAGTGCACTCTCTGGACTCACTGCAGTGCATCCCCAGTGGTGCCAGTGCACTCTCTGGACTCACTGCACTGCATCCCCAGTGGTGCCAGGGCACTCTCTGGACTCACTGCATTGCATCCCTAGTGGTGCCAGTGCACTCTCTGGACTCACTGCACTGCATCCCCAGTGGTGCCAGTGCACTCTCTGGACTCACTGCAGTGCATCCCCAGTGGTGCCAGTACACTCTCTAGACTCACTGCACTGCATCCCTAGTGGTGCCAGTGCACTCTCTGGACTCATTGCACTGCATCCCCAGTGGTGCCAGTGCAATCTCTGGACTCACTACAGTACAGCTCCAATGGTGCCAGTGCACTCTCTGGAGTCACTGCACTGCATCCCCAGTGGTGCCAGTGCACTCTATGGACTCACTGCAGTGCATCCCCAGTGGTGCCAGTGCACTCTCTGGACTCAGTACACTGCATCCCCAGTGGTGCCAGGGCACTCTCTGGACTCACTGCAGTGCATCCCCAGTGGTGCCAGGGCACTCTCTGGACTCACTGCATTGCATCCCCAAAGGTGCCAGTGCACTCTCTGGACTCACTGCACTGCATCCCCAGTGGTGCCAGTGCACTCTCTGGACTCATTGCACTGCATCCCCAGTGGTGCCAGTGCAATCTCTGGACTCACTACAGTACAGCTCCAATGGTGCCAGTGCACTCTCTGGAGTCACTGCACTGCATCCCCAGTGGTGCCAGTGCACTCTCTGGACTCACTGAAGTGTATCCCAATGGTGCCCCTGCAGTCTCTGGACTCACTGCACTGCATCCCTAGTGGTGCCAGTGCACTCTCTGGACTCACTGCACTGCATCCCCAGTGGTGCCAGGGCACTCCCTGGACTCACTGCAATGCATCCCCAAAGGTGACAGTGCACTCTCTGGACTCACTGCACTGCATCCCCAGTGGTGCCAGTGCACTCTCTGGACTCACTGCAGTGCATCCCCAGTGGTGCCAGTACACTCTCTGGACTCACTGCACTGCATCCCCAGTGGTGCCAATGCACTCTCTGGACTCACTGCACTGCATCCTCAGTGGTGCCAGTGCACTCTGTGGACTCACTGCAGTGTATCCCAATGGTGCCCGTGCAGTCTCTGGACTGACTGCAGTGCATCCCTAGTGGTGCCAGTGCACTCTCTGGACTCACTGCAGTGCATCCCGAGTGGTGTCAGTGCACTCTATGGACTCACTGCAGAGCATCCCCAGTGGTGCCAGTGCACTCTCTGGACTCACTGCACTGCATCCCCAGTGGTGCCAGTGCACTCTCTGGACTCACTACAGTACAGCTCCAGTGGTGCCAGTGCACTCTCTGGACTCACTGCAGTGCATCCCCAGTGTTGCCAGTGCACTCTCTGGACTCACTGAACTGCATCCCCACTGGTCCCAGGGCACTCTCTGCACTCACTGACCTGCATCCCCAGTGGTGCCATTGCACTCTCTGGACTCACTGCACTGCATCCCGATTGGTGCCAGTGCACTCTCTGGACTCACTGCACTGCATCCCCAGTGGTGCCAGTGCACTCTTTGGACTCACTGCACTGCATCCCCAGTGGAGCCAGTGCACTCTCTGGACTCACTGCACTGCATCCCCAATGGTGCCAGGGCACTCTCTGGACTCACTGCACTGCATCCCCAGTGGAGACAGGGCACTCTTTGCACTCACTGCACTGCATCCCCAGTGGTGCCAGTGCACTCTCTGGACTCACTGCACTGCATCCCCAGTGGTGCCAGTGCACTCTCTGGACTCACTGCACTGCATCCCCAGTGGTGCCAGTGCACTCTCTGGACTCACTGCAGTGCATCCCCAGTGTTGCCAGTGCACTCTGTGGACTCACGGCACTGCATTCCCAGTGGTGCCAGTGCACTCTCTGGACTCACTGCACTGCATCCCCAGTGGTGCCAGTGCACTCTCTGGACTCACTGCACTGCATCCCCAGTGGTGCCAGGGCACTCTCTGGACTCACTGCATTGCATCCCCAAAGGTGACAGAGCACTCTCTGGACTCACTGCACTGCATCCCCAGTGGTGCCAGTGCACTCTATGGACTCACTGCACTGCATCCCCAGTGGTGCCAGTACACTCTCTGGACTCACTGCACTGCATCCCCAGTGGTGCCAGTGCACTCTCTGGACTCACTGCACTGCATCCCCAGTGGTGCCAGTGCAATCTCTGGACTCACTACAGTACAGCTCCAATGGTGCCAGTGCACTCTCTGGACTCACTGCACTGCATCCCCAGTGGTGCCAGTGCTCTCTCTGCACTCACTGCACTGCATCCCCAGTGGTGTCAGTGCACTCTCTGGACTCACTGCACTGCATCCCCAGTGGTGCCAGTGCACTCTCTGGACTCACTGCAGTGAATCCCCGGTGGTGCCAGTACACTCTTTAGAATCACTGCAGTGCATCCCCAGTGGTGCCAGTGCACTCACTGCACGGCATCCCCGCTGGTGCCAGTGCACTCTCTGGACTCACTGCACTGCATCCCCAGTGGTGCCAGTGCACTCTGTTTACTCACTGCACTGCATCCCCAGTGGTGCCAGTGCACTCTATGGACTCACTGCACTGCATCCCCAGTGGTGCCAGTGCACTCTCTGGACTCACTGCACTGCATCCCCAGTGGTGCCAGTGCACTCTCTGGACTCACTGGAGTGCATCCCCAGTGGTGCCAGTGCACTCTCTGGACTCACTGCACTGCATCCCCAGTGGTGCCAGTGCACTCTCTGGACTCACTGCAGTGTATTCCCAGTGGTGCCAGTGCACTCTCTAGAGTCACTGCAGTGCATCCCCACTGGTGCCAGTGCACTCTGCACTCACTGCAGTGCATCCCCACTGGTGCCAGTGCACTCTCTGGAGTCACTGCACTGCATCCCCCGTGGTGCCAGGGCACTCTCTGGACTCACTGACCTGCATCCCCAGTGGTGCCATTGCACTCTCTGGACTCACTGCACTGCATCCCGATTGGTGCCAGTGCACTCTCTGGACTCACTGCACTGCATCCCCAGTGGTGCCAGTGCACTCTTTGGACTCACTGCACTGCATCCCCAGTGGAGCCAGTGCACTCTCTGGACTCACTGCACTGCATCCCCAATGGTGCCAGGGCACTCTCTGGACTCACTGCACTGCATCCCCAGTGGTGCCAGGGCACTCTTTGCACTCACTGCACTGCATCCCCAGTGGTGCCAGTGCACTCTCTGGACTCACTGCACTGCATCCCCAGTGGTGCCAGTGCACTCTCTGGACTCACTGCACTGCATCCCCAGTGGTGCCAGTGCACTCTCTGGACTCACTGCAGTGCATCCCCAGTGTTGCCAGTGCACTCTGTGGACTCACGGCACTGCATTCCCAGTGGTGCCAGTGCACTCTCTGGACTCACTGCACTGCATCCCCAGTGGTGCCAGTGCACTCTCTGGACTCACTGCACTGCATCCCCAGTGGTGCCAGGGCACTCTCTGGACTCACTGCACTGCATCCCCAGTGGTGCCAGTGCACTCTCTGGACTCACTGCACTGCATCCCCAGTGGTGCCAGTGCACTCTATGGACTCACTGCACTGCATCCCCAGTGGTGCCAGTACACTCTCTGGACTCACTGCACTGCATCCCCAGTGGTGCCAGTGCACTCTCTGGACTCACTGCACTGCATCCCCAGTGGTGCCAGTGCAATCTCTGGACTCACTACAGTACAGCTCCAATGGTGCCAGTGCACTCTCTGGACTCACTGCACTGCATCCCCAGTGGTGCCAGTGCTCTCTCTGCACTCACTGCACTGCATCCCCAGTGGTGTCAGTGTACTCTCTGGACTCACTGCACTGCATCCCCAGTGGTGCCAGTGCACTCTCTGGACTCACTGCAGTGAATCCCCGGTGGTGCCAGTACACTCTTTAGAATCACTGCAGTGCATCCCCAGTGGTGCCAGTGCACTCACTGCACGGCATCCCCGCTGGTGCCAGTGCACTCTCTGGACTCACTGCACTGCATCCCCAGTGGTGCCAGTGCACTCTGTTTACTCACTGCACTGCATCCCCAGTGGTGCCAGTGCACTCTCTGGACTCACTGCACTGCATCCCCAGTGGTGCCAGTGCACTCTCTGCACTCACTGCACTGCATCCCCAGTGCTGACAGTGCACTCTTTAGCGTCACTGCAGTGCATCCCTAGTGGTGCCAGTGCACTCACTGTAGTGCATCCCCACTGGTGTCAGTGCACTCTCTGCACTCACTGCACTGCATCTCCAGTGGTGCCAGTGCACTCTCTGGACTCACTGCACTGCATCCCCAGTGGAGCCAGTGCACTCTATGGACTCACTTCACTGCATCCCCAGTGGTGCCAGTGCACTCTCTGGACTCACTGCACTGCATCCCCAGTGGTGCCAGGGCACTCTCTGGACTCACTGCACTGCATCGCCTGTGCTGACAGTGCACTCTCTGGACTCACGGCACTGCATCCGCAGTGGTGCCAGTGCACTCTGTTTACTCACTGCACTGCATCCCCTGTGGTGCCAGTGCACTCTGTGGACTCACTGCACTGCATTCCCAGTGGTGACAGTGCACTCTCTGGACTCACTACAGTACAGCTCCAGTGGTGCCAGAGCACTCTCTGGACTCACTGCACTGCATCCCCAGTGGTGCCAGTGCACTCTCTGGACTCACTGCAGAGCATCCCCAGTGGTGCCAGTGCACTCTCTGGACTCACTGCACTGCATCCCCAGTGGTGCCAGTGCACTCTCTGGACTCACTGCACTGCATCCTTAGTGGTGCCAGTGCACTCTCTGGACTCACTGTAGTGTATCTCTATGGTGCCCGTGCAGTCTCTGGACTCACTGCACTGCATCCCTTGTGGTGCCAGTGCACTCTCTGGACTCACTGCAGTGCATCCCGAGTGGTGTCAGTGCACTCTCTGGACCCACTGCAGAGCATCCCCAGTGGTGCCAGTGCACTCTCTGGACTGACTGCACTGCATCCCCAGTGGTGCCAGTGCACTCTCTGGACTCACTGCACTGCATCCTCAGTGGTGCCAGTGCACACACTGGACTCACTGTACTGCATCCCCAGTGGTGCCAGTGCACTCACTGCATTGCATCCCCACTGGTGCCAGTGACTCTCTGGACTCACTGCACTGCATCCCCAGTGGTGCCACTGCACTCTCTGTACTCACTGAACTTCATCCCCAGTGGTGCCAGTGCACTCTCTGGACTCACTGAACTGCATCCCCAGTGGTGCCAGTGCACTCTGTGGACTCACGGCACTGCATCCCCAGTGGTGCCAGTGCACTCTCTGGACTCACTGCACTGCATTCCGAGTGGTGCCAGTGCACTCTCTGGACTCACTGCACTGCATCCCCAAGGTGCCAGTGCACTATCTGGACTCACTGCACTGCATCTCCAGTGGTGCCACTGCACTCTCTGGACTCACTGCAGTGCATCCCCAGTGGTGCCAGTGCACTCTCTGGACTCACTACACTGCATCCCCAGTGGTGCCAGGGCACTCTCTGGACTCACTGCAGTGCATCCCCAGTGGTGCCAGTGCACTCTCTGGACTCACTGAACTGCATCCCCACTGGTCCCTGGGCACTCTCTGGACTCACTGCAGTGCATCCCCAGTGGTGCCATTGCACTCTCTGGACTCACTGCACTGCATCCCGATTGGTCCCAGTGCACTCTCTGGTCTCACTGCACTGCATCCCCAAGGTGCCAGTGTACGCTCTGGAATCACTTCACTACATCCCCAGTGTTGCCAGTGCACTCTCTGGACTCACTGCACTGCATCCCCAGTGGAGCCAGTGCACTCTCTGGACTCACTGCACTGCATCCCCAGTGGTGCCAGGGCACTCTTTGCACTCACTGCACTGCATCCCCAGTGGTGCCAGTGCACTCTCTGGACTCACTGCACTGCATCCCCAGTGGTGCCAGTGCACTCTCTGGACTCACTGCACTGCATCCCCAGTGGTGCCAGTGCACTCTCTGGACTCACTGCAGTGCATCCCCAGTGTTGCCAGTGCACTCTGTGGACTCACGGCACTGCATTCCCAGTGGTGCCAGTGCACTCTCTGGACTCACTGCACTGCATCCCCAGTGGTGCCAGTGCACTCTCTGGACTCACTGCACTGCATCCCCAGTGGTGCCAGGGCACTCTCTGGACTCACTGCATTGCATCCCCAAAGGTGACAGAGCACTCTCTGGACTCACTGCACTGCATCCCCAGTGGTGCCAGTGCACTCTATGGACTCACTGCACTGCATCCCCAGTGGTGCCAGTACACTCTCTGGACTCACTGCACTGCATCCCCAATGGTGCCAGTGCACTCTCTGGACTCACTGCACTGCATCCCCAGTGGTGCCAGTGCTCTCTCTGCACTCACTGCACTGCATCACCAGTGGTGCCAGTGCACTCTCTGGACTCACTGCAGTGCATCCCCAGTGGTGCCAGTGCACTCTCTGGACTCACTGCAGTGAATCCCCGGTGGTGCCAGTGCACTCTTTAGAGTCACTGCAGTGCATCCCCAGTGGTGCCAGTGCACTCACTGCACGGCATCCCCATTGGTGCCAGTGCACTCTCTGGACTCACTGCACTGCATCCCCAGTGGTGCCAGTGCACTCTCTGGACTCACTGCAGTGCATCCCCAGTGTTGCCAGTGCACTCTGTGGACTCACAGCACTGCATTCCCAGTGGTGCCAGTGCACTCTCTGGACTCACTGCACTGCATCCCCAGTGGTGCCAGTGCACTCTCTGGACTCACTGCACTGCATCCCCAGTGGTGCCAGTGCACTCTCCGGACTCACTGCACTGCATCCCCAGTGGTGCTAGTGCACTCTCTGGACTCACTGCACTGCATCCCCACTGGTCCCAGGGCACTCTCTGGACTCACTGCACTGCATCCCGAAGGTGCCAGTGCACGCTCTGGAATCACTTCACTGCATCCCCAGTGGTGACAGTGCACTCTCTGGACTCACAGCACTGCATCCCCAGTGGTGCCAGTGCACTATCTTGACTCACTATAGTGCATCCCCAGTGGTGCCAGTGCACTCTCTGGAGTCACTACACTGCATCCCCAGTGGTGCCAGTGCACTCTCTGAACTCACTGCACTGCATCCCCAGTGGTGCCAGTGCACTCTCAGGAGTCACTGCAGTGCATCCCCTGTGGGGCCAGTGCACTCTCTGGACTCACTGCACTGCATCCCCAGTGGAGCCAGTGCACTCTCTGGACTCACTGCAGTGCATCCCTAGTGGTGCCAGTGCAGTCTCTAGACTCACTGCACTGCATCCCCAGTGGAGCCAGTCCACTCTCTGGACTCACTGCACTGCATCCCCAGTGGTGCCAGTGCACTCTCTGGACTCACTGCACTGCATCCCCAGTAGTGCCAGTGCACTATCTGGACTCACTGCAGTGCATCCCCAGTGGTGCCAGTGCACTCTCTGGACTCACTGCAGTGCATCCCCAGTGGTGCCAGTGCACTCTCTGGACTCACTGCACTCCATCCCCACTGGTGCCAGTGCCCTCTCTGGACTCACTGCACTGCATCCCCAGTGCTGACATTGCACTCTCTGGACTCACTCCAATGCATCCCCAGTGGTGCCAGTGCACTCTCTGGACTCACTGCACTCCATCCCCAGTGGTGCCAGTCCACTCTCTGGACTCACTGCACTGCATCCCCAGTGCTGACATTGCACTCTCTGGACTCACTGCACTGCATCCCCAGTGGTGCCAGTGCACTCTCTGGACTCACTGCAGTGCATCCCCAGTGTTGCCAGGGCACTCTCTGGACTCACGGCACTGCATCCCCAGTGGTGCCAGTGCACTCTCTGGACTCACTGCAGTGCATCCCCACTGGTGCCAGTGCGCTCTCTGGACTCACTGCAATGCATCCTCAGTGGTGCCAGTGCACTCTCTGGACTCACTGCACTCCATCCCCACTGGTGCTAGTACACTCTCTGGACTCACTGCACTGCATCCCCAGTGCTGACATTGCACTGTCTGGACTCACTGAAGTGCATCTCCAGTGGTGCCAGTGCACTCTCTGGACTCACTGCACTGCATCCCCAGTTGTGCCAGGGCACTCTCTGGACTCACTGCACTGCATCCCCAGTGGTGCCAGTGCACTCTCTGGACTCACTGCACTGCATCCCCAGTGGTGCCAGTGCACTCTCTGGACTCACTACACTGCATCCCCAGTGGTGCCAGTGCACTCTCTGGACTCACTGCACTGCATCCCCAGTGGTGCCAGTGCACTCTCTAGACTCACTGCATTGCATCCGCACTGGTCCCAGGGCACTCTCTGGACTCACTGCACCTCATCCCGAAGGTGCCAGTGCACGCTCTGGAATCACTTCACTGCATCCCCTGTGGTGACAGTGCACTCTCTGGACTCACAGCACTGCATCCCCAGTGGTGCCAGTGCACTATCTTGACTTACTACAGTGCATCCCCAGTGGTGCCAGTGCACTCTCTGGAGTCACTACACTGCATCCCCAGTGGTGCCAGTGCACTCTCTGAACTCACTGCACTGCATCCCCAGTGGTGCTAGTGCAATCTCTGGACTCACTACAGTACAGCTCCAATGGTGCCAGTGCACTCTCTGGACTCACTGCACTGCATCCCCAGTGGTGCCAGTGCACTCTCTGGACTCATTGCACTGCATCCCCAGTGGTGCCAGTGCAATCTCTGGACTCACTACAGTACAGCTCCAATGGTGCCAGTGCACTCTCTGGAGTCACTGCACTGCATCCCCAGTGGTGCCAGTGCACTCTATGGAGTCACTGCACTGCATTCCCAGTGGTGCCAGTGCACTCTCTGGACTCACTGCACTGCATCCCCAGTGGTGCCAGTGCACTCTGTTTACTCACTGCACTGCATCCCCAGTGGTGCCAGTGCACTCTCTGGACTCACTGCATTGCATCCCCAAAGGTGACAGAACACTCTCTGGACTCACTGCACTGCATCCCCAGTGGTGCCAGTGCACTCTATGGACTCACTGCACTGCATCCCCAGTGGTGCCAGTGCACTCTCTGGACTCACTGCACTGCATCCCCAGTGGTGCCAGTGCACTCTCTGGACTCACTGCACTGCATCCCCAGTGGTGCCAGTGCACTCTCTGGACTCACTACAGTACAGCTCCAATGGTGCCCGTGCACTCTCTGGACTCACTGCACTGCATCCCCAGTGGTGCCAGTGCTCTCTCTGCACTCACTGCACTGCATCCCCAGTGGTTCAAGTGCACTCTCTGGACTCACTGCAGTGCATCCCCAGTGGTGCCAGTGCACTCTCTGGACTCACTGCAGTGAATCCCCGGTGGTGCCAGTGCACTCTTTAGAGTCACTGCAGTGCATCCCCAGTGGTGCCAGTGCACTCACTGCACGGCATCCCCAGTGGTGCCAGTGCACTCTCTGGACTCACTGCAGTGCATCCCCAGTGGTGCCAGTGCACTCTCTGCACTCACTGCAGTGCATCCCCAGTGGTGCCATTGCACTCTCTGGAGTCACTACACTGCATCCCCAGTGGTGCCAGTGCACTCTCAGGAGTCACTGCAGTGCATACCCTGTGGGGCCAGTGCACTCTCTGGACTCACTGCACTGCATCCCCAGTGGAGCCAGTGCACTCTCTGGACTCACTGCAGTGCATCCCTAGTGGTGCCAGTGCAGTCTCTAGACTCACTGCACTGCATCCCCAGTGGAGCCAGTACACTCTCTGGACTCACTACACTGCATCCCCAGTGGTGCCAGTGCACTCTCTGGACTCACTGCACTGCATCCCCAGTAGTGCCAGTGCACTATCTGGACTCACTGCAGTGCATCCCCAGTGGTGCCAGTGCACTCTCTGGACTCACGGCACTGCATCCCCAGTGGTGCCAGTGCACTCTCTGGACTCACTGCACTCCATCCCCACTGGTGCCAGTGCACTCTCTGCACTCACTGCACTGCATCCCCAGTGCTGACATTGCACTCTCTGGACTCACTCCAATGCATCCCCAGTGGTGCCAGTGCACTCTCTGGACTCACTGCTCTCCATCCCCAGTGGTGCCAGTCCACTCTCTAGACTCACTGCACTGCATCCCCAGTGCTGACATTGCACTCTCTGGACTCACTGCACTTCATCCCCAGTGGTGCCAGTGCACTCTCTGCACTCACTGCACTGCATCCCCAGTGTTGCCAGGGCACTCTCTGGACTCACGGCACTGCATCCCCAGTGGTGCCAGTGCACTCTCTGGACTCACTGCAGTGCATCCCCACTGGTGCCAGTGCGCTCTCTGGACTCACTGCAATGCATCCTCAGTGGTGCCAGTGCACTCTCTGGACTCACTGCACTCCATCCCCACTGGTGCTAGTACACTCTCTGGACTCACTGCACTGCATCCCCAGTGCTGACATTGCACTGTCTGGACTCACTGAAGTGCATCTCCAGTGGTGCCAGTGCACTCTCTGGACTCACTGCACTGCATCCCCAGTTGTGCCAGGGCACTCTCTGGACTCACTGCACTGCATCCCCAGTGGTGCCAGTGCACTCTGTTTACTCACTGCACTGCATCCCCAGTGGTGCCAGTGCACTCTCTGGACTCACTACACTGCATCCCCAGTGGTGCCAGTGCACTCTCTGGACTCACTGCACTGCATCCCCAGTGGTGCCAGTGCACTCTCTAGACTCACTGCACTGCATCCGCACTGGTCCCAGGGCACTCTCTGGACTCACTGCACCTCATCCCGAAGGTGCCAGTGCACGCTCTGGAATCACTTCACTGCATCCCCAGTGGTGACAGTGCACTCTCTGGACTCACAGCACTGCATCCCCAGTGGTGCCAGTGCACTATCTTGACTCACTACAGTGCATCCCCAGTGGTGCCAGTGCACTCTCTGGAGTCACTACACTGCATCCCCAGTGGTGCCAGTGCACTCTCTGAACTCACTGCACTGCATCCCCAGTGGTGCTAGTGCAATCTCTGGACTCACTACAGTACAGCTCCAATGGTGCCAGTGCACTCTCTGGACTCACTGCACTGCATCCCCAGTGGTGCCAGTGCACTCTCTGGACTCATTGCACTGCATCCCCAGTGGTGGCAGTGCAATCTCTGGACTCACTACAGTACAGCTCCAATGGTGCCAGTGCACTCTCTGGAGTCACTGCACTGCATCCCCAGTGGTGCCAGTGCACTCTATGGAGTCACTGCACTGCATTCCCAGTGGTGCCAGTGCACTCTCTGGACTCACTGCACTGCATCCCCAGTGGTGCCAGTGCACTCTGTTTACTCACTGCACTGCATCCCCAGTGGTGCCAGTGCACTCTCTGGACTCACTGCATTGCATCCCCAAAGGTGACAGAACACTCTCTGGACTCACTGCACTGCATCCCCAGTGGTGCCAGTGCACTCTATGGACTCACTGCACTGCATCCCCAGTGGTGCCAGTACACTCTCTGGACTCACTGCACTGCATCCCCAGTGGTGCCAGTGCACTCTCTGGACTCACTGCACTGCATCCCCAGTGGTGCCAGTGCACTCTCTGGACTCACTACAGTACAGCTCCAATGGTGCCCGTGCACTCTCTGGACTCACTGCACTGCATCCCCAGTGGTGCCAGTGCTCTCTCGGCACTCACTGCACTGCATCCCCAGTGGTTCAAGTGCACTCTCTGGACTCACTGCAGTGCATCCCCAGTGGTGCCAGTGCACTCTCTGGACTCACTGCAGTGAATCCCCGGTGGTGCCAGTGTACTCTTTAGAGTCACTGCAGTGCATCCCCAGTGGTGCCAGTGCACTCACTGCACGGCATCCCCAGTGGTGCCAGTGCACTCTCTGGACTCACTGCAGTGCATCCCCAGTGGTGCCAGTGCACTCTCTGCACTCACTGCAGTGCATCCCCAGTGGTGCCAGTGCACTCTCTGGACTCACTGCACTGCATCCCCAGTGGAGCCAGTGCACTCTCTGGACTCACTGCACTGCATCCCCAATGGTGCCAGGGCACTCTCTGCACTCACTGCAATGCATCCCCAGTGGTGCCAGGGCACTCTCTGCACTCACTGCACTGCATCCCCAGTGGTGCCAGTGCACTCTCTGGACTCACTGCACTGCATTCCCACTGGTCCCAGGGCACTCTCTGGATTCACTGCACTACATCCCCAGTGGTGCCAGTGCACTCTCTGGACTCACTGCACTGCATCCCCAGTGGTGTCAGTGCACTCTCTGGACTCACTGCACTGCATCCCAAGTCGTGCCAGTGCACTGTCTATACTCACTGCACTGCATCCCCAGTGGTGCCAGTGCACTCTCTGGACTCACTGCAGTGCATCCCCAGTGTTGCCAGTGCACTCTGTGGACTCACGGCACTGCATTCCCAGTGGTGCCAGTGCACTCTCTGGACTCACTGCAGTGCATCCCCAGTGGTGCCAGTGCACTCTCTGGACTCACTGCAGTGCATCCCCAGTGGTGCCAGGGCACTCTCTGGACTCACTGCATTGCATATCTAGTGGTGCCAGTGCACTCTCTGGACTCACTGCACTGCATCCCCAGTGGTGCCAGTGCACTCTCTGGACTCACTGCACTGCATCCCCAGTGGTGCCAGTGCACTCTCTGGACTCACTGCACTGCATCCCCAGTGGTGCCAGTGCACTCTCTGGACTCATTGCACTGCATCCCCAGTGGTGCCAGTGCAATCTCTGGACTCACTACAGTACAGCTCCAATGGTGCCAGTGCACTCTCTGGAGTCACTGCACTGCATCCCCAGTGGTGCCAGTGCACTCTCTGGACTCACTGCACTGCATCCCCAGTGGTGCCAGTGCAGTCTCTGGACTCAATGCAGTGAATCCCCGGTGGTGCCAGGGCACTCTCTGGACTCACTGCAGTGCATCCCCAGTGGTGCCAGTGCACTCTCTGGACTCACTGCATTGCATCCCCAGTGGTGCCAGTGCACTCTCTGGACTCACTGCAGTGCATTCCCACTGGTCCCAGGGCACTCTCTGGACTCACTACACGGCATCCCGAGTGGTGCCAGTGCACTCTCTGGACTCACTGCACTGCATCCTCAGTGGTGCCAGTGCACTCTCTGGACTCACTGCAGTGTATCCCAATGGTGCCCCTGCAGTCTCTGGACTCACTGCACTGCATCCCTAGTGGTGCCAGTGCACTCTCTGGACTCACTGCAGTGCATCCCGAGTGGTGTCAGTGCACTCCCTGGACTCACTGCAGAGCATCCCCAGTGGTGCCAGTGCACTCTCTGGATTGACTGCACTGCATCCCCAGTGGTGCCAGTGCACTCTCTGGACTCACTGCACTGCATCCCCAGTGGTGCCAGGGCACTCCCTGGACTCACTGCAATGCATCCCCAAAGGTGACAGTGCACTCTCTGGACTCACTGCACTGCATCCCCAGTGGTGCCAGTGCACTCTCTGGACTCACTGCAGTGCATCCCCAGTGGTGCCAGTACACTCTCTGCACTCACTGCACTGCATCCCCAGTGGTGCCAGTGCACTCTCTGGACTCACTGCACTGCATCCCCAGTGGTGCCAGTGCACTCTCTGCACTCACTGCACTGCATCCCCAGTGGTGCCAGTGCACTCTCTGGACTCAATGCAGTGAATCCCCGGTGGTGCCAGTGCACTTTTTAGAGTCA